>NC_138782.1:55942429-56583930 GCF_965178545.1 Coloeus monedula
GGTGAGTATTACTGCTTGTATTTCAGCTGATCATAAAAATAAAAAGGATATAGTAGCCCAAAGGATAAACTGAACTCAAAGGTACTTGCTGCTCTGAAGCTTGTACTATAAAAAAAAATCAGAAGCAAGCTATTCATTGAAGTCCTGGCTTTCATGCACTTGTGTTTGGCACTGTTATTTTAATCTCCTGACCTCATTTTGTGTTTCTGTACTGTTTGTCTTCTCTGGCAATGTTTAACTTACTAGGTTAAAATTAGTCTTGTGTTATGGAGATACTGTGCTAGGCTACTGGGATTTTTCCCTCTACAGCTCCCCTGATCTTTATCGACAATTGCTCAACATCTGCATAACTCTGTCTTTCCTGTGTCTCAACAATTACACTTGGGAGGCTGACAGCTCATGGTGGCAATAGGGACCTCTGATGAATATGACAAAAGTATTATCCACTCAATACACTTCATCTGTGGCAAAGAAAGTAACCCCCACCTCATGCACAGTAAATCTGTACCTGCTTGCCCTTCATTCTCCATCTCCACCTTCGCCGGGATCCTCCCCATGTTTCTGCATTCTGAACTGGGCACAGATTAAGGAAGTTTCCTAGGAAGACTGTTGGAGAAATTCTACATTTCAGCTTAAATAAACTCTACCTGCTCTATGTGGTACTTTGAAGATCTTTTCTCCTGAAAGAAAGTGACAAATTAATTCCATCCAATGATAATTTATGTATAAAAACAAGTTTGGAAATTAACACAAAAGTAACCTTTATCTTCTGTGAGAACATATGCTGAGAAATATGAGATGGTATCCTATTTATGCAGTAATTAAATGTGATCTTCTTTATCTTCATAAGCCTCTGGGAAAAAGCCACTTCTACAGCAGTTCCTTGGGCTTATGACTAGTTGAGCTAGTCCTGGAGACCTCTTGGTAACTGGCCATTCATATCTATTTTCAGTCCCTTAACATTAATACTGGTATTAAGGTATTATTATTTAGGTGGGAAAACCCACTAAGAATAAGAATTCTGATTCTTTTATGATATACAGGTCCAGATCTGTGGGCAATTGAATCTCGGATACAGATCGGCAGGGAATCTCAATTCAAAGGAGTGAGTTGGTTTTGTACACTTAGCATTTACACTTACTAGGCATTTCCTTCTATGGCATGACCTATCCCGTGTTGCCACATCAGCAACACTTTCTCAATGTCCTTCTATGGGATGATCACTTGCTGTTCACCCCTCCGTCAGCACCGGGCAGGCTCCTCTCCCTGGGGGTCTGCCCTGTGACACCTCCTCCCCCCAGGGCCTGGTGGAGACAAGCCTCTGTGTGCCACCATGTCCTCCTTTGTGCTGCCATGTGCCTCTGCAGGCAGGTTTTACAGCTCACAACCCAACTCTCTTTTATAATTCCCCACACATTCTTGAATAAGGATGATGAATGTTAATGTTCAAATGCTAGCTCTTCTAAAAAAAAGAGGTTTTTCAGGAAATATCATAAAAATCAAGTTTTGTCCATATGTGTGAAAGTATTCGATTTTTTTTGATTCTATTCCTTATACAGAGGACTTTTAATTTAATTTGATTTCTGGATAATGAAGAACAGTGCAAATAAAATCCACATGCATCTACTTAATATGAACAGCAGTTTAGTCTAATTTTTTTAGTTGTCTATTTTTATTTATGAGAAAAGAAATACATTTAGTACTCATAAAATAGAGATCATATGAGATGCAATTAACTTGTTATATATTATGTACTATTCAACTCTTATAGCACAATCAGATTATTCTGTGGATGAACACAACCACTAAAACAGCTGACAAAATCTAACTGTTGCTTGAAACTACATATTTTTCTGAAAGGGCAAGAAATATTCAGATTTTATATGTCAATCTTCCTAGAAAATATTCAAATGGCCTAAAAGCATAAGTTACTACTTATGAAGCAATAAGAAGAGATTCTGATCTTATGTTCCTTGTTCTAATAATCACTTTTTGTTACAAATATTTCTTATTCCTGCCACCATTTTGGACTGATCTGGCAATTTCCTGCTCTTGGGCCGAATGGTTAATCAAACAGTGATGCCACTAGAGCCAGTGGGTATGGTGGAATGAAATTATTTTTGTCAGAGTTCATATTCACAGGACTGGCTCCTGAATGCTCAGTAGCAAGGCAAAGATATTAAATATAATCTTTATAGTGGGCACTTTCAAGTGCCCATGTGACCTTCCTTTAGAAGTGTATGATTTCAGAAGGCAACCTTGGGTATCTAGAGATCTTAATCACCTTGCATTTTCTTTGTCTAAGCTCGTACCTTGAAGTCTCAGTTGTTAAGCAGATCAGTCCCTCAGAAACTTAAATTTTCCATTCAATGCTTGTCCAGAATTCCCTTGTAGGTTTGTTCGCCAGTGCCAGCTGAATATAAGCACCATTAAAATGAGTAGAGCTGGATGGGAACTGTCTAAATTGTGAGAGAGGTGGAGCTACCAGGTTATTTTTTAATGCTGAGCACAGGAACATAAATCTGTAGTGTAAATGCATAGGGCTGAGGTCATGCAGACAGGCTCTGTCTGTGCAATCCTTGAGTACAGGGCTACCCTGCCCCAGAACTTCTGCATTAAAAGAAAACAAACAAGTACATTTTCAGATAACAAATGAGCACATATGTAGGTCTCTAGAATGCTTACTGACTTCATGTTTAATGAGAGACTTGAGTGAATCAGGAAAGCTGATGACAAAAACAAGCAGAGTGAAATGCACAGTCATCTGACTCTCATTAATGGCATCTCCAGGCCAAGATTAGAGAAAGATGCTGAGAAAAAGTGATTATTTTCACTTTCTCTTCTGAAAAAAATCTCATCATTGAGCCACACACCTGATTTCAACCATTCAAAGCAGACAAAATCCCAAGGTCACTAGATTCACCCATGGCTGTTGAGTAAATTGAACTGGTAGAAATTTCATCTTGATTTACTAGAGTTGTCATGCTTTTTTAAAATTAGGAGTTGTACAACTGCGACCCATCACTTGAAGTGTTATTGGCAGGAAATATAAAATTATGGGCACATATTACCTAGCAGCAATGAACATTGCAAATGAAAGCAAAGTCTTTTAAGAAGACAGCAGGAATATAAGATTCTGAGTCTTATAGCAATAATGTTTTGTGGAGCTACAGTAGATCTACAAGAAAGATATTGTGGTGCCATATGTCTAGAGAAGGACAACGAAGCTGGTGAAGTGTCTGGAGCACAAGTCATGAGGAATATCTGAGGGAGCTGGGAGTGTTTATCATGGAGAAGAGGAAGATCAGGAGAGACCTTATTGCTCTCTACTGCCTGAAAGGAGACTGTAGCCCAGCGGGCGGTCGGCCTCTTTTCACAAGTAACAAGCAATAGAACAAGAGGAAAGAGTTTGAAGTTGCACCAGGGGAGGTTTAGATTGGACATTAGGAAAGATGTCTTCACTGAAACAGTGGTCAGGCATTGGGACAGGTTCCCCAGGGAAGTGGTGAAATCACCATTCCTGGTAGTGTTCAAAAAATGTGTAGATGTGGCACTTAGGGACATGGTTTAGTGGACATGACTGCCTGACTAAAGGTTGGACTCAGTGATCTTAAGGGTCTTTTCCAGCCTTAATAATTCTTTGATCTTTGATGAAAAGACTTGCAAGAACTTTCAAAAGCCTTTGGATTTCAAGAAGCTTTTGCCAATGAAAGAAAGGTCAGTGGAGTCTGTTATCAGAGTCTCTTTTTCAAGTGGGGGAGTTACTGTAACTCTAGCACTGTATTTTTTATTCATCCCACAGGGACCAGCCTAGATCTTATGAATATGGGGTTTTATGACAAGAACAGTCCTTTAAAACATTCTCTCTTTGTATTATTTTGCCACAGGAGTGGGAAAACTTCATTCTTCTGAAATTTTCATGGAAAGATTTTTCCATGCGTTTGATTAGTTGCCTATTGTAGCAAATGCAGTTTTTCAAACGTTATGTGCTCAAAGGCATGAATATCTCTTAGTTATATTATGCTGTGAAATATACTGGAATATAGCCTATTTGAATAAGCACCATGTGTTAGTATTTCTATAAACAGAAATGTAAAGGACTCCAATTGACTTGGATATTCCCTTGGATGTGCTCTCTTGTGATCCATTGTCAGTGCAGTGATGTTGCCAGGAAGAGTGTAAGTTAGGTTCTCCTGAATCAAAATCCACACCAAAGGTTTGTGTATCACCTGTGTCCTACAAGTATTACTGTTATGCTCAAGTTATGAGAGGATCTAAGTTAAAAAACTCTACTAATGAAACTTTTGTTCTCCCATCCACTAAATTTTGCAGAAATACCCATGAGCTATAATTTATATATCTACGTGTTTATTTATTTATTATATGGAATAAATTTATTTATTATATGGAAAGGTGTTTTAGGGGCTTTTAAATATTCTTTCACATTGGAAGAAATCTGAAGTACTACATTGAAACACAAGGAATTACATGTAAATTTATGAAATGAAAGCTAACCAGAAACAGACACTTGAGTCTGATATTATGATTGTCCAAGCTGGATAGTATGTGAAGTGTCAATGCTGTTAGAGATTTAACATCAAAAGATGTTTTAATATTAATTCAATTGCAGCTGCTTGTGGCAGCAATTAAGTTGCTATATTTTTTGGATCCTTTATTACACGTTACTGACCTCTGTCTTATTTCCCAGGGGCATAATGTCAAAATCTGCTGCTATAATAAATGCAAAATATGTGTATAAGAAGTGTTCTCTTATATTTTCAAGGTCTCTGTAAACTTCATGGAGTGAAGAGGATCCTTGTGGGCATTTCTAGAGGAGAGTCTGCTGTTTCTGCTGTGACATTTCCCCATTGAATCCAGCCAGGTTAGGCCAAGATCTGATGAAGAAGTAAGCACCTGATTTCTGATTGTAAATAGGTTGCCTGTTTGAAACCCCAGACAGTATGAACCTCTCCACTTCCAGAGAAAGAAGAGCTGAGACTGTCCAGAGAAGAAACTGAAGCAAAATAATTGTTATTCTAAAACCAAGATGGACATTTAGAGTATTCCCATTGCTACAGTGCAGTTGGTTCTGTAGAGATTTAGTGGATAGGGCACATGGTTGGAAAGCAGTGACAAATACTGGAGTTTTATCAAAACATTTATCCCGGAGAATTGTTTTTAATGTTTAATTAAAGACATGTTAAAAATCTTGATATGTTAATAAAACATCAGCATTTTACACTGGAGTACATTAGGTGCCTTAAACTGCCAAACAAACAGTGAATGTATTCTGCATGGCAACTGCTTGACATCTTGGTTGTTTAATCATTAAGAGCTAGACAAATACTCTAAAATATCTTCTGTGCATTTTTGATTGAGTTCTACATCCATTTCCTATTCCTTTTGCACTTACTTTCGACAAAGGCTTGAGCAAACAGGCTTTATTTGCACCATTCTACACAATAGCTGACATTTATTACTGTACAGAGGAAACAGAGAAGCAGTACACCTGGGTGCAAAACTGATTCAAAAATAGTTTTTGTGTTCTTAGGGATTTATTGTAATCTAACTGGATTAATGCTGCCTGTTGCAGTGCAGGTTTGATGTCTCAAGATAAAAGAGCACCTTCAGAGATACACATCACTCAGAGAGATGGACAGCAGTGGCATCCAGCTGCCCCACTGAGAATGGGTGACTTCTACAGACTGGGAGGTAGCAATGCCATGCACCGCCTGCAAATATTTGCAGTCCAAGAGAATGAAGATGTTTGTAACAAATATGGCAACTGAGGCTGATCTATGAGGCTTCTGTCATTCCCCCCCTGCCCTTATTCAAGTTCATAAGTCTTCTATGCAAAGACTTCCCAACAGAGTGATAGAAAAAGTAACTTTAACTCAGTTTTCAGGAAAGGTATTCAATAGAAAACTAATATTGGTGGCTATGAATTCCTGAAAAGCTATGTGACTAAAGAGGATAAGAATTAAGGTGTTCTAAAACTTCTTAATCTTCTTTATCTACTGAAACTCCCCAAGAGGTTCAAAACATATTAGAAACCACGATCAGAGATCAGAAAATTGCACCGAATAATCTGAACTCTTACAGTTTAATTTATGAAGCTCAGAATTCTATTGTGATGGACAAATCTCTGACAGAGGCTGTTTGCAATCCTTCTAAAGGAATAAAGCAAATAAATTCAGGAAAATCTAGATTTACTCTTGCACACTCTGCAAGCAGAAAAGAGCTAGGCTGGATGAATACATTGCTAATTGTGAATTATTCATCTCACTCCAGCAATCAGTAACATCCACATTAAACATTAAAGACCTAGATTAACAAGGAGAATGTAGGCACATAAATACCTCTTCAGGCAGCCAGGGTTGACATTTAAATGCTAGTGCTATTCAACACCCCCGCATCACCCCTCCCACCTTTTCATAGGTGCTTAAAACTGCATTCATACTCAAGTTTCTGTTGAAAGGCATCAGAATAACTTCCACAATTTTAGCAGCAAGGAGTTAGTAGATACCTGTTTTATTGTTTTCCCATGTCAAAGTTCACACAATAATTCCCTTTCTTATCATACTTTTGGTATCTGATTTTTCATCTTACAAAAGATACGCTCAGAATCTGCTTCACTATTATATTACAGCTCTAGCTTAAAGCATGGAAGCTTAGTTTCTGTACTCCTACCTGAGTGCTGATAGAAGGTGCAGAGTCATTCTTCAATGACAGTGGTCTAATAAATATTTAGATCTTACACAGACACACACACAAATTGAGCTTCAAGAATCAAAATGCATTTCATCTTGCTAAAATAGCTGTAACATCAATAGCAAAAATATTCATTTTATAACTATATGATGATTTTATCACTCTCGATGATAGCACAATACTTACTGCTTTTCTGAGTTTAACCCTTGGAGCTTGGTACCTTGGCTGGGTTTGCAGAGAATGGCTAATAACATGGTGATAAGTGGTTCCCACTAGATCAGATGTGGTTCAAGCTCCAGAAGAAGCAAGATGGCCAGTACCTTATGTGTCTCCTCCAGGGTGAAAAGGAATCCTCTGGCAGTTGTTTAAGAATGACTCTAGTTCCTCATTTATTGAAGACAAGTATGAACTTCCCAGATTTAAAAGAGGGTTATGATCTTCAAAAGGAGATTAGACTTCATAATACCATGGGTGTGGTCTTTTGTATTTCTTTTTGGGTGCTGCTCAAGGACACAAGTGTAGACAAACTTCTTTAAATGAAATATGGAATTTATACTAATTCCATATTTTTTATTCCACATTTTATATCCTTTTCTGAAATAATTATGCAATTTCTTATTCTCTTTTTTGCCCGATCATCTACGCCTTTTTTTCCCTCAAATATTTTCTATATGAAAAAGATAAGTCTTTAGGCTGATTAAATGTTTTTAATTTGATTAAACCAAAGTTTCTGGGGATGTTCAGGTATAAGGGTCATTTCCTTGTTGCATTTGAAGGATCTGCACATACATCAGCTAATCAAACTCTCCTGGTTCACTTTTCAAACAAGCAGCTGAGGAATGAACTCTATGGAGACTGGACTTCCCTGAGAATTTTTTTCCTCTTCTCTTGTCAATTTGGCCTCAAGTCACTGCTTGAGGCGACTGTTAGCTCAGCATGGGTCTCATCCCCATTGTGTGAGCGTATCTCGTATATGCCATAGAGGAAGTGGTGGAAGACAAAAGCTCTTCAGTTGTTTAAACTTATGCTGCATAAATTCATATTATATGTATATGAAAAATCTCAATCATAGATATTTACATGACTCAAAAGATTAAGTTCCATCATAAATGTTTGATCTGCAATAAGCATCTGATATGAAGCTGAAAATAAACAGAAAATACAATGGAAAGTCAACAGTCCTCAATTAACCTGTCATATCCTAGAAGGGGATGAGAAGACCATGATGGAGAAGGGGAAAAGTAAGAGCAAAATTCTAATGTGAGTGGAATTCAAACTCCCTTTGAATTTTAGCATTTTTGGCATAGGTGTGTGAAAGAAATATTTAGTCACACTTGTTTGTCCTTTAAAAATATTTGTGTTATTAAAAATAACACAAAACCTTTTTTAAATATAAGACTGTTATCTAGTGAATTCCAATACATGGTCTCTAGCAAATAAAGTCTTTAAAGCAAAAGGAAAACATTATCATATCTGAATGGAGCATGACTGTACCAAAAGACTTTCCAGTTTTATGTATAAAATCTCTATTTATATATGCATAGGAAGTAATTTTATTGAAGGTAGTTCTGCTTTATTAGAAAATGTAGCAATGTTGTGAACAAAATCCTTCCAACAAATTACTCTGAAATATTTGCTAAAGATGTGCAGTAACTGATTGCTGAATTGCAAGATCTCTATCAGTGTAGAAATAATAAATAATTTCACATAAATTGGACCATATTTGAACAAATAAATAATGTTCATTTTAACAGAAGTATAATGAAAGCACAAACAACATTTGACTTTTTTTCTATTTTTAGTACATGATTAAAACCTTCAGGTAGGTATTCCTGTTGGAACAGAAAAATTGGAAACAGGAAATTGTTCAGCTTACCAATGGCAAAGTAAATCTCAGTGGAATAATTATTTTGATATTAAATCACTTTTATTCTGGAGTGAAGTATTCATTGAATAGCTGTTCTGGTAGAGCTTACGGGGAGAGCTTATTCTACTGTAGTTGTAATGGGCAATTTCCCTGTGCAGGCATGCTTAAGGTTTTGCAGAATATGGTCTTTGGAAATACTGCTCCATGCCAAGATGTTTCATAGAATATTTATTTTTGCTTATATTATAAAGCTCTGTAGATACAGGTTTGTGAATGGGATGAATGGGTACTTAACAATTAATAGCCTGGCTTCAAAATATGAGACAGCTGTTTCAGCTGGTTTCCACATGTGACACCAAATATTGCAGTGGGATGTGATCTCTATATATAGTTCAGAAACAGACCTCCAACTCGAAGAATGTCCTGGAAAAAGACTGATTCAGTTGGAAAGTAGGCACTTAGCATGGATGAGCTGCTTTCAAGTTTCTGACTTCTGCCCTTTAAAGGAATTGTATCAGGTTTTTGAAATGTAATATCTTAACTTTGAAGGACTGAGAAATATTCTGAACTATTCAGGTCATCTCCTTTTTTCAGTCATGATATTCCACTGATATTTAAAATAGTAAAATGTGGACGCTTTCCTCAGAGTGCCAGCTCTCTGGTTTTTTAATGTGTTTGAGCAAGAAACTATGTGTGAGAGGGAGAGTAGATAGCCCACTTTTATCACCTTGAACAACCACAAGCAATTAATTCCAGCACAACTGAAATTTCATGATCTGCTGTGTGCCTGTCCAGCATGACTAATAAAGCTGTGTTTTAATGGATGCCGAGTGCAAGTATAGGTATATGTCATGAGGGAACAAATTTGGAAAGTGGGAGTTCAGAATTTTGAGCACAGTGCTGGCTTGACACTTTTAAGATTCCTTTATTCTGCTTAGCTGATTAATTTCATACATTTGCAAAGTCACATGTCAGGTGTGTTTATATTGTGTGATAGATATTCTATGTAGTAATGAAACTCTGGTCCCCCCCTTATCTCATTATAGATACACTAAAATGTACCACAACTTCCTTCCTGCTTGGACTCAGATGTCCTTATGTGGAATCCTGGGTTTGTGGTAAGAAGGAGAGGGCTGATATTCACCCTCTTTCAACCACAACAGAGCACTCCTAAATCCCACAGTATAACTCTTGTCTTTGCTTTCAACAGGACAGTCTATACAGAGAAACCATGAGGAACAATATCTTCAAAAAAATATGAGGCCAAATCATGCAAGCAGCAATGATGTTCAGTTACCAAAAGCTGGATCTGTCAGTCCCTGGGCCCCCCATTTACCCTTATTTATTTTCAGATCTGCCTTCTAGTTGTGGTTGAATTGACAAATGGGATAAAAAGGAGGAGCTAGTTTCTAGACAATCAGCATCTGAGTCATGTACTGTTCCAACCCTGTACAAATCTTCCCATTTCCCATACTAGCCATGTGATAAATGCCACAGACAATCATTGTGGAATCAGTTTGGTGCCTGGGTCTAATTAATCATAGCCACAGATGTTGCCGTAACCCAAATTCTGCTGCCACCATTATATTATACAAGCACTTTCTAGATCTGCTTTGAGAAGCATGACTGATATGTATCATATGGAGATATATGCTGCAGTCTTTCTACTGGTGAAATTGATGTAAGTTTTGAAATATGAACAATAATAATTATTTTATATCTGTGAGTTTAAGTCCTTTCTTTTCTGAAAACAAGGCTAAGAAATATATCCTCTTTTTAGAAAGAAAACTGTCAAGATATTTTCAGTGTCAAATTAAAGCAAATTTTACTGCTTTGCATTTTAAGAGGCTCTTGACAAAAATCATGATCATATGGAGAAAGATTTATGTACAGAAAGTTCTGTAAGGTGGTGATACTCTTGGGGAAAAAAAAAAAAAAGGTGTTGAAATATATTTCCCTTGCTCTGGAGTGGTTAAAAGTCAAAAATAATTGTATTGGCCTCCAATGAATCAAGCAAATCCAACTGGAAAATATATTGTATAGTTGGAGTAAAGGAATCCGAATGCGATAATGTCAATCAGCAATGGAAGTATTGCATCTCTTTTTCTCATCTCTTCTCCTGTAACCATAAATTACTTGTTTTCAAGGTGACCCACAGTTGTTTGTGCCAACTGTGCTATAAGTGTCACAAGTTTGCATGGGCAGCCTTGCAAAATTTGACCTCAGAAATGTTATAACAAACACCCAAGCAAGCTGGAGGCCAGAGGGCCTTTTGGCTTCCAAGGCCCAGATAGTTCTGAATGTGTTTTCCCGAATGTAAACATTTAATGTTTCCTGAATGTTAACACTTAATGTTTGCAAGCCCTTACAAGCATTAATCAGCTCAGCCTTTGCACTGTATGGGCATGTGCTTGTTTTGCTTTTCATCAGGATAGGCTTTGGAAGATCAGACAGCTCAGAGCCAGGGAACTAAGCAAAACCACAGGCTTTGGAGAAGCTGCTTCTAGCCAAAGGCCCAGTAGAGGACAGGTCTGCCAAATGGGAGGGGAATGTGACTAATCTTTGATTTTTTTGAGAAATAATTAAAAAACTTTCAGCCTTAATGATGAGCTGATGACTATTTACAGTTGAAATTAATATTTTCAGATAAGGAAATGCTAAGAACTAATATTTTTGGGAGTTTAAAATTAAGTATTAAGGTTTGCTGAATTATATAAGGGTTACTTCCTTGTCTTTTAAGCAATTTTTTTTGGTGTTAAATGCAGCTCTAGACTTTTATATTCCACCTTTCTCCTTTTTCTATAAGATCATAGTTAATTTAAGCCCTTAAACTTTCTATAGGGATATTCCTGGAACCACAGTTCTTTAACACACATACTTTCTTTTTCCCTGTCTAAATTTCAATTATTTTTTTAAATAAAACTTTTTGCTAAATTTCTCTGAAATTTGTTGTTCAATTAAACAGTTTTTGTCTCAGTTTGTGAAAACTACACATTAGCTAAGATTCTGACTAAGATTATTTTTTGTGGCTGCTTGATACCCTCACAGCATTAGAAAAAAATCAAGTGTACTGATCAAATATTCATTTGCTCAATATCTGAAAGATAAATATTATGTTGTTGCTAGAGAGGTAAATGTTCTCCATTCTTTTTGTGTTTATTCACTTAATTACACCTGCAAAGGCTCCAAATCATTTAATGTATGTTACTATTGCTAAATGCTAAATACAGATGAAAAGAGGTGTTGAAAGGAAAATGTGTGATCAGCTTCTGTGATGGCATTCACATATGCTCTTAACCTAGCACTTGCATTTTGTATATTTTGACAGAAGAGTTAAGATCCTGAGTACTTCTTTACATACGTAATCATGTAGTTATGGTGTGTCAAGAGCACATGTTCCAATTCATTATAGACTGAAAATGCAAGAACTGAATTAGAGGCTCTGAAAAAAATTGTTAGACCTTCAGAACTGAATTAAAGCCAGCTTTGAATATCTTTAAACTGAAGAGCTCAAGAGCTGCAAAAGAAATAGGATGGTATTCCATTCAAATGGAGATGTAAACACTTGTTCCATAATTAATAAATCTCCAGTTGCTGTATGTAGGAGTGCACTTCTTTTCCTTGTTTGCCTGTAGATCAACAAGGGTCCGTTGAATTCAATGGACCTATGCAAATTCTCATTGACCAAGCATCTGACTTCTAGTGTCATGTAAATTAGACAATAATGACACAACACCATTTTGTCAATTTTTCGGCCATGTTAAGATTATAACCTACAGCATATTGTGCAATTCAGATTATTAAAACAATGAAATTTCTCTTATTTCCCAGGAAAATTGCTAATTCCAGATTTTAATTATGCTGATGTTTCCAGACTTGCACCTTGAGGTGCAAAAACATTTCTTAATTTCCTTTCCTTTAACCATTTTTTCCCATAGATGGTTTAATACTTTGTTTGACTCAGCAAAATTCTCTCTTACTGTCTGTATGGGTCACTGTGTTGGAAGCATATTAAAACTAGAACAAATGTTTTAAGACACAGTGATACTGTTAGTGAATTGGGAATTTTTGCTTATTAGATCAGGTTTTATTTCTTAAATACTCTACTGCCATAATCTAAATCCTGTTATACAATCTTAGATTTGCAACAGAGCACTTGTAGGAGATTGAGAGTTACTTTGGCATGAGATCAAACACTCTGCAAAGTAAATTCTGGCCAAGCACTTCAGCTGAATACTTGGCAGTTTTAGGCACTGGGTCTGCACATTCTGTTTTGGGTTCGTGGGCCTTTATCTTCCAAGGACATTCCAGGATCAGTACTTTTCGTGGCCTCTTTTGCATGCTGTTTAGGTAAAAAGACTTTCCAGATGATAGAAATGGGAATTTAGAGCTTCAGCTCTTCAAGACTAGCTGATATTTAAAGGTCCCCAGGAAAACTTCCCTGAAGATTCACCCTGTCACAGCTCTGGCTTACAGCTCATTGCTTCTTTGACACTTGATGGTGAAAACAGTCAAACCTACAAGCTTTGCAGAGCCAACTGCATTTTAGTTAGTTAAAAGAAAAATCCAGAAAGAAAAACAGCTATTCAATCCAGGGAAAACCATCAGATTTCTTAACAAACTTAAATATTTGGGGTCATTTAGGAGTCCAGGAATTTCAGTATAGTGCATGCCTTCACATATTTCAACTAGCCTCTTTAGAATAGTAATTTCCTTCTTTCCTTTTACATTTCCTTCCTTTGTTGCCAGCTTCCCATTTTCTCACATGCTGACAGTTGAAAAGTCTCCATCTGCCAGAAAAACTTTCCCAATAGTTCTTCCATCCTGCTCTAACATCTTTCTCTTTTATGCCTCTTAGGCATTTCCAGCATAAGGTTTAACTTTTTCTGATGTTAACACTTGATGGTAGATCTGATGCATCTCAGAGTGACTTCACCCCCCTCAATTACAAACAGAATGCAGGGTGACTAGCTCAGATGCACGTATCTTCATGGCAGCTACCTAAATGTGAGTGGTAGAATTGTACACCTGGGCCGAGTGTCGATCAGCTGAAATATGTCTGCATATTTTTCTCAGTCCTGGTAGATTTGTGCTGGGATCAAAAGCAGTGACCAAATTGCCTGTGTTTGGGAAGATCTGCCAATAAATAATTCCCTCCTGGACATGTTGCAGGTCAGTATGGGAGATGCAGGAGTGAGCCCAAGAGAGGATGGTACATGCTTACTACCTCCAAGTGGAAGCAGTTTTGTTCTTAGTGCAGTTAGCTGACTTTTCAGGAGCACTGGAGCCTAGAAAAAACCTCAAGCCTGAATGAAAATTTTGCCTGAAAAAACAGAAAAACACAGTGCAACATGAAGTATATTGTATTAGACGTGTGTGGGAGGTCTGCATAGAAATTACACCAATAAAAACAGAAGAAAACAATTTAACACCAAAGTTAAAGTTCAAAGCAACTAAAATAAAATTCAAGAAACAAAATTCCTTCCTGAAGGGGCTTACACGTTTGAAAAAGACTTTAATTGCCTGCTTCCACCTACAAAGCTCACCAGCTTTGTAACCTAGCCTTCCACATGAGAAGAATAAAGAGAGTACTTATTAAAGAGCACTTAGCAATGTTCAGCCAAGCAGCTCATTCAAGTAGCTAACACTTGTTGCGGTGGCTAAGTCCACTTTACACCCCCCAAGTTGCCTTAAAAGTGGTCACCTCTCCTTACAACACTGTGCTAGAAGGTTCTCCCTTTGTCTAGATCCTGCTGGTCATTGGCCCTCTCCCCCTCCCATCCCTTTTCCCATTGGCCCCTGTGGTGCCATTCAACCTTGCCTCTGCTCCCTAGCCCTCAGACTATTGGTTTTGGATGCTCTGCCCTCCTTTGGGAGTTTTTGGGACAAAACGGGCCCGGGCTTTTGGTTTGGCGGTTCTTCTTGTCTCTGTTCCCTTGGGTGTGTTGCCATTAAATGCCTTGGAATTGCACGCAGAGAACCCCTCTCGCCTCTTTATCTCCGGTCTGTGCATGGACTGTGGGTGTGAGCGGCTGTTCGTGACCACCTGCGAAGGTGACATCGTGTGCACGTGTGGGTGCTACGAGAGTGCTGCCTAGGTGATCCACAAGGGACCCAGTAGGGACACACACGGCATCGATCCATGGAAGCCCTCTTCCATATACACTCTCAGTCCTGTAATTTGGTGCCAAAAGTGTCTTCCAAAAATACCGATCTATACGCTGGACTGCCCATTGTGGTGTGGCTGAGATGATACCTGAATTGCTACCGAGACTCACAATACAAACTATCACCTCTGATTTTTAAATGTCTATGGTCAGAGAGTCTCAGGAACACTGTGGTTGAAAAAAATGACAGGAGCAAGCTACGATATTTATCTTTCAAAAGCCTTTCCTTGCCCTAGTGGCAAAGAAAAATATTTCAGGCGATACAGTAGAAAAAAAAAAGATTCACTACTGATTTGTTAGGGGAATTATGTAAGTTGCCTTTTCTGCCCCAGTTAGACAAGATAATCGGTGATGTGATGCTGTTTTCTTTTAGAGAGGAAACATTATAGTCTATTTCTTTAATAAATGCATTATGTTTTACACTGCCATTCAATAAATTTATGTTGCACACAAGAGTGTATACTGCTCATTCAAAGAGGAGCAGTAACCCTGTTCTGTACTTCAGTGCTCCCTTTGTAAGGTGGCAACTTCTTCACATTGTATTTGATAGTTTCTTCTACATAAAACCTGGTTAGTTTAATTTGTATTTTAATACGTAATTTACTATATAGTAAGCACAGTCTTTACAAATAGTATTGTCCACCATAAGGGGAAGTTGCCCACATATTTTTCTTGTGCTTTTTTGGGTGTATTTAGATTCTAGCTCTGCCCACTCTTTGTCTATTTGGAATGTGTTTTGAATTAGTCTTATGATCTGAGACTCAAGGTTTTCCACCGGATTGTAAATTCTCTTTGCATCGAAGAGTGTGTGGGGGCTTGGGAACAGATGCGAAGGTCTAAATATATATGCTTAAGTACCATGTTGAGTTCTATAATAGATGTTCAGCAACTTTTATAGCTAGCCAATTAAATCTTAGAATG
Organism: Coloeus monedula; assembly: GCF_965178545.1. Taxonomy (NCBI): domain Eukaryota; kingdom Metazoa; phylum Chordata; class Aves; order Passeriformes; family Corvidae; genus Coloeus; species Coloeus monedula. Next base: position 55,958,096 of record NC_138782.1, read on the forward strand.
AGTGATAGCTTTGAAAGGAAAACAATAAGGAAAGCTTTTATAGTAGTAAACTGCAACTGTACTGTTTCTTCTTCCCCTTGTTTCTGAATATCGTGTTTGATTTCACAGAGATACTGATAGGACTCTGAGATTCAACAGATTGACTTCACGTCAATAATTTTGTTTCTGGTTTTGTTTCACCCACAGAGTTTTGCTTTCATGTTAAATTGAAGAGTACTAGGTTCTTAAAATGGAATCAGACTGGCAACAGTATTTTTGTTATATTTAGTGACAAGAATAATTTTAAACTGTACAATCTGAATGGTTTCCATAACTTGAATCAAGCTTGCCCAAAACACAGCTTGATTTTCTTGAAAATTTGCTGAAGTTTATTGAAATTTATTGATGTTCTATGGAGAACCTCTAAGTATGTCAAACTGCTCAATTTATTCTCCTAGAAGAGTATAATTAGAGCTAAAAACAGAACACATTTTTAGCAGAAAAAAAATTATTTTTCATATACCTCAGTGCCTGATCCTTCTTTCATCACAGAGAATTGTCATTTGAAATGTATCCATTACTGTATCCATTTTCAGTGAGAAATTATAACACTGATTTAGACAATCTAATTGCATTCACTGCTTTAACCCTTTCTTATTTTAATAATTTCGTTATCAAACATCTAGTGTATAGTGTATTTTGCACAAGTTTACCTGCTTCAATGGAATGTAATTCCTAAATGTGAAGGAAACAATAGAAGAATATTTATATGCACCACAGAATATGCAGGCAATACTGAAATTCCCTGCACTTTTAAAGTATAGCTGTCTAGAACATCTGCTCACTAATCTAAACATTATCTTACACATCTGGATTGACTGGCTGTGTATCCAAGCCCACAGTGTGTTACCTACATAAAATCATGACAGTTACCACTTGTTTGGAATCTAACAGAGAAACATAAAAGTGGATGAATGATTTTTTTATTGATCTTCAAAATGAGGATTTGAGGCATTTTTCAGGGAAAATGTTGGAAACTCCTCTTACTGCTACTCTAAATTTACAGCTGATGAACACAGGAACTAATTCCCATAGACAATTATTCTATCATTTTTGCAAGCATCAAGTTGACATAAAATGAAATAATAGAATTAGAAATTAACCTTTGTTATTCTTGGTGCAAATTTGTAGTCTACCTATGAACATCATGTGTTTCTGCTTGTGTGTAGACCTGCCACTTTATTCTGTAGTTTGGGGGGACACACATGACAACAAACTTACAACTAGTGTGGATATTTTGCTTGCGTAAGCAAATGGCTCTTGACAGCTTCAGTTTAATTTCCAATTCTCAGCAAAATTTGGGTATCTCATGTCTTTGACTATACAAAAACTCTCTGCCTCACAAAAACTTCACTCATTGGCAGAAAGTGTCATAAAAGAAACTGTGTCTTTGAATGATGATGGGCCATGGCTATGGGGACCAAAAAATTGACATGTGATATACAGGACTAATAACTGAGTACATGGATGTAATTAAAAAATTCCAGTTAAGTCTGCATCTGGAGGCATCTTGCTGTATCCTGGCTATGATTCATCTCTCTCTTTATAGGTGAAACACAAGCTGATGTGGCAAAGTGCCATGTGAAACAGAAATTAGCCATTATAGAAACTAGACATTGATTATAGATTCAAATTAAAATCTTTCTGATGGAAAGACAATTCTTCAATACAAATGTAAATGCACACAATATTTCTAAGTGAGATGAAATCATGAGCAATGCTTTCATCCCAGAGTTTGATACAATCTTTCCTTAAGAATAAAGAAATTGCTTGGTGTTTATTGTGAATTCAGGTTTAATGAGTCATGTCTTACTTGTATCAAACATTGAATTAATCCAAAAAAATCTACATTTTAGAAAAAAGACTCACAAATACAGATACAACTACACTTGCTGCTGATATATTAGGGCCTATCAGGTTATTGTCGTTAGAAGAACAATAGTATGTTGCTCTTTTGTAAACCAAGCTAATTAGAAGTGTTATCAACTCCATTTTTCACACATAAATTAGTGAGAATTTTAAATCTGTCTTAAATATGGTGTACACACATGTTCCTGGGTGTAATTTAGGCCATGATTATTTCCAGAGCTGGCAAATGCTAGAAGAAACATACTGTGAACATTCATTTGCAATTTTAAATGAATTTTAATGACTTTGTAGATATAACTATTTTATTCACTTTCCATCCATATCCACTCTTACAAACAAGTTTTCTGCAAGATTTCTTTCTAGAGCACAGGGTTTTATAGGAAAAATACAGACTGTTAGCTACAAACAGATTTTAAATTGGTAATCAAGGAGATATATGGGGAAAAATGAATATTCTGAGAGTCACAGTCCTCCAATCAGGAAACAAAAAAGTCACCATGTGATTATTTCTTTAACCAAAATAGCTTGGGTTATGAATTTCAGTTCTTCACAATGAACTATGGATGAGCTGCAGACCAAGAATTATAGAAATTAGTTGGCAAATTATTTCAAATAACAAATAAATTAGAGTGAATCATGATGCATTTGTGAAAATGTCACAATTACTATGCTAATAAGTTTAAATTTACATAGTGCCTTTCATCGGAATGGATCCTAATGATGTATAATCTCAACATCCGGAGGAGGCATGATGTGACAAAGGCTGAGGAAAAAATGTCTAATATTACTTTGTTAATACACAGAAAAAGATACTTTATTTTTCAAGCTGTATTAATGTATTTAATTGCTATCAATAAAATAATCAACTGCTTTTTGTTTCTTTTTTTGTACTCCCTATTTCTTTTTTAGTGTGAGGTTTTTTAGCATTTGATTTTCTTTTACTTCCCTGTTTTTAACATTAATTTTTCTTTCATTCTTCTGTTACTTTTATTTTTTTCCTGATAGTGGTTTTTTATTTATTTTTCCTACACTCTTTTATTTTGTATTTTCTTTTTGCTTCTGTCCCATCTGTCATAGAAATTGTTCTATAAGATACATTTTTCTCACTATAGGCTTTTTGCACTCCAAGCTAAAAGACAGAAGTACCCCTTTTACTCCTCCTCCTCCTCCTCTCACACTGCGGTTTTACTGTCTCTAAGTAATTTCTCTGATTTTTCTTTGTGTCTTTTCCATCATTCCCACTATTGTACACTCTTTTAGAACATTGTCTTCTTCCACCTTGAAAATTCCTTCCCTCTGCATCCACAGTCGTCCAAACGTCTCCTGTTATCCTTGCCCATGATGCATCATAAATGTAAGCTATATGCAAGTGCTATATATGCCTAAATAGCATATGTTTTACATATTGAACTTATGTGAGATCATATATTGATTCATAAGAGTGGTTCCCTTTAATTACAGTCCACACACAGACCATATGTTATATATAAAAAAACATATGTCAGACTATCTGTGTGTATGAAGCACTCAAGCTTTTCCCACATGGGCAGGTCTTGGAGCTATCTTGATCTCCCAAAGCAGAGTTGGTATTACTTTTGGTTTTCCTCCTCAGTCTTCCAAGCCCCAGAGGATTCCCACTGACATGGGTCCCCATGTGGCTCTGAGGTTTGTCACTTCCTTGCATGTTTGTTGTCTTCCTTGCTCCATGCTGATATGAATCCTAGGGGGTTTTTACTTTTTTTTTTTTTAACCAGAAATGCTTTAGGTAATTTGATTTACAGAATACCTATTTCAAAGCTTGTTCATGGATCTTTCTTTACCTTATCCTTTCTCTACAGTTCAGGGAGCTGCACAAGGTCTGCAGCTCCCTGCCTTCTTGGAAAATTGCCATTTCCCAGATATCATTTTTCAGTTATGGTGGCAAGGGAGCTCAGTGACTCCTTCCATCCACAACATTTCAAAAATATCTTCACCTAGTAATTAGGCAACAGTGATCACGTGTACAGATAGAATGATGCTTGTTAAAGACTATTTTGTGTTAGGATCTGGTCATAGCTGCTCATATTCCTTGTGACTGCAGTAAAGTAACATACTGATTTCTGTTTTCATTTAGACAGGTTTTTATTTCTGTGGGTTGTTAGAAGGAAGATCTTTTTTTCCACTATACAGTAAGCCCAACAGGACACGATGAAATAAAGGCTAAAGTGTTGTATAAAGCTACAACTTTCATGACAAGCATTAGAGCTAGAACATAACATGATGTGTCCATAGACACAGCACACAAAAAGCCAAGAAATTAATTGGTGTAATGCTTAGTTATAAAAAAGAAAAGCAGTTTGCAAATGAAGAATCTTAATGGAAAGAAATTAAAAGGAGCAGTTATAAGGAGAAAATATTTGCAGTTAATGTGAAATTTTGACTATACAACACTAATGGCTCCTAGGAAACACTTCCTAGTAAAATACTTTAGGTAGAAGCTGAAGAAAGCTATATAGTAAGGTGTGGCAGGCTACCAGAAGCAAGAGAATGACCTTGAGAGGGTCATTACTTTGTGTACTTTTCATAAATTTTGTTTGACTACAACATTTTGCCAAAAAGGCAGAACAAGACATGGATGAAAATGCTTGTAAAAGACAGCCCACCATAACTTTGTCATCTCATGAGTGTTCATTGAAGTTTCAGGTTCATTCCGATGCTAGGTTAAAAGTCATTAATCATGTATTTTTAAGTGCTTGGCAGGACCAAGGAATTGATTCTGCAAGTCATTCACTAATGTGCATGTGAGTGTGTTCAGCTGGTGCCACAGTCACATTAAAACAAGCACTCTGGTATTCATGGAAACATGCTCTCCTTCCCGACGTCTGCAGATGCAGTCTAAGGCTATATGCCATGCCTGAAAGGTGGGAAAAATTATGAAGGAAGAGTTTGTCTTAATTTGTAAAGGTTTCTCCATTATTTGTTGTATTTTTTTTCAAATACTGATTTTGGGTCAGATTGTTCCTTGCAAATAGTTTGGAATTAAAGTTTCCTGATGTAGAGATGGTCTGCACAAATTAGTGATTGAGGTGTCAAATGAAGGATGTAGTCACTGTCCTGTGTAACATAAAGAATAGTGAGTCATGTGGCTGAGATCTTGTGTGTAACTCAAGAAAATCATTTGCCATACTTCATAATGCCTCCTGTGATACTAAACCCCTCAGAAATAAAATAGTCATTGAAAAGAATTTTTTTTATTTGTTATTCATTTTGATTTTGGATTTAAGCCAGGCAGCTGTTAATATGCCCCTGGGAATATGGAATGCTTTTCCCTAGCAAATAATATTAGTTTATATGAGAGGATAAGTGGACCCAAAAGGTGTTTTATATTAGATTGAGAGCCCAATAAGTCAAAAGTAAATATTTAATACATGACACAGAATGTCACACTCCAGGATTATAGAGTAACACAAACATTGTGCTGAAATACAGACGGACTAGATTATAATTCTATTAAAAGGTTTGTACCTTACAAACAATATGCTGTATTATTTCTTTAAGAAATGATTTAGTGTGTTCCCATGAGTTAGCATGCATTTCAAGATTATAGTGATGATAAGATGCATGTTTTATGTCAAAAATGGTAATTGACCCTGATGAATTATGATGGGGAGGGTGATGTATTATATTACCATGAATGTGTGTCACTTGCCATATTTTTTCAATAAAAGTAATTTAGCAGCAAACCTTTCTCAAGAAGAACTGCTAGTTAGTGACATTTAGGGTTAGAGTCCCAAGGATCTCAGAAGCTGATACATGGTAGAGTTAACAGCCTTTATGGCGTAAAACATCTGTACTTTGCAGGAAAAACAAGTGGTACACCAATATGATAACAGTTCTTTGTTATACAACAGTAGGTTGTAAACCCTATTGACCCTATCCCATACAACAATGAGGTGAATAAAGTTCATTTTTTGTGAAACTGGGTAGTGGTGTATCTTCTGACAAAACAAATACAAGTTTTAGTGCTGGATGTAATCTCAGTTTATCCTGCTTTTAATAATGAATGTTTCCTATCAGATGAACTTTGAACTCTCAGAAGTCATTAGAGGATGGAGCTGAGTGATACTCTGTGCTCTTGAGAAAACAGTTTTCTTCTCATGACATGGGAACATGTAAGCATATTTGCTGCAATCTCCAGGTACTGTTCTATCTGTTTTTTCATATCATTGCTTCCTCCAGGTCCAATCCAAAGTTGATCCAGGCAGATCAGCAGTCCTCTCAGGAGGCAGCTTTTTCCTGATGTAGCCCAGTGACCTCCCCAGTACCTGAAGAGAGTAGCTCACTCCTGGGGTGGGAAGTTTGTTGTAGACGTTAAAGCAGATTTCTTCTATGCTATACTGGGAAGCACAGCTGTGATGAGAAATAACTGTTCTGGTGCAGTGGAGAGAGGGTACATTGCATTGCAAAATAAAACCACGTAGGGCTGTGGTGAGGCTCATACCTTCACAGGCATGCAGAAAGCTGAAAGTGGAATGGCTAAAGAACACTCCATGCTCACTGAGGGCAGTATTTTCTAAAGCATGTGTAGCTACCAATAGGTATAGGTAGTCAGTCCTACCTGAGAACTCAATGGGATTTTGGTGTCCAGGTGTATTTTCACAGATGGGTGTCGGCTGTGACCCACTGGTCTGTGCACATGATTCTCAATTTTGTTTGTCCAAAGGACATGTGTCAGAATTTGAAGAGTTTCCGTTGATATAAATGTCATGTATGTGAACAATCCATACAAACTCTTTCCTTTCTAAAGACTGTGGATATAAAGTTAGAAGCCAACAGATTAATTCCTTATTTCAAAAGGTAGAGGTTAGCAGTTTGATGCCAAAGGTCTGAGGTACAGTGCCTAGTGATGATGAATGTTTGGTATCAATTAAAAAATAAAAAACAACAAATGTTTTCAGTCACACAATCAATCTCCCTCTGCCTCCAAGTAAAATGTGGTGGCCAGATTTTCAAAATCTGCTTAGTTCTTTTGATAATCAGGCCCATAAACACCAAAGAAAATATTTCAAGAGCTTGTGTAAGCAAAAATAACCATTTAAGCATTGTCTAAATTCCAGACTGGTAGAATAAGTCTAAATGGTCACTTTGTTGTTGATGTACTGCAAAAAAAATCTCTAATGATAAAAATGCAAGAAAATTGCTTCCTTCTGCTAAACTTATTTTAGACCAAGAGTGAGTTTCATTTCAAGATGTTGTCACATCCTGGTTGGAGGTGATTGTTTGTTGACAATGAAATTTGTTTCCTATTTCTTAATATGAACCAGAAAATTATCTGTGCACATTTAACCCAAAACTAAAATAGGCAAACTACTAAACTAACACAGGCCTTTGCACTATTGTTGCTGAGATTTGGTTCAATATTATTTTTCTCTCCTTTTCCCTTCTTCTTTTTGCTGATTCAGTTGAAGCAGTGTTCTCGTGTTGATCAGCCAGGTTTGTGGAAAGAAGCACTATTTTCTGTGGGAGCAAGTCATAACATTGAAAATACAGGAATGTTTGAGCACATAAGCTCTTCTTTTGTGCTTCAATTAGCCATTTTCAAGGACTAAATGCATACAGTGGAAGGACTTTCCTTACATTAATTTCCTGTTTTTCAGTGGCAGTGTTTTCATCTTATTCTTCTCTCTGCTAAACTACTTTTGAAACCTCAGTGCTAAGCAGTACCATCTCTCTAGGGCATCTTGCCACCCAGCCTCCTTGGGCACATCCATAGCACTCCTAAATAGGAAAAAATGCTAAGCTGGTAAGGTGGGAGTGTTTCTGATATGGTTACTGATCTGGAGGACCTATTCCTCCCAAAGAGAAGCCTGCTAACAACCATTAAACCAGTGAATTTGCAGAACATTTGTATTTGGAATGTGATTTCTGTCATGTCATTCTTAAACGCTGTAAAGGAAAAAAAAGCAAACAACACAACAAACCCAGTGGTTTCATTTTCATAGTAATAACTATAAATGTATTTAACAGACAAGAGTGGGGTAATATAACCAGACATCCCAGCTGGCATGTAATGAGCCTGCTATTCCTATTTTTTTGTTAATTTTTTCCTTTTACTTTTAATAGTGTTATACCCATCTGTCCTGAGAAAAATCTAATGAGAATTTTTCCTGGTTAAGTTCATGTCAGTCTCTAGGAGAAAACCTGAACAGTTAGGTTGGTGTTCGTTTTTTGTTTTCTTTTTTTTTGTGGGCTAGGCTTGTCTGGGCATTTGGTTCACATATGTCTCATAAACAGCCCCACCCCCACCCTCCCCCCTGTTTCCTGACATTGCTGTTGCATCTTTTCAGTGGTAGTGACTGCTCTCTCAAATGATGGTTGACTTTTCAGCTGAGAATCAAGATCTGTTACTTAGTTTGCCTCACCGTTCAACCATGAGTAATAGCAGGAAAAAGATGCTCTTGTTTGTTTTAAAGAAACACTGTACAGGGTGTTAACAACCTTAATGTATAGGCACTTATAAGAAGACTTCCAATCCAAATTGCAACTTTAATAGAGCATCCGTTGAAATGGATGAGACTTAGATCCTTGTATCACTCCCCCAGCTACTGCTTTGTGTTTTGTCGGGATAAAAAAAAGGGATGTCACAAGGAGAGAAGGTTATCTCAGATAAGGAGGAAATCTTGGGTGTTATAGCTCTGTCTTGCCTTCCTGATGGAGGCAGTTAGGATGTATGAGAAGAGCACTGAAGTAGGATCCAAAAATGCACAAGTGTAATTTAGATGCTCCAGAGTCCTGGAAGAATGCTCAGCACGAAATCCATCCTCTGTAGTCTGAGCTACCATTGTGGCATTTTTCCTTCTTTTTTGACAATGGTCCAGTCACAGTGAAAGATCTCACCTGATAGTGTAAGAGAGGAAAGCAGGAGCAGGTCTTTGCAAATGTTCCTGAAAGGCATATTTGACTGTTCTGTCATGCATAAATTAGTCAATTAGTAAGAGGAATTACATTGTACTGCACCTGAGAGCAACCTGCATCTGCAAGTGCCAAAATAGATTCATCTCTCTTTTAGACTTTGCGTCCATCACTTCTTTTAAAAGAACTTAACCTTCCCTGTGCAATAACATGCAGGGGTTTTACGCTGTCATGGATTTTTTTCTTTGGTATTTTAAGCTGCTCTTGAAGCCCAAGGGGCATGTTTTGACCTGTTTCTTTTATGGTGGAAAAAAGCAGCTAGGGGTGGTTCTGAGTTTTATAACCCTACTTCCAGGCAGACATCATCATTAGCATATATGGAGCTGTTTATCTAAGAAATCCTGTGCTGGCCTGGAGGGCAGAGGTTGTTTGCACTGAATAAATATCTTATTTGGGATCTCAGACAGTGTTGGGGGGTAATAAAACAAACAGCGGCTATCAAACTGGAAGATGAGTGAAATAATTTCCCCTGTGTGGAAGTATGAAGAGGTGGTTGTCCCCATCTAAATGCTGCAGAAATGAAATTAAAAAGAATAAATGTTTGCAGTTCTGATGAATGGAAAGTGCAGTAGTTTGACTACCTTTGAGTGCTTTGCCTCATTCCTTAGCTGCTGTTCACCCCTGATCCTCACAGGGTATCCGAGCAATAAGCATCGCAAGGCAGTGCAGAAAAGGGTTGCACAGCTGTCAGTCTTCAAAGGAGAGCTTCTAGCTGAGAGAGGGAAACATGGGCAATATTTCAATACCGTGTCCTACCAGGCTCTGTTGTGCTCAGACAAGAGCACTAAAAGCTGTTCACTGAGAAGCTTTTCAGGCCATTACTTACAGGTTTCATCTTTTCTCTATCACTCTGAAGAGGATTGTATTTGATCTATACAATGCAAAGATAATATGTGAAACACAAAGTACAACCCAGTACTGAATACAAAAAAGAATAAAGTCAAACTCCAAATTACTTAGTATGTTTATAACATGAGCAAACATTCCATGTTGAGCTAAAGTTTCAGGCCAGTGAATGGTCCCCCATAGGACTGTTTAAGCCCTTTCCTTTTCCCATGTTTTCCATTTATGACAGTGGCTGTGCATTTATCCAAATTTTAACACAATATGTTTCACATTTTTGAGTGAAAATATTTTTACCCCTTCCACATCTAAGCTGTCCAGAGCAGCTGAACTTCATGAACCCCATACCAGTAACTCAGTGCCATAAAAGAGGGGAGAAAATTTCCATGCCACTCTTCTTGATACTAACCTGAGCATACTCCTCAGCAGTATATAATGGGATAGAAATACTTCAAGGAATTTCCTCTAACAGTTTTCATTCCACCCCTATTTCTCAGCTTCACTTAAAGCTGATGAGCTCCAGTGGGCCTGGGAGGGTCCTTAATAAAATCTATCCTTAGGGAAAACACTCTACTAATTAAAGTCTGTATTCACGGGATGTTTACAGAGAAAAAAAAAAATGTGTAGAGTTTGTAATGGGAGAAACTGGTGGGAATTTCAGGAAAAGTTGATGAAAAGAATGCTGCAAATAGGTACAGGAAAAAAAAAAGACAAAATTTTGTAGTCTTAAATGACTATGTATTCTCAATGTTTTTTGAAAAATCACATTTAAAAATAAGTTTTTTCCTTACTTTATATAAAGAGACAAGAAGAATTAGAGTGTGAGGAGAATAGTTGTAATGGAAAAAAAGTCACTTATTTCTATGTGTCCCTTTTGAAATGAGGTATTAAGTATCCTTGAATGCAAACCTAGTTACAAAAAAAGTAACAATGAATTGCTTTTGGTGGAATAATCAGGCCTTGGAAAGAAGAAGAAATGACTTACCAGCATCTCAAACCTAAAGTTTTCTCCCTGGCAAAAGAGGTGTAGAAGAATAATACTGCTGGGCAAAAATGCTCTGAGAGGTGATAAACAGAAATTTGAAGTGACCTGTGTCTGGGTTTGCAGTGCCTGGACTCTCTTTGGAAGACAGCACACACAACAGTTGATAGAAAACAATGCTCTGCCACAATGTAACAAAGTGACAACAATGTGTCACTGCAGGCAGATAGTTGGCAACAGGCAAAGCAAAGAGGTAAAATCTGAATTAAGATTTCTTAGTCCTTTAGTTCATTAATTCCTATTGCAAGGTAAATGGTACGGAAGGATGAGATGGTGGTGACTGCTGTAACTCTAATTAGAGCAGTAGGCATGACACATGTGAGGTCATACAGGGAACTTGCAAGGAAGAAAGGTATTAATATTCAGAGGTAAAATTTTAAAGTTATTGAAAGGTAAATCAGGTGTTAGCATGCCTCAGCCCACAAGTATCATTATAATCTATTTTTGCTAGCTAAGGCTTCCTTTGCCTCCCTGATAGTAATCCTAAGAATGAAAGTAGAGCAGCACGAACTTCACCTGGCCTGTTTGATTGCATAGATCTGGTCCTGAATCCTCAAATATTTCTTTCTCTCAGTCAGTGGGCAAAATATAGACACAGTAGATGGCTCTGGAAATGTTTTTTGAGTATAGAGGTCAGTATCAGTAGCTTCAGCAGAAGACAAGATACTAGTGACAAGGTAGGGTCTCTTGCTGTTAGTGTGTCCCATTTATCATTAGAAATTTTCTATTCTCATTCCACTTAGAAGGGATTTCTTTAGAAGGAATGGTCTGCATTACTCCTACTTGTCCTGATAGCTTGAAACTGTGTTCCTTCTCCAGCAATGAGATGCCAGAGACTCAGGGGGTGTAGTTGTGCAGTACAATTGCCTTTCTAAAAGGTGATGTGGTGGGGGGGAAATTTAAAGAATAGTTCACAGGGATTTAACTGTAGGGTTCCCACTGATGTTAGTTTACCCCCTGTGAGTCTGACAGGGTAGATTAAGCCACACTGGGGAAAATAACATTCATGCTCAGTCAGTCACAAAAGATCACTGCTATTGTGTCACTCTGAGAGGAGACAGTAGGTATTAGCCATCGCGGTCGCAGTCCTCTTGATTTGACGCTTGTTAAGCCAGTTTTATATTCATTGATGGAGTGCTTGTGGTAATAAGCAACTAAGCTGACACTCTGTGATCCTGTAGCTAGGGCTGATAGAGGTACTAAATGAGATATCTTCAGCTTAGTGCTGTGAGAGGGGCTGTTTTTTCTTCCTGGAGTTTATTTTTTAATAAAAATAATCCAGTTTAATCAGTTTAGAGTAATGTCCTGCTGTGTTCATAGGGAACATGATGGTTTGGGCTGGATTCAGCAATCCTTTCTTCCCAAGAACTCCAGACATCGTTTATCAAGTCCCTGAGATAGTTAGTCCCTCTGCCTTATTTGTGGAGAGAGTGGTGGATCTCTGATTTGTTCTTCCTGTCTGCCTGACACATCCTTCCATACTTATATTTTTAGTTCTTGCCATTTGCTTCTCTTCTACTGCCAGATACCAAAGAGTTAAAATGGTTTGAATCCACCACAGTCTCTCTTCCTAGTGAGGGAGGGGGGAAATAAATGTTCTGTTTCTTTATTTTTCTTTAGATGTGTCACAGAGGTTGCAGAAAAATGCAGTAAGTGACAGCATCTTTCATGTTATTCTGTCATTTTTCTGAAATAAGAAAATTTCAAGCACTTATGAGTTAGGAACACTGACTCATTACCAACAGAAACAAACAATTCCAAATGTCTGAGTAAAAAGAAAAAAAATCCCACAATGCAGCTGCTACTGTCAAGCAGCAGAAAATAACCTGCTGATAATCTGTCTGTACAACCTGACTTCCTGAAGGGCTATACAGACAGTATTCTTACAGCCAGCGTGGACTGTACTTTTCTCCTTATTGTACAACTTAAAGAAACACAAGAAAAATTGCGTAATAATATAGTGGTACAGTAGAGTATACACCTGCAAGAAGCAAAAAAAAAGAAAAAATCTTTTCAAGTGAAGATCAAATGCAAAAGTACAGACAAAATATATGTTAAAGGAATATAACACTTAGAATTTTTATGTGTCCAGAAATTCATCCACTTTTGCTTCTCTGTAGCTTATTATGCTGTGGCTAAGTACTGCAAAAATTTCCCATGTACAGTTTAATAAGTAAATGAAGAGTCAGTAATGACAAAACTGACTTGGTTTTCTTTTTTGGATAAATAGAAAGAATTAATTTTGCACTTAGACCCACTGCATCTAAAATAATAATGGATTGTTTCCTTCCCAGAAATAGTTTGATGTCTATCACTTATATAAGTTCATCGTTTTGGTGTGTATGTTTTCTCTGAAACAGCTGTGTTCAGGTTAGGATTCCTTGTTTCTTTGAGTGGACACTGGTTGCCATTCTTCAATATTTATTGCCTTAAGGCATTAATCATAAACAATTTTCCATGAGTAGTTGATATGTGAACAGCCAAAGTTTATAATTGTGTTGCTCAATTATAGATGGTCAGAAACCCACATGATATAATTTCTATTTCTGGACTGAATGACCATGCATGCTCTTCCAGGGTGAGTATTTGCATGGGTGAACTGAAAATCCTATTTCCATGTATACTTGAAATACACTTCTGCATTTGTGCCAGAAAACAGGATTGCTGAGGAGGTGAATACAATGGGAAATTCATTTAAAAATTGAGTGAAGCTCTTTGCCTTGATCTAGAACTGACATTTCAAGATGAATTTTAAGAGAAAAATAGTAACTATAAATCTGTTTACTTTTGAGTGGCGATGAACTGTTCTGAAGTATACGCTTCTCAGTGTATTTTTCCTGACCTTACTTTTTCTTTTCATGGGATCAATTAGATTTCTACAGGTTTATTCTTTGCTCTTGATTTTTAAGAATTTTAAAAACATTCTTGGCTGCATCTGTAGATATGTTCTCACATGCCTCTTCCAACTTCTTCTGACACTTGCTTGTACACTAGGAAGATCAGATGGATGCAGAGAAGCATAATCTGCTTTCAAAAATGATGCCCTTCCTTAACTGATCTCAATGTTTTATATACTAGGGGTTTTATCTTTAGCAATTTTGGTTAACACTTCTGTGAATTTAAATTAGAGCTCTTAATAAATAGTCTCTGTTGCATTTTCAAAACCATCCTTAATTGATTTGAAAATCAATAAACCATATCAAAAAAATCTGACATGCTAATGAATATTTGCTCAAACTACTGTTTAAAGCCAAGTAAATTTTATATTGAGCCCAGGAGTGATTATTTAAATGTTGGTTAGTTAGCAGGTCATATTCTTTAGAATGGCACCATTAATTTCAACAGCTCTATTGATTTCATACCTATGCAATCTGAATTGATAGCAAGTTCCCAAGCCAGTTGGTTTCAATTGATCCAGAAACTTGTTTCAGCAAAAGTATTGTGAAAAATGTGGACAGTTAGTGTGCAATAACTCTTGTTTCAATGTTAATTTTTGTTTCACTCCAAAAAACCAAAGTCAGATATGAACATTCAGATTAAGGGATCAAATGAAAATTATACTTCTGACCTAAATAATATGTTTGACATACAGTGCGTGATGTTGAGCAGAAGGTGAACTCATATTACAGTTCTATTGAGTGCTTTTTATTTGAATATTGAGCTGGAAATCTTTGAGGAGTACACTTCTGTATGAAAACCAAAAGACATCCTTTGTTCTCTTCACGGTACTTGAACTTCTTAGTTTTGACTGCAACAAAGCAATTCAGAGCCACTGGCTTTTCCTCTCATTTTGCTCATCTTCTTTTCCACTCCCTTTTTGGATTTCATACAAAAATGATCTGTCCCATACACCCTAGAGAGACAGTAGAGTTCTTGCATAAGAAATATGGATTTCTTTTTAAAATGTTTCACAGGAATATGATAGAATACTCAGGAGGATAGTCTTGAAAACCACAGGAAAGTAAAGTGTTAAGTGAGCCAAAAACCTGGTGTGTGCACCTGGCTCAGAAGACTAGGCAGCATGAAGTATAAATTGCAGTGTAAGTAAAAGATACAGATTTTCAGTGATTCTCTGAAGGCAAATCAGTCCAATGATCCATATTTTGTGAGTCATTCTGTGGTTTTTCTCTTCCTTTTATGTATCTGTTTAGTGCTGTCAGTACTTATTTCTGTGGCACAGGTAAACCTCCATGAGCTGCTGGGCTTGGATTCTGTATTTCCAAATGTCTGCCAATTGGATGCTTTGAGGCTTTCTCTGCTCTCAGTAAACTGAATCTTTCTTGGATGTGTCTGAAAGCCTTCCAAGAAATAGGCAGGATGTTACCCTTCATAACAAAGGGATTTCTTAGCCCACTGCTGTTAATATCCTTGCTCTTACTCCCGTCTTCCTTATACATCAACACAGACATGCATACTCTACTCTCTGAGCACCTATGGCAGTGAAAAAAGATTTACCTTCTGACTAAATATGTTCTTTAAAATCACATAGCTCTTTCTCTATCTGCATTTTCTTCAGCATTCTCCCTCAACTCAATCCTGAAGCACTAGAACTGGAATTTAAGATTAGTTGTCTGACAATTGTCTTATTGATCATTATAGCTTTATTCACTACCTCTACTTTTTTTGCCATTGAACACAATAACATTGCATATGTTGCCAAAACTGAAATTAAAGCGTGATGTATCAGGCTTTATATATCATACTGATCTGTTCTTAGATCACATAACAATTGAGCCACACTTAGAAACACTGGAGGAGATGTCAGTCATACAGTGGAATTTGAATGTAGTGATCAATAATTTATACTAGCGATCACTTGGCCTTTATCTAATAACCCACTCTGTACTTTTCACAATCTAATTTCATTTGGTGTTAGTGATCACTGCTTTTCTACTTATAGTGATCTGATTAGACCTTGAAGTATTTCCATTTTTCAAGATATAGCACACTTTCTGTAACTCTATGTAACATATATTCAGGAAGAATTTGATTAGACTGGGCAATTACTTGTGATTCATGCCTAGTTTAAGATACTGAAGCAGGCAGGAAGGCGCCAGGACAATTTTAAGCCATCCAGGGCACCAGTTAAAGGGCCTTTCTACGTCCTTGATACATAATGAACATTTTAGTTACTTTCAGAATCACATCAGATTTGCTGATTGTAAAAACAAAACTCAAACCAAGCTTCCAGAAGCCCTTGCCCATGTTTTTCTTTTTTAATAATATTCTTGTCAGAATTCTATTGTACCAGAAAGGACTACTATGAGACCATTTTGAGAGGTGGGGCTAGAAGGGGTTTATGTGTTTGAGCTATGCATATAGCAGGAACTAACACTGACATAGGCAGATATCACCTGTGTTTTTATAGGTCACAATTTAACAGTGGTATTTGTCACCAGCATAGCTAAACATATACATACATATTTGTATATGTGTATATTCATATATTTTTTGTGCATTCTGGTGTGTATTTGTAGACGTGTACAATGTGCATACACTTACAGACATATATGGGCCTGAATTTTATACCTGTTCATCTACTTGTCTATGTGACATATACACATACAAGGCAGGAGGTGTCAAGAGCCAAACTGGGCCAAGCTGGACTAGGGCTAGAGCAGGATCAACCAGCAGGATCAGCCAGCATGACCTGTGCCCAGTTTATGATCTCTGGCTATGGAAATGGCCTCTGGTTTGAAATTAGGACCAGAGAGGGTAGAGGCTTGTACAGGCAGACATATCCAAAAGGCACTGTGCTCACACAGGAACTGCTCCCACATGACAATTCAGATCTCTTCAGGGTTAATATGGGCCATCCCTAAAGTTAAAGTTCAAACCATGAGAGCCAAAGTGTAAATGTTAGAGTGGGAAAAAGCCAGCACAAAATATGAACGCAGATAGCTAGGTTTAGGCCAGAGACTAGAAGGGATGATAGGTTCATGACACCAGTAGTTATCCCTGGATACAGCAGGGTCAACATACTTGGATAGGTTGACCGTCTTTTCAGTTTTGTCATGAGAATCAATTTGTGTCTTGCACAGTTACAAGAATTCAGCCTTGGAATGGGTTTTGTGAGGAAATCTCAGCGCACCTGCTTTACTTTTAGGCTTCTGCCCAAAGGCACAAAATGGACAGCGTAAATAAGGTACTGGCATTAAGGTGACCCATGATGACCCTAACACTTACTTTAAAATGAGATCGAGTGTCACTTTAATGAACCTTCGTCTCAGACCTTTTTTTTCCTTGTCTTTCTCTGTCTTTCTTAATTGGGTTGGAATGGAATTTGCTATACAGAAGTATGAAGTAAAGTCAGCTTACATAGCTACTGAAAGCAAACTTCCTCACAATGTCCTGATAAGTTTGTTTCTGTCTTTTACAGCACTTTAGCACTTTAGCTTGCTCTTCTCTGGAGTGATGCTTCAAATTCAGCTTCATTAATTTTGGAGGACCCCCAGAGTGGACTGAGACACAGAATAAACCCTACTTCTATTTATTTCTTGGGATGGGTAAGAAGTAATTAACTGAAATTCATGCAAGTGTATTTCTTTGTAGATCCATGTACCTGTCTAAATGTTAATTTAATTCTGATTCCACAATTTTCATAAAGGGTCTCTGCTTTAAAAAGGTACATTTCAAAATTAGGGCTTATGCTAAAATTAATCTCTGTCATATCTAAGGTGGTTCAGCATGAAGATAAAGAACCCCTGTAGTGTTTCAAAATTTCCTGACTTAATGTTCAAAATTTAATTTTTTGTGCCTCCAACTTTTCCCATGTGAATTCAGTGAAAAAAAAACAAAAAAATTATTTAGTTATTATGCCTCATCAGTCTTTTTTTGTTGTACTTTACTTTACTGAACTTTACTGTTCCTTCCAGTCCTGTTTGCAGAATTCAATAAGAAGTGAATACCTTGATGAAAGTAATATACTATGTTCTTGTTTCATTGGTTTGGTCTCTTTTACTGAAGCAGTGTTTATAGTTTAGCTGGCATTGGTGACGTCCATAGGATGCAGGAAGAATTGCATGGCCAGAGGGAATGCTATCTATCACAAATTATCTGCTACAGGTTGCCTATTTCATCCTACCATGCTATTTTGTCTTTTTGAAGTACTCCCAGAATTGTTCTGTCCTGACTGCAGTTATACCTGTGGAAATTCTTACCTTCAAAAGTCTTTCACTTTGCCCTGGGTTAGATTAACATTTTATCCTTTACTCCAAGTTTAATTAACTCAACCTGCATCAAAACCTGTAAGCGTTATGGAGAGGAGTTCAGATATCATTAAATGATGCCTTTTACTTCTGCCTCAGTCACTTAAGGCCTTTAATTACTACAAAAATATGTACAAAAGCAATGTATAAAGTACACATTTTGTACTGATATTATTAATTAAGCTTTTTCTATAAGGTAGGACCTCCTGTCTATGCTTAATTAAAATGGAGCAACTAATATTCCAAAATAACAGAATTTCCTACGTTAGTTATCTGGCTGTTCACACAACCCACACAAAGATATTAACTGGATCCTACATTTTCTGAAATCAGGTCAGCAGCGATCAAGAGCGATCCTCATGTCTTCTAAATCAATGCTTCATCTAGAAAACAAACAAGCAAACAAAGAAAAACTTTAGAGAAAAGTGTAAGAACAGTTACCAACAAAGGAAGTGTAAATGAGCTACAATGGACACATCCCTTTGTACTATGGTTTAGCTGCTTTTTATTGCACTAATAAAGATTTGAAAAAGATCTCTAATCTGTTGTGCTGCAGACACACCCGAAGGCTTTGCAATTTAAACAACCAAGAAAAATCTGTAAGAAGGAACACATGGGGGTAGATAAGCCGGGTTGCCTGAGGGTGAACGATAGGTCCCATAATGAACACTGGGTTTCCCCTTCTAGTACCCCTCTGGAGTTCATAGCCTGTTCAGCCTTTCATCCTTCACACTCCTTTAAAGTAAAGAAGATTGAGAAGTGACTTGATTATAACATAGATGGAGTAACTTCACAGGGAGAAAACACTTGCTACTGAAGTGTTCTTTAATCTAGAAGACAAAGGCATTACAAGGAATAAGAGCTGGAAGCTGAAGTCAGACAATTGCAAAGGAGAAATAAAATAAGCATCTTTACACAGAGAAGGTGATTAAGCAGTGGGGAAAAGATATATCGGAAGATTTCACAACTTTCCTATCAATTACAGGTTTCCGTAGCATTTTCAGATGAAATGAGAAACAAAATTTCAGAAGAAAATCTTTGTCTGGAAACGTGTGGTTTTTGATGAAAGCAGAATCTTCTGCAAAATTTTTGTTTTGTTTACAGTTGTTTAGATTTTCTTTTGCCAGCTGTTATATTCAGATTAAAGAAAGGCAGGCAATATTGTAACTGCATTATGTATTTTATTTACTAGTATAGAAGATGGCCACCTGGAGTTATGAAATTAAGTCAGAAACTGTGATTCAGAACAAAACTCTCAAAAAGCCATAATCTTCCAACATTTTGGCTAGGGAGGAAACTACAGAAGTTACTCATATATCTCAAAGTCTCAGAAATTAAAAAACAAATAATAAGAAAGACAAAATAATATTTAAAGTTATGCAAAAATGTTGACTACATTAATGGCTTGTTAAATTCTTGAAGTGAAAAGAAACTTGGGTTCCAGGTAAAGGAAAGATGATGAGGTATCTGAAAATATTTGTATTTAGTTTCTGTTTGGCATTTTAATGAGATTTATCTTTTTTAAAGAAAAATACCAAATACCCCATTTTCAAATAATGCAAGAAACTCAGAATGCCTGTTAGAAAACATCTGAAGTATTGTAAATTTACAAAAAGAGATATATCTGCTTTTCCATGTCTTTCCACTGTGATTTAAAATTTTTGTTCTCACCTCAAAAATAGCCACTTTGATCCTTCTGAGGAAGTTTTCACCTTCTGAACTCTAAGACTGGCTAGATCTTAAATACCACTAATGGAAGGTTTGCAGCACTGGATGGGCATAAGTCTTGCTTGTTCTATTTTAACATTTTTATTTTTCACTGGAATCCATTCTGTGGAAGATCATCCAGAAGTAGCCAGAAAAAGCCTGAAATGCTCCAATGAACTGCTGTTATACCAAGGAAACACTGGTCTGTGTTTTGACTACTTCAGTGGCTCTGATAAACGCGAATCATCCCATGGCAGTGCCCTGAACGAAAGTGTGGACCCGATCCCAAGCTGTTAAAAGGCTGCCAGCCTCATTATTTGTTTGTGCATTGCTGGGGGAAGATGAGAAGCTGGAGGTGGAGGGAGGAAAACTGTTCTGTGGTGACGCTGCTTCCATTGTTCTCCTGTTACAACCTTATCTCTGTGCCCAAATAAAATGTCGAAAGCTGCAAGAGAAATGCCGAAGCAGAGCGGTCAGAGAGTGACAGCCGTCCTCGGTGCAGGCGGGGGGTGAGGAGGAGTAAGTCATGTCTTTTTTGTAGAGTGTTCAGGGTCACTGTAGCTGACCACAGCTCCCAGGCTTTGTTAAGAAGGTATGTTTTCCCAGCACTACTATAATTCTAGGGAAATAAATTAACAAATCTTTTCTTATATAATACCACGCTTATTAACTCTGACTTCATTTCAAAGGAAAAGAACCTGTTGTGCATGAAAAGTTGTAATTTTTGTCTTGCACCTGAAAGGTCTGGCCCTCTGCTGTCAGGATGTAATTTAGCCTGCAGATCCTACCACTTGCATAGTCTTTCCTGTCCACCTTCTCTTCCTGGAGCCATTTGTTTGCTCTCATGGGAAAGGATGGCTCCTGTGAGCAGCTCATTGCTTCCAGGATGCCATCTCTGGCTCAAGGTAGCTGTGGGAGGGGGTACTAGAATGGAAATGTAGGAGATGGCAGGCGAAGTGTTTTGAAAATTTGCAGCTATCTCTTTCTCCCTATTAAGAAAAGGGTCATAAAGCATTCTTCTGTGTTGACCTGATGGACTTAACCACCCACTTGAATCAATATTATAGAAACGATTTTCAGTCTCAGCCTACAACAATTCCAGTTTCTCGGTTAAGATAAACCAATCTCTGCATTCATAGAAAAGATGACTGTAGTTTATTGTCTAGTAAATTGCTTGCCGAAGTTGTGTGGAATAAAAGGTAAAGTAGGAATATCTTTCTGATCTATGTGTGCACTGTCTGTGACCACAAGTTCTTAGTCCTTGACCAGAACTCATAGGTATTAATAACACACGAATAAAAAGGCATAATTATCAGATACGATTGAAACAAATGGAGGAAGAATTTACCATGTGTTCATTAGCTGGAAGAGAAGGGGAAGAGAAAGAGGGGGAGATTGCAAGGTTATAAATTTTAACATGGTTCATGCAACCTATTTATAGATATCTAAGGAAGCACAGACAAGTCTTTCTCTCCTTTTTATCTCATTATAGACCCATAATCATACAACATTTTGCTACTCAGGCGTGTTTTCTAATGTAGTCAGATAAGTCAAACAATGACAGCTCAAACTTTAAATTTCATCAGGAATCCATGAGAATTCCTTATGCTGGGAAACACTGACTGACACGAAATAAATACCAAACAGTGTGAAGTGTGAATGTATGCGGCCACCACATACATTTGTTTCTTTAGTTCTTGAATCCAAGGGGTCTCAGTCTCCGGCCAGATGGGATTAGCAGCATGGGGGGTGCATGTGAAGCCATGTTTTGTATTTTGTCAGACTAAATGGGTACAAGAATTTGACTATTATAAAGTGGAAGGGGTTTAAATGGTGCTCATGAGGATTTCTGCTAGGATTGCTGGCATTTGTTGATTTTTTTAAGACTTTTGAAATTTTGGCAATGATGTTAGACACTAAAGAGATTCCTACAGAGGAAAGATTAACACCTTAATATCCCTATCAATTATCTTCCAAACATTAAAAAAAAGAAAGGGTAGGGAAAAAACCTTAGGAGTGGTGAGAGCACAATGCCTTGCATAAATGGGTAGGCTGCCACTCATTCCCTTTCACCTATGGCTGAGGTTTCTTTCTGGACTCAGGGGTGCAGACCACAGCCAGCTGTGGGCTTACTCTTTTGGGTTGTCTCCCCTTGTGTTATTTGCCTGTTTTCTCTATTTCTATAAGCCATTAGCAAGACAAATAATTATCATCATCTTCTTCACTATCTCCAAGGACACATGTAACCCTCAAGGTATTACATGGGAGGTTCATAGTCAACACTTCACTGACTTCTTGAGGTGTTTGAGTCTTTCCCCAAGACTCAGTGGATTGAATTTTGTTTCTCTAAATATCCTTATTGCTTCTTCCACTTAAGATCTTTATGTATCTATTTCTCAATTTTTGGAGGGACTAATGAGGTGACTTTTAACATGCACTGTAAAACACAGTGTTGGGGAGTCACAACATTTACATCATTTTGACTGGCTCATTCCTATAGGTACACCACAGTTACACAGTAATTTGTCTTTGTATCTCATATTTATGTGTTATATAGTTGTACAGTGAAATACAGGTTCTAAAAAATGCATTAAGTACTCAACATGGTGATTATGCATGGCTAATTCATTGCTGGTATAGTAAACTTTGGTTACAGCATTTTTTAGTATGGTGTTATTAAGTGTGCAGTCAGCTATACCATACATGGATTTCAAAAGCAAACATTAAAATTATCAGCCTGTGGAATAAATGCTGAGATATTCTATGTTGCGTTCCATTTTTATTAATGGCAACTCTCATATAATTTGCAGCAAAACTCTTGCATAATTATGCTCTACCATGAAGTGCATCTTCTTCCAGAGTAAGTTTTGCAATGATTTTCCATAAGATCTCTGTGCTACTGATGATTTTTTGATAGGGTTATCTCCAGTCTCATACATTGACTAAATTATGGCAGAGGCATTTCTCTCCCTGCAACATCTTAAAGAGAAAAGAATGGTAATTTTTTTTTCTGACATTCTCAAGAAAATGCTTCTCTTCTGTTTTCCTTGGGGATGGCTTCATTATAAAAGGATTTCTTCTGTTCTTTCCTATTAGGAGATTGTGTCTATATTTCTTTTTTCTTTTTATTTACCCTTTTAATCTCCTCCTGAGCTTTTCTCTTCTGCATTTTTTAAGCTCTTCCATCTTCTGTTTTTCTTGCAGTGTAATATGAGCTCTCTCAGCTATCCATGTCTTTTCTTAACAAAAAGTGATATAAAAAAGAGACTGCTGGTCCAACAGATTACTGGGAGAAGCTTGTGTTTACATTTTAAGGTCTTTGGGAAATGCTCCTTTTGTCCTTTATGTTTTGCTAAGCACAACATAAGACTCCAGGACCACGATGAATGCTTTCTTGTGCTACTAAATTGCGCACAAGTAGTGAGTGACAGCATGTGCATATGAGATCTGTGCTTGAAATCTCCTTATTAAGATGGGTACCGAGAGCTCTTTTGAAAAACTGAAGGAGAAACAGATATACTGCTTTTAGGGAAATTAATTACTTCCTCATTTAATGACTATTGCAGTTCACTGCCTAGTATTCAGGTCTAGTTTGTAAGCTTAAGCTTATTTTGATCTGGTTATAAGGATGTGATTCAGGACACTACAATAAGCACTTAATGGTATACCCTACGCTCTAATGCTTGAATTCAGCAGGGTAGTCCAGATGGTCTTGCATCTTTATCTGCCAGAATAAAGTATATTTTTTGGTTTGTCAGACCATTTAAACACCTAAAATGGTACTAGGTATCTATGTTTAGTGGTCTGAATAACTTCCATTAGTGAGTTTTTAGACCTTTCTTTTGGATAACATTGTGTAAAGAATTGCACTCAGAATCACGTGCACAGTCTCTGTGTACACAGCAATTGCTTATTGGCTAATATGGATATCAAAGGCTGAGACAAAAATACTACTAAGTTAAGCATTTTTAATTTTACCACTCTGGTGCAGATATTTTAGGAATCTTTGTTAGTAAGGCACCTGGGAAAAGCATTGGACTCTATTGCTCTACTGTGGAATGGGTTTATCCTCAGACTTGCTAAATCACTTTCATTTTACTCTCCACTTTTTCCCTGAAAGTTTTATAGCTTTTAATGCCAATGTTTCTCTTCTTAAATTGAGTTAATATCTTCTTATGAGCATAGCCTTACTCCTTCACTCTGTGCTCTCTTAATCTGTACAACTTCATTGTCAACTATAGTTACAGATTAATGTTGGCAGCTACGAGTCAGAGTTGGGCTGGATCATGTCTACACAGTGGAGTTTCACACAGATGGTCACACCCTTGACCAAGTGGCTGAAGTTGAATTCTAAATGGATAGACTCTATGAAATAGACATAGATGACAAGCCTCTTCGAAAAGTGATTCAGCAGTGTCAGGGTGGTGTCATAGGTTAGCAAGCATAGTCCCGGAAGGGATGTCCTTGCTAAGGGGTGCTGACAGTTTCCTCTGGGAACTGATAGAACCTATCAGCTGGCCAGTTTGAATATGGACAATTCTCTAAGCCGCTTAAAGTTGTGACCACCTCTGTGATCCACATTTAAGAATAGGCAAACTCCCCCTCCAAGCTCTCTCTCGTTTCCGGCACTGGCACAGGTGGCTGCGGGCCCCGTGTGGGGGCCAGCGGGCCCGGCCAGGCCCTGCTTGGGCCAGGCCGGGCCGGGCCACGGCCATCCTGGAGCCATGGACCTGTTCCAGCCATGGAACCCCCCCCACTGCCTTGCCGTGGGCAGCCGGAGCGGCTCGGCTCTCCTGCGATAAGAAACATTCAACATTCCGGCTGCAAGGCTGCAAGGCAGAGGTGAGATTAACCCTTTTACTGCTGTGAAGAGCTGAAAACCTGAGGGAAGAGAGAGAATGGAGATGCTTAAAGCTGAAATTCTGTTGTGAAGCTATGATATATCAGAGTATCCTGTTGTAATTCCATGAAGATATGGGGGGTGGAGTGTTCAGCTCGTGAGCAAAAGCACCTGCACTGAGATAGGCAGATGCTGACGCAGCTGTAATTTCATGAGAAGTTTGGACAAGGAGAGATGGACCAGATGAGGACTTTTGCTCCAAATGGGAAAGGAGAAACCTCAGTCCCTAGAGATGCTCCCAGAGATAGTCCTAACGATGAAGATGATGAAGACCCTTTGCTCCCAGGGAAGGAGAAGGGCCTCTGTTTTTGTTTCTGAACGGCTCAACCTTAAAATTGTACCCCAAAAAACTTCAAGAGTGGACCCTCGGAAGCAGTTGCGGGAAAAGCTGCAAGTCGGGGGAAAGGACTCACACGCAGGCAGAGAGACTCCTCTTCCTAAATGGACTGAACGATATTTGGAAGTGGGCGGCTGTCTCGTTGTGATACTGTTTTCATTCATAGCATGAGCAAGAAGAGACTTCTCTTTCTAAATGGACTGAACAAGGTTATTATGGAAGTGGTAAACAGACTGAACATCTTAAGGGTTGTTTTTTCACATTGTCAGTGGGAGAAGGGAGAAAGGTGGGGGGAGGAGGAGAGTTCTGAAGGTGGTATAATTTTTTTTCTTTTCCTTCTTTTAGGTCTGTTAATAAACTTCTTTATATTCTTTCAAGTTTGGTGCCTGCTTTGCATTTCTCCTAATTCTTATCTCACAGCAGATAAACAGTAATGAGTATTTTGGACCAAACCACTACAGGTGGAGAGCAGCTTTTTTTAGAAGTTTTAAATGATGTGAGATAAATCCCAAACTTACAGACAAAACATGGATGCCTGAGAGACAGATATATGGTTATCATTGCCAAGTCTACCTGACAACCAGCCACTTAGATGTATGAGGCCAGCATGGCCTGTCCTGCAGGAACTCCCACAGTGAGTGTGTAAGGACTATCTTACTGTTTCTGATGACAAACACACCAAACCTGAGATGGAAGTGGTCAATCACAAATCCTTATGAAAAACTATATGAAGAAGGAGAGAGAAATCAAACTCAATCTTCCAACTTCCAGCAGAGATGTCTATTCTCAAAGTGTTTGAATTTTCTGAAATTAGGAAGTTCTTTTAAACTGAAGATGTATTTACTTAATTGCATTCCCTTAACTGTATTCCCTTAAATGAAAATGTAATCCCTTAATAGCAGGGATATATGGGGTTTACATATGGTGTTTACATATATTTATGTTCGTATTTTAGTTAAAACCAAATTAAAATGGAAAAAAATATTACTGCACTGCTTCATGGCTATTGGTTACAGGAATACTGCAATTTGGCTTCTGTTCATGTATTTATTATTTATTTACTTATTCCAGAGACTTAAGCAGCCGAGGAAGATGATCATATGCTTGCAGGGCTATGAGCTCTGTGAGCTTGCTGCTCAAGTTATTGCTTTCTGTCTCGAAGCAGTTCATTCCAGCCCTGCTCCATTTGCTCCTCTCACCCAGTTCAATACACTTGAAAGTGATAAAAATTTTGCTTAGTGCTTAAGTATAAGCTTATTGTTCTCACAGTAAAATCTCCCATTGATTCCCATGGCCACTGGGAAATGAATGGAAAAAAAATTTCGACTGAAATGAATGGAAAAAAAAGTTGAACTGATGGTTTATTCAAGAGAGAAAATTATGGATGAAAGAAGGGCAATTACTAGAATGAAGAGTCCTGACCTGTGTCCAGTCATGATTCAGGAATGACAAAGATTATCTAAACTGATCAGAGTTTATGTTGTATTAAGATATGTAGAAGCTGCCTGTAGTTTGCTAAAAGGAAAACCAAGCCAACATGGAAATGATTTATACAAAGAAGAAAGATTATCACAACAAGCAGCAAATAAATGAATTATTAATTATTCAGTCCTGGGAGGAAATTATAACACACTTTAAAGAAGCAAGCATGTTTAAGAAATGGAGCAGTAAGGAAAGCTGCTCTCAAAGAAACAGCAATATTTATTTGACAAATCTGCCAAGGAAATATGAAGCCGGCCCCCTAAATTAAGGGAGAAAATGAATAATTTGAATGAGACTATTAATACCATTAGAATTGATTGCCTTAAGATTTGTTGTTGTGCTGCTAGATTAAAAGATAGATCAATGTCAGTTTTGTATGGGAACCCCTCCCACACCAATCAATCAGTGACTACAGCTGCTGCTCTCCATCCCTCCCAGCACATTCTTATTTCTCTTCCACTACTTGAGTTAGGGCATGTCCTTAAGCCCTTTGTTTTTCTAAGACTGAAATCTGGTGCACATGAGGGATGTTAGATAATCCTTGTTATAGAGTCCTCCAACACTGTACTTACACTGTACACTCTGGGTAGGTGCAAACCTGCCCTATCTGTACCCTGAGTTAATGGGAAAAGGATACATGAGGGCATTTCTATAGTGCTGAGCTAGTGAAAGATGTTGGGAGGCTGACATTATCAGCACACAGTGTGCAATGCACTGACATGTCACTTAAGGGTTGGGTTTCTTTTCCCCTCAGTTCTGGACACAGGCAGAATCAAGTTCACTTGTGCCCACCACAAGCTTCTACTGATGTGGAGCATGCATGGTAAACATGCAGCTAATGAGTGGCTTTTTTAGATGAGGAATGTCAGATACTAATACTGTTAACCACAAAATCTGACTTGACTGTAATTTATATTGGTGACTGCTTTTCTTGATGGAAATCTGACCTTGAACCCTTAGAGTGTTGTCCTAAAGCTTATCAGTAGTATTGCTGACATCAATATCCTACACATTTTCAGTACCACAGGGCCTTGTGACATCACAGTATATTTGCCTTGCCGTAAAAGCTCCTTTGCCCTTTTTAAATACTGACTGGGTTCAGTCCCTGGACTCATCCATGTTCAAAATGGTTCAAAAACCATCTTGCATTATGCAGGTATAAAACCTCAAAACATGGAATGTGCAAAGCCATCTCCTGTGGACTCCCATGGGTGGGAGGGAGTTGCTGTCGCTGCCTCTGGGCTCATTGTGTGCTGTGCAGAATAGTTACCCTTGAGAGTCTGCTTCTGCCTCCAGGATACCCCTGCTGCTTCCACTGCTGAGAACACTTAGAATAGGGGAAAGTTCACCTCCTAGAGTTCAAATCTAAAGCTGCATCTTCTGATGAAGCTTGAAGTACTGGTTGTGATCTTCTAATGGGCAGATTTAGCAAGTCCATGCCATGTTGCTAATGTTTTCTTTCTGCCTGTTTGTGAGAAGGTGTCAGGAACGGTGTCTCAGAGGGCCAAAGTCATCGGAAAGGATGTTTTCAGAGTACCCTTGACAAGTAACTTTTTTGTTTATTTTCCACTAAAATATTCCCCCCACAATATCATCCATTCTCATGGGCCTAATTTCTTTTCATCCCCTCCCAGTCTCCTTACTCATTGCACTGCACAATCCTTTGAACTAATCCTGACCTAAGAAAGAAAACACAGGGTTAGTATTCACTGAATGGCTTCATAATGCCCTCCAGTTACCTTAAAATCAAAGCAAAGGGTTACATCCTTCAGAAATATTGAACTGAATGAAAGAGCATATGTATATATAAGCCACAATTCTGCAGGAGCTATTGTAGTATTTTTTTCAGTTAGAAATTTTAGAAACAGGAATTTCTTCTTCTTCCTAATGTTAATTTGATTTCACTGTTTCAACGTAGAAGGTATCTGTAGCACCATATTCTGTCAATGTTTCAAGAACTGTGTGTGCAAGTCTAATCAATATGGTGCTAAAATGCTGACAGAAGTCAAACTAGGTTTTCTAGTTTAGGTGTGAAACTTCCCCTAAAACATCCTTGGTGTAGACAAGGTGTGAAGTGCAAGGTGCAGCCAGAGCATGGTAACAGCCACCTTCAAATTTTATATATTTACTCTTTTCTAGAATACATACTTGCAAGTGAATTGGCCTATTTACAGGAGGAGGAGTTCTTCTGAAAATCCTCTGGGAACTGCCTGCAGCAAATGTGATAAAGCTACATATATTGCTCAAAAATAAGAGGAAGAAAATGTGGCCCCTCAAGATGTTAACTAAAAAGGACACACTTTCCTCATCTTACACTGTAATTATTCTGTCTGCATTATATCTTCTATGGCGATTATGGCAACAAAGAAAAATTCTGCATTTTAGAAGGACATGGTGACGGGCAGTAAGAATGGGAATAGAGTGCTGCTATTTTTGTTTCCTTTAATGTTAACAACCACACATCCTTATCCACAAAATGAGGTAATACACAGAAATAAGAAAGAAAAAAATTGAAAGACATACCTACAGCTCTGTTTGGCAGAATCATCTAATTAAATGAATTCCATGTATTGTTGTAAATCTTGCGGTGAAGGACACATATTTTCAAAGTACTGTTCTTAAAATTTAATCTCAGAAAAGTTAAACATTGATTATAAATAGACTACTCCGTGGCAGAAAGCATATATATGTACATCTTAAAAGAAACATTTCTAGTTAGAGAGCACTTAAAAAGCTCTACTCACCAAAAGCTTTGTATGGCATAAAGTATTGAAGGTTTATTCTTTTACATGTTCAGATAGTGCTGTTCTCTTGGTAGCTTATTATGTTATTTGGCTCATTGATTTATCTTTCATTGATTTGTATGAATCTAGACTTCCTGAGAATGTACTCTGTCTTATGAGTTTTTTTGGAAGGTATTAAAATGATGAAAGCTGTTGACTTGATAGACTTGGGGACTGAAGACATCTACTGATGCTCTGTTGTTTAAGTGAATCTGATGTAAATTTCCCCTCACTAATCCATTAATTTGTCTGAAGCCTTGCTGGGAGGGAAATTTTCTGTGCTGATATTTCATCTTCTAAGTTCCTTACACATGTGAATCTGAAGCTGTCATGAAGTACTAATGATGATCGGACTTCTGATACATGATGAAAGAACTCAAGCATCACTAACACTTGCCCTGGACACACATCAGATTAAAAGATTCCTTTAAAAATATTTTTATAGACTCTAGTGATGAATAAAAGAAAACTTTATGCTGCTTTGAGAATATCATCTATTTCTTTCTTGTGTTCCACTGTCGATTTAGAGGTGCAAGGCTTGGTAGACTAATGTTGTTCCCCTGAGACACCTAGTCTCTGCATCTGTGAACCTCTCTAGAGCAATTCCATGGTCTGTAGCAAAATACTTATCAGGGGAATAAAGCTGATTAGCTGCAGACTCCCTTGCCCTGGAATTTAAATATAAAATTGTGTAGCTTTTTTCTGTCTCTGCAGAAACCGTGCTATGTAAAACCACTCTTTGTTTTCTGTAACCTTATTATGAGTTTTGTTCAGTAGTACATTCTACTATTTGCATTGGCAAACACGCTTCTTACAATTAAAGTGGAAGAGTCCTGCCTCTGATAAACTTACTGAACTTTTGCCATATTTCCTCAGGGAAATATTTGTGCATATTGCAGGAAAAAACTCCAGAATTTTTACAGTAAAATGAGTCTGCAGATCCAAATGACTGAGAAGACAATTAGCCTTAAAAAAATTGTGATAAAAAATAGGAATCCTCTCAAAATTAATAATGTGTTTGCGTATATTTAAAATGTAATATCTAAAGGTTGTTGTATTTTTTTTCCTAAATAAATCAAACTAGCAATTTACATTATGTCCTGAATATGTGGGTTGAACTTGGGTTACTTGTCTCCTATATGTTTTAATGTATGAGATGTTGCTTTGCCCTGTCTCAGGGCAGACCATTGCTTAAAGACTGAGAGGATCTTGAGGTCTAATTGACTCCTGAATTTCAGAATTTAAAGAGCTCCAGCTTTTGACAGTCTGACTTTTGTAAGGTACTCCAGGTCGAGTTTCTAAGACCACAGTGCCTTTCGAAATTTTTATTCAAACAGTTTTGAAAAGGTTAAGAGCCTTATTATTATGGAAACACAGATATACTAAAAAAGCCCTCCAAAAATAGGCCTTTGTGAATTCCAAAAGAAATCAATCCTTAAGAAAATATACTTGAGAGGCTTGATTCAAATGATAGCTAGAAAATGAGCAATAACAATATTATCAGCTTTTCTTTTTCCACTTTTCCATGATTTCATTTAGTTAACAAAGGATGTTCATAAACTATGATTTATTTTTCACTGTGCCTACTTTTTTATAATGAGGTTTCATCTGGTGACTCCTTCCTTCTTTGCCTCCACTACACAATTTGAATCTGCATGCTGCATATCATTTTATATAATTAGCCTATATTTAGATACCCCTCTGTGATGTAAGGTTCTGAGACATATGCTTTCTCCTGGAAAAAATATTTTATTGCAGCTTTTGTGAACTTCCTTTAGAGCTGATCTGTTAGGAGAACATAGATCTATCATATGATTTGCAACACCATTCTGTTCAATTTTAAATTATCTCAGTGATTGAGAGTCCCTGAATGTATTTTAACTAGATAGACATAAACAGCTTGTTTAAGCTGACCTTCAGATGTCCTTTCCTTTACAGTCCTAACCCAGTTCCATAGATGAAGAGTATAAACTCTGTGCAGTCTGTTACCATCGGATGCAGCAGTCAAGTGGCATTCCCCCTTCCCATGGCTGATGCCTGTCATGCTTCATCAGTGCTGACAAGCAATTATTAGTCTTTTATACTATATATTGGCAAAACAATCATTGCAAGGAATTGTAGAGGTAAAAACCATTATCTTTGCACTATAGTGGTAACAGAGCTTTTAGGCTTACTGAAAATATCCATTAGGTTTTGCTTTCCTATCTACAAATGCTTTCTCTTTTGTGCTCTGCTATTCCAGAAGTGGAATCACCAAATTTTTCTGCATTAAGAATGGATAACTCTATTCTTTAATTGGGTGATTTTAATTTTCTGCTGGCTTTTGTTCAGGACTGAAGGCATTCTTCATTAGTTTTGAGTCCCACTGTATTAAATATAATTTGAATATCAGTTTTAGCCTCATTGACTTTGAAGATTTTATTTTCCTCTTAGCAGTTGTCACATGATATGACATTCCTGTTCAAGTTTACAAACAAAAAAGAAAGAAAACCCTGAAAATAAGACAAAATAGACTGAGCCAATTTTAGTTTCTGAGCTGGGAGGGAGCCTTTTGAACTTTACTCTCCTTGGTTGTCATATCTGTATGAATCACATAAATCATTGTTTTCAAGTACTCTTAATAGCCTTCAAGAACTTAAGCAGGACGCAGTCATGGAGAAAGATTTTTTTTGTGGGTCTCTGAGCTACCTGCACAGCACAGTTATGGTCTCCCACCTGAATTAGAAGTTAGACACAAGTTATCAAAGGTTTCATCTCCAGCAGGAATTGTCCTTGGTTGAAGACACACAGTTGCAGGAAAACAAATTGCCAGTGCAGGGAAAAGAAACAGCCTCTCATATCCACAGAATTTGCTTCTGCTCAGCTCTCCAGGGAGGTCCAGTGCTGGTTCTGGCTATGAATTGTCATTTTATCAAAAAACCCACACGATTGTGGAACCTCTTCCGCCATTCCCACCAGTTCCCTCTACTTACTTGCTCCTGCCTCTTAAATGTCCCTCAAGTTTTCCCTGCTGCCATGTATGGGTCATTTGTTAGTCTGTTTTGTTCAGAGAATTTGTTCTCAAATTCTCTTCCAGGCTGTCATTTTTTGGAAGACATTGGGTAACCTTAACTGGAAGGTTCTCCTTCAATCTCTCCCTGTGATGAATTAGCATGGGGCCTGCAGAATTCAATCCTACTTGTGAAAGGGAAACATGGGCATACACACAGGCTGAGTTATTTAGAGAGACCCAGAAACTGACCTCAGGACTAAAAAAACATATCAAATGAAGATGGAAAAGGGGGAAGGTGTGTGCACACTTCCTGACTTTATAGCACCCATGCTGTACTACAGTGTTGCTAGAGTTATACCCTGGTCACTGTGCCTAATGTTCAATCCAAATTTTAATCAAATTCCTTAGGTGTTACTTGGAATGAGGTTTTCTTCTTGAATTTGCTAAAGCTGCCAGAACTATTCAACCCATATAAAACCGAAAAATTGCTTTTCCACACCTCATTTTTGACATGGTTTGAATGGTTTATATAAAAGTAGTTATGGTCACCCATTGTTACAGTTTTAAAGGGTTTATTGTCTTTTATCTCGACTTCTGTTTCTTTTGTCCTGATACAGAAGAAAGGTTTTATAATCCTATTAGCTTTTGTACTGGCATTTGACATCTTTGACATTGTCAGTGAAGGAGGAGAGGGGGAGAGGGTCTGTCCAATATATAGCTCAAGTTTATCTCCAAGACTAAAAGAGAAGGTGTGCTTTTTTTTCTTTTTCTAGTGGGTTTCTACTGTCATGTTGTCTGACAGTAGAGGAATGAGGAGACTTAGGCCCCTTCTGTTGCATACAGAAATGTGAACTCCTTCAGGAAGAACAGACTAGCTTGTCAGTGCTTTCTAAAGATGAATTATTCTGTCCCATCATTCCAATCCTTCTCTGTTTGAGCGGTGTTGAGCACTGTCTGCTCCCCACTCCTCTTTCCAAGATACTTTATATCCACGTTCAATCCCATTCTCAGCCTGACTCAACTATAATTTCTCAGCTGCACATATTAGAAATAAGCTATTTTATTTCTTCTGACTTGGGACAGACAGCTCTACTTCAGAAGTATCTACTATATTTAGGTCTCCTTCAGTTGCTATTTTCTTCCAGTTACTTTTAGGCAGAAACACAGGAGACAGTTCAGCTGATTGGAGCATTTCTACTGTCGTCCCCTTGTGTAATCCTGCAGGAAGGCTACTGCTTGTCAAAGCTTCCTTCCAGGTGTCCCTTTTCTGGATCACACAGAAGAAGCAGGGAGGCTCATTCCTAGGCACTTCTTGAAGCATCAGACCATATGCTGAGCAGCTGCTCTAGCCTTTGACAGTCAGCTAAGTACCTAGGGAAGCTACAGACCTGCTTGTCATGAGCTGTACGTTCAAACTCCCTGACACCTTTCTGTCCTCCAGTCTTTTTCACCCATTATCTGTCTACTTCATTTAGGTAGTAAAATTTTAGACTGGTGTATCTCAGTCATCACACCAGTAAGCCTAGTGTCACACAGAAGCCCTTTAGGAATTCATATTTTGCCGCTAGGAAATATACAGATATGGTTCTTATATAAAGAAAGAAATATCTAAGTAGTCTCTCACTTTGTTGTACTGAATTCCTTTAATGCTGTACATATTGCATGCAAGTACCTAGCATAATGCTCTGAAGAACAGAACTCTAATCATGTCCCTTCTTTTCTCCAAGTAACTTAATGGAAGACAAGAGGAAGTGTTGGCCACAAGCAAGTGGTCAACATAGCTTCCAAATTGTCTCTGGACTCTGGTGAAGCTGGGCTCTGGTCCTGCACGGAAATTATTATTGACATATGCAAATATTAGTATTTTACAAACAAAAAATACTAAAAGGGGGATTAAAACTTTTTACTGAAGTGAAAAACATGTAGCAAAAAGTAGCTTTAGGTATAAAAAAACCTTTCTTTGTATTGAGCTTTGCTCTGGTATATTTGAAGTTGTAAATCTGTCAGCAGAGAAAGTGAGACCCTTTAAGTATTATATTTATAAAGATTAGAACAGTTCTTGCTTATATAGCTATATCTGTATCATTGCTATCTCTATCTAGCTATCTAGCTATCTCAATAGGAAATTAAGATTAAGTTTGTATTGTGGGAGAGAAAAATATTTTCAGGTTCTCAGGTTTGTGTCTCCATCTGTTTTTGTTTGCACGTCTCCATGCAAAGGAAAGAAAAGAGAAAAAAATCACAAGCATTCCACTTTTTACCAGATCCTAGCTTCTACCTTTACAGGTCACAAGCTTCTTCCCTTACAGGTTTTTGGTTCTCTTTAAACATCAGCCTCTACAGCACTGAAAGTGCTGTGTTTTGTGTATCTATGTCACTAATGCAAGGACCACTTAGTCAATGAGTCACCACCATATAATGACTTGCTTCTAAGTCAGCCGAATACTTCTTAGCCAACAAATTTTCCCCTTTTCCAAAGTGAATCCTTCAATTCTTTTTCTAAAAAAGGAAGGTGAAGAGAACACTGAGACTTAAAAATACAATGTCACCTTATAGTGAAACAGACAAACAAAAAATTCTTCTTGCTTGCTTACCTGTTTTGTTCTTGTTGTTTTATTAATATTCTGCTCCTAATGAAAGAAAGAGGGAATGCATGAGGGAAAAGCAGCTGAGATAGAAATTTGCATATGCAAAAAGAGTGGTTATTCATGCAACTCTAACCAAAATTCACCAGTGTCTGAATGCCCTTTGTGTTTTAGAAAGTCTCTCTCAGGAATCCTTGTTTGAGAGGTCTGAGCCTTCAGCCTGGTTCTGTGGTCATTATAAAAGCCCTGTGAGTGGGGACTTAAGATGGGAAAATCTGACATTCCCTCCAACTCTGGTAGCACAAGCAGGTGCTGCTGTATAAATACCTTTAAATGGGTAATAGCAGTCCATGTCAAAGCTTTCAGAAATCTTCTGTATTAGGCCCAAATCCACTTTTTAAGCAGAGGGGGTAGGGGTCTATTAGATCAAGATGCTTCCTGCTAGCCCGTACTGTTGTCAGTCAGATGATTGTATACAATATTTGTGCTCACCTTACCACTTCTAATTATACTTTTTCTTGAAGCCATTGGATGCACACTCATTCAAGTAGTCTCTCCTGATTTGTCACTGAAGAATAGACTATGGGCCCCTACTTCATCATCCTACATCTGATTTAATGACCTTAGTCTTTTAGGAACCTTACAGGTTAAGATGAGTGCTGACTGGGTATTTACATGTAATTTTTAACATTTAGTCGTGTTATGAGTGTCTATCAGTAAGCATCACCCTAGTCAGTATGGAAACATAAATAACACTTTGCCTTAAGATTTCATGAGCACATATCTCAGTATTCTTTTAGCTGGTGGGATAAGCACGGTGAACTGCTGGCAACATTTAGCTGCATGTTTTTCTGAGGTTCAGCCATGTAATTTAGCTTGCAGTGGCCTGGGTTACAACAGGATCTATGATATTAGAATAGCTATTCTCACAGCTATATGGTTAACTGAGCAAATTAAGAAGTACTTGACCTGCCCTAATGATTTTTTTTTTAGCATTACGGTCACAAAAGCCCATTTTTAAAACATGCTATTTATTTTCCTCTCACAGCTTCTGCATGGTGCCAAGTACATCAAAACAGCAAGGGAGAACTGGATATCCAGCAGGGAATGTAAAATAAGCAGGTACACAGGCTATTAAAAAATGAGAACATACTTAATAATCTTGGCAATTTTCAAAATTTTATACACTGTAAGATATAATTTTTGTTATAGATGGCTGATTTCTCCAAGCTGATTGTTGATTTTTGGTAGCTCTCCTGCTTTCAAAGTTTTCAGTTCCAGAGTGATGTATACTTAAAATCCTATGCTTGATATGTCTCAAGACATTTGTGCCTAAAATTTTAATGCATGAAAACTTTTATGTGGGAAGACATTGCATACTTATTCCATTTGCCTTAACCCAACAAATAAACTTGAGAAAAGATAATTCATATTTCAGTAGTAACATAATGAATGAATGGGCTGAATTATTCATGGTAATTCCATCCTTTGAAACAAAATGAATTTTAGGAGGACATAACTGTTCTCAAGAAGGCAATCAGTAAAAGAACAGACCTGTCAAGAAAATACTTCATGTTAAATTATTCACTGTGCTCCAACATTTAATTAACAGAAGAACACAGTTGTCCTTGCTCGTGTCCAGTTATTGGAAACCGTTATATGTTCTCTACCACGTCTCCTCACTCAGTTAAATACTGCAGAAAGATCTGTGTTGTTAGGCAGCTGGAGCCATCGATGTTTATTAATTCATGACTGGTGCTCAAAATACTGACCACAGAACTAAAGTCATGAATTTGAGAAAGAGCTGTGTATTTTAGCTGGCCCTTAATGGTTGTTTTGTTCTTGGCTCTGTGTTTCTATTCTCTCTCTGCTGACTGATGGTGTACTTTAAAAAGAGAAACCAGCATTTAGGAACAGTCCGCCTGTCTGATTGCTTTTTGGATAATCCCTGTGATACTTTGTCACTGAACAAAATAGTCAGGTGTATGGGCTGTAAATAAAGACCTTTCACTCCACACATTGCCATGTTTGGGATTTTTGGTTCCCTAGAATTTGTTTTTCTTTTGTAAATGAATCCTTACTTCTGTCAGTTTGGGTTGACATCTACAGCAAATGAATTCCATTTCATCTCAACAAATTTTTGTCTGACAGATCTAATCTAAAAAGTCACAGTTTGAACTTGGACGATTTGCTTCTGAATTGCTGCAGAAATGACACACGCTCATTCTACACTGAGGAAAAAAATATTTAAAAGCTTGAAAAATATTAAGCCTCAGGCTACTTGTCCTTTATGTCTCTGATAGTAAAAAGAAAATACTTCAGGGGATGGTTCTTTCAGCTTTTGCAACAGACTGACAGTTAAAAGGGAAATAAACTAGGAATAGACTAGAAATATCTGGAACCACGCTTGTGATATGTTTCAAAGAGGTACCATATTTAGGACAGTTGTGATGAAAGTTTACAGTTATCTGGTGACAGTTCAGCTCAGCAATAAATATGACCTCTCCCTTTTATTCACTATACACAGTCTTTTTGTATTATTATTATTATTATTATTATTGTTATTCAGATATTTGTGCACCTTTGAAACCACTGAAGTTCACATTTCATTTACCAAATAACCATGATTCACTTTTAAGCTTATTTCGTGGCTGTTTTTTCAAAAGCAAATACCTGACTGTTACACATTATAAATTATATATATAACCTCTATGCCTTACAAATGCGTTATTAATATTTGTGAACAAATGCAAGTTCTGCTTTTGAATGAATGGCCTTCATTCTGTTTCCATGTGAACTGTGTAAAGTCTCTCCAGAAGGAACTTGGCTTCTAGTTCCTAATGTGCTGTTTATATAGTTTGGAAGATAGAGGATGAAACAGCAGATATGTTTGTTTTCATTAATAGTCATAGATTTTAAATTCAGAATAGACTGTTCTGTTATCTGCTTGGGCTCCCAGTAGCACTGCTAAAATTTGAGTTACTGCCTGGGTTCCTCTCCTATGTCTGATATCTTAAGACTGACACATATTTCTGAGTGTGATTAAATTGGTACAATCTCCTTTATAGCCTTTAGCTATATTGGTTAGGTTGGGGGCAGAAAAAATTAACTGCAAAGACATTTGCATGTTCATTTTCTCTGGTTTTCACCTGTACCTCTTCACCACTCTTGTTTTGACATTCTAATCCTCTGCAGTGAACTGGCAATGCAAAGATGCCACATTTCTTTAGAAG
Source organism: Coloeus monedula (assembly GCF_965178545.1). Taxonomy (NCBI): domain Eukaryota; kingdom Metazoa; phylum Chordata; class Aves; order Passeriformes; family Corvidae; genus Coloeus; species Coloeus monedula. The sequence continues at coordinate 55,996,067 of NC_138782.1, forward strand.
ATGTTGTCCCCATGCAAGTTCACCTTTGATGAAGCTGGACATGACACGATGAAGTGTAAATTCTGGGTGATTCAGACCACTTCATGAGCTCTTTGATAGACCAGCCCAAAAAGCAATAAGCACTCTTGAAGGACTGTGATGATTAATGGACTTTTTCAGAAAGCTGGAAGCAAGGGCTTCACCTTATCTCAACATGCAAAGGTGATTATGTACAAATAGAATATAAAAAATTCTCATCCTGTGTCCTGTGCTGGATAATTTTTTTCATTTGCCTCCAACACAACTCTGTAGCAGAGTTTTGCTGCTGGTCCTTTCTGGGAAGCAGATTTTAAATGAAGTACTTGACAGAATCTAATGAAGGTGCTTAGGAAACTTATGTTGGAGAGAAGTCGGTTGGTATAAATTGGCCTGGGATTTTTAAGAGAATAATGGCTGAGCTGTAGAGGAAGCAGGAAGATATAGAAGTGTGAGAACAATCTTTTTTCATGGTGCACTGAAGCTGTTTTTTGTCCTCACTAATACTGTCTTTCAGGTGCTCCTGCAGACTGGCAGAATAGAAATTTTAACTATTTGAACCTTAGCTGGAAGCTCATCAGTTCCATATTTGTGATGGGTGAGGTATCATTCTTTGCTATCATCTCAGACTGAAGCAGACTTTGATTGTGCCCCTTGATGTTCACCTGGAAAAGCCAGAGCTGGGACCCAACACCCCATCCCTAAAAGTGGGAGTGATTAAAATTTGGCTACACTGACCTCTCCAGGATGATGTCTACAGAAGACTGTGAGCTCATGGGGGCACTTTATTACTGAGAGGTTCCCGTTTGCTGTGCTCAGCATCTCTTTTATGATGTGTGTGGGACTTATCATGACAGCAGGACAGCCCAGGAAATGTGGTAACCTGTGGCTGTGGATTTCTGACCATCAGCTTAGATAGCTACTGCTGCCAAGCTGTAGCACAGTCATGAAGATGTTGATGTGGTAAATGCTTTATGCACAGCTCTGGCAAATTCCCCAGGAGAGGGATTGTATTTTAAATACTCACTCTATAGGGAAGGCACCAGTGTGCTCTCAAGCTAATCAATGTGGATAGCTGAGGAATTTAGTGCTCAAAGTGTACCAAGATGCCTTCTTCTAGATCAGCTGTTGCACCAAACTCATAGCCTTCATAAAGGAAAATGTCTAACAAGGTTAATGAGACTTTTCCCTATTTAAGAACAAGAGGTTGGGTTAAATGTGCAACCACCAGCAAAACAAAACAAATCCCAAACTTTCAGGCTAGGCTTATTGCATTACACTGAAAGGTATAAGGATTTGGGTCCAGGCACTGGCAGAAAATATTCTGCACAGAGATGTTGTTAGAATAAAACCCCTGGGTTTCAGGATAAGAATCTATAACTCAAGATGCTTAAGGAAACTGCATGTTTAGAAAGTAAGCATCTCATGAAAAGGTTTGAACAGACTGTTGTGAACTTTCTCAGTCTTTCAGGTTTTGCAAGATGAAAATATAATTTAAGGGTTCTTCTTTTGTTTGTTTGGTTTTTTTTTTTTTTGCTGCTTTGTCTCTCTGAATTTATGCAGAAAAGTATATCTGAATATCTTGCTGTGAATTTCAGGCCTTAAATGGAAGTGGTAGCATCAACTTGCAAACTGTAGTAAGTCTCTCTCTGATTCTCTGACGACACCAGGCTATTTCGAAGCACTATGAAAGTAAGCATCCAAATTCTAATAGACATTCAGTGGGTTTTTTTATTTTTGTTGCTGTTGGGCTTATTTTGTTTGTTTGTTTTATTCAAACTCTATCAATCGGGTTTTAGCATGGGTGCTATGGCCATCATAGTTCTTATTGCATTGGGATGGTGCCTATTAAGAATTGATGTGCATTGTATGATATGAGCAATAATATTTTATTTACACGTAGGAATTATTTTAGCCTTCACAGTTTAAGCTGTCTGTTTCTCCTGGTGAAGACTGTTTGGTTAGGAAAAGAACCAAATACTACGTATGGGTTTTGTAAAACTTTACATCAAATGCACAAATTAGTCTAGCCTACTGTGGCAGTGCAAGTATCTGGACATTAAACTGTAGTGCTAAGAATATTTTTTTTGGTGAAACATCCATAATTTAAATAATTTTACAATTATTCAGCTGATCTTTACCCATTATGAGGAAGAATTAACAAATGTAAACCAGTGGAATGTTTTTCCTTCCTCTCACTGACCAAACATCAGGGACCATTCTGTTTAATAGTTGAAGATAGAATAAAATGACCCAAGTACAACACCAAAACTGCCCAAATAATATCATAATATGCCCTGTGGTCATTTTCATTCAGAAGCATTGTTGGAGAGTCTGATATTATCATGCAGCACTTCACAAGGGCAGTGCCCTGCATGTTGACACCACTCATATCTGTGCATTGCACCGAAGTACTACAAAGAGGACAGTTATAATGTGCTCATTACTGAACTCCTGAGCAGCTTTCAATGCATCAGTCTCTGGTGGGAGTTTTGGAAGGACTATCTCTCTTTAAGGCAGTCACATGCCTAACCAAGTACCTGCAAACAAGATTCCTTCTCAGCCTGATCTGGTGCTTGCAGTGGTGGTTTCTGCTACTCTGCCCTCTTCTCTCACTGGATGTGTGGAAGGGATCTTAATCACTAGGGCTCCTCTCAGGAAGTCCAGAAGGGTGTATTCCCTGGAGCTGTGTTCTCTTTAGAAAGCCCGCAAAGTGTACTGGCTCGTGATAATCAAACAATAGATAGTGAGAAAGATTTTTTTCAAACTCTTTGAACACATTTCACAATAGAATTTAGTAAATACATACATATGATAAAAGACACTGCAGCTTGCTGTGCATTTAGTATTAGCTTGTTTTCAAACTCTTCAAACCATGTACATTTTCTAAACACTTTACTGGCTGCTTAGCTGGCTTTATAGTGACCAAACTCATCATGTATCTGATATAGCTTCAAAAAACCAAAGAAATGGAGAGCTTGCATAACTGGACAATTCTAGTCCTCTGCTGACTGTGAGACACTCAATTTAGCATGCACAGGCCAGCAAATGTACACAAAAGGATGGTATTTTAGATTAAAGAAGACAACAAAGTTCTCCTTTCTTGTCTGAATCGCAAAAACCGCTAATGCAAGTAATATCAAAGCTTGCTACGCCAAGCCACCTACCCTTATATCACTGAACAGAGTAAGAAATGCTGGGTGTGAAGTGGATCATGCTACAATCAGTAGTTTTGTTCACCATCCACTTAAGAGACTTCATTCTCCATTTTCTATTTCCAAGTACCTTCTCTAGCATAATGTAAAGCAGTGATCACACGAGAATCTCCAGACTTCTGTTGGGATTCTCCTGCAGATTCAGCAGGTGAAGCCTATTATATGTAATGCAGTGTGGAGGAGAATGAAGAGGTGCTCTGAGCAGCCGAAGCTCAGAGTTGTTGGTGAGTAGGGATAAATTCCACATCTTTTTGTCCCAGAGACTGTCAAGGTGCTATGTCTCAAAAGTAGTTCAGATCCACCTACTTTTAGAAACATTTTACAGAAAAACATTTTATAGAAACATTTTATAGAAAAGTCACTTAAAATCTATTAGTCACAGCTATTACTACTGAATTCACAGAAAACATACCTATGTTGCAGGGTGAATCAAAAATGTCAGTATGTCAAACAACCTAATAAACAGATACATTTTAAGATAGGGAAAAAGAAGAAATAGTATTTTCTTGTGACCAATTAAACCCTGAAACTGTGACAGGGTATGAGGCTGTCACCTCCACTAAAGTCTCTTTCTACTGCTTTGGAAATTTTGGGAGCTATGCATATTTTTAACAAATACCTTATGCACCTCACTTTCCCTAATAGTTACTGTCTTTCCTGACTGCAAAGGGAAAACCACATGAAAGAAAATAATGATAGGTTCTGAGGAAAATGTCTGAAGTTCTTTTGGGAACCAACAGAAAAGCTCTAAATAGGAATTTACCTCTGCCAGACATCAAATCAGTGAGCAAGTTTGCCCTTTTTAGGCCCAAGCAGGATACTAAAACTTTTCAGATGCTGATTCAAGGGAAGAAGGCAGGTTAAGTGGGCTGTCAGCAGCTGCAAGGGGGGGAGATGGGGACTGACTCTGAGGGGTACATAACCGAGCTGAAACAAAACAGTCTCACCTACTCCCACCTAACCCGAAGGTGGAAGTAGCAGGATAAAGCTGACTTTACTGAGGCTGGGACTGAAAGATGAAAGCTGAGGTAAAGGTCTTTTGTTTGCTTAAGCCCTTTTCTCTCTGTGTGTGTGAATAATGCTTTGTTTTGGAAAAGCTGGATTGGGGTCACTTCAATTCATCTGCTGTCATAGGCTCTTGGAAGAAAAGGCGTATTGATGACAAACACAGTTGGGTCTGTCAGTTGAACATGAGTAGTAAATGAGAGATTGTCGCCAGGATTTCCAGTCTGAGAGTGGTAGGACCATATGGCTCTATCCACAAAAAGTTGAAGGTAACAAACCTCTTCTCAGGAAAGCATGCTCGAGAAGTACGAAAAGGCACTTCAGCACAGTTTATCTGTAGTTGCAACTAATCCTACAATTCTTTCAGTTTAATAAAGCAAAATGTTCTCTACTGGAAATCCTTTCCTCTAATTTAAGCAAACCAAAAAAGAACAAACATTTACTTAAAAATGTGAAAAATGCTATCATCTTTGGCTTCCTGCCAACAGCTGATGTGCTCAACAAATGATCCAGAACTAGCACATCCCAGTTCAGTGCTCAAAAAGGAATATTTGGGGGATATGTTAGTGTATGTGGTTTTGTTCTGAACAGCTGGACTTCTGCTCACGTGGTTTAAAAATATTTGAAGGACTGTAATTTCAAGTGGTCTTAAAAGATTAAATATTTATATTTATTTAAGGATATTATCTTCCTTGCATTTTTTTTTTTGGAAGCGTGACCTGTAAACACCCAGCAGCCAGTACTGATTGCATGTTCCCAATTAATGGAATGCTCCTGAAATCAGACACCTGCCCTGCAGGCAGGGGTGGGTGTGTGGCCCAGGAAAGTTTCAAATCACATTTTTTAATGACTCAAGATAGATGTTCAAAATGACAAGTAGGGGAATCTTTTTTTGTGTATGTGTCAATAAAGAGGAAGAATGTTGAGTCCTCATTAACTTGCATGAGGCATTACAGAACCTAGCAGCAAAATTGGTTTTAGTTTGCTTTAAAATTTGTGCTATTATTTGTTGACTGCTAGAAGGCCACAGACAGGGCATTATGTGAAAGAAAAGGCAAGCTTATTTACCCCAGTCTTACTTTCATATTTGTAGTCCAAAGGGACCTTCTTTTTTAGCGATTAAAGAATGAAGACTTGATCCTATTTTGCTAACTTTGGGTTATACAGTCTGTTTCACTGAATCTGGAAATGGACTGTTTTTCTTTTCTTGATAAATGCTCTGTAAGTAAATGTTTAAATGGGAAAATACAAGGATAGAAAATCATATTTAATGTTATTGCAGATTCATCAGTGTATGTCTTACTTCAGGACTGATGTACCAGATAACAGATTTTTCTTTCCTTTGAAGGGAGGAAGTGGGCTGTAAGAAACAGGAAAAATATTTTTCCCTTGGAATAAGTGTCAGAGTTCATGACTAATGCTTAGTCTGAAAAAATATTTAACTGCCTCACAAGGGAAATGTTCTATGGTCTGCCTAGAATTAATGTTCTACCACCTTTACAGAGAGGAAGGGCCACAGACCTTGAAGTACAAACAGTGCAATGGAATAGCAAAAGAAGTTAGTAATTCTGGGAGTAACAAATCTGTAAAATTCGTTCTAAAGATATGTTTTGTGTTCTTTCTTTTGGTTTTAAGTGCCATATGGTGAGAGCTCTAACAGAGGTTCTTGATGCTGAAGCTTTTTTAAGGGCTACGTGTGTAAATATATATTGTCGGAATCTCCACTGTGGCATGACTTGATAATGGAATACATCCTTCATATCCGCTCAATTTATTGAAATATTATCTTTCTCCATTCCTCAGTCAGGTTTGAATAATCAGCTACTAAATCCAAGAGTCACTGGGGATGGAGAGAGTTCAAGACACACTCATATGTACGTACATACAGGTATTTCTAGGCTAATCCTTTACTGAATTAAAAGAGCCATAATTTTGTCTTTTATTGTGCACCTGGCTCAGTAAGGGTGTAGGACTTCAGCACCTTCTTCCAGACATTTCACTGGTGTCGAGTGTTTTCTCAGTCAAAAAGATATGTGGAGATTGCTCTGGAACCATCAGTGGCACGTGGACTAGGTCCAAGGTGTGACCTGATGTCAGAGCCCAGACAAAGCCAGCTGTTTGAACATCCTTTCCTGAAGGCTGTGGAGAAGTACTGCCCATCATCAGTCTCTGACTTCCTGAAACTCTCTGTCAGGGAGCAAAAATATTTTTCAAAATATAAATGTAATTTTAGAATAAGGGTCTTGAAACTTTTCCATACTCTAAAAATTTTCCACTAAATGCAAAATCTGCCATTGGAATTTTTTTTAAGCGTATAATAAGATATGTAAGAAAATAAAAACATTAGGAATGCTATGCCCCAGCTTACTGCAAAACCTTTGTGCGGTGTTCATTTCAAAGGACAGTGTAGGAACTGAAGGACATCTATTGTATCTGTCTGTAGCAATCAAGCAACTAACACCCCTGCAGCATGAAAATTGCTGGCTCAGTCCTGATTTGAGAAGCTGAATCATTATTTAGACCCATCTGTCTGGGACTTGCCTGAATCAAAATAACTGGGACTGCATTCAGAAAAAATGCACCTGTTGTCACTTCACATACATGTAGCCTTCCTTTTGGACTCTCAAGATAAAATTCTTCAAGTGTTTAATCACTTGACCTTGCTTTAAATAGGAGTGAGGCATCTCATAACTTTGAACTTAAAGCTTTGAAATCCTGGGCCACAATGTGTTTCTGTTATCTTCCTGTATCACTAATCTACACAACTGATCATTTCATTTTTCCTCGTACAGAGGAACCCCATGGTCAGTCTAGGGTTTTGTCTAATCCTGTCTTTCTCCTGCTGGACTAGACAAAATCAATACAGTAGCTTTTTTCTCTTTTTATTTTCTGTTTGTTGATTTGTTTAGGTTTTTTTTTCAGTTAACCTAATTTTGTACAATTAAAAAAATTCAAAGGTAAATAGCTAGTTGAAAAACTGCAGTTTCTGTTCCCCTTCACCTTTATTTTTTAATAACTTCAGGCTCTACTGATGATAGGTTATGCTATCCTTGCTTTTTTCCATTCTAGAACTAGTTTAGAATAGCAAAGAAAGCATTTTGTTTGCACATCTCACTCTTAATTATTCCTTGTGATACGTCTCAGTCACTGTGTGACACTGTGATGAATTTAAACGGTGAAAGAGGATATTTTCTGTACAGTGTTTCTCTGAAATAGGGTTGGGGGTTTTCTGAGGGTTTTTTTTGTAGGTTTTTTTTTCTCCTGTCCCTTATCTGCAGTGGTAGAAGGTATCATTTGGGAAGCCACTTGTCTACTCTCCCCCATTTTGCTTATGTAATGAATTGAAGTAATGAACCCTAGACAACCCTTTCTCCTTCCCTTTCTAACTTGACATTTAGTCATAGTCTTTCCCAAAAGACCATCCTGTAGTCAACTCTTGTGTTTTCTTGGCTCCCCAGAAAGGTCACAGAAATTTCCCTGGATGTCTTCTTCCAGAGTTGGAGGCTTATCACAAATGTTTGAGAACTTGCTGTTAATTTGCTGGGTTTGGGTTTTATAACCTTATTTTGGAACTCTGAAGGTATTGTTCTGCCCCAGGAGGAGCTGGGTTCTTTCTGAGTCTCAGTAAGAAAGACAGAACCGTGGGTAGAATAAGATAGGAAGTAGGAAGAGAAATAGAGATGGCAGGCCAGTCTTACATTCTTTCAGTGGGTGGGAACCTCACCTTTATCCACACCAGGCAGACACCTGTTGGACAGCCATGACCTGCTATGCAGGATGACCCTCTGAGGAGAGGTTCTGTTGCAGTTGCAAGGTTCCACCTCCTTCTATACAGTATCTCCTTACTTCTACAGCAGCAAAACTTTCCAAGTTCCCTTGACAGTGTTATCCTTTTCTTAATGCCCATCAGAACATATCTAGCAACACATAACTGGGAACCGTATCCAGGATATTCCCACACACTCCCTTACCTTGTTATATGTATGTGGCTATGCTGTGGCCACTCATGCTGGCACGCAGGTTTCTCAAGCCTTATGTAGAAGGCCCCATATAGCAGATGTGGCTTGCTCAAGATCCCTAACTTCCTGAGCACACTGGCTTCTGCAAAACTCCTAATACAGGTACTTGTTTCTATCCTGAAGAGTTGGTTTCCTCAAGTTAATTGAAACTGATTCAGGGGAATCAGTATTCTAAATGCTTTTAAAAAAAATCTCATCAATTGCTCTTCTGTTACTGTATTCCTATAAAGATCATTAATTCTGTCATTGCAATACAGTAATAAAAATGGAATAATTCTGCTATTTGAGAATAGAGGACTTCACAAATTTAGAAAAATCATTATATAAGGCTTTTCAGTCACTGTGTAGGCTGATGATCAAAACTAATTTCCTTAGAAGTTTTAATAGAGATACTACATCTTGGAGGGAAATCTCCATTTTTATTTGCCAGTATGATGGCAACAAAAATTTTTATTCCTCCTTACCAAATAAAGAAATGATTGATTAAAACACATTAAAAATTAAAAATCAAGATATTTTTAAAATTATTAGATCTTTTTGTGATGTCTTTGTGGGAATGAAGAGACATACGAGTTAAATAAAATATGAACAGTTTTCTGTGCAGTTACTTTCACTGATGGGATCAAAATGGGTGCATGTTGACTTTTCTACTTTCTTTCCCCCATCTCTTTCAATTGTATTTTCAATCGGATGCCTTTGAAATTTTCACTGTTCTATTTGTGGTACTTCAAGATAGAGAAAGGATGATCCACTAGATCATTTCAGCCCTTGAAGGAATGTAGTTTTCTGGTAGTTGAAGTATGGTTAATTAAAAAACTGCATCTTTCTGTAGGGTGGTAAAGTACACAGTTTGCAGGGACTTGTGGGAGAGGTGGCCTTCAAAGTAACACTTTGTTCAGAGAAGGAAAATCTGCCTATGAGGACAGATACTGTCAGAATATAGGGCTTGTGGCTTAAAGTCAGCTGAATGGACGTGTCCCTTTTGTGGGGACCCATGAGGCGGGCCAATCCTCTTCCTCCCTCAGGGGTGGCAAAAGGGAAGGCTATTTTTTTCTGAATTTTGAAGCCATTATTTATTTTCAATAAAAGATTTGAACATTTAAAATATTCTCAGCAGTATTCTTTTTTCTTTCTTTTTAATTCCCACTTGCCTGCTACATATATCTGCCCAGCTGCACTAGTAAATATGATAAGGTATTTTAACAGTCATTAGTGAATTATTTTCTTCCAGTTTGATTTAAGAGCATAGCTGCAGAGAGTAATGACAGCTTCACATTTGGTGCATAGTGTCATATTTACTTACAGGTTTTGATACATCATTGACTTCATTTCATATCTAATTTCTGTGGTCTAGAAACTAATTGTCTGTTTCTTGGGATGAAGCAGGTCATCTTTTAAAAATCTTCTTCTGACATATTGTAAGCTGTAGTGTGATACTACCTCTGTGTCTTGATGCAGTTATGATGACTGAGCTGCACTCTGTTAATTTACAAAATTTCTAGCTGGACACAATGTGCTTTGGAGGTGCTCCCTCTGCTTGGACATTCTCTGTCACATCTTGTCACATACTCTGTGACAAAAAGTGCCCTATGAAATAATGTGTCACAAGTTGCTTTTTGGTACAACACGTAAAATCAAAACTTTTCTTAAATCTCTGACATAAAAGAGCTCCATTGATTTAAGAGTTCAGAATAGTGTTTTAAACCTGAAGACACATTATTGAACTGAATGCAACTGAATCAGAAGTTGACTTTTCTGTAAAATCAGAAGTTTCCCAGTATTTAAAAGAAAACCTAGAGAAATGTCTGGATAATATATATTGTTACAAATTAGCCACTACAAAACTGTGTGACAGTTAGGGATAGAACTTCTGATGTTTTGGTCTCTCAAGTTCCACAGCCTGTGCAAAATATGAAGGAATTTCAGTTTGTACTGTAACATAGGATGACCATAAAAATAATAAACTAGAATACATATTTAAATTTTTCCCCTTATTCCTGAGTTGATTAGCTTTCTAAAGACAGAAGGAAGAATTAATCTGACCCAGCATATAACAAGGCCATTTATTGTCACTTGGCAATGACTACATAATTCTCAATAACCTGTTTTTCAGAAAAAACCTACTGCACTAAATATAAAGACTTTGAAGAGATACCTACTTTACCACTGATCAGAAAGGATTGTCTTTGGGTATTCCCTACTGACAAGGCTTTGGAAAGATAGAGAAAAATGGGTAATTTCCATTCAGAATACAAAGTACCTAGGTTTCCTTTTCTTCCCCTGCTGATTTAATGTACATTGCAGAAGGTATAAGCAAAAAAATTGCCCCCCGGAAAAAAACCCAAAAAACTTAAAAATACCTTGATAAAAGAACAATGTTAATTTTAGACTGAAATAGTTTTTTCTGAACTTCAGCCTGGAATACATATGTAAGAATGACTTATTAGCTGTAGTTGTCACTGAAGATATCAATTTAGGACAGAAGTACCAACCTAATTTTTGCTAGAAAAAATATGAATGTCTGCACAGCAATCTGCTTGCAAAGAGTTTTCAGAGTGAGCAGGGGAATTTTAGGGTGTTTAAATAAAGGAAATGAATGCTCTCATTTACTAAGAATCATCAAAACAATTTTGCTGTTGTGCTTCTCAGAGAATTTCACCAATAAACAATTCCAGCAACAAGTGCACACATTTACGTGGGTTTTTGACATGACCCAATGTTTTATGATATTAAATTGAAGTTACAAATCTTCATCCATATTTTCATAAATATCTACTATTGGAAACCTTGTCAGGGAAAAATCAAAATTTTCAAGTTCATTATATGGCTAGACTGGGATACTCCTCAAAGATTTAATTCCCACTGACTGTTCTCCATTTTCACATTTATTAGGTGATACCCAAGGTTAATTAAAGTAAATGAAGTTCAAGGATTGTACATACAGTTGTCCTTTTTTCTTTCTTTTCTGCATTTTTAAAAAAATGTGTTTCTTCATGTGCATCCCACCTTCAACAAAATCATAATGTATATGGTTTTCAACAGTTTTCCACCTGTGATTCCCTACATGTTAGTGCTATGACATGGGACTGCAATGTAATGTAAGTTTCGTTGCAGTAGGTACATACATACAGACAACCTTAACAGCTTTGGAGCCTTCATAAAAGTACCACCAGAGGACATTTTCAGTGGTGCTGACTGTCTAACTCCCACTGTCTGAGTGGCTGTCACACTTCTGAAAAATAACAGGCTAAGTAATGTTATTGCACGATTTTAAATAAAATAAAGATGCCATCAGCCACAGCTCATCTTCCAGTCTTGTAGTTCTGTGGCTCTCTGTCTTCAACTATGTTAATCTTTAAGTCAATTTTGTCACTGCATGCACAATTCATTGGTATGATATTGGTAAAATACAAGTGAAATCTTCCATCTTGTCTAGGCGATCTCAAATTCTCTGCATGTAATTCACATATTTCCACAAACATTTCATTCTTGAAATGGAATGGATTTCAACAGATAGCCACACAGAGGGATCTTCAGCTTCACTTATCTTTCTATGAACAATGTTGAAAGCAATGATCTTAAGATCCTTTTTAACCAGTCTTGGCTCTTCCTTGAGGGAAGGGACATTGCATTTTTTACTCAGGAAGGAAAAGGGCCTTTCAGAAGCCTGTGAACAGCTATTAATCTTTTCAGTTTTGGCATAACAGTGTTCAGTTATGACTTTTTTTGGTCTTTGCTGCAGTCAGCATAGAGCTAGATCTGACAGAGGGAAAATCAAGGAAGTTCTTCGAACCTGGGAGAATCTTCTTTCAACTAAGATAAATTCATTCAGAAATTCACAGAGGAAAACTGAGAGACACACTCAAGTTTGTCATTTATGAATGCTCCCAAAATGTCTTCAGGAAGTACTTCCTGCAGAGCTCTGTATGGACAGAAGCTCCATCAGTGGAGTGTAACAAGGTCAGACTTTGGACTTTCCCTTGAGAGGATGAAAAAAGAAATTTATCAGCTCTTATTTTTTCTTAATAAATCTTGTCACAAATTGTAGTGAAATAAAAAGTAATCTCTAAGACACTGTAAATGCGTAATTCTTATAAATTTCCCATTTCCTTGCCTGAAGATAAGAATATAACATTTCGTCAGCACAGTATTTTCTCTGTTAATTCCTTTATTTTTTAAAGGTGTTTGCTTTGACTACTTCACACATTCCTCTTACTTATATTACTGTAAAAGAACAAGATAGTATTTAAATAATCTGAAGTATTGGTGTTGTGGGCTTGCAGGAGTCATTGATCCCATTGTACTGATTAATGATTGTGGAAATGTGTAATCCAAAGCTGCCAACCTATGTGCAGTACCTTTAAAATTAAACTAAAACTTAGGAAAGGTGTGTTACCCTTCTTCCCTTGGGGCTGTCTATGTGTGAGCTCATGGACTTGAAAAATAATATTTTTCCTTTGGTACTTTCTTTCCTGTGAAATAGAATAATTAAAATGCCTGTGATAGGTGGCTGCATAAAGATTCAGGTCAAATGGTAATGTGTTGAGTGTCACTGTAACTTTCTGAGGACTGACAGTGTAAGGAAGAAGTAATATTTCCTAGGCTGCTCTATGAAGGCTACTGGGCTCATTTCACATATGATACAGAAAGAGTTACTGAATTTCTAATTACATTATATGCAATTTAGTAGAATTTTACTAATTTGCATCTCCTAAATCTTGTAGTCTGTGAAAAACAGGCGCTGCATGGTTATACAGCTGGTCCATTATCTACATATAGCAGACACATTTCTCCTCAGGTACTGAGAAATGGTAGTTATCAAGAGATCTGTTTGTAGTGATTGAAATGTAGCAAAAAGAGAATCCAAAATGCCATTAATGAAGCCATACTCTTCAATTGAAAAATATCTCCCTGTTTTCCCTTTCATGAATTCTCCTTTGCTGCACTGTCTTTGTTTGTGCAATATTCAGTATCCATAATGAGTTGTTAATGAGCTGTCGATTATGAATGCAATTTATAGACAAGAGAGATTGAGGACTTGAGGTGCTCTTTCAAAACAAATAGTTCTGTATCTGAGTTCTCCTTCATTTACAAATATACTCTCTTTCTGTCACAGTATCTTTTATACTAAAATCTTAATCTGAGTTACTCTGAATGTAGCTGCACAATTAATGAGTTTCTTTTAATGATATACTGACTATATCCTGAATGTTGCAATGAACAAAGACTACAGTATAATGAAAACTCTTTGTTATACCAAGAGCAGACTCAAAGAATTATGCTCATTAAGCTGTGATCCTGAACCAATGAATTTAATGGAAAATTTGCCATCAAATTCAGTATGAAGAGAACCAGAACCTAATTTCTTGAAGGCATTCAGAAATATGGTCTTTAATAACAGTTTTGTAATACATCATGATACAAAGAGAATTAGTTACAAGCAACCTAATTACATTGGAGGATGAATTGGCTAATGCTCTGTACATACAGCTAGGACTCCCCTATGCACAAAACTTGAAGTGATTTGCATAATTTGGGGTTTTTTCACCTTTACAGCCAGGAAAGCTGAGGCACAGACTCTAAAGCAAAAGCCAAGATTGTATAAACAACATCAGAAATTAACCCAGATCTCTCAGCTGTTAACCCGTATAATCATGTTTGAACACAGCAGCAAACCCCAGTATAAGGATGGGCATCAGGTGGACTGTGCACTCATCAAGCAAATGAGGTCTAGTCACTCCATTACCATTAATTACAGTTTTAGTTGTCTGAAATTGAAGCAGCTCATGAAACAGAATTTTTCATGAAAAACTTGTTCGTAGACAGATTGCCTCAAATGAACCCTGAGATTTTATGAGCTCCATTCCTTCTCCAAGTAGAGGAATTCCAGGATGACCTTTGCCACCATTAGAGAATTAAATATTTATTGAAGGTTGGACAGAGCTGCTTTGAGAGAAATCAGTTACTGGTGGTTAGAAGAGAGCATGCTGACGTCTTAACTTGGTTAGTTAAGGAATGAGAGTTAGCCTCCAAATCTTCAAAGTGGTCAAATTCCAATTGGGTTGTGTTTTCTCTATTTATTGTATTTTGATTGATACTTTTCTCCTGGGTCAAAAGTTACTTGCACACAGTAATTTTGCAGATCTGCAGAACTAGAGATTTTACATTTGTTGTCGTCGTTTCTTTTTTACTAGCCATAATTCACCCATGCTGAAGTTTTGGAAAAACCTGGTATTTTATCTCCTGTCAGAATCAACATCTGGTAAGAACCATGGGTATGAAGCCTTTCAAATATTTCCTCTGAGACATGCAGCTGTGATACTGTACCTACAGCCCCACATTGCTCTTCTGAAACCTGGCAGGAAATAAAAAGGAAAAAAAAAAGAGAAAAGAAGCTGTTTAAAATCATATGACAGGTTATTATTTTGTTTAATGTGAAATGTTCATCTGACAAGCTTATTGAGCTTGATTTGTGTACCGAAGCCTTCTGCAAATCTACAGTCTATCTGATTTCCCTTCCCCCTCTTCTTCGCTCCCCGCTCTGCCACTAGCACTCACATCAACCATTGTGCCATATGAGGGGAAAAAAGGTACCTGGAGTATTCAAGTGATTTAACCAGTTTGATTTATGTTAATGGTACAGAAGAGAATATTTTTTGGTCCTCAAAAACATAACAGGCAATTGATGTGCCATATTGCAGTATGGTTTTAGCTATCAACATGTCAAGATTTAGTTTTGCTGTTAACATTTTACGATTTAGAAGGCTATAAGAATATGTGCAGTGTAGCAACAACTCAGGCATCATTCCCCCAGCTATATTTATTGGGCTTTCATTTTTCCCTTTTATAGAGAAATTGAAAAAGAAAAAGTAAGGAAAAAAAGACTGACATTTTCCGTCTTTCATTTTCTTCAGTCTGTCAGGTTGTGAGAATAAAGAGAAAGAAAACTGACTTCTAATGGTTTGTTTTAACACCAAAGTAGATTCAGGGCATAAGAATTCAAATGTGAAGTTTGCTGATTTCTCGCTAAACTAAATTAACCTGTGCATAAATTGTAGCTTCGTTGCTTCTAGCCCCTCTATTTATCCCTATAGCTGAAAGCTATGTGTTTAACATGCTGTGGAGATGCTGATCTATATAAGGCAATTGTCTGAAAATCTGGAAGTACCGTGTGTCGTGTACATGGCCATAGAAACATTTTTTTTCCTTCTAGACCTTCATTTCCTTCTACTTCTGCTGTGGAAAATCAATAAGATGTACTTCTTGGTGTTTAAGTGGGAAACTAATTTTTTCGTGCTAGGAGAATGTCACAGTGGCTGGAGCTGCTAAAATAAGATCTAAATTCCTCTTTAGTGGGTATTTTACTTCCCACAGGTTTTAAATTGATGATAACTGGATAAAAATTTTTTGCTGACCATTTAGAACTAGTACTAAAAAGTAAATGGGACACATGAAAAACTTACCTTCTGAAATTTCCTTGCTCAAACTTCCAAGTTAAAAAAGCGACTTGAAACATGGTTAGTAGGAGACAGTACAAATTTTAGAAAAGTTTTCAAACCTCTTTCAATGTCCATTTCAAACTCTCGGCCTCATTGCCAAGAAGGTATTGAAATTCTCTGTGAAGGTCTAATTAATACCTTTTATTTTCCCAGTTGTTCTGGGTAATGAAGAAATGCCTAGTCTTTGGGACATTTCCCCAAGAAATTTGTCCTCTTAAAGTTGTGTAAGAGGATGTGGAGGTAGTCTGGAAATCTGTAGAGGCAGGGGAGAAAAGTGTTTGTTCCCACTACATGTTCTTCTATCAGGGCATTTTGCTCTTCATGTCAACAGTAGGAAAAAAGACATATTTGTGCCTCATCTGTTTAACAGTAAGCTCTGCTCAATGGAAAAATACTTAAAATGTCTTTTAAAAATACTTTTATTACTTTCCATCCTAAAATTCATAAACAATTTCACATTTTAAAACATAACAACTTAAAGTTTCACAGCACCACAGTTTTTTTCATAGCTTCCACTTTCAATATTCTGGAGCTCAGTTTGGCATGCCCTTATCTACTATTTATTTTACTGTGACTGCCTTAAATTGCCTTTAGTTTCAGAGGATAGAACTTTCTTGCTTCAAACACTGATGATTGTTTTGTCATATTTCTTTTGTGTGAAAATCTAGGGCCTGGAGCTATTGTCTACAAGAGGAAGATCTGGGCAGGCTCCAGTGAATCCCTTCACAATCTTTATTTTTCCCTTTTAATATGAGCTGTTGTCTAGCTGAGCTTCCTTGGTGAAATGCTAAGAAATCAGGAAAAGATACAGAAGTCTGTTCCTACATGTGTGCACAAACATGTGGGGCAATTATTAGATCTTTGGTCTCTGGCCAAGTTTAAATTGTGGAACCCAAAAAACCTGCCAGTTCCAGAGGCATGACATCCAGATTAAATGGGGACCTAGATGTGAGCCTTCTGTTTTCCCATTCTGTGGTTTTGGTAGAAGTCCAAAAGCATGGGCCAGAGAAATGGCCAAGAGAATACAACTTTCAGATACTACCAGAGAGCAATTGTTCCCTAGGTCTTAATTCTCCAGAGGTTTTAACTGCTGAGGATATTGCAAAGATAAATTATTTACCTTTGAGCTCTATTGTGGTGACAGCAATATCACAAAGAATTCTATGGAGAAACAAATGTTTTTCTGCTCAGTGAAGAGACTCTGGAATAAATAGGGTCAGAACTACACAATAAATAGGAGGATAAGAAGAAATATTGATTAGTTGTTCATGAAGAGAGAGCTAGTCATCTTGTGCTTTGTGTTGAAAAATACTGGGTAATTACCTAATTAAAGATTGTATCAGCAATACACATAAACAGCACAGTTGAATGAACCATGAACAGGCAAAATTCTGATGCCAAAGCAGATAAGTATGAAAATGCTATCAACTCTGTGCGGATTTTGCTATTGATAATGATTTTATATGGAACATATTCAGCTCCCACAGTGACGGACTTTGACTTTCAATGTAAAGTAGAAGAAAACACCTAATTTCCAGCATTTTTTATTATTCAACTTGCCACCCTTAAAGTTATTTGAATATTGTAGTATCTTTTAAATACAGAAGAGGGTACACAGTCTTTTATTTGAAAAATAATTTGTATGGAGAAAGGTAAAGTAGGCCATGCAGGTTTTTTTTAATAGAACATCTGATGCCAGAAAACCTCTTTTATAAGAGGATTCCCTTTCCTTCCAAAAAACTGGAGCTTTGTAGTAATTTAACATTCAGGTTTACCATAAAGAAAATGATTTACCTTGACTCAGTCTGTGTTTAAAGAGGGAAGTTGTGCAGGGATAAAATAATCTGTTCCACACTTCTCAATTGAACTGGTGCTTAAATTTGAAAGGCAAGAATTTTTGTTGGTTGATAGCTTTTGTCATATATGTTGTAATAAAGCAGGCTTTTCATAACACCTTTTTTTTTAAATTACCCCCCCCAGAATGATTCAAACATGTCAATCAAAACGTAGTTAGTAAAAATTCTGAATGGAACCAGATGACATAACTGAGGTTACAATCATGTCATAGTGTCTTCTGAATACAATAAAAATAATAATTAAAAAAGGTGGGTACAGTAATTTCCGGAAGTCCTTAATAACAAAATATGTTATTCTTATTCAGTATGGAAATCAGATTGTATGTTTTGACTTTATGCATGAAGTTTGGTACCCTTGGGTATTCCTTAAGGAGCAGGAGCATCTGATTTCTTCATTTGCAGGCCAGAAACTTGACAGCCACAGATGCGAACTAGTCCAGCTTAAGGTGTGAAAGCTGTTCTGTGAAGCCAGAATCCAGGCAATTAAGCAGGTTTCCCTGCTCCCCAGGTAGGTTGGTATTTAGCTAAATTGTCAATAGTGAATATGCTGCTCTAGGAGGAAAGGCAGGCTGTGATAGACAGAACACTGGAGGTAATTTTTGAGGAGAAAAAAACTAAAACAAGTATCTAGGATTTGAGATTGCATATTGTAATAAATGCATTTTACCTTTGGTTCCTCAACATTTTCATCAAGATCCTTAGAAGTATACTGCACAAACGACACAAACAGGCTGGAGTGTGAACTGTCATTGTACCACATTAAACAGAATCTAAGCTGAGGCTGTGTTCTTGAGATACGACATTGTTTACACAGAGGTGCATGAGCAGTGCAGGGCCAACCAGTGTACCTTAACCCACGTTCATATCACTCCTGCTTAATAAGCAAATGATTGCTCAGGTTAATGTGTGCTTTGATAATGGATTACTTTGTGTGTGTGTAGGAGCTATATGCATAACTTCTGGTTTTTTGTAATCTGTTTGTTTTAAAATTGTATTAGCCTTTTCTGACAAGAGCATTGAAAGGTTAACATTAGTACAAATCAGAACTTTCTGACAGCTCTTCTTGCACACTGAGGGGCTCCCAAACCCTTCTGCCTGCCTTTGGTGCTGGGTCTGAATGTATAGTTAGAATATGTTCCTCTCTAGTCTGACATACAAGAAAATGCTGTAATGAAAAATCTGGAGGTATTATGCCAATGTAAAAGAGATGTAGTGAGTGGTGTACCACTAATGAACTTAAGGCCTTGGTTTGCTGTCCAACTTAAACCTTTCCACTTACATTGCAAATGTAATACTACACCTCATGACTTAAACCTAAGGTTGTGAGCACAACTGTTCTTACAGTGCTCCTGACTTCCTTAAGTCTTGGTGTCTGTGAGTTTATGCACTGCTTTGTGATAGGACTGCATGCTGGGATTTAAGAGCAGGGCTTCCCTACATGCAATGTCATCTACTGATGGTAGATGTATGGCAGGTGAGTAGTGGATTGAGCAGCAGACAGGCACAAAATTGGGAGTGGGAAGAGGAGCATATTTCCTGACCCCAACAGGGCATGTAATTCCTTTCTTATTCCAGCCTCCTGCTGCCAGTGTGGTGCTTGGGTTCCTGAAATGAAAGACTATGACAGTTCTGTGCTACACCTACTCACATAATTTGCTGTAACCTCCATAATGGGAGAGAAAATGGAGTTAAGAGCCTTCAAATTATTCACTGCAGGATAGCTGAGCAGTCAGCATTTAGTTATTTGCCTGGTTTAGGTGATGTCAAGTAGTAAGGCAAATGCAAGACACCCAGCACTAGAGGTTAAAAAACCCTGAACTTTGACATGTTAAAGTATCCATGTTTTCACTGGCAGATTTTCCAATAATATTAAAACCCACATCCAATAAAAACAGAAAGCAAAAACTTAAATATCAGGAGATAAGTAAACTGATTAGCTGTGTGATATAGTAGACAGAACATAATCTAATTCTGTCTCATATTCTCTATATATTTATCTGGAGTTCACCCATAAAACTCCAAAATTGCTTGAGTCAATTCAGCCATGCAAGAGTCTCTTGACAAGTCCATTCAGTTTGAAAAGAGATGAGATAACATCTTTAGATGTTAAGAGAGGTTTGTTATCTGAATAGAAATGGATCATTTAGCAAAGCACCTCCATCATTTTTATTGCAATCTCTTTTTCAAGAGCACCATAGTGGGTCAGAACTAGCATATACTTTTTCTGTCAGATTAAGGAGTTCATGGTTCCAAAGGACATTAGAGCATAGTTTACTACAGCTAAGATAGTTTCTGTCATGTATTTCACAATGTCTCTTCCTTTGAACCATATCTAACAAAGCTACTGTTCTCTTACACATACAGAACATTCTTTTCTGGACATTGTTTCTGAAAGAGGACAAGGCAACCTGTAGACTGACTTTCAAGCAAGCTTTATTTCTCTGCTGGGAATTCAATGAGGGAAGACAAAAACTTGATGGTTGTCACTGACAGCTTACCCAACCATTTGAAACTGCATCACAAACAACTGTGCTCTCTTCGTGAGCAGTATGTTTTTGCTGTATGAAGTTCAGTGGACATTTGAAAGGATATATACTTATATACTCCAAATTTTTTACAACTATGATGAGTGAGGCATGTGGTGAAAGACACAACTTATTATGGTGATTGATTTCTTATTATGAGAGGAAATGCAATGTGAGCCTGGAAAAGTTAGACAAATTTCTTACAGTTTGCTACTGAAAAGTTCTGTTTCCTAGAGTGAAACTGTTGGTATTAGGGATCAGTGTAAATATGCACCATGAGGAACGATAGCCATGGTGACTCACACTTGTCCAAAAAGGCTACATCATCATGTCCTAGTCTGAGATTTGAATAAGAAAAATCAAGCAACAAAGCTTGTTGTAGCAGAAAAGACTGCACTTTGTGACTAGTAAGAAATAGGTTTAGTAACAATGTCTGAACTGCTGGAAACCTGCAATAGATCTACAGAGAGCATGAAGTGACATTGTTCCTCGTAGCTCTCTGCCATTGCTGTAAACCGTCTGAGGTAGTGCTATTTTAACTTTTCTGTTGCTTGACATTTTCTTATTTTAATTGTGTAATCTCTGCGTTGGACTGAATTCCAGCATTAAAAGCCTCACCATTCCCCTCTTTTGATTGCTGCTTTTTAAAGCAAGAGGAGTAAAATTAATTGCTTCTGATCCACCACAGTGGTAATTACATAGTCCCAAGTGGGACCTGACCAAGGATGAACTGCTGCTTTTGCTTTCTGGCTGGAGACACTAGACAGGATAATAGAGAAGTACATCTGTTTCAGTGGACTGGTTGTTTCCTGCAGCAGAGAATGATAGAAGTCTCTTGCTGTACAATTACACTGTGGAATTTGCAGGTTGCAATAGCATCCCACAAAGACTGAGAAGAAAAAAATAATTTCCATGGTTGTATATCTCACTTTGCTAAGCGTGTCTCTGAAAACAGTTGGCCTGCTGCCTCTTTGCTCCTTGAATCTTCATTAGAACATCACACTGATATAACAAACCTAGCAAAATAATTAAAAACAGCTTGTACACTGCATGGCCTTAGACGAGAAAAAGAAGCAGTGATAGAAAACAGGACCAGGAATGGTTAGGGAATGCTAGCATTGCAAAGGAGCCTTTTATAAACTGCATTTATATGTAGTTGTCTATTTGTTATTTCTTTAAGAATCGTAAATACAAAAGCAATTGGAAGCATGAATTCTTTCTAGAAATAAATACATTCTACTTTCAATTATTTCTATAGAGAGGACTAGAAAAGAAATTTTGACAGTAAGTAAAAGTGTTTTGCACTTCCATATGTCAGAAAAATTAGGAGGAATTTTGCTGATCTTTAAAAAACTCCTAACTGTATTTTAAACAGAATAAAGCATGTATATAATAAGTATTGTTAAGTGAACATTTAATGCATCACATTGAGTTAGGTCCCTGAACTCATGCTGCTGACTTAGAAATGTTTAAGCTACTAAAGTATAATATATTTTATTTATCTTTCTGATTTCTGTACCTTCACAATACAGTTTTTGTATCAAGCAGTGTATTGAGCAAATCAGGAAAGATTTTTTCTTCGAAAGCTGATTTTGTAATATGATCTATTGACATAAACAATCCAAACCTGTTACACTTGCCATTAAATTAAAAGGTTGAGCAACAAGATTATAAGAAACACTGTCTTGACTACAACCAAAACTGGAGTAGCTTTCTCATTCAACTGTGTGAGTTTTTCAAACATGTTTTACAGAAAGAATGTATTAGATGTAAATGATGGTGTGAAATTTCTTGTTGGCATATAGTCTTCAGAGAAAGTACAAGACACAGATATCTAAATGCTTCTATAGCTGAGCTAAGGCTTTACATGTCATAAATGTTTGTGCTTTCAAATACACGTCTTTTGAAGAGCTTGGCATGGATTTGTTAAGAGCTATTAAATATATCAAGGTAAAGGCAAACTCTATGTAGGAAATAATATGGTGAAATTCCACAAAAGTCTTCAAATTATTGTGTAAATGTGACTGAAGTTCCACAGATTCCAGTCTCAGTCACCTAACACTGAAACTTAAAGATAAAAGTCTTCCTTCCTTTCCATGAGATTTTGAAAAGTAATTTTATTTAGTTAGATTTCTGATTTAGGCACTTTCAAAGTGCACCTGAATAGTATATTAAAGATTTTCTCTGCAACACAATACTAGAAATTTACTTAAAAAATAAAACCTGATTTTTGTATGCATTAATTCTTCCTGGAGGTTGAGACTCCCTGCAAGGTAGAAAACGTTAGCAAAACAAGTCTTACTGAATCTTATACTAGTCCTTTGAGGTGACAAATTTCACCCAATACCTGTTTTTATCTTTTGGAATCTGCTTTTAAAGTGTGTGCTGCTCTTATCACATGGCATACAATTATGTCTTTGGAGTTAACTCAAGCTTCAGTTAGCAAAGCAAATATACTGAAACCTGTCATCAACAAATACCAGCCATTTTCTCAAAGAGCAGTACCGGATAAACCTCCCTTTTCACCTGACTACCATGCCATCACAGTAAAGATATGTTGTGAGTGACATCTGCCATATCCTTAATCTCACCTCTGCCCTACTTTACAGGCACTTTTGCTTTCAGGCAATTATACCATGACTTCAGTGGTCAAAATGCTATCTGCTTGCGTAGAGAGCTGACATTAGCTTAGGTTTCTCTTGCTGATTTCACCTTTGCTATGACCAGTTCTGCCCCCTGGAGACTGGGCTATACCTCAGTCCTCAGGTGAATCACCTCTGCTAGACCAGATCACCTCTACCAGACTCCGTGGCCTTGGAAGTGTCTCCAGATGTTAGTGACCTCCTGTTCTTATGCCAGCAGCAGCTGCAATCTGTAAAATGGATTTTCAGGCCACCAGCTTGGCTGCCAGAAATAAAACACACTCTGAAAATATATAAGGCAAGTTTAACGGAATCTTGTGCAGCGATTCCTAAACAGCACATAGAATCCAGCGATAGCCAGAAATATCCAGCTACTTATTACCAAGGTTGAGTGCAGTTCAAAGAGCATACTGGGAACAAACAGCTTTTTAAGTGGATGTGTCAGGATTTGCCAGGGATTCTCAGGGCAATCCAAATCCACAGGCTGCATGAGAACAGCAGGTCTCCCTGAGCGGCGCCGTCGCCCAGCAGATCGGCGTTGCTAAGCCGATGCCAGTCAGGAGGGAGCGATAGTGAAATCTGTGCACATGTGCTGAGCAGAGTGCTTGGACCACCTCTGTAAGGAAAAGCTGTGGAATAGGAGTGGTTGCACATTTGGTGGTGCATCACTGCAACTCTTTGGGAAGGTAGGCTGGTGTCAAATGCTTTTCACAATGTATCCTGCCTTGGGGACAAAAGCCAGTCTGGGTTAGAGCCCTTCCCTCTGCCAGCAGTGCACAGAGCTGAGGCAAGGGTTTGTTTGGAGAACACCTACACTGCTGCTCTGCAGGTGCTGGCTCATGGGCTTCTTCTCTTGGTACCTGTGAAGCTGAACATATCAGGCTTACTCCTGACTTCCACAGCACTGTTCAGCTGGAAGGAGAGGGAAGCTGCAGTGTAAGCCATGCTTGCCCTGCTTCCTTGGATGTAACTGCCATAAACAAATAAGAGGTGTGAAAAGCATGTGCTATCTACAGAAAATGATGAGATGCTGTTCAAAAAATGGTAGGCCCTGTGAGGATTCTATTTTTCAAAACAAAATCCTGTTGACAAAAAAAATATTACAGATCCAAAAATGTGCATAAAATGAAGTAATAATTGCTAGCATGGATTTATAATTTTATTATGAAATAATTTCAACTACCATTATCTTGTCTGAAAGACCCACTGCTGTCTATGATTTAGATACTCAGATCTTTTTTTAAATGGGTTTTTTTTCATTTTCTTCATTACTGGAAGCATTTGCATGATAACAGGATCTTTGCTTTTAAGAGTTCATCAGCTCCAGCCACTTAGTTCCCACTTGAAGTCATAATCTTCTGTTTATAATTTCATAATTGTTTGCAGTAGAGGTGATTAAAATATTACAAACATAATATTATTTCGACTTCAGGCATGGAGCAAGCAGCAGATGAACACTTAAGGAACAAAGATGATGTTTTCATGTAAATAGCCCAACTAATACAAAGTATGGGGAAGAAATGAGAATATGGAACATGTCCAAATGCAATGTTTTTCACTGTTTTCTTTTAGACAGCAATTGCTCTTTGAAACATAAGCTTTTCAGAACCTCACATCTTCCAGTAGAATACTTATCTCTTATGAAGTTTTTCTACTATAAGTAAATATTTCTAAATGCAAACAAAAATTAATTAATACATTAATTGGCACAATAAACTCCTATGCATTAATTTACAGAAAGTTCAGAACTCTTCCAGACAAAAATTTGAATTTCTCCCTTGCAGAAACTCAGGTCAGTGTGACGGCATCATCAAGAATTTGGATATTCTAACAGGAGGTACTGAATTTAGCAGTTCATGCTGCTTGTCTGTGCTCCTGCATGGTCTGTACAGCAGGATGTGAGGACTCATACAGCTCTCTGTGTAGACCCAGGGCTTCTGGCTCCAGCCACTTTTTGATGTTTACCCGAAGCATCCTGCTGGGGTAGAGACATGTTTCACACCCTATAATCGGATCATACTTGGAAATTCGGTACATCTAGGGTCTCTCAGATGAGTAAGACAACAAATTTGGGGTGACTTCTTCCTAAAAATTCTCCCTCTTCAGTTGCTAAACTGCAATGCAAAAGACAGATGTAATTTTATATGCTAAGTTGCTGAATACCAAGAAAATTCATTTCCCTCCCTCTCACAAACCCCAAAGGAACTTGTAATCCAATGATAAGTGATTATCTCTCAGAAGCATTAAGTACAGAGATATATGCCACTCTTTTATGCACATAATAATTCAGTAAATTCAGTAGAAGTTGTACTGATTGAGCCATTTTATTATTTAAAAAGAAATATTAAAAAACAATGAGGCATTTTGGTTTTGCTCCTCAGTCACTGTTGTTTTGCTACACATATTGCTTTCATGAGAAGAGCAGGACTGCGAGAATGAAACATTTCTCTGGGAAATGTATGTGCTCAACCTTATAGCTGGATAATGCTGGAAAAGTTTTTCTGGAAAAACCCTGCCGAAGATAGACTCTGTGGGATAAGTAAGAAATGGGAACTTTTTGTTACCTTCTTGTGCCTGATGACTCCTTGTTTGAAGGTTGAGAGAGGAGTTCATTAGTCACTCAGAGGCAAGATATCTGAAGTGTTATCTGAAGGTTCCACAATAAAACGAGCTTCTTATGGTTGGTCCCGAGTCATGCCAGAGCCTCTTGAATACAAAGTTTGTCACATCCAAGTTCCCTGTAAAATGCAAACCCTGGTGCCTAAAGGCGTCAGTCACAAGAACAAATGACTTCAGCAGTCAGCTGTCTCAGAGGGTAAGAAATACCTAAGAAGGAGGTAAAAAAGGACCCTCAGTATCATGGATGAGGACAGTCCTTTATTTGTAAAATCAGAGGCTGAACAGGCTGTCCCTTGCATGGGCAGTGAGTAGGTGCCCTTGCATCCACTGGGGTGCCCACCCTCTGATGCACCCTGTGGGGACATGGCCTCAATCTCCTCTCACTCCTTCCAAATTCAGTTACCTGGCAGCCTCATTCCTGGTAAGTGTTCAAAAAACATGGCTATGGCACCTGAGGACATGGTTTAGTGGTGAACATGGTAGTGGTGCTGTGTTGATGGTTGGACTTGATGATCTTAACAGTATGTCCAACCCTAATGATTCTGTGGTTCTATGATCTCTGTGTTGGACGATTCAGTGTTGGACAATGCTGCCTAAAACTGTAGATAGCTGACAAAGTCCCTGTGTATATTTAGTATTAGATTCCTAAATAATTTATGCTTTCTTAACATAATTGCTTATTCTAATAAGCTTTGCCTATATCACTATGGCTTTCCAGAAGAAATCTTGTAGTCGTAGAAGTTCTTAATTTCACCTTTTTAAGGAAATTCAAAAGAGGGGACTAGAAGAACATTCCTTAAAATACAAACAATTTTAAGGGAATGATTAAAGGAACAGAATTAAGGCAAAATGAAATAAGTGAGCAGGAGTTCTTAATTCTAAATTTCAAAGACATGTTATGTTGATTTATGTGAGTTGAGGTCCTGATCTGAGACCAAAGTTGTTACTGGTGGGAACTACTCTTTAGCTTGGAAACATGTTCCAAATTTGGTCAGAATCCTTTTTTTACCCTCTGGGGCACTGTTCAAAAAGATAGGTAGAGAAGAAGAAGAGGATGATTGGCCTATATTTCAACAACATGTCACTTCTGGAAGAGGGAGTTTTGGGAAGTAAAGGGAGGCAGAAAAGGGAGATGACATTCTTTTTTTCACTGTTCTCATTAATGAGAACAATACTGTAGCAGCTATGACCAGAGGTAAAGTTACCTAACCTTAAATAGATTATAGATCTAGCGGGTAGAATATATTGGCTGAAGCTTTTTATGTCAGAAAAATAAAATTGTGCAGCTGTTTTGATTTTCTGATTTTTTTTTCTCTTTAAAATATGTTGCAAAATTGATGGCAGAGTTTGCAGATATCATCATGCACAATTAAATATATGTAGAATTTTAAAAGGATGGTCATGTAAGTCTTTTCAGATACTGATGCATAAGCTAAGACTTTTCTTGTTTAAACAGTACTAGCGTATAAAGAGAAAAAATGTACTCTAATTTAGCTGGACAGATTTGCAAAGATCTTTGAAAGTGTGAAAGAAAGGATAAGAAGGAAATGTCTCCTTTACAATCTGTTTATGGCTTTGGGACTGTGCTTTATCTTGACAAATAAGATAAAGATAATTTGACAGCAATCCACTTATTCTTATCTTGCTAGCAACTTAAAAACTGAATTATTCATCCTCGGTGTGAAACTCCATTTTCTATTCTAAATTCAGCTGCATAGTTAGCACCTAGTCTCCACAAAAATGTATCCAATGCAATAAAATAAATGTAGTGAAAATTACCATTGTAAGAGCAGCATTACCAAAAATTATAAGCATTCCATGAATGAAAGAGCTTTAATGAACTAGTAACATGTCAAATAAACTTACAAGAATTATATAAATATTTCTCTGGTTTCTTTCTGTAACTTTTAGGTTTCTGGAGGGGTGAGTGAACTCATGAGCTTTGCTAAATCATGCAGGAATTTTCCTCTATATGAGAAGTCTTTAAGTGAACTCACTTGGGCCACATGAAATTGCAAGTATGTGTTAACCTTGGCCATGTCACACAGGTATGTGAATAAGTATGATTGCTGACTGCCAATCCCAGACCTAAAAATTCCATATTACAAATGCAGTTGTGCCACAGATCTTTCTAGAAAGATTTGATGAAGACTAATATAAACTCTGCCTGTGACAATGTTACATTAATAAAGAAAATAAATAATACAAACCTTAATTTCTGTAATAAAATTGGTACTTTGCAAACAACATAATCTATCTTGAGTGCTGTTTAGAACTGATCCAAAATATGAGACCAGACAGTTTAAAATGAAGTACAAGAATTGCATGTAAAAGCTAATAAACATTGTTAAGAAGAGATCTTTTGTGCTTCGTAATTTTGAACCACGTAAAGCTTTTCCTCAAGAATTCATTTTCTCTTGCATACATTTTCTATTGGTGATTTATATATATATATATAAATATATATATATATAATATCAGTTAAGCATTTGCATCTCTTGAATTAAAATCAATTGGTAACACAAGTAAGGTCAAATGAGTCAAGTTAGGAGGAAATTCTTGTCACTACTGATCAAAACACTTTCATGACATATTTGAATGTCTTCAGCTCCACATTTCCCCCCTAGTTTTTAATTTAATGATACATCTTTGTTAATGTGTGCTTCTCTGTGCAGAGCAAAGGTGAACAGTCTCAGCTCAGGAGGGGTGTGATCTGGGGAGTTGTGAGCAGCTGAGGAGGGATTGTCATGGGCACAGCGTTTGAACAGGGAAGTGGTGGCTCTCTTTCCTGCTACAATAGAAAGGAAACTGATAACAATGTTGTGCTATAAAAAGCAAAGGAACATTCTTCTCTGTCAAACAGCCGCACCTCTCTGGCAGTGCTGCTGCTGCAGTACACTGGCTGGCAACCACTCTGCATTTGAACTCTGCTGTTACTGAATTTCACTTAAAACTGAAAACCACACAAAGGGAGCAGGCGCAGAGAACACCAAAAAGAAACAAGATGTTCATTTCCTTGATGCTTTTGTTTTAGGGCTTTTCTTTGTGCGATTGGGAAATAATGATCTAAGCGTGGTGGCGAGGGCTATCTGCTGTCTGGGCCAATTTTGCCTCATTAAAGAAAGACAAGAATTATGGCAAGTTCTTTCAGAAATTCAGAGCAGCCATTCAAAAGCAAAAGTCATACTGGGATGCAAAATCCCTCCAGTTCCTGCTTCAGTCTATTTAAAAAAAAATATGTATTTGAAGCCTGGGGGAAGAATACAATTTAAGAGAGATTTTTCCCTTATGCAGTGAACCCAACAAGGCCTTATGTGTGCTGCAGCAAACTGCAGTACCTGCAGGGTGCTCATCTACCATGAAAGTCTTCTATTATCTCATTCTTTACATGAATGAAATGTGAATATAGTTCCTTCTTTCTCAAAAACCATTACACTGATTGGATTGTGTCTGGAAGGAAGAGAATGGGTTTTTCCACACAATTATTTTTCAACAGATTGAAAATGTATGGCTCTCCTTGTAGGTGCTGATGGAAGGTACTCTGGAGTTTCAAAGACTGTGTGAGAAACAGTAGCACCAGTAACCTTTAAAAATGTTCTAAGTAGAGGGGAAAAAAGGAAATTTTTAAAGTTGTTAAAAATACATATTCTTTTGCTGTGGAGTTTTCTCTGGAACTCAGTGGCCTTTATTGCTGCAAGCAATCATAATCATAAGCTTCACAAATATTCATTCATAATAAAACAAATGCCTTGTGATAAAATTAAGAAAATTGTGGTATTATTATTGATAATTAAAAATGAAATCTAGCAAGATGATGGAGTAGTTGCAGAGGGAGTACCAGAGATATTTTCTTGGAACTGCTGGCTATATTCACATGATATAAAACTGTGTTCTGAGAAATTCACATTCTGAGTGAAGGATTATAGGCAAGTATTTAGCTAAACAGTAGCCATTATGTTATCACAGGAAAAAGATGTTAAAAAAAAGGCTGTTTCACATTATCTGAGGACACGTGTGTGTCCATGTGTCTGTGTATGTATGCCTATATGCACAGCTATATGTGAATAAATATATTCACATATTTACTGGAAGCTTTTAAACTGGTGGAAAATTGAAAGGAGTGGAGGAAAACTTAGTTTGGCTAAAAGGCTGCTCATTCCATTTTCTGCCTCCTTATTAATCATATCAATATTTTAATAATCTGTCCTTCCCTGTTTTTTTCTTTGGATTGTCTAAATTCTTATTTTCTTATTTCTAATTGATGCAGCTCATCTTTTAATATCATTTTAATAGACCTTGTCTCGTGTTCATGGAGAAATAAAAGCAAAGGTTTCATTGTGAAAGAAAATTGCCTTACTTGCACTGAGTTTTCTAGTTGCTGTGTCTGGTACCAGCACTGAATGTTTGGAGAACGGGAAAAGAGAGAGGAAATAGAGACTGTGATTAATCCACCCTTACTGGTAATTAAGGCCCTCAGCTTCCCATTGATTTTATTTTCTTTCAGTTTTACATACCTTGATGTCAGATAAAGCAAATGACAGGAGAAAAATTGCGGCTGCAGACAAGCCACTTATTTTACAAACATGAGCATTCCACGACATTATGTGAAGGAGGATGCAGGACGGTGAACCTGCAAACAGACCTTGTTTTCCCCAGAAGGGTTGTATGGTAATATAAGGTGGACAAATCAAGAGACACATGGCTTCAGCAAAGAACAGCCTCACTGAACTCATCAGTGAACTTGGATTTGCAAATACTTCCTGTGGGTTTTCTGAATTCTATATTTTGCAAGGAGGAGACAAGAACAGGGTCCTTCATGTTAGGATGAATGAGCAACTTGCCTACTTTATAAGAAGAGAGACAGGTTCCCCTCCACCAAGGACACCATTTATATATGTGCCCATGATCACTGTGAAAGTGACTGCTTGGCAAGAACAAAAATTTCAATTTATGTAATATTTTCCTATAGAGTCATGAGGTAAGAAGAATGAGAAGCTGGCAAGAATTCTGTATGTAGAGGAAGAATGGCAAGCCACCTTGATGACAATCACTCACAGGACTGATGAAATGGCAGGGGAAATGCTCCATTTCATGACAATTTTCTGCACTTCCTTTTCTTATTTCCCCATTTAAGTTATACAGAAGCATGTAGTCAGGGCTCTGGTAAAATTTGCATAAAACTAAATATATTAATGCATTTTTGAAGAAAAAACTTGGTGGGTGATAAGAGATGAAAGTTTACTAATGCTGGACAAGTATTGATCCCTGCTCTTTAATCTAACAGTAAATTTGATCACAGATCTTTGTTTTACCAGAGCTACCTGTAGAATGTGAAAATCTCATAATATATACTGCACATCTTCTTTTCCACTGCAAATGTATCAGCAGTTACATTTTTCATCACCTTCTCATGGGATTATGGCACAGTAAAGACAAAGTATGACATGAAAACTAATTTATCTCTAAAAGGAAAAAAGAAGTCAGGCTATTGCCAGGAAAACATAATTTGAAATTCCACAAAAATCTAAATACAATTTATTTAGGTTTTCTTAATCCTTTTAAAAGAGAAGAATTAAGCCAAAAAAAGTTGTTTAATTGTGTGTAGAGGTCATGACAGAATTTATTTTGATAGAGTGATCTCATAAAATTATTCACCACTGCTGTGACTTTTTTCAAGACAGCTCAATAGAGTGTGACTCCCAGTTCCCATTAGATTTTAATGAGAACTGGGCCTGTAAGTCCCCCGGATTCCTTTGAAAATAACCCAGCCCATGATAAAATAATACAGTTCTGTGCATCCTTAATTTTTGACAGTTTGTGTGTGACTGGAATATTGATTGCAACAACTACTGCCAAGCACACGGCTCCCATCACTCTCATCTACTTTTCCATTATGTCATAAACAGATCACCCAGCTCAATAGATTATACAAATAGACCAGGCTGGACCTCTTGCATGAGTTTGCTTAAAAAAAAAAAAAGAAGAAAAGCCTAATAATAACCAAGTATTTAAGCTCCTTGAACAAGTTAATTGTATGAATTTTAAATGCTCTGAAATTAGTAACTTCAAAGAGCAAATAAGGACCAAAGCAAGACCAGGTCTAACAGTAGTAGTTAGAATCCAGTCAAAAGTCTGATTGGACACTTTTAAAATGTTTGTTCTATGCAAGAAACTTGGCAACTTTGTGATACCTAAAATGGGAGATCAGTTAAAGCTTTGGAAAGGCACAAAAATATGCAAGCAGAAACATTTAGTATCCTGCTAAGCTGAAAATGCATTCAAACTGAAATGAGAACTGAGGTTATTGAATAAGCAATAAGAATAAAGGAAGAGAGTTGTCAAAATAAAATATATTTGGTAATGGCCAAAGACTGGCACATCCCGCCTGCCTGCAATCTCAGTGGGCTGGATTGATTTGGATTGCTGGCATCTCAGAGAAGATTTTACAATTTGTTTATTGAGTTTAGCTTTTTTCTGCCTTGCCTTGCCTTTTTCTCTTTCTCTTTCTCTTTCTCTTTCTCTTTCTCTTTCTCTTTCTCTTTCTCTTTCTCTTTCTCTTTCTCTTTCTCTTTCTCTTTCTCTTTCTCTTTCTCTTTCTTTTTCTCTTTCTCTTTCTCCTTTTTTTTTCTTCCTCTTCCTCTTTTTTTTTTCTTTTTTTCTTTCTTTGGTAATCTAAATAATAAAACTACCTAGAACCCCGTCAGAAATGAGGACTCTATTGTGTCCCCCATGGGTAGGACCTGCTGTACAACTGCAAAATACAGTAACGTAGTTTGTTCTACTCAAACACTTCTAATTAGGTTGAGATAGGATAAAACTGGGATACCGTAGGAATGAGTGTCCAAGAAGACAAGGGTATGTCTAAAAGCACTTTAAAGCAAACTTAAATATGTTTACTTGGGCTCAAGTCACCCTTCTAAACATATTTGGTGAGACAAAATTGATCACCCAAGCAGTCAGAGCTTAAGTACAGCCCCTGCTTACCTGCTGCCACAGGGTGCTTGCTCGTTTTCTTTGAAGCAGTTGCAACAGGAAAATATTAAGCACCAACTTAGACTAATGAAATGATGCATGGGTTATGATGATGATGATGAAGCTTTATCCAAAACAGCTGGGTTGCCACCAAACAAATTACAAATATACTAGTTGGAAAATACAATGATTACATAATGTCTTGGGGTGGCAGATGTTAAATTGACCTTCTGAAACCAAATGAAAGATGAAAGACAGATGGAGGTTTATGATGAATGAACCTGACATGGTGTCAAGAACCTTGTATCTGATGGATGCCTTTGGATGGATGTAAATGGGTGACAAGGGTGAAATTTGTATTTTGCATTCTATTGACTTGAGTAGAGATAGTGGCTGCAAAGTGGAAGATTAGTTTCTACCTGTGAATTAGCTCTAATTATTTATAATATTGTGTTGGACTGAGGGCAATGGTTCAGGAACAGGCTCAAGAAGAGCAGTTAAGTTTTCGTTTGTATCATGGAATGTGTGACACAAAGTATCGAACATTTACAGTCAGTGCCAAGTTCCAAGGGTGAAACTTAATTAGAACTATAGGAAAGTGCACACCAGAGCTGATAGTGCCTCTGCTTCTGAGGATCCATCTACCTAGTAGTGATTTTACATCTGTGGATTATTTCATTTTTTCACTCTTCTTTTTTTACTTACCTCCTGTGTGACCATGGTTCTGATCTTGTAAGGTGCTGTGTGAAGGCAGGCTCTGACACCAGAGACAGTTGCTGATGGCCTCAGAAAGGCTTCATGGAGATGGAAAGGTCAAGCTGCACAAAATAACTTGCGCATCCAGAGGCCTGATGGCAAATATTCTTAGCTTAGAGCAAACCCAAAATACCTAGTGAGAGCAAGAGGTATTTAAAATGAGACCCAGTGAAAACTGGTAAAGGTTTTGTGTGGGGCAGCTAGGTTGAGGCTTGAGCAGACATTAGCCAGAGTAGCACTAACTTGTTAAAATACTGTTCTGTGACATTAGCAAGAGCAGCTTTGCTTTACCTCTAAACACTGCCCCATCTCTTTGAGAAGAAAATTCTGGACTGAGCAGATGGGAATCTAACAACTAAAACACCCATTTTGTTTTCCAACAGAAACGTTTATTTCTGTTTGGACCCTGGAAATATTGTAGCTCTCTTTTAATTCTCTTAAGAAATTGTATTATTTCTATTTCTTCAATTATTTACTTACCAAAGCCCCAGAGCACGCTTGTGTGCAATGTAATTTGAACAATGGTTAATGCTGCATTGTTGACTACTCTACAAAACCTGTACCTGAATATCTGTATAGAGACTGCTTTTAAAGAAATAAATTAAAGTAGAATTTAAAAGCTCAGTCTCAGGATAAAATAGTCTTTCAGAATCTTCAGCTGCCCACACCTGAACAGTCCCAACTGAAGCATGATCTCTTTGGCTTGCAGTTATCTGATACAAGAGAAAAAAAGTAGATTATCATGGAGATATTATAAGGTGACCAATATAATCTCATCTCTAAAACTAATTACTCCAGAACTGCACACAGTAGGGATGAAAGTTCTTTTTGCCTAGCTTCAGATTCACCTCAGCTTCCTGGATTTTGCACGTTTACTGTAGACACCCAGAACTGAGGCTGTTTGAAATGAAAAGA
Organism: Coloeus monedula; assembly: GCF_965178545.1. Taxonomy (NCBI): domain Eukaryota; kingdom Metazoa; phylum Chordata; class Aves; order Passeriformes; family Corvidae; genus Coloeus; species Coloeus monedula. The sequence goes on from NC_138782.1 coordinate 56,030,105, forward strand.
TGTGCAAGAAGGGAAGTATCTGAAGACGAGGAACAGGCTTGAAACTATGGACAACATATCCTCATAGAGCAAAACTAATACGTGCACCCTGTGAATAAAAAGAACAGAGATGGTATAGGGGGCACAGGTGAATGAACATAAGGAATATGAGGGCAAAAAGGTGTCAGTTTCCCTAGCTATTTCATAATTTGTGGTTGGAAAAATGTTTAGTCACAAATTATGCACTAATAGTTGATTAACTATCTACTTCTAGATTCTCATGTCATTATTCATTTCTAAAAGTATCCGGTATGATGGTCATTAATGAGTTTTATATTTTTCTAATTGCTTTGCCAACCCTGTACTATGACTGCTCCTTTATTGACCTTCTTTTTGTCATATGCATGTGTTTTGATCAACTTTGAATTATTAGCATTTAAATATGCCAGCAGAATATTGAAGTCTCATAATACAATGTTGTTTGTAATAAAATCATTAATGTGATAAGATGCAGATCAAAAGGAGTGTACACCAAAGAGAATACAAATGATACAATACTGAATTAATATGAAAAGATGAAACACATTTAACAATAAGCTTCCACTAATGTATTAGTGAGCCTATGAATGACAAAATTTCTAAAACATATAATGGAAAGTCAAATAAGGAGCATTTCCCATAATATAAATATATTCCTAAATGAGACAATGTAAAGATTGATTTGGTGTTCTTCAAGCATGTGTCAAATTTCCTAATTTGTCTAAAGCACTAGTTTACATATATATACATATATAACAGATATATGCTTATCGTAGTAAATGGTGTTACAAATGTTACTTTAAAGTGATCATGCAGACTACTCTCCTCTGGGTTGGTGAGTAATTCAGGGAGTCATACAAACTTAGCCCCACAGACTGGAATCCAAGCCAGATGCACACCGTGTGGGTTGCTAGATCGTGCTCTCTCAAAGAATTTCTCCTGAAGTTCTTGAAGGCATCCTCTTGATAAGGCACCTTCACTGCTCAGGGTATTCCTGATGTAGGTGATGTAGAAATATGTGTGGATGTGGAGAACAGAATCTTCCCAGTCCCAGCTTGAATTCCAAACTAGTGATCTATTGGCTATTCTCTAGAGAACAGACAGGTCTTTCACTAAACTTTTATTTAAAAAGTTCAGTCTCAAAACTGGCACTGCCAGTTACACTGTGCTATCAGGAGTATCATGACACCAATATCAGTTTCCTGAATCTTTGCCCAAAAGCAAAGAGGAAAATCATGAAGCATACTAATCTTTGTAATTAATGTCATGTTTCTTCGTATTCTCTCTCTAGCTATCTTCAAAATAAGTCTGTTTTGGTCTGGATCTTTATCATCTTTAAAGTCTTTGTAACAACATTGTCAATATGACAGATGTTCTTGTGTGTAGCTGTAACTCAAAACAAGAGCAATATATTGCTGATATGATATATTTAGATATAGATAGATATAACAGAAAACTCACATATGGTGAGCCATAAGGATAATACTAATTCCTACATCTTCTATATTCTGAAATGCAAAGTTCCAGCCCTTAATAAGTGGCAACATTCTCACATTTCTACACAACAAAAATATACTGTCCCTTCTAAATCCATTCTTAGATTTTCAGTAGTATAGACGGGTAAAGAACATAACTAAGTTGAGCCATAAAAATTTTTTCGCTTGTGTGTACGATTTCAGAGAGAGGAGTGGGTGAAATGGATTTATTCCCATAATGTGAAACCGCTTCATGTATCAGAAATTGCATAGTTGACAACTGCACTTGAGTTACAGTAAAGATTTTCAACATTGCCAAATGGCACATCATGTAATTTCTGATCTAGTTTAATAAAATTGAAATGTTTGGTAACAATTTATGGTTATTGCTTGAGAGTTTTATAATCTATATATTAACTTAGAGTGGCTGAGATATGTGAATTTTAATTCTTCATCTAGAAAGTTATATAGGTCAAATATAGGGACAACACCAACAGAAATAAAGTTACCAAGAAGAGAAGAAAAAGGTCTTTAGGGGCCGGTTTCACCACAAATCAGTAGACTCACCTAAGATAATCAACTGCCATCCTGAGTTTATTTGAGTATCCAAGGCTCAAGACAGAGAAGGACTGGAAAATTACTTGAAAATTTCTAAAAGCAGGCAATATCTGTGAGAGGAAGCAAAGAGACTCGTACCTGGAGCTGTGGCACACAACCAGTGTTGTGTCTTCCAGTGTATCACCAGATACTTGAAATAAAAATGAATTCTAGAGATGTCTCAATAAAAAGGAAGGCCTGATATCTTTTCCTTTGTAATACAAATACTTCACTCAGATCTTTGGAGATAAGGACTCTCAAATACAGCCTAGAATGTTTTGAGAATATCTGATCTTTGCTTTTGAAAAATAGTGATCTCAGTTGCAAATCAATGCTGATGTGGAAACTGAAAAGTAGGATTACGATTACCTGAGCTGTGTTTGTAAAATAGGCCAATAGCATGAACAAAAACCCGCTGAAATACTCACTTTTTAATAAGGATAAGTTCTTTTATGATTAGGTTATTTACAGAAATTGTACAGAAGTAGAGTTGGAGTGCTGGTGCTGTAAACAGAAGATTGCTCATAAAATCCAGGAGAACAGTTTTGATTTCTCAAGTGTGACAGAAGGGTATGGTTCTGGGCAACATATGTTTACAAAGATTTGAAACCATAAAATGTAGTGTTCCTAAAGAGGAAGAGAGTAACTAGTGAAACCCAGTTTCTTTGAATTTGTGCCTTCATTCTTTAAGTACAGACTGCAAACTTCACGATTACTCTTGTTTTACCTGTAGTACTCCCCTGAGCAAACAGTATTTGTGGTGGGTAACCAGGTGCTCCCAGGCCAGCTCACTCCCTGCTGCTATGTGGGTCTGTCTGCTTGTCTTCAAGTGGGGGCAGTAATTCTGGAGTTTCATGCACCACGTTTCTGATTTTTCCTCACAATTCTCTTAATAACTTATCTTGGAGATTCCAACCTCTCTTTTAAATTTGATAAATTAAAAAAGTTTTTAAAAGGCGGTCAGCCAACAGACAGCCGTGATCAAGCACACATCATTCCTTTGAAAACCTGGCTAAAAAATAAAATTACAACCTATGAGAGGGAAAGCAGAGAATGAATGATTTCTGTATAAGCTCCTGAGCAAAAAATTATTAAGAAACATTTTTACCTGAGAATGTTGTACTTGTCCTGTATAAATGAGCCAGAGGCTGAAGAGCATGTAATTGAACATGGAAAAACAACCAAGGTAAACCAGTCCACAGTAAACCAGCATTGATCAAGGGGTTTTGAGCAAAGTTAATCTGAGAAAGATGTGACCGGGTCCAACGCAAGTAAGTTCATTAAAAAAGCCCAAAAAAACCCCCACCAATATGAAGGAATTTTTTCTGAGCTCTTCATTGCTTTACTGAAGTGACAGTTTTAAATCCCATGTGCTTGGGTCAGCCTCTCAACTGTAACAAATGGAATTGGTGGCCTAAATTCTGATAGTTTTTGCACTATTGTCATGGGTAAGTAAGTTCCCTGAAGTCCAGGAGTTATTTAGGTTTGCAGTGTAAACAAGAATCCAGCCTGGGGACTTCTTACACCATTATCTTTTCTTGATCCTTGCTGTAAAGTTATAGGCTGGAAATTTACTGTGCTTTCCTCAACAATAAATATGACAGTAATCAGGTAAATACAAAATATTAGAAATATATCAAGAATGTAACTGATTAGACAGTGAAAAATTAATCTAAAATCATAGCCTTTGGGTTTTTTTCTGAATATCTTAGACAACTTGAAATAATTTTCCATTGTCACGTGCTTTTAAAAAAAAATGAATCCTCAGTCAATGAAGAAAACCTTTAAAGTACGAACTATTGGAAAGCTTTTGTGGGGTGGATTATTCTTGCTGTGTAGTTTTTGCATTTTTTTGACAGTATATAAGCATGCAAACACATGCAGAATGTAGGAAAATGTTCTTTCTTACTCCATTTCACTAGGTTAATTCTAGGTTCAATAGATATGTCTAGTTTATTTATTTATTTATTCATTAATGGAAATATGATGTCCAAAACTGCTACCATTTGACAAGCTGTTGTTATTTTAGTGGAGGAAGATAGGCAGCCTTTTCCAGTTTCCATGCCTCTGTGCTATACATTCTAGAATAAATTCTTGAGATGGTTCCTTTCATTGAATATCTCTTCCAATGTCTTGTGCTTATTCATGGCCTCCACTTGCTATTAAGCTACTTTAAAGTCACATTTTGCTGGAAGTTCAGAGTCTGGAGGTTTTTTTAAACTCAAATGAACACCAACTATACTCTGACCATGTATATACACATTTGAATCTAGAATGATAAACCTGAAATATACTCTGGTCATAAGAAAAACTCTCAAATTGGAATGGGTTGCTTGCCATGTTGCTACTAATCCATTGCTGCCCATATACAATGCACTAGCTAAGTGGTATTTCTAGACTGCTCATTGTGTCTTGTTCTTTGTTGATTTTTCTCATTCTGTGTATTTGAACTACTTTAGCTGGAAGTACTTAGCTGAGAGATTCACAGAAAGAGCACATAGCATGGGGTGGGTGACCTATGAAGTCAGACATGAAAGATTCCTGTTTGGCTATTTTTCAATGCTGTTTCAGTCAAATCTGAGGCATTACCAGCTGTGACACTGCACAGCAGTCATTTTGTTTCCTTACACTAGCTAGACAGATTTATCAATTTCTTTTTCCTTGTTATGATTTTTTTTCAGTTGTTGCTCTAAAAGGGAAGAGAAAAGAAAACGTAATATTGGAATCTGGAATAAAAATGGATTCTCAAATGCCTTTTACAATTGGTGCTCTGGGAGGAGGGTCACACTACAGAAATATCTGAGATTGGGGTAGAATACCTATTTAATGAGTTCTTTGGCAAGTAAAAAGCATTTGCTGCTAGAAAAACCAAATCTTTTTTATTTTTTCTTTTTCCAAACAAAAACTGTGTGGCAGAGTGGAACTGAGGGTCAAAGTTTAAATACAGTTTGCTCTGCCACCTGGTTTTGATCTAGAGCTCAAGCATATGACTGGCAACACTCACTGTCACAGCAGGGAGACCTGGTAAGGGGGACAGAGCAATATTTCTCCCTATTTCTCAAATTGTGAAAGGTATGAGATTGACAGCCTTGGAAAAATAAGTCTCCTCTTTTATTCACAAAGAAAAAAGATGGCAGAGCAATCATAATAAAATCTTCTTCCCCAGTGCTTTGCTTGTTTGTTTCAGGCCTGCTTTAGCTGAACTGTCTGGAGGGGGTGAGGAGATCACTTTGTCTTTGGATCAGTTCAGTCCTTGTCCTATTGCTATGACTCTGCACCGGGGTGCCAATTGTGGTTGTCATCTTTTCTTGGGTAGTTGCCACCTGTCCATTAGAAAATGGCCAGAGACCAGGAATTCACTTCGCATTGACCACAGAATAGATGTCATAGGCTCAAGTTAACATTTTAGACACTGAGTCCGGATTTGAAACAGCAATTTAGAGATGAAAGGCAAAGTATCTCTTCTTCCTCGATCACTTATTTATGGAGTTACTGTGTATTGGAGCTACATTCCTTTCCACTTGATTAGTCTCTGTTGTAAACTTTCTCTATATAAATATTATTTCTGTTTTCAAAGAATCATTAAAGGTCTGAGGCAGATTAGCACCCTTCTTGCTACAGGCTGTAAAAACCTTGGTTTGTCTTTCTCATCTGACAGAAGAAATTTCCTTCCAGCTCCTGTGGTTGGCTTAAGGGTTCATAGAGGTCCTCAAAGAGCAGCTTGACCCAAGGAATTATAAAGTCCTGAAAACCTATCCTTAGTGGTCAGTTGGAAAACATCATTATTTTGAGGTGTCATGACAATGGGAGAAAGACCACATTAAAAGCAAAAAATGTCAGTATTAGAGATAAGAGACATAAAGATGGGCCAGACCATGAAAAAAAAAAGTAAGGTAGCTGACCAATAAATCTGGGGCCTGGGTACTGGTTTTTTTTCACAAGTTGTCCAATTGAGGATAAAGGGATTTTTAGGGGATGGATTATTTGTCATGGTGTATCAGAATCTAGTTGATGATTTAGGGACTTGTCAAAATGGCACAGCTGTATCCATAAGGTCTATGGTCATACTAGTGATTTGTCTGTAAGACTGTGGCATTAAAGCAGCTGTGATATATAAGGGCATTGGTAATGTACTGTACTGTGGACATCCAGAAAAAGATACAGATGTACTAAATCTACCACTGTTCTGTCACAGGGAATAGCTGCCATAATAATATACAAAGTCATAAGCCCAGAGATAAAATTAAAAACCCCCAAAACTCAAACTGCTAAAATAAGCATTCCTGTCATGTTTGCACAAGAACTTTTATTCAGTAAAAGGAAATGACCATGAGCTGGGAGAAAAAACAGCTCTGTTTGCAAAAATGTATTTTCATGGTGTGGAAGATGGAGATGAGAGCACTTCTCTTTTTTTAACCTTTATAAAATCCCAGGGATTTACAATGATTTATACTCATGGACCTAGATCTGCAGGAGAACATGGTGCTTCGAAATAGTTTGCTTTGGGATTCCTTGCTGACCAGTGCAATCGTTAGGTATTGTTTGCTGCAGAGTACCTAAAATGCACTGCAATAGCATATTTCTTTGGTTTGGCTGAACTCTGCAAAGTGATGTGTAGCTCTGTGAATTAAAAAAAAATATTTATCACATAAGTTTAAGTATCTGTGTTATAATGATAATCTTGAATGTTGTACAATAGATGGTGTAAGTCCACTGGGAGGGTGAGCAAGAACCTCTTGTTTTTTCTTGTCTGAAAAATGGATGTGCAAAGCTGTCATTCTAGTTGTTACCTTTGAGATTGTAAAACTGCAGTCAAGTTTCCAGTTACATTTTGACCTTCCAGGTTTTGGGTTTTTCTTTGTTTTTTTTTTTATCTAATTTTTGTAGCCTGCTTCATTGCAACAAAATTGTTCTAATCAAGAAAGAACATCTTGTTCTCTTACTTTAGCAGTGCCCACCCACCCTGGCCACCAGTCAAGGTCTCAGCACTGATATTGATTTCATGTTTGACATCTCTAATGAAATAAAGGACCTCATTTCACTCTTCCCAAGGGAAAGAGGTATCCACAGTAATCACTTTTATCTTAAGACTGAAGAAAAATATTTCATTTTTCTTTCATTCAGATGATGCATTACTCATGTTTTTTGTTGGAAATCTGATCCCTGTAATTTAAAAAGAAAATTTATACTGCAGTGAGAGCGATGGTTAGTTCAGAAAGAAGCAATGTTTAAGACACAGGGATTTCAATGAAATGCTGGATCAGCTTTTCATACTACATACTTCCTTAGTGCACTCATCACACATGATCAAATGAAATGTTTTGTCAGTTTTTAGACACTTTCTTATTAGAGTTACATCTTTTACTTCATCAGACTAAGGCTCTGCTGAAGGACAGATTGTACAAATAAACATTAGTTGGAATGTTTTTAAAGACGAATTGTTTACTGATTGAAATACAAAAACTGTTGCTCATGCTTGGAGATCAAATTACATGCTTAAGGGGAAGAAATGTACATAATTTGTTGACTCATGACTCATAAGAAATGTCAGGCTGTATCTTTTGATGTGAAGAGTTGTAGAATCTCTTGTCTTTATTAGATGAAGCAGTAGACAACAGGTTTTTCTAAAAACTGTGTCAATATACATAGCAATCTCATAGCCATCAAACTGTAATCCCTCTGTGAGGGGGAGTTGTGAAGAGGATGATCTGTAATGTTCAAGTTAAGGAGTCTTTTGTTTTAAGATAAAGTATTATACTAAAGTATATACTAAAGTATTATACTGATGTTAAACTCCAGCTGAATTCCTAGAGGGAATTTTTTGCCACATATTGTCCCTCATTTTGATTACTTAGAGCTGCCATGCAATAATAAGCCAGGCTTCCAAAAAAAGACAGGGCAGAAGGAAGGACATTAAGATGTATCTGAAGGGCAAGCTTGGAGGTAGAAGCACAAAAGGGATATCAGATCAAAGACCAGCTGAGCCCAGACTCCCATCTTCTGGCAGCTTTTAGGGGGACACTTCAACAAGGGGAAGCATGCAGTGATATTTGCCCCATGGTTATCTCTGCCATAGTGTGGTTTGTGACTCAGGAATTTGAAGTCAGATGTGGTGTCTTTGCCATTTACAGCATTTAGTGACCAGTGTCACAGCACCATCCAATTTCCTACAACACTTGGGAGCTATCTCTCCCTAGAGGGCTTAGATAGGGTTCTCCCAGAGGGGTCCTCCACATGTCAGTGTTGCCTCCTGCTTATGTCTTTTTGAAAGACACCCAAACTACAGGCATAGAGGAAGGACTGGAGGAATGAGAAGAGGAAGGAAATTTCAGTTGAGAAAGAATGGAAATATATTGAAGATTTGCTCAGAGTATTTTTCCTATCCATGCCTGTGGAGAAGTTGCTTATTTCCATTATTATATAATGGAAGTATTTGTCCATTTTAGTTTTATATGTGTGGTTAATAGTGCTGCCTGCATCACCAGAGGTTTTGTGAAAGAATAAACATAGCTGAGTATGAAGCATGTATAAGATATGCAAAAATGCCCAAGGAAAACTTGACCAATTAAAAATAATTTTCTTGAAATGGCTCTATCTGGTCAGACATAACTGTAGTGGTATACTTGATGAAGCAGCATTTTCAGTGCTCTTACCTCAGTCTTACACAGTAATGGAATTCTCTCATAATCTCAGGTAATGGAGTCCTAGGACTCCAATAAGAACTGAAATGGAAAAAAAAAACCCCAACCAACCAATTTTTCAAGACTGTAGAAGTAAAACTTGGTCTTATATTTTCCAAGATTCATAAAATAAAGACTGTGAATTCCTAACGTGTAAATCCCTTAAGATAGTCTGTTTTTAAAATAACAGACTATTTTCCATGAAGTGTAAAGAAGGATGTAGGAATTTAATTAAATATTCTTGGTCTTTGTCATTCATGATTCAGCAGCATGGTCTAACCTTATAGCTGACATTGTTTTGAGCAGAAAGTTTGACTAGAGGCCTCAATTATGCTGCAGTCCTCTGATTCTGCGCTTCTATGGAAGCAGAACAGTGTCTAGAGCTCTTGGGACATAACACTGACTGAATAAAAGTCCTACATATAACCTTTTTTTCAAGTAAAGTCTAGAAGATATAGTCAGACATTTGAAATACTCAGGAGAGATCATTTACTCCTATTTTGTAAATGTCTGTTTGGGAAAAAATTGCTGTCAAGTTTTGAGGTCTGTTTTCTAGTTGGTTCACCTTAGCCACAGATAAATACAGGGGGAGTGGGATTATTGTGATCAATCTGTAACTGACTGTGAACAATCAAGCACAGATATATATTGTACAGTTGTCTACTATCAGGTTAGTCACCTTAGATTACCTTAATAGTAACATAGAAAAATGGGTGCTTTTGGGTATTAATGGCATAACCTAGTTTAGGTATGTCATTTAAGGTAAGAAGAATTGCTTGTTAGAAGGTCTGTCTCTCCCTCCTGACTAAAAAGAGTGAAGATAACCAGCTCAAAAGTAGGAACCCATCCTTGCTGACCCAGATTATCCCCCAAATAAATTGGATAAAAGAGACAATAAAAAAGAAGCGGATGATTTCATTTTCATGCCAAGAATTGAGAGAATGAGTTTGTTGCTGCATCACAAAAGGACTGAAAAAGCCTTTTGCAAAAGGTGGGAGATGAATTCCTATGTTCAGAGTCCCATGCCAGCTGTATTTCTTGCACAACTGCATCCTTTTCCTTTATTCTGCTATAGCAGATAAGGCATGTAAGCTTCACCGCTGCAAAGAGATCCATACAGATCTTCCCACTTACCAACCAGCTGCATCCATGTCAGTGGAGACACAGTTGCTGCAGAGTAAGATCTGCTTGCAAGGCCACAGAGTAGGTAAGAGAAGGGGAGATGGGCATTATCTCTTCAAAGAGCAGCACAGTAAAACACAGAAAGAAGGGTTTGAACTTTCTGTGTAGCAATCATAAGCTTTCATATTTTTTGTGTATATAACCTTGGTCACCTGCTAAAAGAAGAGCCCCCATATTTTATTAGTTATGTTATTGGTAAATGGGTGAGGGATAATACAGCTCCATTTGTCCTGGAAAGCCTTCTCTTCCTTTTGCATTTCTCTGACTCCCAGAATATGTGTCCTTTCCTTACACGGCCTTTACCACTTCCCAGCACTCCACCCCTCCCCACCCTGTCCCTGCAGCCCCCACCTGTTCAGACTGATTCCCCTTTGCTTCAGACTTCATGAGAATATTGAAGGTTTATTTTCAAGCCTTCTCAAATAGGTAGAGTGATATCTAAAGTATGGGTTTTGTTTGAAAACAATGAATCATCATAGATTGAATCAAGAAAGGGAAGTATATGAGATTGAAAGGCAAACAAGGAAAATCTGATGTGATTCTAAATAATTCAACCCATAGCAAGGGCAGAAGGTAAAGGGGATTATAACTTCTACAGAAATAACTGAAAAAAGGAACTGAAAAACAATCCATATGTCTATACTCCCCTTCCTACTGTCACTGTCCTTTTCATATTTTCTGTTAATCAGTTTTGCAGTTTCTCTCTCAGAATTTTCTGATTGACTTAGGGATTCTGGAATGAATTAAAATTAATGGGTTACAGGTATTGTGACTTTATTCCTGAACATTGCAGCATTCTCTATGGTATCTGGGGTTGGCTGGACTAGATGCAATTGCAGCATTTGTAGCTAGCCACACAGACATGAGAGCATTTCTTCTTTTTCTACACTTCTGAGCAAGCCCATGAAGTTTAGAAAGATGCTAGATGTGTAAGAAACAGCATCTGATATATTCAGCAGAACAGACATCTGTAAGTTTCTATGTCTGTGAAATGTTTGCTTTTGACAGTTTTGTGACACTCAGGGGGAAGTGACAAGAAAACCATGCAACCTATAGAGAGGTAACTGCATTTGCTATAGGGCAAACACTACTAATAGTCTGTGAGATGAATTCCCTCATGAGATTTAAAGAAATGCTGGTGTGAGTCTAGCGATAACAGTTCTGTGTAGACAAACTTGTTGAGTAATTTATTTCTTTTAGAACATCCTTACTAAACCATCAAACATTTGAATTACAGCAATACCATAAAATCTGTAAGGTTTCTTTTATAGACCTATTATGAAGAAAAGCCTTTAGGGTAAGTTATACGACTGGAAGAGTCCTGGTCACTAACATACCACAGATACATAAAACTATGATAGCTATAAAATCAAAATAAGGTATAAATATAAGTGTTTATTAGTATATCAACCAGCCTATTGCTAGCAATTAGGGTGTGAAGAGGTAAGTCCCAGCTTGTACCGTTCCAAAGCTCAAATAGCCAGAAACCCTTCCTCATTCCCCAAACCATACATTTTTTAATTGTTTTAAAACCAATCTGTCTTAATTCCTAGTTTTAATGTCTTTTTGTGTTTCTCTTTTAAAACATACATTAGCATTGATTGAATCTTTTCTCTGTCACTAGAGGCATGTCATTATGAGAGTGACCTATTTAAACAAAGTAGGGCTGAGTCCTGCATCACCTGCTGAAACAGTGGGAGACATCCCATCAAGTTACTGTCTCCTCAAGTTACTTTTTACTGGTCTAATTTTTCAGACTTTGAGAAAATTATTTCTGAAACTAGTTTGTTCTTTCACAGAAGTTGTGTAGCCATCCGAGCATTCAAGTCCTGTCAACATCTGACTGCTTGACTGCTTACAACCTGATCTACCACTAAATTTTGCCATTTCAAATGCTGTCATACCTAGATTTGAGATTTGTTCATCAAAGCCATTGCCAGACTAAAACAGTTCTCCAAACCCCATAGTGCTAGTGATGGCTATAAGTCATGTGGGGTCTGTGGTAAACAAAACATCCTTCCTGTTTCAGTGATTCCTTGATAGCTGCAAGCTGCCCTAACGCTTGCTGACAGAAAACGCAGCATGGAAACCGTAATCATGTTCGAGCAGCAGTATCTGAAAGAACAAAGAGCGGTGGGATGAGACCTGTAAAGGGGAAATGTTCCTGGAATAGAAGGTGAATTCCCTCATCAGTCCAGCTACTCCTGGGCAGAGAGGAATATTTTATGTATGTTTTACAGGCCATCCTATTAGATATAGCTGCTGAGTTTATTTAAAGTTAAAAATTGTGTGCCAATATCAGTAGTATTCCCCCCGCCAATAATAGAAATCATTTTTAGACTTTTAAATTTTTCTTTAGAACAGAATTGATAAGAGCTTCTCTTTGTAAGAGCTCCTCTTGTCCCATCTCATTGAATTCACCTTTATCTTTGTTGTGAGTAGAAGATATGAATTTGGTTTTGCATGTGTGAATGTAGCTCTGTTTTTACTGCACTTCGGCTGTGTAAAAAATACATGAGGTAAGTGCACTTTAATCTTTGGGAGTAAAAGCAACTTGGAGTACTGACGAAAAAGTACAGGACTAGGAAAAGGAAAGGATACAGAGAAGGACAATACCAGCACACTGAAAAGGAAAACAATTAAATATCTGAGACTGTCTCATATTTGCTTCTGTTGTGGAGGACTGTGTGCCATCTGTGCTAGGATGTGCATGAGAACCTTGTGACAATAGCCATCTTGCATGGCCTGAGGCAAGGAAGGTCTGAAATGCACCTAGACCATGGAACAGCATTGGACATGGATCACAGATACTGCAGATGCCAGATGCTCTCCAAGATTCCGATAAGTTGGGCCTGCATAAGGCAATAACTCACCTTAGGTATCAGATTAAAGCATGGTGGTTCTTCAAATAAAAATGTTATTTTCATGACTATATCTTCCCTTTTTCCCTTTCCCAGTTCTTGACAGTAGGGACCAAATAAAAGCTCCTTTGGATCTTGCCAATTTACAAGTACAGGTTGCGTGGCAATCGGAATCAAAAAAGAAAAAAAAGAAGATAATATTATTAGCAATCCCCAATTGTTCCCAAATGCATGATTTTGGCTGTGCAAACAGTTAGAATTTCTAGCAATATAAACCAATATAGTATTGAAAATCATGCCTAAGCATTCCAGTAAAATACATAGACAATTTAAAATTATCCATGCAAGCTATCCAGTAATCAGTTATTTGGACTGCAGGGTTCTTATGGATGAAATTGTAAAATAAATGTAAAATGTAAATATCCAATACAAAATGCCCTAACTTTACATGCCATAGAAACCAAACAAAATTATTTACATGCTGTTTCTTAATTCTGAGGTGGACAGAGAGGTAGTTTGTTTCTGGCTCAGAGGGTGAAGCTTTGAATCCGCTCACAAAATGAGACCAGCCTGGCCATCCATCCCCGTTTGCAGAGTTTCAGATTTTTCTTGGCACAAGAATCTTTTTGTTTCCCAGCATAACCTTGAAAACCTTGAAAATATGTTCAAGCAGTTTAAACCAAGCCTGTTTATTCCTGAGGACTCTTCTGTGTGGCAGTGCACAGACACACCTCTGCTTTGAGAGGCAGGGATAGAAACCTGCCCTGGTGTTAATGCCCCACATCAATGGAGACTAGAGGTAGGAGGTGTTGAGCAAAAACTCCTCAATCCTGGTAAATACATCTTCTGAAATACAAGTGGAGTACAGCTGGCTGTCTGGGAATGTGGGCAGAGACTGCACCGGACCATCTGCATCCATGTGAAAGAGTTTTCTGTAGACTGCCATTTTTCTCTAGATTTATAGGACATCTTTTCATGACCCTCTCCAGCAGCTCAAAGAGTAGCATTTCTAGGTCTTTAGCAATGTCGGTTGGCAGCTTTCTTCGAGCCTTTAACTCCTACATGAAAGACACATCAGCTAAGATCTGTCTGTACCAGAACAGCCTTTGCAAAATTCTTTCTTATTTGCATACTGTTCACTTTACACTTAATTCTTGGGATACCCCCACAAACTTCCATCATTGTCTGAATTTGAGAAAATTACCTCTGAAGTCACCCTGCTGACTCTAAATTACTATTAGAAAAACTACCATGATATTTCTTTCAGTTCATTGTTTCTGGAAAGATTTTGACAGAAAATTTAAGAAAGTTCCTCACTGATCTTCTTGTATTTGATAAATTTCTAAAAATATCTTTCTTAACCTATTTTCACCATTGGCCTCATTTGGGATATCTGTGAGGGGCATCCTCTACACAATGAATGAAAGACCAATTTTATGTCAGGAGAAGAATAAAAGAAGAAAGAGGGAGGTGTCTGTCAAATGCCCCAAAGTGTTATGAGCCTGTGACCCTCAATACATAGGAGGGAATGAATGAAAGAGACCAAAAGAAATATAAGAAATTGCTTCAAGACAGCATGTTGCTCCTGTGCCAAAAAAAGCAGATGGCAAAAAGGATGCAAAGAATCATATCCCAGAAGCCAGTATGCAATACGGATAACAGCGCACAGCTCCTTTGCTACCTCCAACTTAGTTTCAGGTGCAGCATAATATGAAAACTCTTCCATTCAGCCTCAGAAAAAAAAGAAAAAAAAAAAGAAGCCACAGGTATAATACTTACAGATGTGTCAGTCAGCAGGAGGCATTTTAACATAACAATTTAAATGGTTTTCTTTTGAGGCGTTATTGTTGCTTGTTTTGCAATGTCCTATATATTAACTTTTCAAAAGTTAACACGGCTCTTTACTTCACAGAATACTTATTAATTCTTCCCAGAAGGACATTTTTTTCAAGGAGCCATACACTATCTTATCAATCACTTAACATCAAAGCCAAAACCCCACTAAAGAGGGCAGTAAATATACTCTTAGTGCTGTCATCTGTGATCTCACACCATGATGTGAGTTTGCAACTACCTTTGTAGCTAACTGCTCAAAGTTAACAAGTATGCCTTCTGTGTCTCATTCTCTCCTAATTTTTAAATTTGCCTCTAATTTAACGGGTGGTCACAACCTTCAGTAATAACATCAGGGACACTTGAAATGTTGAGATCCAGACTTGTAGTGGATGTCTTGAATTGCTTCAGTCTAAGAAATAATGCATTTTGAAAGCAGGCTGTATCTGCTCCAAGATTGTAGGTACTAGAGCTTCTAGGTCCCTCATATTGCAGTTTGAGAGCCCCTTTTGCAGCTTTGTGGGCAAGAGTAGCTCAGAGGATGCTGATATTCACTGGTGGCATTGCAACTCTACTCCCACCCTGTTTGCATTCACTGCAGATGCCACCCCTGACTTTAGACAATCCACATCAATTTCTGTGAGACTTCCTTGATGATAAAGGTACTTAGAGGCAAAGGAAAATCTGAGTACTAAGTAGTGGTATTAAAATATGGCCAGCCTGTTAAATAATTCCCCATTCACAAGAGGATTAAAAGGGTACTGTTTTGCAGGACTCTGTTAATGGCTTTACATAAGACAGAAGAAATAGCTTGTGCAGCTTAAAAATTAACCATGGTAACTCATACTTTTGTGCACCCCAAAGATAAAACTTTCTGAGTTCTTATGCTTCAAAGTAGTTCTGATTTTAGTGTGGCATATGGCAAACTTAACATGCAGTATTAAAAATGTAGCCTTCCCTGTCTGAAGTCAGTAAGTCATCCCAGCTATGCATCATAATTCAGATTTCTTATTTCCTGAGCCCACAATGACCATTCTGCCATATACAGATGGTCAGTGAATGCCCTCAGCACCCATCACTTTCTATTTATTATCTGTCATCCTAACATTCTCATTTTTCTCTGCTATCATGGTATTCAAGTTCCTGACAGCTAAATGTGCTATCTCTTCACCAGAGACAAAACCATACTAGCAGCCTCAAATCTGATAGAGAGGGAGAAGCTATCACTGAAGACAGGGTGAAGAAAGACTGAATTATTGACTGTAACAAGAACAATTCACCCCCAAATTTTTGTAATCCCTTGAAAATCCTAACAGTATCTCACAGTTCACAGCAAAAACAGTCCCCAGTGGCAGCAAGCAAAAGAGTGGGGTATGAACAGTGATGCCTATCCTCCATACAGTGCATCTTTTCTTCACACAGCCACTCACTATGAGGTCAGTGTGCATGGGAAAACTGCAATACTAGTACCTGTGCACCAGCATGTCTGCTAAGCACATCATTTCTTAATGCAGACACAGGGAAAGCAAAGAGCAGGGATTTTAACTTCCTTTCCGCTTTTCTGGGGCGGACTGTGCTTCCATGTGCCTAATCTGGGACAGCAAACGAAATATGTCTAGGACTGTTATCTGAAGCCACCTTGGAAAGAACAGCCCACAGCCACTAGACTGCTGTTCTAGTCCCCCAAAAGGATGCCTACCTCTTCTGAGTCCTTAATGATATCTGAGCTGTGCCCGAAAACTGATAAAGAATCATAGACTTATAGAAACAGAGAATAGTTTGGGTTGGAAGGGACATTTAAAGGTCTTCTAGTCTAGCCCACTGCCATGAGCAGGGTCATCTTCAACTAGACCAGGTTTTTCAAAGCCCTATTCAGCCTGACCTTGAATGTTTGCTGGGATGGTGCCCTCACCATCCGGGCCACTTATTCCAGTGTTTCCAGATTATGTGAGGGAAATCACAGACTGAAAAATTTTCCTGCATCAAAACCATACCAGTGTCAGTGTTAGCTATTTAGACAATAGAATCCAAGTTCTTGTGTACATTCTCTTGAGCTATTTAATTTACTAATGTAGATGTGCTCACTGAGATTGAGCATTATAAGAGTGACTATTTCTTACACACAGGTCGTTGGTTTAGCCTATTCCCTTTTGTAAGACATTTTCTTCATCTCTTTACTGTAACTTGACCTAATTATAAATGAAGAAAATGTGTAAAGCTGGTGATGTTCATCAGCAGAGAATGAAGTTTCTCTTTAAGGGCTTTATGTCATATTTATTTCATTGCTTCTATAAAAAAGATAAGTAGAAATTGTTGGCATGACTATGACTTTTTAATTAAACTTCTAGTATATCAATTTTTATTATTTAATTTGGGCTTTTATTTCTACAGACAAGGCTAAGTGGAAATGTCATAAACTTGCATGTTAATTTAGAGGCAGAATTCCTATAAATCCACCTATGTCATGTTTACACTTCATCCAGTGACTGTGTTTTGGTGTAGTCACATCTTTGTGTTAGGGTGTTTAGAAAGCTGAAGACATGTCTGTGTCATCACCCTTGATCTGTTTATTTGTTTCTCCCTATAGTCTTTTTCATTTCTCTGGACAGCAATTCTTCTCACTTTTGTGACCCCCTTTACACCAAAAGAGACAGTATTGACAAAACTGTTTGTGTTCTCTGATAAGAGATCATTTTACCTGGATTCCAGCTGCTTCTGTTATTTGCTTGCCTACAGTGATACGTGCTTTGTGCACTCAAAGTGAGAGGAGATAGAGCAGGAATAACTGGGGAATACAGGCCTAGAGACGTCAGGAAAGCATGAAGAGCTGTCACTGTGATCCAGGAATAAGTTAATATTGCTGTCTGACAACTGCTCAGTGACATACATGAAGTAAGTTTGGTGTTCTCATCCCAAATCCCTGTGATGTGACAATATAACAATAACTAATAGGGTTGCCAGGACTCACTGGCATTACTGGGAGCCTCCACTGACTGCCCAGGCACTGCACGGCTTCTGGATTTGGTCACACCCACTGAGTGGGTCGAGGATGGGTGTATGTACTTCCCCTGGACAAGGCTGGGCTCTTTTTGTTGAAAAGGTCAGTTATTTCACACTGTTACTGATGCTTTTATAAAAAAGAGCCAAATATTTAGTGGTGCAAATTTATAGATAATGTAAAACATCTGGCCTTTGATGACCATCTCTGTTTTGCCTCTTGCTTCCTTGCCAGGATTAGATAGATCCAATTTTCCTAAAGAACCAATAGGGTTCCACTAGAATCTATTTAACTAATATTTAGTTCTTGGAATTGTATTGGTTGTAGAGTAAAAGGCACATTTATTTCGTTGCTCACATTTAAATGTCGTTTCCTGTCTATTGATTCTCTTGGCATTGGTTACTGATCATATAACTCCCAAATGGTGTAATCCAAGCTGTTCATATAATTTGGCTTGAACTTTATTTTGAAAAATCTGTAATAATCTAAGTTAAATAAACATAACGCTAGAAAATATACTATGGGGAATAAATCTACATTGACAAGAGATGGATAAAATAGATCTTTTCCATCTCTGCATATGACTTTCTGATTAGAGAAGGCAATAGCAAAAGATGGATGACTGCCTAATTGGATATTAGTAGGGAAAGAGTGACACATGTTATAGTATGCTGCTAGAGGAAGACTCTGAGGGTTGCAAAATGAAGTATTTAGGACAAATGAGCCCATCAGATTAGATAAAGTAAAAGAGACAGTTGGGATTCCAAGAGCTTCTCTGACTCATAATTAAGAAAATGTCTCCACAGGAGTCTGTGCTAAGCATATCAAAGATAGCAGACGCAATATGTTGAAGGCTTTAAGCCACCTGTATGGAGAAAGCTGCCTTTCGAAGGTAGCCAAAAACCGGGAGGAAACAAGATGCCCTTCTTGAGGCATCTTGTTCATGCTATATGTCTGAAAGTACCTCTGAAGTAGATCTTAGAAAATAAAGTTTATTTTTAATATAAGGACAAATTTTTCCTGTGTGAATTTCTGCTTTTCCTTTGAGAATTAAGACGTTTTTTGTGGTGAGAAAAAAATTACAAGAACCAGAGAAAGGAAAATATGGTGAGGACTGAGGAACTGAGTAATTGAGACAGGAAGGGATTTCTAATGAGGAATTGCTGGTTCTTTGGGTTCATTTGTTTTCACTTAATACGTAAAATATGCAATTGGAAGTAAAACACTTCTTTAGAAACCAACATTTTCCTTAATTTTTCTTTTTGTTGTCCTCCAGTGTGATTTTTTATATTGTTTTCAAATAATTATATTCATTGGTGCACTTAATGTAAAAAGAAATAGATGACAGCTTTCAACTTTTCAAAATTTTAAACCCTGAGTTAGTCAATCACTCTGTATGGAATTTACAGAGTCCCAATCACTTCAGAGCTAGTGCCCCACAACCCTTCCTCTATACACTCTCCAAACACAAGACCAAGGAGAAGATAGGGTTGTTTTGAATCCCTCTAAAATCCTCTCCTGTGGTTAAGTAGCTGTGGACTCTGCAGACTACAGCTTGCTAACTTCTTTGCTAAAACAAGGGTGTTCAGTTTATTCAAATACTGCTGAGACCCCAGTGAACTGATCACTTGGTTTCTCAAGGCTAGCAGCCTAATTAATTCTCAAGTGGTGTCTTCACACTATTGAGTCTATCCTTATTTATCATGGATCCCCAGAACATTACTGTCCCTTTGGAAAGGTCAGGGTTGATACTCATCTCTCAGAATGGTATACCAGCACAATCTGGAGACCAGTTGAAATCCAGTCTACTAGCTGATAGTCTATATTGTCTGTAGGCACCATTTACTCTGGAGATCGGTACATTTTCATCTGTTGGGTTATTGCTTGCACTAAAAGCTCTGACAATTTCTATTGCCTCTGGTTTGGCAGCTGATGCTGGTGGATCCCATAGCTTCATAAAATTAAGAGAACCTATAAGCCTAATTGTACAAAGGTGTGAAGTGAAACATCAGTTGAAAAATAAGTCTCCTGAAATTGCTGTCTCTAATGTTAGAATAATGTAATGCTCTACTACTTGTGAATCCAAAATAGAAGTTTCAATCTAGAGATGAGTAGGACAAATGAAACACTGCTTTAGTAGATTAGCAACTGGACTAGGATGAATTTAAAAACCTTGCACCAAATATCTTATTCCCCTAGAGTCCTGCACAATCAATAGTGGGTTCTCTATCCTACAGCCCAGAAGTGACATGTCTATATTTGTGAAATAAAAAAACCAATAAACCCCCCAGCAATTTCAAATTTTCTTTCAAGGAACATTTTTATATATAATATGGATAAATGTTAAATGACATAAATCACATATTTTCATATTAATTATCATGTATATCAACTAATCCTTTCAGAATTTTTCTTTTTTATTTCTTGTTTAATATTTTTTATCTTACACTTCCTGTATTGGTTTCAAAATCTATACAAAAAGTCAACAAAGAAAAGCATAAGAGGAAAAACAGCATAATTTTTCTAAAACCTAAGTAGAAGACTTCTATGAAACCGCCTTTTGAAATTGAAATAAAATTGAAGCCATCTGTGTGACAAGGATCATTATCTGATATTGTCATTTATGCACCCAAATAAGAGTTTGACATGACATTCCAAAGTATGGAGAATTCACTCAGAAATGTTTACAAAATAAGACAAAAGAGAGGCCAAGAAACAGGACTAGGTTCTGATGTAGGATCTACAATGTTGAGAGTAGAGGGCACGGGCCATAACTCACACTATTGATCAGTAAAAGGGAAACGTATTCATATGACAGGTAGAAAGTCTAGAAAGGCTTCTAGTTGGGAATGAGTGTGGTTTTAATTTCATATATATTCTTTTATGATTACTATATGTCTGAAATGAAACTTTGTAGTCTTGCAGTGATGGTACAGTTACCTGTCTTGTTGCATTTTGCTTCTACTCTGAAAAGAGCAGCAAACTGCACGATAACTGAAAGTGGTATTTTCAATTTTGACTGCTGGGCCAGCTGTGCTAGGATGCCCGACCCTCAAAGGCTGCTGCAGATGGAAAATGAAGTGCTGCATTTTCAATTTTCCCCTTGTAATAATCCTGCTTTTTTTCCAGAAATGGAAATATTTGGTAATAAAATGTCTATCACCAAAGTGAACAATACAAAATTTCTAAGCCATCAAGTGATGAAAAAAGTGAGGCTAAGGAATGGTACAAAAAATAAAAATTGGCAGCCAGTAAGACATTTCCATGTGGAAAAATTATTCAACTGCTCATTCCACCATATCGCATATCTGCATAGGCAAAACCTTGGGCCCTATGAAATATTCCCTGCTAGTGTGTCACATAACTTCCTAGCAAGCATGCCTGGAAAACAGAACTGGGACAGAACTTTTTTTTATCTGTCTGATTTAAGATCTACTGTCTTTAGATATTCCCTACAGGGTGTACTCTGAATTCTTAGTCATATTAGGTGAGTAGATCTTCAGTATATAAACCCATATCTGAAAAAAAAATGTGCATCAGTATTCATTTTAGTGTTTGAGCGATTTTTACATACCATAAATTTTTTCCTGTGCATGTATATTATTATACTGCAGGGCGTTATTTCTGTGCAAGTTATTGCATTTTGTATATGCGCCATGGGACCTGTTAGGGCACATTTTCTAAAAGAGTTGATGCATAAATGAGGCTGTTCAACCATTACTGGTGAAATATTGAGGAAAGTTTTACATAAGGAGATTATTATCACTAGTGTGGACAATGCTGATTTGTACTCTTGAGTATTAAATATTCTTAATTCTGGCAGTTGATTTGACCTGATAATTAGTTAACAAACTGAGAGGAAAGGTATTTGCTATCTGGATGAGTTAATGGTTAAATACATCATGAGTTTGCCAGAAGATTTTAATCTATTTTAAAAGTTGTAAGGCAGAGTTTCTAGGTCTAGGAGCTGGTACTTCTGGTTTGCTGCTCTTTACAAGTACCAGTAAGAAAAACTATTACAAATGAGCTGCAGTTTGTTTGGATACTAAATACCTGCATAAAACCAAGTACTACTTCTTCCTCTTCTCTCATCTGTGTGTGCCCCCATAATGTTCACTTCAATGTTGAGTCACTTTGTTCCCTCTTGTTTGTATTTTAGGTATGAAGTAACTTAATGTACTAGCAATTGGATAACTTTTTAATATGTGTTGCTTTTTTGCTCTGTGTTGCTTTTAGAAATGGTATTATAATATTATGCGCTACAATCAAATGTCCCTTGACATTTAACTTATGTATATGGTACATTTTCATAATATTTAATAGCTTGAGATAAGCCATAAAGGTTCTTAAAAAAGAAATCAGGGTTATTATGTGCATGCACAGGTCCACAACATATGTCTGCTGCTGTTTAATGTCTGACTTGTTAAAATTGGAACCTCATGTTGTTGGGAAACTCTCCTGTTAATTTCTTTATGCCTTCCATAAAGATTTAGCCATTAAAGATTAAAACGAATAATACTTAACTGTATTTTATATATTTATAAACTGATCAGTAAAACCATTTTAACTGTTGTTTGAGACATTCTTTGTATACATAATGTATGGCTTTGACTCAGCAAAATACTTAAGCATGTGTTTAAGCCTATAACAAAGGACTTTGGACCAAGATTTCATTCCAAATATTCATTAAAGACAGAGACAAAACTCCCTCTGATTTCAAGGAGCCAGCGTTTCAAACTGTGGGAAACTGCAGTTGTAAATTTGATTTATGTATATATTAAGAAAGTCTCTGTGTGTCCAGATCCAGAAGATGTACTGCATGTGTAGATTTCCAGTCATGAACTTTGACCAAATCAAACCATCCCTTAATCAGTGATATGCATCTTACCTTGAGAAGTTTATACTACCACAGTGCAGGCTTTAATGGCATGCCACCATCTGATCTAAAGATAAAGTCAATAAAGATATTATGGTGCTGTGCAGTGACAACACCTGTGAGGAGATACAGATGCAAACACATATACTGGTACTTTGACCACACAACTGGATGCACATCTGGTCAGCCAAAGAACAGGTAGCTGTGCAGGAGATGACCTGTGCATCATGGTCCAGAACAAGACCAAATTTACAAACAGTGGCTTGGCAGTGACTATGATTTGCCAGGTGATATCAGGTATCTTCTTACTAGGGAGGGGATGTGAAAATATGTCAAAGAAAAGGAACAATTCAGAGCAATTTATCGGACCTCTTAACTTCTTAGAGCTTTACTTGGAGAAATGATACTAGGGACCTGTCCTCTTGTTCTGGTGAATCACCAGTTGTTTTTCGTATGCTGAAGACCTTCATTAACTCAGCAAAGAGTGTGCCAACAACTCAACGAAGAATGTATGGCATTTGGTGGCACTTTAAGCAAGTGTTATCTTATTCTCCCTTTCCATTTTCTGCCATGTAATAAACAAAACAAGTGCCTCCCTACTCAATGCCCCTGGGTCTCACAAATCTGTAGGAAGTGGGAAATGCTGAGGTGTCACTCCTAAAAAAATACAACATTCTATTCCAGACAGTGCTGAAAACACAAATCAGTATAAATGTCCTTCTGAGCAGTAAGAAAGCACATTAAAATGAGTATTTTTGGAAGATGTCCATATAATTTGTCCTGCATTTGAGAGACCTTTGGACACTAAATCTCAATCGAGTTTTATAAAGCCTCATTCTGACTGGCAAAATCTTTAAACTGTAACATAATCTAAACTTAAAGCATAGCCAGATAAAATATACAGAGCGTTATGGAACTGTTAACGCATGTAATACAGTAGATGAAGTGCAAAATGTGGAACTTAACGAAGCTTGTTCACCAGACAAGTGTATAACACATGAAGCTGTGCAAGACAGCAACTGAGGAAGCAAGCCAATTTTTGGAAAGCTAGTAAAAATGTTTTTGCAAGTTTCTTTCCACTTCAGCATCTGCAGCAATTACATTAAGTTAGAGGGTTTCTGACGTGTAATGAAAGTCCCACTATCCAACAATTCAGTGAACGTAATTCATTAGCCACTTATAACTTAACCTAAACACAACCATTAAGCATTGAATAGCTACTTTGCTACTTGACCTCAAAATACTTTGTTTGGACATGTAAAGCTCCATAAAATTTTGTACCAGAACAGGGATAGAGTACTCTAGAAAGTGTGAAAGAGCACAATCCTATAAATGTGAAAATGTTTCATTCTAGGAAAGTGTATGTCACACCACCTCACCTGAATTTTTTTGTAGCTTACAATATTGCAAATCTGGTTTTGAACTTTACAGCCGTGAACAAGAAACACCAGTACCATAGCAAGGAAGCATTTATCTGATAAATGGTCCAAATTTGTTTAAAAGATACAGCAGTTTAAGTCTCCATGGAATCTTATGTGGACCATGTTGTCGTGGACCCTTCCAAGTCTGTTATAAAACTGACTTCATGTGATATTTTCTTTGAGCAATTTGACAGAAACTTGATATTTTCCTCATGTCTGTTTCACAGTAAAAAGTGTTGCTGGGACATCTGTCAGGACACACTCCATAGACTGAAAAGGATTCTTCTGTTACCTACATCTCCTGAAGGGACTTTTACCTGATTAATCCCATCTATCTCCTTCCACAGGGAGGCTGATTGGCCTCTATATCTGGGCCCTAAACAATATTGACAAAAATATACAATATTGACAAAAAGTGCAAGTGAAACATATGTATTACTAAAGTAGAACTGCACTGTCCCAGAAGGACAAGCATGTAATACTCACTGAAAAAAAATTGTTTTCAGAAGTTGTGTTAGAAATATTAAAGCAAGTGATGCATTCATACATTAAAAGCATCAGCCAAATTAATTTCTCTACATTTTTTTTTTTCACAAATACATATATCTTAACAGGAAAGAAAGTTTACCAGAGTAAAACCATTATGCGGTAGTTTGGGAATTTGCTGATTTCATTATAATTTTAAATACTATAAATCTCAAGACTTATTTCAGACTTTACAACAATGAGCAGCTATCAAGTG
The DNA here is from genome assembly GCF_965178545.1 of Coloeus monedula. Taxonomy (NCBI): domain Eukaryota; kingdom Metazoa; phylum Chordata; class Aves; order Passeriformes; family Corvidae; genus Coloeus; species Coloeus monedula. The sequence goes on from NC_138782.1 coordinate 56,054,788, forward strand.
AATACTCTGAAAGATAAAGCATATAGAAAAAGGTAAGCATTTTTTCATATCACAGGTCTGAAACCAATAGAACTGCTGCCCTTGCTTTCTGATGTAAATAAGGAATTCCTAAGCTGGCTAAAGTTCATTTTTGTTTTTCTAGTATACTAAATGGTAGAAATGGTACACAAATGTTTTCTTTTTATGATTTAGTTATGTATTTCCTCCATGTACCCTTATTTCTTTCATAGTTCATTTGAGTCTTTTTTCCCTGTTCCCTCAAGTGCCTCATTCTAAAGGCAAATTCAAGTTTCTTTTAGCACTCTTTTAACCCTTCCCATTACTAAATTTTTATGCTTTTAAAAATTATATTATGCATTTTTCATTAACCTTCTGCTATCAGAGAGCCTTTTTTTTCCCTCCATAGGTGATATCATGGCTATTTAACCACTGCAACACAATTGTTATCTTGGATTTAACCCTTGCATCGAGTAAAATAAAACTCAGTAGGGTAACAATTTTTATTTTTCTACTTTATTTTAAGTCAGCTTTTTCACACTAGTTTTAAGAACAAGCTTTCTGCTTTAAGGGATTTGATGATCAGTAACCGACAAATGTCAATCAGTGTAAGATTTGTAGAGTTTCTGGAGACTGCTATGAGAATCTGAAAGCTGAATCTGAGATGATGCTCTCCTACAGTTCTGGCATTGTGACATTACCACTAATGCATGAAGGAATGGAATGAGAAAAAAATCCCAAAACAGTCTAATAAAGTCAATCTGCCATGACAGCATCCAGTGTAGTCTCCTCATCACTGCTCTCAGGGAGGGGGAATGTTAGTCATCAGCCACAGTTAGGGAGTAGCCCAAAAATAAAAGGAGGTGTCTGTGGTTGAACAAAAATTCTGTGAGGAAACAATGAGAACTGAGCAGGGCCAAACCAGTGCTATATTAAAAAAATCAGCAAAACTTGCCCTTTAAGTATAGGATTCTTCATCCACTGTCTGATGTTTGCACAAAATAGACAGTAAGCAGTTCACAGCAGCTCTTAGGTTTTAGTAAAACATTAAAGTGAGATTTAAACTAGTGAAACTAACTCTGTACAGCAGTGTCTTAGCAAAGTTTTTACAGATTCCTTATTCTGCCCTTACCCTTCATCTCAGCCGGTAAGAAACACTGCTGCTGTTATTTCTCAAGGGCTGACAAAGGTCCATTATTATGTATGAGAAGGAGAAGTGAATTCAGTGAAACCTAGACACAAATATTTCTTTCCCTCTTTGCAAATTTCTTTATCCTACATTTTAAATTTTCACTGTTAGCAAAAAGATAGCTTGTGCATTCAAGCTGGTCACAGTTTTGTCTCCAGGGTGAACTTTCCAGCTGTCTTCAGCATAGATTACTAACCTTTTCATTAGCCTTTGATCATAAACCTGACCTGTTTGCCTTGAGACATCTTTCTGGGTTTGATAGCCACAGTTTCAATTTCTGATGAACAGCTGGAGGAGAAAGAAGCTGAACTGACTGAGCAGCAAATAAAGATCTTTGTGACAAAACTATCCTATGCTATACAGACTATTTAATATCTGGGCAACAGACTTGCAAATTCATCTGTCAGCATTGCTTTTGAATGTTTTTTCAGACAGATAACACTAGTGACACCTTAATATCTTTATCAGTTTGGCCCAGTAAGGGGAAAGTCGAACTGTAACATCATGTTCTTCTGCTTATTTTTCTGCCAGGATCAAACTGAAACAGGAGGCATCCCTTGGCTTTAAAAATATACTAGAATTTTTACTAAAATGACTTGATATTGTCATTGAGTTTGCTCTGACCATAGCTGAAATATTTGAATTCCAGAAGAATCATGTGTAATTACACTGAAGCAGAAGATGAAATTTCTGGCATCTGAGAATGACTGAGAATCTTCAGGCAGAAATCAAACTGTTATTGGCTTTTCAAGTACCTGTTGCCACATTGACTTATACGTGATCTTTGTCACAGTCCCATATACATGACATGTTTCCTTTTGAAAGACTGGTGCCAGAGAGCTTCAGTGTTTGCATGTCTTCAATGATGACAGCACTCAGTTCTGAGGTCATGCCTGGGCAGAAATTGCCTCCTGGGAGTTGTTTCTGAGCTGGAACACTTCACTTAAGAATAGTAGAAATGACTGACAATAGGGAAAAACAAAAAGAAAACGCCAAAAAACCCTAGCAGTACTAATGGACCTATTGCTTGCAAAAAACCTGTTGAGGAACCAGATGGAAATTGGCTGTGGGTAAACTCTGTGTTTCCAAGCTGATAAGCTAATGAAGTGTTAAATCAAGAAAAGAAAACCAAGAAAGTATCTTTTTAAAAAATCTTCCCTTCCCTTCTCTTCCCTTCCCTTCCCTTCTCTTCCCTTCCCTTCCCTTCCCTTCCCTTCCCTTCCCTTCCCTTCCCTTCCCTTCCCTTCCCTTCCCTTCCCTTCCCTTCCCTTCCCTTCCCTTCCCTTCCCTTCCCTTCCCTTCCCTTCCCTTCCCTTCCCTTCCCTTCCCTTCCCTTCCCTTCCCTTCCCTTCCCTTCCCTTCCCTTCCCTTCCCTTCCCTTCCCTTCCCTTCCCTTCCCTTCCCTTCCCTTCCCTTCCCTTCCCTTCCCTTCCCTTCCCTTCCCTCCCCTCCCCTCCCCTCCCCTCCCCTCCCCTCCCCTCCCCTCCCCTCCCCTCCCCTCCCCTTCTCCCCTTCTCCTCTTGGTCAGTAAAATTAAGCATGAATCAAGGCAACATCCTTGAAAATTGAATTTCTCCAAATGTTGCAAACTGCAAAGGTCTTTGCAACAGGGTGGATGACAGATGTTACATGTTTCCATTTCTTCCCTCAGCATGACTTTTACTAACATGCATTCTGAACTGGCTTCTCTTCAGCACCTTGCTGCCACTTTTAATGACAAGGCTACTTTTTAACATCTTTGCCATCTACACTTCTGGCTTCACTCTCAGTTTGAAGACTATTTCCCTCCTCCTTGAACTGCCTCACCCCAAACTGACAGCTTAATAGACATATTGTGCCATGTAGACTATGATAAAGAATTATAGCAATAGAAATTGATGGCGAATAAACTAGTGCTAAAAGATATGGAAGGTTCAGCTGGGATTTTGTGTAGAAAGATAATCACACTAACTTGGTTGAAGATGTGTTTGAAATGTAAAGGGTTTTTTTCTGCAACTAGAGACAGAGAAAACATCATGGGTCTTCCTAAAGGATGGACCAAAAATCCCCATGAAGGCAAATAGAGAGGTGAGTGACCTGAGAGGCATAGGCATGCCTCTGCTTGCTTGTGTGGGGAACTGTACTGGTTTTGACTGGGACAGAATTCTCCATAGAGACTTGTATGGTGCTATTTTCTGGACTTCTGACCAAAATGGTGGTGATAACAGCCCCTCAGTTTAGCTCCTGCAGAGCAGTGTTTATGCAGCCTCAAGGTTTTCTCATGCTGCTTTCCCAGTGAGTGGACTGGGGTGCATGAGAGGCTGGGAGAGGATCCAACCAGCCTCTGATGAGGATCCAACCACTGACCCCTGATGACCAAAGGGATATCCCATACCATGTGACATTGCGCTCAGCAATAAAAGCTGAGGAAAGAAGGAGGAAATGGAGAATGTCCAGAGTTAAGGCATTTGTCCTCCCAAGCAACTGTCCCGTGGGATGGAGTCCTGCTTTCCAGGAGATGACTGAATACTTTGGAAAGTGGTAAACTAATTCCTTGGTTTGCTTTGCCAGAAAAACAAAAGAAGCCAAACCAAACCAACAAACAAACAAAAAACCCACCAAACCCCCAAAAAACTAGCTAGTCTGGGAAGCTCTTGTTCGGTTTAATCCAGGTAAGCAGCTCAGCTCCACACGGCTGCTTGCTTACTGCTTACTCCCCTCAGTGAAATGGGCAACAGAATTGGAAAGCTAAAAGTGAGAAAATGGGTTGAGGTAGACTCATCTTTGACAGGTAAAGTAAAAGCTGTGCATACAAGCAAAGCCTTTCCTGAAGAACCTGAGCAGAATGGGTGACGTTCTTTGCTTGAGCCTAAACCTCAATAACCACTGCAGAATTTCTGAACACAGCTAGGTATGTAATTTTAGATATCAGTGACATTTTGTAGATATGCCTGAAAGCTGCCAATGGGCTGTGCTTTATCACGCCTAAAAAGCTACTGTGGGAAAGTAGATTGACTCACCTCTGGCCAGCAAGTAACTGCTGGTAATGGGGGAGGGGGTTGCTCTGAATAGTTTATAATTTTTAAAATAACCCTCCTAATAATCCTAATAATACTTTTGGTTTATCTGAAAGCCAAATGGAAAACAAAATTAATAATTGACTTGCAAACTATTGCTCAATAAATAGAGAAATGAAGTAAAAAATCAATTTGTTTCAAGTCCTTAGGAACTCAAACTCAAGACATCAAAATACTTCATGAAAATAACTACAATTTTTAAACCAGCTGTAGTCCTAAGCAATTAAAATCTTTAATAAGAGCTTACTTAAATAGAAAGTAGTTAATATTAGTAATTCTTTTTTCTGTGGCGTTGACCCTAGCTGGATGCCAGGTTCTCACCAAAGCCTTTCTGTCATTTCTCTCCTCAGCCAGACAGAGGAGAGAAAATATGATGAAAGGCTTGTGGGCCTATACAAGGACAGGGAGAGATCACTCACCAGTTACTGTCACTGGCAAAGCAGACTCAGTGTTTGGAAATTAGTTTAATTTATTGTCAGTCAGATCAGAGTAGGGTAATGAAAAATCAAACCAAATCATAAAAAGGCCTTCCCTCCAACCCTTTCTTTCGAGGCTCAGCTTACCATTTTCTCTCTCTCCTTCCCCCACAGCAACACAGTGGAAAGGAGAATGGGCGCTGTGGTCAGTTCATCACATGATATCTGTGTCACTGCTTCCTCCTCGGGCAGAGAACTCACACTGTTCCATGCACCCATGTGGGGCCTCTCCCATGGGAGATAGTGCTCCATGAACTTCTCCAACATGAGTCCTTCCCATGAGCTGCAGTTCTTCATGAACTGCTCCAGGGTACACTCCTTCCATGTGTCCCTCATGAACAGACTGCTCCAGTGCTGGTCCCCAGAAGGGTCACAAGTCCTGACAGCAAAGGTACTCAAGTGTGAGCTTCCCATGGGGTCACAGACTTCTTTGGGCATTCACCTGCTCTGGCAAGAGGCCTTCCATGGGCTGCAGGGGCAGAGCTGCCTCACCATGGTCTTCACCATGGGCAGCAGGGGAATCTCTGCTCTGGTGCCTGGAGCACCTCCTCCCTCTCCTTCATCTCTGACCTTGGTGTCTGCAGGGCTGTTGCTCTCACGTGTTCTCACTTTTCTCTCTGGCTGCAATTACTCCTATGCAGCAACTTTTCCCCTTCTCAAATCTGTTATCCCAGAATTGTTACTATCATTACTGATGGATTTGTCCTTGTCCAGTTGCAAATCTGTCTTGGAGCCTGTTGGTATTGACTCCATCGGATATAGGGGAAGCTTCTGGCGGCCTCTCACAGAAGTCACCCCCTGCCAGAACCTTGCCACACAAACCCAATACATTTTTGTTGATTTGGAAACCACTTATGGTCTTATTTTCAGAACTACTTGCAGTTGTAGGTATTCAGATATTTTGAATGCTGGGTCATAGTTTTTGTATCCAATACTTTTATCCAAGATGAAAAATGCTAATCTTCATGATTGTATTTCTTTTTTTTGCTTTCTCCTCTGAAAAGATGAATAATAGCCATTTAAAAAATATTTTGAGATTCTTAGATAACAGGCACTATATGAATGCAAATTGTAACACTTTTAACATGCTGACTCTCAGTTTATTCTTCTCTGTGTGGGAGTTATCAAATCTGATTTTACTTTAGAAAGTCATAATTTTATTAATACAATAAAAATGAACTAAGTGGAAGAAATGTTCAAGATCCAATGCAGTTCTATGACAGCAAGGACTTTTTCACAATGAGGAAATCCATACTAAATTACCACCTTAAATCTTTTTGCGCTTTTTTTTTATTCTCATGATCTCTGAACTTCAGTTGGAGGTTCACAAAGCGTGATTCTTGGTGTCAGTAATTGTACCCTTACTGCATATTTATCCTGGGTAAGAGGCAAAACCTGATTGTCCCTGTGCTCAATAATCACTGACTTTGAATATAAAACCTGACCAATATTTGGGGAAGTTGTTTCTATCCCCTTTTCTATCTCTTTGCAGAATGGCCAAAGGGACAAGGTGGGGGGAGCTCAGATATTCAGATGCTGTGTGAACAGACTGTTAAAGGTGTTTATGGAATGGTCAGTTGTTGACCAATGTCTAAAACAGGTATCAACCCTGTTGGCAATTCTGTTGATCTCTTTCAGTCCAAAAAATAGGAGGCAAGAATCATCTCGATTTCAATTTGTTTGTCTTCAGGTGAAAATACAAAGAATCTTCATACTTACAGTGCTCATAATAGCTAGCCAGGTAGACATACATTTTGTGACTTAATTTGGATAAAATGCTGGGTTCTGAATATGGCTGTGTTAAAGCCCAGGCTGAGACATGAGATTATAGCTGCAGAGTAAGAAGACATATGGACCATATGGTTTTGAGGCATCTTCATTCAAACAGATTAATTTTTAATAGGTATACACAGCAAAGAATGCAGTAAGCATTGTTATTCTTTAGTGTTTCCTCTCCACTACTTGATTTTATAATTTTCCTTTCTGCACTGTTTTATTTCTTCATCCTCAATTCTACTGACAGGTCTTTGGTGGATTTCTGTATCTCCAAAATCTATGTATTTATTTACTTATTTTTCTGTTCTTTTCACTCTATTTTTCCCCTTACTTTTTGTCTTCTCACACCATTGCCACTACCAGCAGAAAGGGGCAGGGAAAAGCAAATTCCAGTTAAACATGGCATTTTGCACCGTGCTCTCCCAGTAGCAGCAGTCAGAGAGAGGATACCAGATTAAACATAACCACATAGCATGACATTGTGCTCTGCACTGCCACGCTAGATCTGGCCCCAAGTGACTTGACCCAAGTTAGCAGTAGGTTTGTGGCAGGAAGTAGGATTTACCTAAGATGAGTGCTAGCACTTGAGAAAGATAAGGAGCTCAAGAGACTCATACTGGGGTATAAACATGGATATGCTGCCAATCTTTTCACAATGGGCACCAACAAAAATTTTTCCCACTGGCTTATGGCAGAATTCATATCAGGCGCATACACTTGCCGAGAGGTGTCAAGGGATTGGCAAATGTATTCCTTTGCTTTTCCAAGAGAACAAAAATGCTCTTTAATAATGAAATAAAGAGGCAACACCTCTTGAAAAACTTCTAGGAAGCCTGCTTGTATTTTGCATTGTATTCTATTTGTACTTTTTGATTGAGGAAGAGGTTGAAGATATTTTAGGAAATAACTAATGATAAAATCTGCTGCTTTTCAGAGCCAAGAAGATTGCCTAGATGAGCTCCATGAATGAAAATCAGCCTGACAATTCTGATTTTGCAATAACAAGAAGGGCAGTGAAATACAAAAAAAACGGAAACAGTAACCCCTGCTGTCCTTTTAATTTTGACATTGACTTTGACATCCAAAGGGCATTCCTGAGTGCACAGAGACCTTCACATCTATATAATGACTCTAAATTTTGGGAGCAGTGACAAGTTACTGGGGGCGGTCCGCTGGGTCACTGACTCCAGTGTCCTTTCTACAGCAACAGAAGAAAATATAATGAATGCTTTAGAGGGACCCACTGGAAAGTTTATAGTTTTCCACCTGTGCGTCACCCTCTCAAACTTTTGTCTCCAAACACTCTACCCTTTAGGCAATGTTTTGCAAACACAGAAAGAACAATATTTAGGAAAAGAACAGAACTGTTCCTCTCTTATCATATTTTGGAGCATTTTATACAAACAGTGCAATGGACTTGGTGCTTTGTTAGTTTGTATAAAATGATCTTATTCATGTGCTCCTGTTCATTTCTTTCTGCACACTGATGCCCCACTCTTTTGCCATGCACTGCAAGAAGAGAACAAAAATACCCCTCTATATTTAAATTCAAAGTGTAAAATGAGATACAAAACTAGGATCTCCACAATGAGGGCTGAAATGTTAGTGATCAGTATAACAAGCACTGCACACAATATGCCAGCTGCTTATTTAACCAAGTTCATTGCAGGAATCAGGAGACACATTTAAAGGAAAAGTTTGAGAAGAGAACAGTCCTTTTAATATTTTTTTCTGGAGAGCCTAGTTACTGCCAAGCATCTTGTCCTTTTAAAGGGGAATAAGAGGGCCTGTGACAGAACCCATCCTATCTTGACAGTCACAGCTGGTGTTTAAAGGCCAGGACTGATAGACAATATCATATTGGGGGCACTTTGCTGTTGCTTGTCCAGATGGTATTTGTCTTAATCATCTGTCAAAATCTCCAGTGATGCCAATATAAGGCCTTTCAACAACAACTTTCTGCTTCAAATATATAGCCCTATTCTTAGACTTGGTTATTTTGTTTTTCGTTTTTTTTTTTTTTTTTTTTTCATGCTCCTAAGGTTAATGGCTCCTGAATGGTGTTGACAAGGAAATTCTTTTTGTGAAACTCCAGAGATATTTTGACTGTTTTTCTGAATTTTTGGTAAAGCTGATTGCTCCTTGCAGCTTTCCACCACATTAAAAAGAATATGCTGCTCAACAAGTATTCAGTAAGGAATGTAAACTAGACAAGAATGTAGTTGGCCCGAATTTTGCATTACATTATACCTCATAGTTCAGGCATTTTGTTTGCCTTACAAGGTATTACAGACAACACTGTAAATGCAGATCAGAGCTGCAGTAGCAGAACACAACAGAGCTAAACAGCTGATTTAATGAGGTAGGAATTTAATACAATGCTTTATTCATAGAATTTGAGTGTTGAAGGCCAGATGGTGTCAGCAGTATTTCCCTCTGACTCTAGATCCAAAATTAAAACAGACTTCTGTTTTATCTTGTAGTTTTCAGCTCAAATCTCACTACTGTTTCCAGGTAATACTTTCCTGGAATAATTTCTCCCTTTACATTTCTACAGTACATGCCAAGTAATTAGTTCATGAGCCACAAAAATGTGTGGTACACAGTGCATCAAAGATCAACACAGTCAATGGACTGTCATGTTGCGGGCTTGGATAACATAGCATGCTAAATGAAATAGATGTTCACTCCTGCCCAGTGAACCATTCAGAGTTCAGAACTTTCTTTCCCATGAAGGGATCCTTACATTAGGTACTGCTAAAGGCAGAAAAAAATATTCCAAGAAATGTTTTTTCCTGTAGAGAGATGCAGAACAAACCCAGTGACTCCAAAGAACTAGCTCTTAACCATTTTGACTCTGAAATTAAAAGTCACTTCAAGCAGGACAAAGTTTCTCACAGTCTGCTGAAGACAAGACTTGCATTCACTAGAGCTGCTTTCAACCACAAGCTGAATTACTCACTCCTCACTGGAAATTAAAAGTCTTACTGCCGTGATGCAAGAAGTCAGAGTGCATTTCTCCTTATCCTATATTGACTACCTCTGACAAGTCATTGCTGCAGTCAATTCTTTGTAGGCAGGTGTTTTGGAAACAGCATTTCAATCTGAGAAAGTGTGTGAGGTTGTCAGGCTATCGGGAAAAGTTGCACACTTGGTTGTCTGAACATACCATGCTCCTAGTTTGTATCGGTTTGTATCACTAATGTTTTCCCTCTCAACAGTGTTAATTCGTTTGGCTTTGTTGTCGGAGATGGATGTAAAAATCTGATTGTGTTCACCTTTCTGGGCTGAAAATAGTTCCAGCAATATTGTTTCTAGTGTCTGAGATCTATTCTGGTAACTGAACCACTTTCTGTCCCAGAAGAAAAATCAAGCATCTGGAAATTCACTGAAGACATGGTTTGTCTTTGTAAAAATCTTCGTCGTTCCTCAGAGGCCCCAGAGGAGAAGCTGCAATTATCTTTTCACCTGTGCTCTTACTCTATCCCTTCTTTTCTCTCACACATAATCTTTTTAAACTTCAAAGCATTTTCCTACTTTGTTGCTTAAGCATTTGGGCGTTTACTGCATGCTCTCACAAAATAAGCAATCCAATCCAGTCAGTCCTCAACACAAAAGTTCAAGAACTGGAAACCACTTCTTATATAATGGACTTGGACATAGATAAACCAGTTTGGAAGAGGGAGGTAGCCAGATGTTTCTGGAAAGTTTCTCTCTGCATCAAATCACTTCTTTTTCTTTGCAGTTGTTTTCTTGTTTCCGTGTTCCAGCAGGGATGAGCAGAAAATATAATTGTGCCCTGCAGAGAAGTGCGTGGGTTGCAAGTAACTGGAATGAAATTGTTTGCCATTGCCAAGAAGAGAACAAAACATGAGATTTTGGGTATATGATCATCTCCTGAAAGCGCAGAAGAGTAACATCTTGCCAGTGCACCTCCTAAAGGTATCACAAATGGGTGAGTAAGTATGAAGAGGCTGGGGGGATGATAAGCAACACTTTCAAATTATCTTGGTGCAAATCAGAAGAGCTGGAATATACCAAAGAAGTTATTTTTAGATTTATAATCTTTAACTACTGAATTATATTCAGTTATATAAATATTAGACTCCTTGAAAATTATCTCAGTGCTATCAGTTCCTGATGACTGTGATTTACTAACTTATCCTACAATCACTGAATAGTACAGAAGGGACTTTAAAAGATTATCTGGCCTTTCACGGGAAAGGCAGCCTAATGAGATTATCTAGCACCCTGTCCAATCACACATCTTGAAAATCTTCAGCAATGGGGGCTCTACCACATCGCTGGTGAGGATATTTCTTAAGGTGAAATTACTCCCAGTGCATGCCTTGTCTTCTCTGTGCTGTTCTTTGTGAAGGGAGAACCTCAATCCTCTTTGAAGCTGCCTTTTAAATACTGGAATGCTGTGATGAGGTCCTGCCTGAGCCTTCTCCAGGGAGAAAACACCTAACTCTATCAATATTTCCTTACAGGGCAGGCTTTCCATCCCTTTGCACATCTTTGCCACTCTCCTTTGGACCCTGTCCAATATGTCCATATCTTTCTCAAGTTATGGGGACCAGAAAGGGACACGCTGCTCCAGACACAGCCTGACAGGTGCTGAGTAGACTGGAATGATCACATCTCTACCTCTGCTTCTAATGCCCCTTGTAATCCCCAAGATTCAATTTACCTTTTTTGTTCCAGCAGTACACCAGTCCCTTGTGTTTACCTCATTGACCCTCAAATGCAAGGCTGCTCACCAGCTGCGTCGATCTTGTCCTGTACTGGGCTCTTAGTTTTTTCCAACCCAGGTACAGGATTTTGCATTTACTTAAATTTCATACTGTTCTTTGTAGGCAGTCTTCCAGTCTGTCCCATTATGTCTGTCAGATGTTTCTCCCCTTTGACATGTTCACCTCACCACCCAGTTTGGTGTCATCATAAGGATCCTGCTGACCTTCTTGTGCTCAGGAGAGATGAACTACAACAGAATGAAAGAAATTTAAACTCTGATAGTTACTTGTTTTGGTGTTCTTCTTGTACTCAGAGGTGTTGCTTGAAAATTTTAGTATTTCAACATACAAACATTTGAGTGAAAATATGACTATGGACAGGCAGGTTAAATGACTATGCTTGATGAGGATTTTGAAGACTCAATGCAGCTTTTGTTTAAAAAAAAACCTTTTTGAAAGCTGGTTGCTTTCATCTTATATGACATCTGAAAAGCATTTTCAGACTTTTGTACCTTAGCTCTCCATATGTAAAGAGACGTGTTGATGTACAGCTTTGACCATTTTATTTCTAACTAGCTTAATCATGAATCTTTTGGAGCTGAGACTTTCCTTACAGGCATCACCAGAATTTAAGATCTTGAGCAGTGCTGGGATTTCTAAAATATATCTCAGTATGACCGTGAGTTTGGAGATTGTGCTATGGCAAATGGAGGTATCCAAACAGCATTATTCATACTCAGATCATTCTCTTGTTTTCAGCCTTTTCTTGCTAAGGTTGCTGCCCAGCAACCCTCTTCACAAAGTAAGTAATAATACATAAGTCAGGATGAAATTAAAAATTCCTGAAGAGTCTGGAAACAGCACTTCAAACGCAGTCAATACCCTCCTTGGAAACTGGCTGCTGTAAAAAAGAAATGAACAAAATAATACTTGGCCTGAATAGTTTGAATTCTGGCCTTGCTGAAGTCAAGAATTCCCATTGATTTTAATGAAGATTTTATACTGTGTGAATGAGTTTGTGAAGCAAAAAAAAGACCTAAGACTAGGATTTCCAAAGGTATCTGAGGAGATAAGATGCTTCTTGGATGCCTTGAAAGTCCCAGCCTAAATCACTTTCATTGTTCCAGCAAATGACTCATATTTGAATCTATGTTTCTGTCTCTAGTAACCAGATGGATTTGAATTGGCATCCTAAAAAGGAAAGACACAACCTCCATTTAGCCATCATTTGAGTCATCTAGACTTACAATATAGAGCATAATTGTTTCTGTAATCTTTTTGTAATATCTGGAAATTAGTTATCCTGAAATGATGTATTTTAATTTATTTTCAAAACATTAAATATTAAAAGTGCTAGCACATGACCTCTAGATGTAATTAATATAAGAAATGATAAAACAGGCATATAATTAAATATCCTTTCCAAAAATAGAGTACTGAGGGAAGCAGTCATTAACTAAGATTATATTACCAAAAGGGAAAACATTACTACAGTCAGTCATCATTGTGAACAACAGCACAACAAGATTCATTCCTATGCCTGTGGATATCTATTTATAGTATAATGACATGAGCTGTAATAACCACATGACATCTCTTCCAGGATCTGAACTTGTGGATATCTACATCTGGAGAAAGAACACAGCAGGCAGTGTTTATGTTCCCTGCTCTTATTCAACCAAAAACATATGAAAAAATTAAAACCTCAGAAAATGAGAGTGCAGTTTTTATTTATTCCTTTGTTTAAAGGAGTGTACTTTTACCTGATTCACCTGACATCAAACTACTTTTTGTTCCACAAGAGAAATAGCTACCTCTCATTAGAAGACATGGAGAAAATACAGAGTATGCCAGCATGCTAACACAATCAACTTTTCCAGGAACTTGAATTTAATATTGTCTAGTTTAAATTCATAACTTTCAAAGGGAGTAGGTATTGTTTAAATTTGTTTTAATAAGAATTGCATCATTAAATTCCATCGTTATGCTGACAAGCTAGGAAAATAACTAATTGTGTTGAAGAGGGACAGACTTTAGATCCTATTTCAAAACTTTCATCCCCCTTCAACAATTCCATGACATATAGAGATGATGCTGGGGAGGGAAAAAAGAGGGACAGTGCTAATCTGAACTTGGGTAAAATGAAGAGGACTGAACCCTTTAGGTATAAGCATGAAAGCTGTCTTGATTTCAACTTGACTGCATCTGTGAGGTGGAGGGATAAGAATGCAGACAAATACAGTCAGGAAAAAGGAATGACAGAAACTGCCAGATGGGGCTAGTAAGCAAGAAGATATCCTATCCTACGTTGTTTAGAGAAAAATATACACACATGCTCTAAATAAACAAAGAAAAATTCCCCACATAAGATTACATGCTGTAAAGGAACAGAGGGGCGAGCTGTATCTGTCATCTTTGTCCTGAGTTACTCTGAATTCCTTGGGATCAGACTGCTTTGCATGTTAGTGAAAGTGGGCTCTAGGAAGGCCGTTTCTGAGCAGAGATGCTGTTTACTGCATCCCTGTTGGTGAAAGCATACATTATGTAAGATATATTCACATGGTGTCCATCTTGCATTTGCTGTCTATTCTGTTGATGAGCTGACTTGTCTTCTGGGGATTCCTTCTTTCTAGAAAATGAGCCAGTAAAATTCACAAGTGCATTTCTTCCTGTTGGTTACTCCTCAGCATAGTCCTCAGTATTTTAATTCTGGCCAGCTGAAACTAAGCTGGTGCTTTGTCAGCTTTATTAACCTTTCAAATTAGCATGTGAGTATGCTATGTCATGGTACAAGTGTATTTCACCTGGTGTAGAACTAACACAACGACATATGCTCTACCTTATAGTATGGCAAATGATTCTTCAGCGGGCCAAAAATGTGCAAACCCACTTCATGAAGGTCAGCAGGACTTATCAGTAGTATCACATTGTTCCTTTTGTGGCAAGTTTCTATAGGCTCATTAAAGCACTCTTACATCTTCCCACCATCTTCTTTCTGAGATTCTGTGTTTGTCTTTATAGACCTTACACTTCTGCTTTAGTTTCTTTCTTATTTCTATACTTTTGCAGATGTGTGTTTTCTCCACATTACAGCAGCCCACCACCAATGGCTTCACGGTTCCTTGAGGGCTGCAAATTCACCACTAGTCACACGTGTGCAGCATAAGAGAAATATAATGGCTTGCAATGTACATATCCTGACCTTTGGATTTTCTACCCTTCCGAACTAGCAGAATGAGCACAGCTATCTTCTGTTTACTGGAGAGATGTTCTATTCCTTGTAAGTGTCTTGGAACATGCATCATTACTTACATACGACAATTTATCTTACTTTTCCTTTAAACCTATCTTCATATAACCAATATTTGTCTCTATTTGGATAAAAGAAGGAATGAAAATTCTATAAGCTCTGTGTGAGCTGAAACATCTATAAGTACAAGCTGTGCTTCTACTTGGACTAGTGATGTGTCTTTGTCCTGTGTTGGCAGCTAGGCAATACAAATGTTTCCTCCTGAGCTATAAAGGTTCAAAACCACACAGAAATCACAGATTTGATTCTTTCTGCTGGTGACTTATTTGCAGTCATGGCATTTGAATCCTCCAGCCCTTGTAGAGCTGAAAAAGTAGAGCCACTCTTGCCCCAGAGGGACAAGCCCTACTGATTTTTAAAAGTATAATATTGACTGAAGTTTCCTTAAGCCCTGAAAATAATAGATTACTTTGCAGAGCCATATGACATTGTTTTGCTACTAACATTGATGATATACAGGAATGTCAAGGTTACAAATTTATGCAGTTTAAAGTCCACCAGCCTCCATATTGACTTTGGGGTATTTTTTCTAAATTAAAGTCCTTTTAGTCAATCAGTTCTAAGAATTTATAGATCTCCTTGAGAGTATATTAACTTCCTTACATAAGGTAATGAATTAAACCCTGGAAATTACAGAAAACCTGACATTAAAAGTTCACTATTTAGGAAAGATTTCTTCTAATGGTAGACTTGAACATTTCTAGGAAGAATTCTAGTCCTGATCCAGTCTTCTGTGGTTTTCATGTTCAAATGTGTTCTCGTAGAAATAAATCTGAGCCAAAGTTACAGAATTTAATTTTTTGCTTTGGCAGTGTATCACATGTAGAACTTGTGTAGGACTTCCCAAGAGAGTTTATGATGTTGGTTTTGTTTCCTTTTATTTTTATTTGCCTTTTTTTTTTTTTTTTTAATATAGCTTAATCTCTTTTCTATGTTGACATTTCAGTAAGATTTCTGTAGTTAAGTGAGATTTGGAATTGTAGAATGCCTCTCTTTATTTTTCCTTTCAAATTATATAAAAACCATTTTTTTGAAACTCTGAATTAGAGAAAGATGACTTAAGTCTTTAATGAATGCCAGTTTTTATAAAATGAGATAATTAGGTCAGGGACACTGTCCTAATACCCTAGGGTACATGAGCCCCAAATATCACAGGCCATGAAAATAATAATTACTTGAAAATTTCTATTGCTCAACAGAAAAAAAAGGAAGGCTTATCTTGTGAAGATATTTCTTAGAATAGTAAGCAACAGCAGATTGTCTTTGGAATATGTTAATGTAATGGATATGTGTGGCAATGTTTTGGTAGTGAGAGTGGCTACTGTGGTGGCTCCTGTTAAAGCTGCCAGAAATTTCCCTTACGTCCAGTGAAGCCAATACCATCTGGCTCCAAGACAGACCAGCCAAGGCTGAGCCCATTAGCAACAGTGGTGGCACTTCTGTGCTGCTGTGGGGGAGGAGAGAGAGAAAATGGGGAGTAAAGTTAAGCCTGGGAAGAAAGAAGGAGTGGGGGGAAGGTGTTTTAAGATTTAGTTTTATTTTCATTATCCTACTCTAATTTAGTTGCCAGTAAATTAAACTGAGCCTTTCATTAGATTATCTCTCCCCTTCCCAGGTGAGAAAGGGAGTGACAGAATGGCTTTGGTGGGCACGTGGTGTCCAGCCAGGGTTAACCCAGCACAGTTAAACAAGGCATTTTCATCTTCAAAATTTCTGCTTGTTCCAGAAAATCTGTTAGTGTGAGATGAAAAGATGACTTTTTTCTTTTTAATGTTGTAGTTAAATATCACAAAAATAAATCAATCATACAGGAAATACATTCTTAATCTTGTTTAGCAACTACTGAATTGATTTTAAGAAACTGTGGTCAAAATTACTCTTTCCTTAGACAAAAGAATAAAAATGTACAAATCTTTATGTGGTTGTTCACAAGCACATACCCTCTGCAAACTTACCCTTGTCTGCTGGGTCTGATGCATGATTTCTGGAAAACATCCCCACACTAACAGCACTCTAAGATATTGGTGATGTGAAGGCAACATGCCAGCCCGGTATGAAGTCCTCACTGTCATGCCCAGAATTACCTAATACAAAATATGTTCTTATGTTCAGAGTATCCTTACACAAGTTTTAAACCATTTCAGGCACTAAATCTTTGAAATTTTTATATCAAGATATTAATTATTAAGTCTGCTCTGTGTCTTATTCCCAAAGACATAATGTAGGTAAAAATAAGAACTATTTTTGTGTTTCTGGAAAAAAAGTTTATAGTTAGTGACTTCAAATATTTTTACTATCTTGTTTGACAATATTCCGCTTGCATTCATTATAAGTCTTGTAGTCTGGACTGTTTGAAGATCTGGATGACACACATATATGAGACTGCAAAACCTGTATTTCCTTCTCTGTAGCTGAGAAAAATAAGGCAGATTCCTCATCTTTTCTGCCTGCACCTAAACCTGAATTTGAGGGATTTTGCCACTTAAATATGCTTTAGACTTTGTTGGTTTGTCTCCTTAGTCATCAGGTCTCTGCCACCTGTGCACTTTTATTGCTGTTGTATAAGGAATATAAACTCAAAATAAAGTAAGAATCTGTATCCTTCTCAATGTCAGGTTTAAAGTAGGATGAACTGGGCTACTGTTTTCATACTTGAATGCTGCCTATCAATCCCTCTGTTCCTGGAGACATTATTTAGTGGTCCTTTTGTCTTCTCATGCATGATTTTCTCAAGTGATCATATAGTTATTATAAAAAAAGATAGACTGGACACTGTACAAAGAGGTGTATATATGTATACTGGACAAAAGTGTAAAGAGGTGGTGCACTGATTAACAAAATCAAGACAAGTCTTCAACCAGTTATTTCCATTTGATGTGGAAAAAATGACTATCTTCTCCTTGTGAACAAACATAAAGCAGACAACTAAGCCTTCAGCAAAACTTTCCTAATTTCTGTCACATGCGATCCTGAGACAGAATCACAAAATAGTTAAGGTTGGAATGGACCTTTGAGATTATCTAGTCCAACACCCTGCTAAGTCAAGGTCACCTAGACGAGGTGACATAGGAACATGTCCAGGTGGGGTTTGAATGTCCCCAGAGAGGGAGATTCCACAACCTCTCTGGGCAGCCTCTTCCAGTGCCCTGCTGCCCTCAGTGTAAGGAAGCTCCTCCTCATGTTGAGGTGGAACTTATTGCTTTGTTTATGGCCATTGCTCCTCATCCTCTTGCTGGGCATCACTGAAAAGAATCTGGCACCACTCCTTGACACCAGCCTTTGAGATATTCATATGTGTTGATGAGATCCTTCTCAGTCTTCGCTTCTTCAGACTAAACAGGTTCGGCTCCCACAGTCTCTCCTCATAAGAGCATTGCTGCAAACACTTATTCATCTTTGTGACCCTCAGCTGGATCCTCTCCAGTAGCTTCTGGAATATATTTTAAGTGCAGGAATTATTACAAGGTTGAAGTGGAGCAAATTTATTATTTTTGGAGAAGAAAAGACAGAACAGCAAACAGTTTCTTCTATGTAACCTAGTTTCCAATTTTCTCTGGAGGACAGTGGGTACCAGAATAAAGATATGATTTAGGCTATGGAAATTATACTTAACTCTGTTTTGAGTGATCCCAAACAAAGATCTGCTGCTCATTTTTTCTTTCTAAAATCATTGTACTGCAGAACCCTAGAGCCTTTATGTTCCAGGAGGAATAAAGGGATGACATCAGGAATGTTGCTGTTCATCTCTAATCATCACCTTGTTTTGTGTGTGGTGAGAGACCAACTTCTTGTAGCCCTACCTAGTGCATCCCAAAGTACTGAAAGACTTGGTAATGTGTAACAATCCCTGCAATATTTAACACAGTTCCTGGGAGCTGGTGAATTATATTGTCATATAAAGATTACTAGAATCTTGTAGAAGTTGTCCCTGCTGGTGACTCAGCCCTCTCCAAACTTCTACTCTGGAAAGTGGATCAAGGGAAACCATCTCTGCCCTATCCCATGAGCCTAGCAGATGGAGACATGAGAATGCAGAATGGACTTCTCAGCAAACTCCAAAGAACTTGAAGAACAAACGAATTGTTTTATTTGTTTATTTTTTTTTCATTCCTATAGTAAGATTTCCTTTAAGTGTTGAAAAAAAAAAAGTTACGTAATTGATGTGTATGTTTCTATCTTTCCCTTCCTGCAGGAATAAGTGGGGGGAATGTTTCCACAAGGCACACATTTATCTGACCCCTTCATTCAGCTCACCTAGTCACTTTCTTCTTTAGTCACATTCCCTACACTTTCCACAGGTTAGATATGATCAAGTCTTTCTGCTTTTGATGACATTTTGAGTTTGGATTTTAAGCCTCCATCCATTAGCTGAAATGTCTTTAGCATCAGCTGAATGGTTTGTTTTCCCTCTCCCATTTCTGTCATCTGAAAAGAAATATACTGAGTGGTTTTGGTCTGACAACTCAGATCCACATCCCTTTTGCCTCAGGTAGCATGGGATTCAGCAAATGCAAGACCTGGACTCTTCTAGCAGTCATTCTTACAATTTTCTTTTGCTATGTCCTTTATTTCTGTATTTGGACTTTTTGCCTTCTTGTGGTGGGCTGACCCCAGCCGACAACCAACTACCCACCAGCTTCTTGCTCATCTTCTCAATGTGGGGTGAGGAGCTATCAGGAAAGCAGAAGTGGAAACCTCATGCATCAAGATAAGGACAGTTTAACAAGTGAAAAAGCCCTGCATATGCAAGCAAACCAAAAGAAGGTGTTAATTCACTACTTTCTTTGGACTGGAACTTTGGACAAGTTCCAGTAAAGCAGAGTCTCAGCACACCTAACAGTTGATGAGGAACACAAATGTCATAACTTGAAATACCACTGGTACTCCCTTCCTCTTCATTTCCCTGAGTTTCATAGCTGACCACGATGTCATTTGCCGTGGTATATCTCTTTGGCCAGCTAGAGCCAGTTGCTTAGCCTGCCAGTTTCCTGTGTACCTCCATCGACTTGCTGAAGCGGCCAGAGTGGGAGAAAGAGAAAGCCTCGATGCCATCCAAGCACTGTTCAACATTAGCATAGTGTGTTGTCAACAAAGTCACAAATCTACCATAGTCACAAATTTTAGTCACAAATCTACCATAAAAGCTGCTGTGAAGAATATTAACTGATCCAGTATACTTCCTCACAGGAGGACATGAATTCCAGTAAAAGTTCTTTTTAGGATCACCATTTTTATTGAAAATAATTGAGTACTGAGACTTCTTCTCCACTTCTGTGAGGATAATTACTTGAACTTACTGATTTGTTGCACTGAGTTGCCACCGCTTCTACTAAAATGTAGCAAGGTAGGGTCGGTATTGGAGTGAGGTCTGTATTGGAGACCTTAGTTTATCTTGAAATACGATTATTGAGGAAATGGATTTCCTAACAGATTTTGGTGCACTTATGCTTTGGACTATTTTAAGGCACTAAACAGCAAAATATTTAGCGTTCTCTTCAAGTGTATCCATACCTGTTAGAATGTAGTAGCCATACACATTGTAGTAAGAAAGGGAAAACTGTATATATTAAGAAAGGGAAAATTGTGTTTATTACAGACATGTGCTTTCAAGAGCTCAGTATGTTTACTATATATCAGGGTCGGATTACCTGCTACAAAATTCTGGTCCAAGTACAGAGAGCTTATTAAGAGACCACAGAAGAGTTTGCAAACTGGTGGAGCTTTCTGCTACCTTTGTTTACTGGTTAAATTACACATAATGTAGTAATGCCTTTTTCATAAACCATCCTGCTATATTATGCTGTAGTACTCTGTTAAGCTGTTATGCTGTAGTATTCTGTTAAGCAAGTGGTTTAAGTTCTAATTAAACATCTTTTCTAAATCAAGGTCACTGTCTGTAAGCACCTACTGCTAAGAGCTGCTATTACAGTAAGACACAGTTGCTTGCACAGTAACTTGTTACTCAGTTACCATTGCATTTTTATTCTGGTCCATTCAATTCCAAGTTTTCTGTAGCTATGCTCATTATTGACTGAAAAACAACGGTGGATTGGTGCACTCTTTCCAGTTCATAAAATGTGCTTTAATTGCACTGCTGACATTAATTGACAGTCTATGTCAGGATTAAGGGGAATTAAAGTTTGCTATGCTTCTGATAATGCTTTGACTGGAGAAACAGTCTATAAAGTTCTCTTCCTGCCCATAGACTGGGCCACAAGACAGCAGTAAAAGGAGAAATATGAATGAGTGATGGACAGGGAAAAGTTTGCCATTGTGATGTCAAGCAGTGCAAGTGCATTAATCTGGGCTGTCATTTTCTGTTAGATGATTTTGTTGTCAATTGCTGTTAGTTATCAGTAGAGGTCTGTAGGATGTTGACTTAGAAAAGACAGGTCCCACTTAATGAGCTCTAGGAACGTTGTTACTAAGAGGGTTACTTTAGTTATAGAGCTGAGTAAGTCTGCTTAATTAGCTGACTGAGCCAAACTCACCGACTTTGCTCCAGCAAAGTTGACCTCAACTGACAATCAACAAATGCAAAGTTAAATAAAAGACTGGTTGAACAAACATCGCAAGATTCTGAGACAGGCCTCTGTGGTACATTTATAGTGTTGAAGCCAGCAAAATGTTGCTGTTGGAAATCTGAACAGGAAGGTAGCACCCTCTCTGGCATTTACCACAGCAGTTATTCTTGATTCCCACACTTAAACAGGGACAGTTTGAAAGTTTGATTTGCCCATAAGTGGCTTAACTTCTTTACCAATTTGTATTGTTAGTGTCATAGCAAAAATTATTGAAAAAGTTTTTTCTTATTATTGCTATACTACAGGCATAGCTTAGCCTTTAAAGTGAAATCTCAACAGATGGGAACTTGCAAAAATCCTGTTTGACAATGACCAGGGCAAAACTTCTGGACTTTCTCAGCTGTCATATGTCAACATAGTTTTACTGATATAATGGAATAATGCTTATTAACCTCCCAGTGAGGATTTGTCTGACCACTAGTTTATGATCAATGAACTGTTGTGCAGGAAGACAAACTGTTCAGGGGACTAATAATGATATTGCTTTATATATGACCTCCTTCTGCCATGAAAAGATGTAATTGGACAGTAGGAAAGAGCTGTTGATCTTGGCTGAGGTTCTCATCAGAGAGTTTCCTGGGTTTCCTTACTCTCAAAATAAAAAAGAAGGAAGAGAATAGGCTGAGACACTTCCCTATTTCTGTTACAGGTTCTAACAAATCTAACAAAGCACCTGGGATCAGCTCAGGAGAGGCAGCAGTTGTTCTGTCCATGTTTTATTGTTAAAAAGCAGATTCTAGTCTGTTCCTTTATCACTAGCACTCATTAAAAAGGTGTGGGATATAGCACCCTTCTCCATGTCAGTATCCCTCACTTTTAACCTCTGCCATTTTAACCCAGGGTGTGGAACAGCAATCAAAGTTGGAGCAATTGTTTTCAACCTGTTTTCAGCATTGGAAGTTGCTACTTCAGTTTATGTTATACCTGAAGGAAGGCTTGTGTGCTTGACAGTCTGCCTGTTTGGCAGCAACATCATCTTACATAGTAAAAAAACAAACAAACAAACAAACAAACAAAACCTACCTCTCCCTCAGTAATAGGTGCTGAAGTTTGACCTACTATATATCATGTGTCACTGAATTCCCCCAGATACCCTGTAGCTGAGCACAATAACCTGTGTTTCAGCTGAAGCACACTGTGTTTGGCTAAAGCATAACTTCCTGAAAGGCATCCATGTTGTTCTTGAGACTGTAGGCGCTCAAGAATGTTGGACTCGATGATCTTAGGGGTATTTTCCAGCTAAAAAGATCCTATGATCCTGTTCCTATAATCCTGTGATTTCTTTGCAGGTTGTTCCAGTGGTTTGCTTCCTTATCATTAGGAAATAGTGTGCTTTATTTCCTGCTTAATTTTCTTGACTTCAGTTTTCAGCTGCCGTTTTTTTATTACACCTCTGTTAGATTAGAGAGCCCTTGTATTTTCTCCCTGTGAAGGTACTTACATGCTGTAATCAAGTCACCTCTCAATCCTTTTGATAAACTACACAGATTGAGCCCTCTAAGTCACTTATGGCAAGGGTTGAGAGTGCTGCTGCTAGCTTACATATACAAGCGTGTTGTGGTCAAAGATTAGTAATTAATGCCATTAGAAATGGACAATTCTTTGTGAGTGACTAAGCCTCACAAACAACTTTCAGCTGATGAGTTCAATAATGCTGACTGAAATACCTGTAAGCCAGTTATCAGCAATTATGCATATAGTCACAAAGACAGTGGATGCCACTTCTTCATTTTAAAGTGGTCTAGGTAAGGGAAGGGTATTTAGTGAAAAGAATGAGAATTAGAAGCTCTACAGTATAATTATTCCCTTTTATAAATTTAAATGCTTGTATCTGCTTTAGCATTTCCTCTTCTACTTCATTTTTTAATGCTGCTTCTGATAAGACAAAACTGATGACATAATTACTAGGTAGAAATTGTAGGTATCGAAATCACCTCCTCTCGGTTTCCTTGCAAGCTAGACTAACTGTGAATATATTTGTAATTGAAAGGTTGTTCAGCTTTTCATGATTCTGCACAACTGCAAAAAAAGTTTGGTGGCAAAACATATGAAGGAATATTTACACAGGAACAAACATGCTTGTTTTACTGCTTCATTAGCAATGTGCTGTGTCTGATTTTGTTGCTACACAAATTAGCAAAATACCCTTAAGGTATCCTTTATTACGAGTGAGTCATAGAGGAATTTGGTTTTATTTGTGGTCTGAAATCAAGACTGAATTATTATTTTCCTATGTTTTGGCTTTGTGACTACCTTAAAAAGGAAACTAACTCATGTATGGTCAATCCAACAAAGCCTTTTTGATAAATGCCTTGTGGAAACACAGAATCTGTTGCTCAGTTCTCTTCTCTGTGTTGAGTATATTCATGCAGAGTCTGTGATATGAGAACAATCTTTCAGACCAGGCTTTATTTATTTTCTTGTTCTAATCAGTTGGGTTCACAGAGGCAAAACATGTAATATTACCAGACTCCTATATGGAAGATTTCTCCCTTCACTCTGGTCCACTGCAGTCACCTGTCAGCGCTGACCCTGTCATTGTCAGCATTGTCAGACCTAATAGCACCTGAAGGAGGGCAAGAAGTGGACAGAACAGTCTGAATGAAATGGTTTCACTTTCACTTCTAGCAAAGTCAGTTCCTCACCATACCCATACGTATTTCAGGCTTGCTTGTGGAAAAGGTTGCCAATAATTTTGGAAATACATTCAAAGCAGGAACTTTTGAATGAGTGAACTTCTTCAGTGCAGAACAATATCTTCCCACATCTTTATTCTACCTGTAAGTGTGACAGTGGCATGAGCAAAATGCCAGGTGTGATTAGACTATCAAATTCTGGTGCTGATGCCAGTTTGCTTTTTGGCTGCCTGCCCTTTGAAGGACTAGCAAGAGAGTGGAAACACTTTCTAGTTTGTTGTTAGGATCAAATTAAAATCAGAATTAAGGTCAATAATGAGTTTTTGATTGTGGTCACTAATGATAAATAATTTTTATTCTCAAATGGTGTGTTTGGAGAGCATGAAAATGTCATCCTATTTTTATCAGGTGCACTAAATAAACTAGATGGGGAACTGTGTGTGATTTTGGTTGTCCATGCTTGGACAGCTTTTCATCCTCTGAGCAGGATGCTACTGAAGTCACAGTGTTTGCCTGGACCTGACGCCAGTATGGTACTGGGAGGGTGCTGTTCTCTGCAGCCAAAGCCTCTCAATGGACCAGCTCTGCACCCGTCCCCCTCTCAAATGGACAGTCAGACACATGGTATCATATTTTTTGTATTCTTTTTATAAGGCAGTCAGGTCAACCTAATAAGTAAGTGCTTGCTACTTTCTGCAGTTTTTTTCTTGTATCTTAATTAAAGTTTCAGCTGATGGGCCCTTGTGATTAAATACAAAACTTTTATTCTTCCTATTTTTATTCTGTTTTTTCACGTATGCAACTATAAGAATGTGACTGCATCATGAATAAATTGTTTCTGTTTTTCATTTCAGTCTGCAGAGAACTATGTGAGCAGAGTGCACACTAAATATATAAATGCCACACACAAATAAAAAGGAAATACAATATATTATCATTAAAAGAGATTTCCATGACTAGTCGAAATATCATTATTCTTTTGTAACTGGTTCTATGGTTTCTCAGCATTTGGGAATACTTTAGTTGATACTATAATAATTTCTATTTTAAGAAAATGTCGGGTCTTTTATGAAGCATGACACTCTTTGTTTCCATTCTTTGTTACAGCCTTTTGAATCTCCTTGGTGTTTCTCTAATAGTGTGAGAAATACTTTCAGGGCCAAATAATTCAGTGAGAGACTGAAATATATATATATATATATATATATATATATATTTTTTTTTTTTTTTTCCCAAAAAATCTATTGAATATGCTTTCTTGATATTTTTAGAGTTCTTCTTTTGTCTATCATGTTGATATTCTGCATGTAGTTTGGAATAATGTGAGGAGTCTTTATGCCTTCAAGTCACTACTGAAAATGATGATGCCACTTTGTTCTTAAACTAGGCTTTAGTGTATGTGTACATATACTAAGAATAGTTCTGAGACATAACATAAAAGTTTAATTTTTCCTTAAAGAAAAATGTTCCCTGAAAGTCAAGACAAGGAGGGGTATTTGGCTGGGAAGAAAAAAAAAAGATGAAGAGATCATTGTGAGAAATTTTTAAACTTTGTTCTAGAAATTCTGATGCTCAATTTATTGATAGAGTAGAACAATACTTTACTTGCATACTTGGAAAAGGGTGAGGGAGCAGGTTAACAGAACAAATTGAGAGGATCATGTCTGTCTGCTTTCATGTCTGTTTGGAGGGTACTAGTCCAAAACAACATAGTGGCTGATCTGGAAAAGTGCTTTTCTCAGGCACACAGATAAATAGTTTCTGACATGAATGATTTAGCAGGACACAATGCAGTGATGAGCCCCCCAGAGGAAAAAATACATTTCAAATTTTCCTTCAGTTTTAGGGTAGGATGAAAGATGAAGCTGAGCATTAAGCCAGTAGAAGCTTCTAGTGAGAAACAGGAAAGGATGAGAAGCCAAGAGCTGTGAGCAGCAGTGGGAGGAAAAGCCTGGAAGTGCCACAGTGGAAAACAAGTTTTAAGTAGACACACAGCTGTGCTGGGCACAGGTGGAAAATGAGAGCTGAGCAAAATCCTCAGACTTAAATACAAGTGGAACTGTCAGCCAACAACCTGTTGTCTCTTCATAGACCATGACAAGGGATCTACAGTATATAACTCCTCTCCAGAGGAGTCTGGGCCAGAAAGAGTTAACAATGCAAAGGCAGAGAAGTCCAGGTAACAATTCCCAGAAGACTGATGTTGAAAGACAGTTTCACTTATCTTTTCCTGCATTTGTTGTCAGTTGTCTGCAGGATTTATAGCTTCTCTCACATGTCAACCTCTGTTAAAGCCCTACCTGGCTTAATATCTGGGTTAATAAGTTTTCCTTCCCCTACCCTGTCTGGAAACTGTGCACAATTCATCAGTGGGATTTGTAGGTTGCAAATAAGAATTTAAGAATCTTCAAGTTTTGTCCATGTACTACCACTGAGGCAAAGATATTTCATTCACTTTTGAACTTGATTCGGGTTGTAAGGAAGTTTATGATTTTGCTTGCTGTTTTCCAAGGCTAAGCACTGGATTGCTCACAGCCAGAAACTCCACATACTGAAGCACAGATCTCTTACAAACTGGTGACAGCCAGGTCTCTGTCTTCTGCTTACTGGTCCAGTCTGTGCTTTTACCATCTTCTAGCTATAGAGCTGCATCTTTGTTTCTTGTCAGGCATATGGTTGAGGCTGCAGAGGGTGGGTTGTGTCTTATTCACTTGTAAACTGATTCAGGAGAACGAGTTGGGATAGTGAAATTTAAACTGGTGGTAAAAGGAGCTTCTGTAGGTGTCTTGCCAAGTTTTTCCCCAAAGAATGACCGGCGGGTTTGGGGAGGGAAGCAAGCTGCCCTCTATTGGCTAGAAGGCAAAATTTGGCCCCTTTCCTATCTTTTTGTAGATGAAGGATTAAATGATTCTGATATTGTCTTTTCATCAGAAAAAGCAGGTATGTGTCTTTTTATAGGTTGCTACACTGAGAAGTGGTATGAAGTTTGGCAAAAGATAGACAAACATGAAAATGCCACTTTCACAGTCTTTAAAATATTTCTTATTTTTCGGCCTTGTTGCAAGAGCAATAAAGAAATGCAAGAATTTGAATTTTCATTTGGGAGGATTTTCTGTTGCATCACTTTTGTATTAATTTTATCAGTGTGAATAGGAATCCAGGAGAAGGAACTAAATGTAGAGAGTGAATACTGTGCTGGGGCTGTAAATGTATAAAAGTGCGTGGTCTCTGCTGGTAGTGTTTACATACAACATCACGATAAACTGGAGCACAAAAGAAATCTGGAGACATCAGGAACTGGGACCTTATCTTCTGAACTTTATTTCTGTAAATTACTGTACTCGTTGCTTCAAATTGCCACCTTGTTAGCAGAACCTACTGCTAATTCTAGACTTTAGGTGACAGCATTAGGTGACATCCTCACTAAATACTGCAGCAGCTGGCACCTCTGGAAGCACTGTGCGAAATCTTCACATTTATTGATCTCTGTAGAGGAAGCTACAATTTAGAGGAGTTTACAGAGCCTTGCTAAGCAAGCAGAAGTGTTTGTGTACATGATGAGTTCCAAGTCCAGTAAATATTACTGTTTGACTCAGCTTTATGTCCCTATAACACGCACTTTTTCTTCTGTGCAATATACTGATGGAAAGCTCAGGCACAGAAGCGAGTAAATAAATGAATCACGTTATCATGTCCAAAGACAAAATAAACCTACATTATCACATTATGCCTCGTGTTTCTCTCATTATTTCAGGTAATCTTTAACAGCGGGAAAAGTTCTGTTTGCATATGTTTCTCTCTGTACCTGCCAATGCTCCTTTTCTGGATGACAGGCACTAACCAAACATTGTGTATTGGCCAAGGGAGTTTTGGGATTTAGATTATGCCTCTTCTGTGTTAAGCAATGTCTTTAGGACTCTGTAGAGATGAAACATGCCCTCTCCATAATCCAAGGCGAATGACAGGTTCCTGAACAAAGGAACTATCTATACTTACCTGTCACTAACAGTTCTGGATGCTTTTTTGGCTGCTAAATTTCTGTGCCTTTTGTTTGTCTATATTTGGTGTAAAGGTGGGAGCTTTTGTTTCTCCTAATATTTCCTTGCAAACTTATATTGCCCAGGAAAGTGTGATGAGGGTGCTGGGAAAGATACTGAAGAATCATAATAAGAGGCAAGCTTAGGGTTTATTGACAAGTGCTATGTTTCAAGTGTATAACATGCAGTCCTCACTAAAATGTTGTTGTCTTGTGCAAGTATTGCACTGTTGGAAGTAGTTGTTGCTATAGAAGCACTGGAGCTGCTGACAGTGCTGGCAGCAGGAACTGCAGCAACAGCAGAAGGTTGCCTTATGGGCTTGGGAATGAGAGGTTGCATTTTATATCCCATTGCTTCTCTTTGCATTGAGAAAACAATGCTAGAAAAAAGAGAGAAGAGAAGAGAAGAGAAGAGAAGAGAAGAGAAGAGAAGAGAAGAGAAGGGAAGGGAAGGGAAGGGAAGGGAAGGGAAGGGAAGGGAAGGGAAGGGAAGGGAAGGGAAGGGAAGGGAAGGGAAGGGAAGGGAAGGGAAGGGAAGGGAAGGGAAGGGAAGGGAAGGGAAGGGAAGGGAAGGGAAGGGAAGGGAAGGGAAGGGAAGGGAAGGGAAGGGAAGGGAAGGGAAGGGAAGGGAAGGGAAGGGAAGGGAAGGGAAGGGAAGGGAAGGGAAGGGAAGGGAAGGGAAGGGAAGGGAAGGGAAGGGAAGGGAAGGGAAGGGAAGGGAAGGGAAGGGAAGGGAAGGGAAGGGAGGGGAGGGGAGGGGAGGGGAGGGGAGGGGAGGGGAGGGGAGGGGAGGGGAGGGGAGGGGAGAGGAGAGGAGAGGAGAGGAGAGGAGAGGAGAGGAGAGGAGAGGAGAGGAGAGGAGAGGAGAGGAGAGGAGAGGAGAGGAGAAAGGAAAAGAGAAGAGAAGAGAAAGGAAAAGAGAAGAAAAGAAAAGAAAGAAAAGAAAAGAAAGAAAAGAAAAGAAAGAAAAGAAAAGAAAAGAAAAGAAAAGAAAGAAAAGAAAAGAAAGAAAAGAAAAGATAAAAAAGCCTTAATAGTTTTGGATTTGCAAATTTGTTTTTAACTCACCTCAGGTGGATCAAATTAGATGAATTCATGAATGAGGAAAGGGAACTGTTCAGAAACGTTTGAGTACACTCAAAACTGTTTACAAATAGCTGCAAAATAATAAGGAAAGAAAAGATCAAACAAAAAAGTGCCAACATGGGCTGTAAATGGCAGTAACAATGCTGGGCTGGAGTAAAAAAGGGAAGAAAGAAGTCTCTACAACAGTGATAACCGGCTTCAGTCATAAAGGACAAGAACTTGTATAGAAAAATCTCTAGTTTATAGCCCTATGGCATGACTGCCTCAAAAATGATGTATTGTACATGGGTAATAATCATCATTCAACAGCTTTAAACACTGCTCTTCAAAAGAGGAGTACTTGCATGTCAGCAAGGATAGATGGGAACAGTACTCTACAGGACCAGATGAAATCTTGTGTGTCCACTTCAGTCCAAGAAACAGTCCCAGGAAGACACTCTCTGCTGTACCACAACATGTGAAGCAGGAATGTGCTCTCCTTTGCCCCAGTTTTGTTATATTTACTTCCTGACTGTCACTCCTCTTCTGCACTGCTGCATCCTGTCAACAGCCTCTCCACTCCACCTCCCTGGCTCATCTCTTCAGGGCAGAGCTTCTCCCGAGCCTGCTGGGCTAAGGATTCCTGTGTGGCAATGCTCTATCTATTTTCTTTCCAAATGATATGAGAAAAGAGGTCAGTGAAAAGGACTCCCTTATCTCCTGCTATTCGGATATGAAGCACTTTTCCCTTCTCTCCTGTACAACTGAGGATGAGCCCCAGCCTGAGAGCAGTTTATATGCACTCCCAGTTTTAGGGCACTGAACACAGCAGGAGAAAGCAATGAGCATTTAGCAGGGTTGCTGAAGAATTCACACTTCCACAGATTAGAGTCTGTTCCTGATTTCTGACTTAACAAAAATGTTTGAGAAGATCCAAAATGCTGTGCATTTGCTCTTCATTAGCTGCAAACAGTGAAGCATTAGTGTCAGTCAGAATTTCATGCTTTTACTTTTTTTCTTTTTATTTTTTTAATAACCATAATGTGAGAATGGAGATACAGTGAATACTGGGTCTGAATAAAAGCCCAGAACAGCCTCAATGTAAGGTTAGGGTAGACAGTGATCATTCTATTGCATATTCTTCTTGTCTCAAGATGTCTGTGGCCCAGGATGGTTTTAAGCAAGAGGTGATGATTTTGTATTTAGTAGCCCCAGACCGAGTATTCTTCCATGATGCTCTCCAGATGATTTCCAAACCCATGGAGATGTTTGAATCCACAGGGTGCAAGCAGGTCCATGGCTTTAGTATCTGGTTTTTAACAAAATGGTACCCATGGTTTGTCTGAGCCTGCTGACAGCAGGGAGGGGCTTAATTCTTGCCTCCTAGTTTTTGAGGCAGGAGAGTCAAAAATGTCATGAAGTCATGTCTGTGAATATGGATGAACTCAATAGCAAAGAGTAAGCTGAAGATAATGATCTGAGAGTTTTTTGTGGTGGAAGAGGATTTGATCTTATTTGATCTTATTTGACCTTAACCATGTGTATCTGAACTGTATATATATTAACTGTGATGGACTTTGCCATTACAAGATAACCTTGAAGGTAGCTCCAAATATATCTAACCCCTGTCTTTCAGAACACCTTAATCTTGCATCCAGACAAATATTGCCACAGTGAGTACTAAATAGATAAGATGTGAGCTAAAACCTACCAAAGTTTACCAAACCCTTTTCCACCCATGAAATCCTAAACAAGCTTAGTATAGAAAAGTGGTTTAAGGTATCTTAGTTTTACTCTGTGAGTGGCTTGCAAGGCTTAAATGACAGCATTCTATCTTCTGAAAAATATTAACCCCGAAATTATTCACCCCCGCTTTTTTTTCCATTTGAACCTGCCTAAACAAGGATTCACTAATGTTAATGGAATTTTCCTTTTCTTTAGTGTCATTAAATAAACTCTGCTTGGATAGCAACAACAACAACATCTACTTGGATAGCAACAAAAAATGCAGCCAGAAGGGAGAATCCTATTCTAGTGTAGGATATCACTAATGTAAATAGTCTGCTTGAAAATATTTTGTATCTTATTTAAACTGTTAGAAACATTGTAAACATTTCAGCTGTTATCCCATGCAGTTAACACAATGTCTAGGAAAAGAATGAATTTGTTTAAAACCAGCGTTTCCTAAAGCAGAAAAAAAAAAGCCTTATACATAATAACAAAAACGAAGCTTCTAAGTGAATAGTACATAGCTCATTAGAAAGAATAAACTCCCAAGGTCCCTGAAGGTAAAATAGAATGAATGTAGCCTATTTAAAACTTCATTCAATGAATAAGACTTTTTCATACTAAAGCAAATCATATTTCATAACACAATGAATTATTTTAAATGACTTATTTTTTGCTATTTAATGTTCTTATTATATAAGCTGCATTTTCCACTCAACTGTCTTTAAGAAATCATATTTTTCTAAACGTGGTTTACTAAGGAATGCATTCAAAAAATGAATCATCAGGCAGTACTGAGATTTCTCTATAGTTTATTTGACATATAAATATTTGGTGATGCGTTTAAGGTAAAAAGTCTCCCTGTAGTATGCTTTAGTAATTTACAGCTGCCATGTTAAAAGACAAGTATTTAAAAGTTATGTATAGAAACTGTTGGGAGACATTGGGCTATGTGGAAAAATACTGACCTACCAATTTGCCAATACTTAACAGAATGTCTATGATTTTACAAGGTGTTGTAAATAACGTTTATCGAGCATCTTTAGCCTTGCTTTCAAGCCACCAATATGTACAGTGGACTTAGAAGAGGAAATGACTCAAAGACAAAGAATAACATTTTCATTTGAAGTCAGGTAAAGCAGTAAATGCATCTTGTAGTTGATCCAGAGCATGGAAGAAAGAGTCTCTTCATGTCCATCATAATACCCTTGCTGAAAGGGAAGTGCTTGGTTAATCAGTAGTTGGTGTCCAGTACAGAATTCTTTTTTCTATAATATGGTTGACAGGATCACAACAAAACAGTGGAGGCTTCTCTTTAGTGCTGCCAGCCAGAAATGATTAAAGGGGTTTAAAGGCACACCCTCTACTGACAGATGGGTGAGCCATGCAAAGTAAGCAAGTGTCCTGGAGTGACTGTATGATAGCATATTCCCTATCATCTGCTTATTGCCCAGACATGAATCCTGTGCTTTCCTGTGTCTTTAAGCTGTTTCACAGGAGAGGGGGCAGAGAAGACAGGTGAATTTTTCAGAGCGTTTTTGTTCAAGGAGACCCACACTCCCCTGCATTCCTGTTGCTACAGAGCCAAGGAAAGCACCTTCCTGCTTTTTCCCAGCTCTTGGCTCCATTTTTTGGGAGAGAGACGGAGAGTTAAAACTCTTTGCACGTTAGCCAGCCTTCTAGCTGAGGCAAGAACTTTTCTTGGGACTGCTCTGCTCTGGTCTGGAACACCATCACCAGGAGGCCCCACACCACATCCCAGAGGGGCCCACGCTGAACCCCAGCTCTGGAGAGGGCAGAGCCACATCCACAGAAAGGACTCTGACATCTTCCCAGGTCTTCTCCACAGTGAGAGGTTTTATTATTTAACATTATTCATTCTCTTTTTTTGGTGACTGCATGCCCCCTGCTTGTTAAACAAATAACTTTTTTTTTTTCCCACTTTCCTCTGAGGAATTTCTTTCTGAACCCGGTGGGGGAGAGGCTGCTGAAATCTGCCTTCAATTAGAGGATACGTTCATTTCGGATGTTTTCCTCCCAGTTTGTCTCAAACCAGGACAATGAGCAAGGCAGAGGCCCTTGGTTTGGCAAGACTTCTCCAGCTGATATACAGTAGCCTGTGCTGACCATGTTGGGTGAAGGGTGAATTTGCTGCTCATTTGATCTGCAACCCAGACTGGTCTACATGACATCTGCCATGAGCATGGCTTGTGACGTGTTTGAGGGGACTGTTCTGCATAAGCAGGAACCATGTACTGTGTGGTCAAACAAGTGCTGTGAGTTCAGTTCTGCTGTTCTCCTTGAAGGCACACAGTGTTCCAGCTACATTTGGCTACCAACACAGTCGACAATACTCAGCCAATCAGAAGTTGAGATGCATAGGAATAGCACACTTTGTGTTTTTGGAATATTTCATGACATTTGCATGCCCGTATTCCATCTTGTCTGACTTATTTTTTTTATCTCTGAACAACTCAGACTTACACAAAGAGGATTTGAATGAAGAAGCACAGATTCTGAGGCCTAGATTGGAAAATAATGGGATACGACTGTAATTCAATGAGAAGATATACCATTTATTAACTTTGCTTGTAGTCTGGGAATTGTATTGAGTGTCCATATGTGCTGACTGGGTGGAAGCGTTCTTCAATAATTTTGACAAGGTTTTCCTGGTAAGAAAGCTGTGACCTTTCTCTTTTAATACTATTGAAGTCCAAGTCATTTGCAGGTTGAAGTACTTCAAAAAACTCTGGACTGTGTTATGATCTTAAACAAACAAAAGGATCATTTTTTGCCTAGCCTAGGAGTGGCTTAATCTCTCATGGTCATGAATGTGTTTTTGGTTTGTTAAAGAATGGAGGATTTTTTAGGTGGTATTATGGGTGCTTTATCTTTAAAGTCCTATCTTATGTAGTTACAGGTACCTCAAACACTCTTCAACACTTCTTTCCTTGTCTTTTTCTATCTATCTATCTATCTATCTATCTATCTATCTATCTATCAATCATCTATCTATCTATCTATCTATCTGCCTGTCTGTCTGTCTTTCTGACTTTGTAACTGTGTTTTCAGTTACATTTATTGTTTGCAACTATTATTTGTATGCTAAATGTTCTGCTAGGTAACTACTATCCTTGTCTAGCACACCTGTGGACTATGCACTAAGTGCAATTTATTAGGTATCCTTCATATCTTTAATAGTCCGAACCTCTGGTTGCCACCAAAGAGGTGCTATTTGTTCTATTCCTTTAACTGCTTTTTAAGTCATTGTATTTCACTGGAAAATACATGTGAGATTTTCTGGCATGAACAGTCTGTGTGAGATATGGCTAAAACAAGTAAAATTCAAGGCCATTTGTTGCAGTGTCTCATATCCTATATGTTCAACACTGGATATTCTCAGTTCATTCCCATATCCAAATGTTGTCATGTGCCACTGTAAGATGACATGTCTGGCTGAGTTGAAGGGAGAGTGTTTGTGTTTGGGTGCAAATTGTGCATATTTCTTTTGTGTGTGAAGCAGTGTAAAGCAGTTTTCTTTACAAGAGAGCTTCTCCACTGCATGCATACCCATGCCACAGAACTGGACCTTCTGGCAGAGCTGCAAGATGTTAGGGGTGCCCCAGTGCTAGGGGCAGGCCAGCAGTTTAAACATGGTACTGCGCCCAAGTTAATAAGCCTGGTGTTGGGTTAGAGGTCCTGCATAACTCATTTGTGACTCCCTGAGTGTGACTAATGCAGCCATTATTTTCACACCACATTGCACACCATGGTACCTCCAACATCTGAGCCTGGACACTACTAGCTGGCATACAGATATATATTTGGAAGGTTACTTGCAAAGACTGCACAGAGATGGGGGGAAGGGTAAAGCTGTTGGAAGGGTCTTCTCCATTTTGGAGCAGTGTGGATTTTCGGAACTGCACGTGTGGAAGCGTGTAGAAGCCTGCCCAGCACACAGGTCTGACATTGACTTAAAAAATTGTGGGCTTGGGCTAAAAGATGTGAGATGTTGAATTGATGAGCTCTAGTCAGCTTCTAGGAGCTTCCAATCCCTGGTAGAACTTGTTTATAAAAGAGATTTGTGACCAGAATGTTTAGTAAATATTTAATTAATAGAAATGTTATTAGAGTGCAATGAATATCTGGAACTAAACTTTTAGTTTCCACTCCTATCACTCCCTTTGCAGTGTGGGAGATGCAAAGGATAAGGACCCATGCAAGTTTTGTCAGTAAGACTAGCTGTGACTTTTAAATATATTGTCTACACCCTAGGGGAAGCCTATAAAAACTTGAACATGAAATCATTACACTGTTTTGTCATGCCCAAATGACAATAACAACCATGAAACCTTTTCTGTAAAATGCTTTTACTTAGGCTAACTCGATTTGCAATGATTTAAATACTGAAACAAATTCCCTCTATTTCCATCTTGCATTTAAACAAAATGACAGTATATTGGCACCATCACTGTCTCATCTTACTATAAAACAGCAGAAATGAGCAATCTGTCAAGTTCCTTATCTGTGCTCTTTTTAGTCTTGTACAGTGTGTGCATCTTCAGAAGAAAAAAAAATCATAAATACTGCTGTGCTCCCTCCCTGTGTGGCTCTCTTTCATATCCTTGTTATAGCTAAAGCTCTAGAAACCTGGAAAAGCTTCATGGGTATGGATGAGTGGTCTTACTTGTGAGGAAAAAACTGGGAAGGTAAAGCAGTGATGGCAATGCTCATTCAGCACTTCTGGAAATGAATAGAAATCATGTATTTGACTGGAGCTACTTCCAAGGATAAGGGGTGGTTTAAATCTTGGTTCACATCAGCACAGGACAC
The DNA here is from genome assembly GCF_965178545.1 of Coloeus monedula. Classification (NCBI taxonomy): domain Eukaryota; kingdom Metazoa; phylum Chordata; class Aves; order Passeriformes; family Corvidae; genus Coloeus; species Coloeus monedula. The sequence goes on from NC_138782.1 coordinate 56,090,210, forward strand.
AGAACAGTTCTTCTAGGGGGAGACCACTGGCCAGCCTTGCAAATAAAGGAAAAGACTCTTCTCTCTAAATATTCCTGTTGTTTTCAATAGAGAATATTCAGGAAGTAATAAGCTAATTCTGTCTGCCATTAATCTGGTCAAGTGAGAATATATGACTCAGTCAAAAAACTCACTTAGAAATTGAATTTGAATTTAGATTTACCTAGGCTGTTTAGGTTTTCTAAATTACTTAGGCTGATTTAGATACAGATGAGTCAAAGACGACTTGCTCAGCATTCATAAGCATATAAACCATATGTGTTGATGGATAGCTTCTATTAAGAAATGAATTCTGGTTTTTGTTGTTCATGATTTTATTTGCATATGATAAAATGCTTTAAGTAAAAAAGATGTAGTGCTGAATTTGGCATGTAGGTATACCCATAATATCTATGTAAAATTAACAGAGAAATCTTATATGAAGTAGTATATCTACAGTAATAATCTCTTCTAATGCCTTTGTTGAGATGCTCACAATGTGACTTTAAGGTGGCTGTTCAAATAATCACGAGAATTAAGCCTCATGTTTTCAGGTAGAAACAAACATGGTATGTTTTATTTTTAATTTTTTTAAAGTCCAATGGGGATGAAGAACAACTTGCATAATGTTGTCGAAGTGGTTATTATTCCTGAATTCAAATGGGAGGTATAAAACAGAAGCAGACTGTGTCTTCACCAGTGTGAAAGTGTCAGAATGGAGGTAAGCATGTTATAAGGATGTAAAGACAGCAAAGGGCAACGAGACCAATTTTACAATTGATTTTAGAATTTCTTCACAATAGGGTGGTCTTCTAAAATATATTTGACATAATTACATCATAATGTCCAAATCTTTGATTGTTCTGCTTATTATTTTTTCTCTGATAATTGGACAGTATGATTCTTAACACACTACTTTTGTCTGGCTTATATGTGATATGCTTCCCAGTCCCCCTTGCTGCATGCAAAGCCTTCACAGAAGTTGAGTTCAAGTAACTGTGCTGAATGGAGTTATGCTGTTGCAGACAGCTACATGGTACATGCCATAGAGAAGTGGGAGAAGAGAGTCTATAGTTCCAGGAAATCACAGGGGGCTGCAATAAGTTAATTGAATGAAACTGCTAATAGAAAACACAGTGTTTGTTATTCATGGCAAGAAGAAATAGAGCAATTTGTATGTTCTGATGTTTCTTGAGGGAACAGGAAGATGCCAAAGATTCAGACTAACATCTGAACATATCAGATTATATATTGGGCATCTAAGGTTCTCACTGAAGAACAAAACTTTGTTCAATTACATGATGCACTATTATGCAATGGCTATTGCTGCAAAGGTTCAGCTTGAAATCAAGATCTAACAGAGGGCAGTATGGAACACAGAAATGGAAGATAAAAACAGAATGAAACTGCACAGCCTGTAAAAAACAACATTTAAAGATGGAACATAAAGAAGATAACTCTGTAACATTACCCACAGCTGGCTTTGTTCTACCAATATCTCACAAAGTTGTTACCTATTGCAATATTTTATCCTTTCTTTTCCCCTTCCTCTCTCTTTCCCTTTCTTCCTGTTCCCCTACTCCTCCTTCTTTCCCTTTACCCCTCTGCTGCTCCCCTTCCCTTTCCACATCTCCATTCTGTTCCTCAAAAGACTAGAAGATTTGTTCGCTCCATTTTTCTTTGCAAGAAATATTTTTTTTTCCTTCACATTAAAATGCTCTCTTTTCTCCTCTTGTGTATGAAAGTAATTTTACATTATGCAAAATGCTCAGTAGTGTTGTGGGTCCTGACAATCCTTGGAAAAATATGCTGGAAGTTCAGTATCAGTCCCATGTCTTACCAAATGTCTCCACTACTCATGCCTTATGCAACTTCTAGTGGAACAACTACAAAGACACTTACTGTGGTGTCAAGTATAATAATCAATGTACAAAAGCTGAAAAAGAAAAAAACAAGGCAGAAAACTGTAAAGTGACAAAGCATTAAGCTAATCTTGCAAAGACACAGTACACTTCCCAAATTCTTGGAAGGCACAGGGAAAGTTTCATTAATGGTTCATCATCTTGCCAACACTGCCTACGTTTCTCATATGCAAATGTTACCATTTGGGGAGGGAGTGGGTGGGATTTTCCATACATCAGATTGTAGCCATGAAAATGACAGTATTTTTCGAGAGTAATTGAAGCATTACCAAGCAAGACAATGATTGATGGTGTCTTTAACAGTCTAAGAATACTGCCTGCTTTTCTTACAAATAAGTTACTTGCATATGAAGAAAAAGAGGATGTTATATGATGAAGAAAAACAGGGTGGGAAAATACTTTTAGCACTCCAGAAATGCTGCTCAATGTATTCAGTTGATTTTTTTCATTATCATGTTCACAAACCACTTGTTCAATTTCCCTTTTTTATTTTCAAATCATTATACCATTGCCAGAAAGCAAAATTGCTGCTTTGTAATGTATGTAACATAATTGACTGGGTACATTAATGTTTGTTGCAAAGGCACTTAAGTTTTTAAGAATTCTGAGAGTTAGAAAGAAAACAACAAACTGATTTTCTGTCAATACAATAAAAAGGATACTGCCTGTATTTCCTGCTTCTGATCAGCTCCAGACTGCACAGACATGCACATAAGGTGATGTATAGCAGAGGACTATGCAAAAAGCAGCTCACAATTTTGACTAATTTACAATCTGGAAATTAGAAGTGAGTAGAAAAAAATGGTTTGTGGCTTTTGTGCTTTCTCTGGCACAGGGTTAAATTTCTTTGGCAGAAAGGAGAATTTTAGGGAGGAGAGAGTAAGTGTGGGATAAACTAATTTGTTTTCTCAGACCTAATAATGCCATACTATTTGGCAAGTGAATATTATTTTTTTCAAAGTATATGTTGCATAGCCAATATTACAGTAATCCTTCCTTAGATGGGTGACTAGGAAAGAAAGGCCAAAAGATAGAGTGTTTCAAGGAATATTTTTTAAAAGTGTGAACTTAGTGCATATGTTACCCTTCCAAGTTGCAAAAATATTTTATTGAGAAACTACTGAGATTGTCTCTGGGATCACAGAATCACAGAATACTTGAGGATGGAAACGATCTTTGAAAGTCATCAGATTTAATCTGCCTGCTCAAGCACGGTCATCTAGAACTGACTGCTCAGAACTGTCCAGATGGCTTTTGAATGCTGCTGAAGAGGGAGTCCCTACAATCTGTCTGAGCAACCTGTGCCAGTGCTTGGTCAACCTTACAGTAAAAGAAGTGCTTCCTGGTATTCTGAGAGGACCTTGTGTCTACCTAATTGTGCCCATCATCTCTGGTCCTGTCAGTGGGCACCACAGAAAAGATCCATGTTCTTTACACCCTCACTTCAGCTATTTATAGATACTGATGAGAGCCCCTTGAACCTGCTCCTCTTCAGGCTGAGCAAGCACCGCTTTCAGCCTCTCCTTGTTTGAGAGCCTACAATCATTTCCGTGGCCCTTTACTGAATCGTTCTCGATATATTGATGCCCCTTTTATTCTAACAAGCCCAGAACTGAGCAGAGCACTCCAGATGTGGCTGATTAGAGGCAAAGGATTACCTTCATCTAATATCTGGCAGAACTCTTAATGCAGGTCAGGATACCATGAGTCCTTCTGGTGACAAGAGCACGCTGTTGACTCATATTCAATTTGGTATCCAGCAGGACTTCCAGATCCTTCTCCACAGAGCTGCCTTCCAGCTAGACAGCCCCCAGCAGCCTTCCAGCTACACAGACTGGGGTTTTTCTTTCTCAGATGAAGACTTTGCACTTCCACTGGTTGGATTTCATGAGGTTCCTGCCAGCCCATTTTCTGTCAAGATTCCGCTGGAATCTTGTAATCCTCCGGAATTCCTCTGCTGTATCAGCCACTCCTCACAATTTGGTGTAATCAGGAAAGTCTCTGCTCAATCGTTAGATCATTAATGAATGTGTTAAATGTGATTGGACCCAGTATTGACCCCGGAGATACATTAGTCACTGGTCTCCAGCTAGGCTTCATGCCACTGATCATCACCATCTGGACCCCCACTTTTCAATCCACCTCACTGATTCTTCCAATCCGTACAGCATCTCTCTGAAGACCTTATGGGAGACAGTGTCAAAAATGTAACTGAAATACAAGGTAAATGGTTAAGCTGCATCCTGGAAGGCATGACTTTGATTAGCGGCAGTTTAAGAGGTGAAGAATCAGCCATGATACTGATGGAAAGGAGCTATCCTTTTTCACCACAGAGGAGAGTGGCCAGTCAACTGGGCAATGGCAGTCAAGCTGCAGTTGTGAGATGGCAGGGTGTGCCTGGATAATTCATTCCAGTAAAACACTTCTGTCTACTGCTCCAGACTTCTAATGTGGGAGCAGTTGATTGCATGTCTTTTTGGCAGCCTGCATAGTTGTGCTTGAGTAACATTAGTGCTGATTTACAGGGACCATAAAAGCAGAGTTAAAGCAATCCCCAAGATGGTGGTAATGAAGAGACAGCTCCTGAAACCAAATTCTTCTTCTCACCTTTGGCACTTCATCATCGCTTTAAAACAATTACAAATCAACAATTTCCGATTCCTTTCCTTCTCATTTCCCTCCTCTGTTCTTTGTGCTGTTCTTCTCACTATTATATATTTATTAACTTTTCCTCTTTTTACTTCTCCATTGGTCCATTTTAGCCATGGTACACATTTAACCTTTATGTAGAGCTCTCCACTGTATTAAGGCATTGGGGTTTTTTTTTCAGCTTTGTACATCAGTGTAAATAGTCATTCCTTTCAAGTCAGTGGAGTGACAGTACTGTTGTGTAACAGATTCAGTTGGGAGAAACAGCGATTCTAACACTTAAAATGGATCTATGATAAAATTTAGCCTTTGAATATTGATTTAGAGAGGTTAATAGGATTTACAAGATTAAGACACCAGGGCTGTCAGAGTGGCATTAGGATTATTTGTTTAAAAAAGAAAAGAGTTGAGCAGACAGTTGAAAACCATCAAAACCAATCAGTGATTTTTTAATCAATTATAGATAGGCTAAAAATTCGTATTTTTCTATTCTTTGTGTGTGTTTCCTGTATCTCAGTTGCCAGGAGAAGGGTGAATGCATTCAGGCATAGGGTATCGCTGCTCTGAGGTTGCCAGGATAACTCCATCTCCGTGACTTTTCCAACTTCCCTTTGCAGTTTGTCACTGCAACCATATAGTTTAGTATGCACTAGAAGTGTGGTTTTATTATTTTGGGTCTTTCTGCTTTGTGTTGAAGACCACAAATAAGCCCTCAAATTGACTGCAATTAGAGCTGCATGAAGAACAGGGTGTTTCTTGTTGATCAAAGAGGGGATAAAACCTGAGTCTCCCACATTATTTTCTTCAGCCCACTTAAAAATGTCTCTTCTTTAGTACTGGGGTTGCTGAACTCTCCTTGCTTCGATGTTCAAAGGTCCATATATTTTGAACTAAAAAAATGCTTTGAATAAAAAACTAACTAGATGTTTTGTCACTACTAGGACAGGTTCTGGAAGATCACTATTCAATGAGAAATCAGTCTGAGAATTAATGGTACCATCCATGACTAAAGCATGTTCCAAATGGAAGTATGTCAGGTGTCTTAGAAAGGAAACTCATCTCATTCATGCAGACACTTCTTACACCACACACGTTTGACCTAAGACTTTTTAAGAAACTTAACATGTGCATCAGGATCAAGGAAGGTGCTGTCTATATTGAGGTTTTTGCTGGCTTCCTATTCTCAACATAAAATAAAGAAGACATATATACACCCTCCTCCCCCAAACTGGTTAAAAATGTATGTTTTCCATCTTATCTTTAACATGACAAAATTAAAACTTTCCATTAGACTGCCAATTGTTGTTCTTTCTCCTTGGAAGTAAAGCTGGAAGTCAAGTTCTGAAACAAAGGAGTATGGTTACAGAAATACATGCACAGAGAGTTCTAAGAAATTATCTTTATCTGGTTTTGTGCCAGCCATCTTAACTACGTTTTATGCTACAGGCCCAGCTTCTGTATTAGATCATTGCACAGGTGGAAATACGTATTTGTGGGACACTGAACAGTAATTTCCCCAATGCAACACAATTACAGAAACATCTGTGCAAAACATCTTTGATCCAATTCACTACGTAAACTTATGGTTTAGTACCATGACTAAACTCATGGTCTAAAATCATGATGGTCTAGTAACTGCAGATTTCCCTGCACTGCAAAGCCAAAACAATGGGGAAATTGCTTCAAGACACACCAATAGTTTTCCTTTTGGCACCTGTACATCTCAGCTGTTGTTCCTTGCCTGTAAGGGTGTAATTCAATTTAGTGTTAGAAAGGAGACAAATACATTTTACATGAATTAATGAAATCACACGGACAGCATGTAAACACAAGAAGGAAAAGCATATGAAAAATTCACTTGAATAAAAATAGTTTGGACACATGAACCAGTTTTGGTAAAATAAAAAAATCACTTTATGCCTCTACTTGGCTCTTAATTCAAGTATCAATTGGAACTTGTTTGAAAAATTTTTCCATAATTTACCCTTCTTGCCCTTTGTACAAATTGCTTCAGGCTGGGTAGAAAACTTATTTTAGCTGAAAAAAGGTAAGGTTTTTGTTTTGTTTGTTTGTTTTGTGACCCCTATCCGTCTCTGCCCCTTAGAAACTTTTCTGTCTGCAGTTGCAACCAACTCTACCAGCTTCAAACAAATTTCGCAGATGGACTTTAGGATCTTTCTGTCAGTGATCTCTCTCACTTCCATTGAAATATGTGACTTAGTAGGTGGGAGAAGTCCTACAATGACCCTTGTAAAGGAAATGCTGCCACATGAGTTAATACCTTCTTAGTCACCAGAGAATCCACAACAGCAAGAGACTCAATTGATACCCCCATCTGTGGAAAATCATATTGGAGCACTAATTTGCTACTAGAAAATCAAGACATGAAAACTATATCAGGTTTCATTAATTTTCTGGCTTTGGAATTCTTTTTTATGAAATATCAGGGCTAGTTTCATAAATACAAACTTTTACATTATGTTAAGATGCAGCTGAAGACACAGCAGCTGAACACATAGTCTGTTTAATTTTCTATGGCAGGTAAAGAAAGCACAGCAGTTGTAGGCTCTGGGCATTTCTTTTCTTCAAGTTTTATTTGTAAATTACATAAACACAGGGGCAGGTAAAAAGAAAATGATGGCCCTGAAGGGTGATTTTGATATATTGTTCCATGGATCAACATGTTTATTAATAGAACTGCTCTGGAAGGTATGGAATAGGTGTTGACAGTCACTAAAAGTATGAAATTGCTTTTCCATCTACCTATAAATCTCTCAGTCTGTCAGAGTGAATAGGGGCCTAACTGGCCTTCTCATTAGTAAGGGTTTTGAAAGTCTTAGATTTCTCTTTCAGAGAGATTTTTTTACTCCTCTTTCATCCCTTCCTCTTCCAAAAGGAGCATCACTGCCTACAGGAGAAAACTTAGTTCTCTTTATGTAGACACGCTGCAGGCTACTGATGTATGTAAGGAAGTAGGCAAAGCTGGAACCTTCAGTTGTCATTAGATCTTATTTACAGAAAAAGATGAAGATCAACTAGTGAGTCTTAAATGCAATAGGCAAGATGACCCTGTTAGAAGTGACCTGCAAGTATATATCTTACAGCTTAATTCATTCACTTTCTTATAACAATTCTATTAGCAAACAGACTGTTTTAAATTGTCCCCCATATTAATTTCGGAAAACTACAGCATGAGAGAGGTGGATTATTATATTCTTAATTAAAACACAAATACAGTAATTACAGTTTATATGCCATTATCCTGAACCTACACAGGATGACGTTAAACAGCAAAACAGCCATTAATTTTACTGTTCAAAGAAATGCTCATAATCTTTTAGAAATGTCATATAAAATATTCATTTTGAAATGCCCTACGGTGATTTCTGAATTTATTTAAAGTGGGCTGTTGATAGCTCTTTTATAAATAAGCAATTACAGTACACTAAATATATCATGGCCCATCACATTATACATTCTATAATTTCATGGATGAAAAGCTTACAGCTGATCTGCATAAATGTGGTACGTCTCACAGCAGGTGAAGAGTTTGATTACACAGGATAATCAGTGTTATTATTTATAGTAACCATTTATACCTGTTATTTATTAAAACCCAGCAAATCAGATATTGGTTTATTTAAGGAAGTTGCTGTATTATAGGCTGATCTAGGCATAAGAATATTCAACACATGTAAAATGCACAGTTACATTCGTAGTTTGAAATCAGCCAAGGTCAGCAGGGAATGAGCTGTTAGTATTTGGTCACAATGGAGAAAGCTGTATTGGGCAAGCAGCTGGGGTCTGTCCACATTCCCCTAGGACAAGTATCATCACTGCAAACATCATGGCTCCACTGGCAATATCAGATATCCTTGCAAGCACGTTGTCTGAAGAAGCTGAGGGTTGATTAACTCCAGAAAGGTTGAAACAATCTGTGAAATATTTAGGTGATTTTTTTAGACCTGACATGAAGGATTTGCATGAGGGTTGCCCTGCACAAATTACCATACTGCAAATTACATTGTTCATATTCCTTGGTCATTTAAGAGAACTAAACTGTTTAATAAAAGAATTAAATCATAAAAGGTTAGTCTTGTGGATTACTTGAGTGTAGTTATAGGATCCGTGAAATTACACATGCTCAGTTTGTCTGTTGGTATCTTGCATGTTTGCCACCTTGTCTGAATAGTGTTATACTTGCCCCCTCTTGTTAATCACTCATTCAAGTGACAGCAAGAATCATCAGGGTGGGCACAACAAAAGGGGAGAGGTACACACAGAGGATCCTCTCAGCCTCTCCCAGCTGGCTCTGTGCAGGTGCTGCCAACCTCCGCTGAAGGGGAAAGCAGAAGTGAACCTGATGCAGCACTAAGCCATGGTTCCAGAGGAAATGGCCATGCTGAGGATGCTGTTCTGTGAGCTAGGTGGAGTTCTGCTTTTGGTCCTTGAGGATGGTGCCTGGCACATCTTTGAGACTACTTAGACAGAGGGGCAGAGGTCTGGGAACCTCCCGCTCTTTGAAGAAGGGAGTAATTTCTCCAGGGAAAATTCAGACATATAAATGACAGCTGATAGCATGAAAGTTAGCTTAAAACAGCAGAAAAACCCTCTGACAGTACAGACCAGAGGGAAAATCACCTTGGCAATGCCAGCATTTCGGTGGTTGTAGTATGGCAGGTCACCTAGTACTCCCAGCGTGTGTTTCTGAACTAAGGATTTGAGTTTATAGCAGTGAAAATTATCTCCACACAGAAATTCTAATCAACTTTTATGTATATATATTTAATTTTTAAAAGGATGTGACTGTGCTGAAATGACTGCATATGTATGTCTAGAAACAGGTCCACTTCAGCTCTTCCCTTTGAAAAAAACAGAAGAAGCAAAGGCATGGCTGTAGAGTGTAAAGGCCTGGAAAGGAAAATAAACCCATAGTTTTATGTTCTGTTTCAGAGATAGTTCCTGTGATCACACCAAATGAGTTTGACTGACTTTTCACAGGAAGGTAAACTGTGTTCATATTAAACTAAATGGAAGTTTTATGCATGCATGCATATACTGACTATGTAGAACAAAACTATTATGCAATTTGGAAGTCATGATCCTCTTTGCAAAATTCTGCAGGGTCTCATAATAAGTTGGGATAGGTAACTGTAATTACTGTAGTCAAGAGTCAGAGACTTAAAATATTTGGCTTACTTATCCCCTAACTTTCAAAGTAGACAAAAACCTGAGAAGAAATAAATGTAATGTTTCAATAGAACAAAAATGTGATCTAAATAAAATCTACTGCAAATAGAAAAAAATGCAACTCTGTGTGAATTTCTCACCTCTTGTGAGTAGTGGTGTTATGTCCCAAAAGTATACTATAGAATATATGGAAGATGCTCACAAGTATTATGATTAGGACTAAATATTTAAGAATTTAAAGTGAAACTAGAACCCTGACATTTTTGGGAAACTCAGGATTAACATGGTTTTTAATAAAATAAGTACAAATTCCTTAATATACACATAAATATTTTTGTGCTGAAAATCTAATATTTAGAAGTATGTAAAACAAAAATAATAAAACTGAACAATCAAAACATTAAACAATAATACTTGCCTTTTCTGTATATGAACATTCCTGCATTAGACTTACTGCATTTGTGGATTACCCTGTATGATATTGGAAATACTAAACTATACTACTACAGATGGAAACACCTACAAACTTCTATTCTATTGTACTTTATTCTGTATTTAAAGTTTCAAAATAATTAAATTCTCACAATTTTACAAGTGGTTAAAGTCCCTCAGAAGAGATCAAGTTCTGTTTGAAGGAAACAGCTGGATAAATAGCCCTATAATTGAATGATGATATGAAAATATAATTTACTATAAAAATATATACATTGTTCTTTTTTGTCACCTAAATATTGTATACTCACATATTCCAAAGCAGCAAAAGAGAAATTATTTGACACTAATTTGGTGTAAAAAAGATTTCTGGATATTCTGGGACCATTGTACTGAATCTGAGACTGCTTAGAAATAGCCTTTGGCACAGAAGGCTTTGAATTGGAATGAGTTCCTCTGCTCTTCCCAGTAGTCTGGGTTGATAACATGGCATGAGACTTAAGATGCTTAAAGAAAAGAGTTTTCAGTTGAGATCTTTGGTTTCAATGGACAGGAGTCACACTGTGACCAATCTGAGTTTCAATGAGATGGTTCCTGGCTGAAAAAAATTAAGATAAGCTCACAACTCATTCCTGTGGAAATGTTTAGATGGGTGTTTTAGGAAAAAAAAAAAAATCAGTTCTGACTAATACGACTTCTTGATTACATATAACTACATATAATAAGGCCAAAGAGACAATCAGATAGATCAGGTATTCTTATTTATTATCTACACAGTACAATGATACATTTGACAGATATGTCTTGCAGAGTGGCCCTCAATCTTTATAGGTGAGTATCAACAGATTAGCAACCCCTTGGCAGTTCATGTTCATAGTCAATCACATTCACCAGTATCCATTTGCGACACATTTAGCTGTGTCAAGCTTTAGCTTCCAGCTGTTATAATTTTTTTTTTTTTTAATCTTCCTCTACTCTATTTAGGGACAGGGAGGTAGAAATAGTAATTTTTCAGTAAGTGATAGTTGATGCTGAAAATGAAAAAAATTAAAGATGGGAACTGGTTTCAAGTAAGAATTTATTTCAAGTAAGAAACTTTTCACATAAAGCCAAAGTATTAACTTTCCTCAAAATTTTAAGAAAACCAGTGAAAATTATATTCAAAACAAGTCATGGTATTTCTTAGAGTCATAGAATCATAGAAAACGAAGGGATTGGAATGCACCTTAAACATCATCTAGTCCCAACCTGCCTTCCATGGGCAGGGACACCTCTCACTTGACCAGTTTGCTGAAGGCCTTATTCAATTTGGCCTTGAACACTGCCAGGGTTGGGACTTCCAGAACCACCCTTAGCAACTTATTTCGGTATCTTACCACCCTCACAGTCAAGAATTTCTTCCTAACTTCTACCTTAAATTTCCCCTCTTTCAGTTTGTACCAATTACTCCTTGGCCTACCACAGTTCCTGATGAAGTGTCCCTCTCTGGCTTCCCTGTAGGACCCTTCAGAAAGAGGAATGTTCCCATGAGGTGTCTGTGTAACCTTCTCTTCTCCAGGATGAAGAACTCCAAGGTCCAACTCTCCAGGCTGAACTTCTCCAAGTTCCTCAGCCATTTCATCACAGTCCAGTGATTCATTCACTAAAGTTACTGGCGATTTGGTTGTACCTTTGCCTTGAGAGGAAATGAACAGTCATTAAAAAGAGGTGGAAAGATGAGAGATCTTATCCATGTTCTCAACCTAAGACAGGACCAACTGCACCTGAATCCAATAAAAATGTCTTATAAATAGTTAGATCATGAAATTATCAGGTACGCTGTGGAAGAAAATGACCTAATTTTTAACTGTTGATGCTGTTCTGCTTTTTAAAACATCCAGCCAACCAAATATCATTAAACAAGGATTAAGGGAACATTTAGATATTTAATGAAAAGTGGAAAATCTTCATGAGGAGGAACTTGCATTTCACAATACCTGTAAGTACTCAGCAATAGTTGGCTGAAAGGCTATGCACATATTTTCTGTTTTTCTGTTGGTACAAATTCCCTTAGGTAGAAAAGGGAACAGAATCTAGTTCTCCTTAGGTTTATGTAACTGCTCAACTAATTTCATATTGAGAAAACTGTGAAGAAAACTTATTAAAGTACTGACAAACTCATAAAAAATATTCAGGATAGTTTAAGGACATTGTGGAAGAAAGCTTGTCACCCTTCTTTATTAAAAAATTACTGGACAGTCTTGTTCTTTCCTGTAAGGGAGACTTTGTGTATATTTTAAAATAATCTCTAGAACTGCTATTTTAGGTATTGTATACACAGGTTTGTTTTTCATTCTGTAAAGTCTTTTTGTAATCAGAGTTCTTGTTCCAATTTTTTTAAAAATATGTCATTTATATATAAGATTTCCATTCAAACCATGTTTTCGTCTTAATATTTAGATGTGACAGCTTGAAATTCAGCAATGATGTAGAAAGGCATCTCAACGTCTTTGAAAGTACATGCCTAGGAACAATTCTAGGTATTAAATGGAATGAAGTTATAACAAATGTCAAAATTCATGAGGGTTTTTAACAAGTTCTTATCTCCAAAGAAATCCAGAAAAGAAAATTAAAACCTTGGGGGTTTGCTGAATGAAACCAGAACAGTTGCCTTGGCTGACATGCAACTGAAAAAATGTGAAAAGGGCAAAAGAGAAGAATCTTTCCATGAAATGAAGTGAAAGAAGGGATATTTAATATTAAAAAAATAGAAAGACATCACTGCTCTTTGGGACAACTTTGCAGTTTTCTAGTCAGAAGAGATACAGGTATGAAGACAGGAATGTAGACTGCTAAGTGGAAAGAAATTGAGAGCAATGTACAGTAGAGAAGTCAGGGAACTCTTGGAGGACCATGTAGTATTAAGAGGAAAAAAGAAGTATGAGAATCATAGTTAGGGTGAGGAAACCGGTGAGAGATCAGAAATTGAGCTGCAGAGTAACAGAGATACCTGGTATAACCCACTGTTGAAGGCTGACTCATAAAGACAATGTGAGGAGAAAGGAAATGTGATACCCACAATGCTAATATACTCAGTGTTTCAGATAAAATATTTTCCTCCTGTAGATGACCCATAAAAATGTTTAATGTTTTTGTCTTTAAATTTTTGTCTTAGCAGGAAGCTTATGTGTCACAGTGAGTAAATACTACAAGCAGTGGATCACAAATCATATGAAGGAAAGATCCCTGTAGTTGCTTGCAGGGTAGTATTTCTACAAAATCTAAAAAATTGTAGGGTATAGAAAATATCTTGGCATAAGAGTTTTCTGTAGAATTCCAGAATTGATATGCTAAAGGTATTTTAATAAAAATGCAACTTTGCATTAACAAGTGAAAAAAAAAGGCCACAAACAAGTAAGGCTTTTTCATTCAGAGGTGCAAGAAGGTAAAAGTCATTCATATATATGAAGAAGAGGAGACTGAGGGGAGACCTCATCGCAATCTACCAACTTCCTTGTGAAGGGAACAGGAGGGGCAGGCACTGACCTCTTCTCTGTGGTGACCAGACCAGAGTGACAGTCCAGTGACAGGACCCGAGGGAATGGCCTGAAGTTGTGTCAGGGGAGGTTTAGGTTGGATATTAGAAAAAGTTTCTTCACACAGAGGGTGGTTGGGCACTGGAACAGACTCCCCAGGGAAGTGGTCACAGCACCAAGCCTGACAGATTTCAAGGAGCATTTGGACAATATTCTTGGACACATGGTGTGACTCTTGGGGATGGTGCTATGCAGGTCAAGAATCTGGATCCAATGGTCCTTATAGGTCCCATTCAAATCAGCTTATTCTGTGATTCTGTGAAGATTTTTTTTTACAGAGAAGTGTTTAGAAATAAAAATTATGTCTTTTTCTGGGAATTTCTTAACCACTCATTATCACAAAGATGACTTGGATGATTTTCCCAGGAGTAAAAGTATTGTTCTAGCACAAAAATTTGCTTAAGTAAATCTTACCAGGCGTTTTATGGACAGAAACGATTGGGGCAGAGGTAGGACATGATTTATGGAGAGGGTTTTTGTAATAAGAAAGAGGTAAGAGTTAGGTGAAAGGTGAATAATAACCAAATGGAAGACTGAATTCTCTGTATTGAAATAGTGATAAGTGGAAACTGAAGGCATAGAAAATAGAAAGTAAAGTTGAAGACTAATGATGGAAATAAAAGGGAGATTTAAATCTTGATTCCAGAATTTTTCATAGAAATAGTTCGTAAGAAAAGTGCAGCTTCTAAAGGTTTGATCATTTTCATAGAAAAAACTTCTAGTTAATTTTCCATGCACAATTTCCATGGGAAAAGTTAAAAGTTTTTTTCCTTTTAAAAATTATTTCTTTTCCTAAGCAACAAAAAAGGTTAATCTATGAATGATATCTGAATTGCAAAAATGTCTTGGGTTTTTTTGGCTAGATTGTCACAATATATTTAGCAATTAGAAAAGGAAAACAAGAAAAATCAACACCAAAACTAACAGTAATGAGTCAAACCTGCACATTGCCTTATGGGTGTAATTCAGGAAACTGCTGTCATAATGCATACTGCACTGAATAAGCTCTGTGGAGTTTTATGCTGTAGAAAATGCTGTGAGAAATATGGTTTAGCTGGGAATTCTCATCCTGCCATTAATGTTGAGATGCTGAGAGACCAGGCCAGTTTCTGAATTAAAAAGCAAAACAAAACAAAACAAAACAAACACAAGGGAAGGGGAAAAAAAAGAAAGACAGTAGAAAGAAACAGTAGCCTTCTAAAGATAAAATCATGGAAGTCTAGAAATTATCCAGGGATGAATATATTGCAAAGAAGTTAGACATAGAAGCATGTTAAAGTTAGTAAAACATTTGAATGGTGGTAAAAAATCCAAAATCTAATTGTAGGTGTGGATGTTTGTGGCTAGTTTTTGTGACAAGGTAGGATTAATGTAAAGTAAGAACCATACAATCTAACCTTAGCATCACATAGGCAGCACCTTGTCTCTGGAAGGCAGCAATATGTATACTGTATTTTCCCAAACAGCAATTTTATTATTTCTGCAGATGTTCCACAGATTATATGATAGTGTGTAAAACTGCACAAATTTAGTCACTTTTATTTTGGACTTCTTTGATTTCTAGGAGAAAAGTTCAAATTCTCTAAAACTTTGTGTTGCAAAAGGCAAATGTTCAATTAACTGGTTTTCTGGTTTTGTTTTTGTTTTTTTTCCCCAGTAGTTATAATAATTAGTTATTATGTAGTGGTTTAATTTCTGAGCCCTGCTGGATTGAGTCTCAAATCTCTATAACTCTTGTGTGCTAGCTCTTCATTTGCAGCCACCAGACTCTACCTTGTCAAAATGAAGATAAAATATGCAGCAAAAGGAGCAAGGTGACAAATTTTATCTACATGATGGTCGAGACTTTTCCAACTTCCTCTTTGGGTATGTAAATCAGTCAAAAGATAAAGACTTAACTCTTGGCTCAGATGATCTTTACATCCATAGTGAGAGAAAGTTAGGTTTCAGTCATGAGCAGATCCAGAAATATAAAAACTAAGGTTCCTAGGAATCTCATAATTGACAGACTGGCTGTCTCTATATATCAACTTATTTTTATTTTAAAAATTTAAAATCTGCAGGTTTGTTATAAGAGCATTTCAGTTTGTGTTTTTACAGCAAAGCAGATATGTTAGATCATTTGAAGTGAAGCTAAGAGCAAAGTAGATTAGGATGATTTTAACATCATAAGGAAAATTGTTCTTTCCATATTGACAGTTTGTGTCCTCCTTGTCAGATATGTAGATTTTTTGAAGAGTGGATGTTTGAGATATTGAACGGCAAGAATTCAGGGAATTTCCCTGATGGATGTATGAAATAGCACTAACATTTTATTTGTCATTGTTAAGTCAACAGTCAGAGACTGATGATGCAAACTGTGCAGTGGTGGATGTAGAAATGTGAGATAAAAAGAAAACATTGACAGGCAGAGGGGACTAAAGTAATCTGGCAAGGTTATCTTATTATTATCTCTTCATTATCTGTCTGTGAATGATCAAAAAATTAACATACATTAACCATGTACCACTGTTGCAGAGGCTTTTCAGTATTTCCTTATCTTTTCAACTAGACAAGGTCAAGCAAATATTTCAACATACTCTGAGAGATCTTTGCTCCAAACTGGGCAAATTACATAAGTTGTGGGCTATTTTTATATTTTCAAGATCCACTCTAACACGTGGCTGGGTTTTTCAGGTCATGACATATATAGTTTTATGTATACATATGTGAGAAACTGTGAGAGTAGAAGGAGGAAAATATTATTTGATCTGCCATGACAGCAGTAATAATGATAGTGCATTTGAAAGACTGTAAATTTTCTTTTCAGTGTCTAGGGCTATTTTAAACCAAGAAGAATGAGGTTTCACTTAGCCTAAATAATGCTACTGAACTTCTGTCTAAGAAGAAGACAAGTTTAGCTAGCTCAGTTGGGTGAATATTTATTTTTTTCTCTCTCTCCATCCCTTACTTTGCCATAACTACATGCCCTAAGATGGTACTACCAGAAAAACCCATCATACTCTGGTGTTGAGCAGAAATGATGAGCTAGTAGCTGAAAGACTTTGTAAAGGCAGGACATACCTTTATAAAAAAGGTATTCTTCAGCTAATCTTACAGGAAAAAAAGAAATAATTCACAAAATACACTTAGAAGGCTGAGGAGGTGTAGTAGCACTGTATAATCTTGCAAGATTGTTAGTGGGCAGAGCATGGGTGTGGTGCAACACAAACTAGCTAGGGATTAATCAGTGGGAAGCAAAGTGACAGACACTGGAGTAGCTTCAAGAAAACATTGTTAGAAATAATATCCTTAAATTGATCCCATTAGATGGAATCTGCCTAGGAATGAAAAGTGAAATAGGAGAACTTGTGAAAAGAGCATTGCCATTTTTAGCTTGGATGGCAACAAATGATTAAGAGAGGGAAGAAAGCTGAGAGCTGAGCTGAGAGCAGTAGCTGTGTAGGTTGGTCAATTGCTCCTGAGGTGAGGAAGAAGCACAGAGGGAGGACTTCTGCTAGAAATGGATCCACAGCTGTCTGGAAATTTTTAACTTGACTCTTTTCTTCCTCAGCTGATCTGAATGAGAAAATCTTCCCATGACATATGCAGAATTAGCTACTTACATTCCAGTGTATAAACAGTTAAAGTCCTGTTTTACATTTGTAAATTATACTGAGTATGCTTAGATATTCACTTACTTTTTGCTGTTAAAGCTATTATGTAAATAGCTTCTTATTTCAGTAAATAAATTACTGTGAACTCCTTAGAATTTTGAGTATTCACTTATTTGGTCACTGCTTTTCTCACAATTCCATATTTCTTATTTTCATATCTAGGAGTCCAGACTGCATATATGGTTAGGCCTACCTAGATGGTTATGCAGATATTTTCTGGGTAAAGACTTATGTGTACCTCCCAGCTATTTGTAAACTGTCTTCTCTGAAGTCTTTTGAAAGCAAGATATCAGTTTCTTGAATACCTGTGGGAAGCCAGGTACTGAATGCCTGTGTGAATTCCAGTGGTGACCACAGATAATACTAATTTTTTAACTTGGTGATACTGCAAAGGTAGTTTGCAGCATTTGACCTGTGACACTAAGATCCAGGGAATGTAAGTTATAATGGAGATGTGAGGATGAATTAAAATTGGTCTTGTAACAGCTGTAATGTAGAGGAAAATCTGAGTTGTGTGTATGCAAGGGCATATCCATGATGCTTAGCAATTCCCTGTTATGTCAGGGATTCTCCAGTTACAGCTTTGCAGGTGAAGACAAAGGATTGACTTGCAACAAGGTGAGGACTACTATGGCAGCCAGCTTCACAGTAAAGCATTTGACTCACTGTTATAGAAACCCAGACAGCTCTGGAGAGTACCTCAGGCAGCTCCTGACACCCACAAACCAACAGCTCGGCACAACCTTTATGCTTAAGATGTATTGGTAAATTTCCTGAGTGAGTGAGCTGGCTATGGCAGGTACTCTCCTGTCAGTCCTTGCTATAGAATTGATTACCACACATTGGTAATTTGATATAGTCTAAACTGATATGGTCACGTAGGACAACCTTTTCTATATAGTTCAGAAAATCAGAAGATATGCATTATTAAAGATCATAAATAGAAATGAGTTCTGCATGCGCTACAGTGATCATGCTGGACTATAGACCAACTGGGCTGAAACTCCTAATTTCTCTGGAGATGTTCTTACAAGGACCTTACAATAGATACTTCTGTCAATATCCCAAAAATGCCTGGACACCCTATGTGAGAGCTTTCACTCCCCATGTAAACACTATCCCGTGGAACATTTGGCACAGCCAAATTTGTGCAAAACCTATTCAATTCTATGTATGAATAATTTGAGCAGGCTAACTTCCAAACCCAAGGTCAAGTGCTGCTGCCAAAGAAAATTCAGAGTGCTCTTTTTTTGTGGATAGCACTTTCATTTCAACATCTCTCTGAAGCGAAAGTATCCCAAATCCCTGTAAGTAAAGACTGGTGTGCAGTTCAGGTTAGCACATAAATAAACTAAAACTAAAAAAAAGGAAGGATAAAACCAAAAAGGTATGGAACAAAAACTTAGGACATTTAGAAAGTACTGCAATAATCATGTTGCTTTTCCTTGCACACATTTCTGTCTGAGACATTAAATATATTACCTGGTGACTTGGAAATTAATTGGGAAGTTATAGTGCTAACTGGACAGTTGGAGTTATTAATTTCATTTGGTTTGATTAATAGTTTCACTTTTAATGAACTATTAGGATTTAATTCTGACTTCAGTTACCCGTGAGTAAAAATCTACATTGAAGTTTCAGGTTTGCTTAGATTTTACATTCATTTAGCAAAGATATATGACAAAGAGATGACATTTTCCATGCAAATATTGGCTCTTGTGTAAAGACAAGGTGTAAATGTAATAAATGCGGCAAAGCGAACATGGCTTTGAGAGTATGGCTTTGGAACAGTTTCATTATATTTTTGCCTGTGTCTTCAGATTTTTCAGTCTTTTCATACATACCAATATTTTATGCTCTTTTTAGTACATTTTAATATCTCTTCCTCTCCAAGATGACATTCAAATAACACAAAGAAACAGGGAAAATTAAAAATATTTCCTCAGTAGTTTCTTAAATTTCTTTATAGTTTGTAGTTTATGCAATAAACACACACACACATTGGCACAGGAGAAAAAGAGTCTCTGGGCGGTGGCATCTACCTCCTCTGTAGGAAGAGCTCCCCCAGGGGCATCCCAGGCAAATCTAATTCTTTATGCAACTCAAATTTCTGTAATTAAAGAAAAAAGTTCTAATGTCATAACTTAAGACTTATTTCTGGGGCTCAGTCTCTGCTCTTATTCTCTATAATTCCCAGGAAAAATAAAGGTATTGAAAGCTGTTCATGTGACATAGTGCTATGCCAGAGTACAGGACACCCCAGGTGCAAGGTAGGATGCCTCTGCAAATTTCTGGAGCCTTTCGTAACCTTTCAGAGGCACCTTGCTGCACATCACATTATGGTCTGAAATGTTATCCTATACACACAAAAGTTTTGAGCATTTAAAACCAATGAATAAAATATTAACAAGTACAAAACTATACAAAATGCAAGTTGTAAACTTTCAGTGCCATGGGCAGCTTTCTGGGATTACAGGAAGCTAGAACAGGAAAGGAAGCTTAATGAAGTAATGGGAAAGGCAGTATCAGACAAGCGAGGAGCCCTAGGCCAAAATTTTTTTTGGAATTAAATCTTTTATCCTAATGAAAGCACACAGCCATAAGATATCAAGATATTGATGATGATGATGACTATTAGTATTATTGGAACAAAATAAGAGCATTCTGACAGGAAACACGAAGAAATTACAAGTTGTTTAGGGATAAAAACAGGGATATTCTTGACACAATAAAAAACCCCAAAAAGTATCCAAAGTTAAGCTGCTCTGTGACACATTTTTATCAAGTAGGGCCTCAGATGTTCAGTGCTTAAATAGATGCCATTTTTTCACTTTCCCCGAACTGGTGTCCTCATTTATCTGCCATTTAAGCAGACACTAGTGCCGCTGACTGAAATGACCTCCACTGCCATCAGTGGGAGTATTTACATGCTTAAAGTTAAATTTCTTTAATGTTTTACAAGACTGGCTCTTCAAAGACAGATATTTTGTGCCTCTTCTCCCATGAATGAAGACTAGTAATTGAAATCTGCTTTTTTTTTTTTTTTTTTTTTTTTTTTTTTTTTTTTTTTTTTTGCATATGTGTGGCACCACTTAGTAGTTTATTGACTCTGTGCAAGGTGTTGATTGTTAGTCACAAGAATATATCTTTTCTCAGCTGAAATTAGTAAACCACTGGCCTCAGGGCTGATATGCCAGGTTAGATGAATAACTCCCTCCCAGCAAAAATTTTGATATGCAAACTGTGGCTTTTGTCGAGGCAGACATAACAGCACACATTAGTCGTAATCCATAGTCGAGAGAGATAGAAAGATTTTTTGCTTTCTCTACTGCTATTCTTCTACCTCTTCACAATTGCTGTAGCCTATTGAGATTGGCTGCTTAGCAAACAATGACAAGGCTGTCTAACAAACAATGACCATTCAGGCAGTAAAACAATTAGCTATACAAGTAAAGGTATAGTTGCTACATATTATCCACAAGTTCTTCCTTCTCAATGTCCCATAAAAAGGATATCCTCTCCTTGTGTCCAGAACATCTTCTCTCATTGATCATCTTCTTGGCCTTCCCTGTGGGTTTCACTGAAGCTGCAAAACTTCATTGTAATATTCTCACAGGTAAATTCTGACTGTCTTTAGGTCTAAATCTGTGAGGCCCCCAGTCCAGCTGTCAGCCTCATCAGAAAACTACAGCTATAAGAAATAGGTGTTTAGAAGTATTTTTTTTTTAAGGAGAAAGCTCTGGCTGCTACTAGATGACAGATCTGATGACAGTAATAGTTATAATCAAAAAATAGCACGGTAAAGGGACAGCAATTTTCTGCATCAGTTTTGGTAAGAAAAACACAAAATAAAACAAATCACAAAGAAGCTGATATTTTGGGAAGAAAACTTCCCAAACACTGCATAGTTGCTAGCGTCTTATGATATTATTCAGGCTTCACCACAACTTAACTATTAAGGCAATGCAGACACCAGCCATTTGTATTGCTTTTCTTTTCCTTATCAAAATTAAGTTTTCTGATTTTTTCCCCCCACAAAACCTCACTGATATAATTTGTTCTCCTCTATGCAATGATAACTTCTTGGCTTTAAAACTAATCTGAAAGTCAAACCTTACCAAATGATAGCACATTATCTTGTGATAGGCTGGGTAACTGATGCTATAGAATGTTAACTAATAATGATTTTTGAATGTGATACTGTTCTTGTCAAAATACACAATTAAGATCCCAGTAGTTTAATCGGGAGAAAAAAAATGGTCACAAAAATGAAGAGTATTACATGTCTGAGGGTGTTATAATGCAGCTGGTAGTTTTTCTTATGTGCTGAATTTTATGGAATTTAATCGTGGAGAAAAAGCTTTGCCTCTTAAGATACTTTACTAAGTCATTGCTACAAAAGATGAAATAAAATCATTGTAAATACCAGCATCAGAAGGAGGAAAGAGTGTGCTTTTTCATATATTATTATTCTATGGTATGCAGCACTTTCACTGGAAAATTCTGAATAAGTAATTAGGTGTAAACTTCACTTATTTCATTTGCAGATTTACATTCCTGTAAGTCACTGCAAAGGTCACTTTCTACAGATTTGCAATGAGGTCTGAATGTCACTAAGTATTTGTTATCTCCATACAAATAGTTGCAGGCAATGTCTTTATTTTTAATTCACTGGTTTATATTGTTGATTCTTATCTCATCAAAATTACAGCAAGAATAAATGAATTTATGAACTAAAACCAAAATGAACCTTATGTAAGTAGTTCTGCTACAAAATATTACATATGTACTTAACTGTGTCTTCACAGTTGTGTTACCTTGTGTCAGTTTTGGAACTAAGAGTAGTGTAGCGTAAAGATGCCTTTAATTTTTAAAGGAAGCAGAATTAACCAAAGTATTTTTTGCACTGAAGGGTTTTGTAATACAAATATTACAATAGCCTGCAGATCAAACCTGCTCAGTTTCCAAGAAATGTGTTATCAATTTGTATGACATTGCCTTTCTGCAATTTTAAACTCTGAGATTTGTGAAAATCTCAGCTGTGTGGTGATCTGCATCAGCATTAGTAGTGACTCAAGTGTATTAAACACAGACAACCCAGCTTCTCTGGTGCATGTCTAATAATGAACCTTAGTGGGGGGAGAATAACAGTGGTCATCCACACACAGAATTGATGCACAGATCTTTGCCATTAAAAAAAAAAAAAATTGAAACAACTCTTTACTTATTAGTTAAAACAAAAGGAAAAGAGAACCAAAAATTTTTTTCTATAGCCTTCAACAGTCTCCTAGATGTCACTTCTAGTCACAGTAGGAATTAATTTTAAAAGATCAACTAATTAATTGTTTTAAGAAACTATGTTTCTATAGTTACATGTTACTCATAGCATTCATGTAAAAGCTGATATCAATTATATAATATAATTCAGAGGGAAGCAAAGTGCCACAAATTGAAAGTGATACTTTAGCTCATTGATTGATTTTTGTATTGGGTCTCAAGAATAACAAAGGAAAGGGCAAATGCTGTGAAATTCCAGCGGATAATGGCATTTCCTTCTCTTGCTCAAAAATGGAAAAACTATTTATGCTTCCCAGTTGCTTTACTTCAAAATGTGGAGGAGAGAGAGAGAGAGAGCGTGTGTGAATACACATTTGTATGTATTTAGATAACTGATCCACAGGAAAAGAAAACCCACTATGGACAGTCACACATTTAGTTTGCATACTGATTTTGTGAACATAAGACGGTTAATGCAGTTACTTGAATCTAGGTAAATGTAATTATCCCAAATTAACTTATCAGAAAATGGAGACAGAAAAATCATTTGAGGAAAAGATCACAGGAACAGCTAGTGGAGGCAGTTCCCCTTGCTCTGCATGTATTCAAAAATTTGTCTGTTAATAAGATGTTTAAAAAAAGGTACGGATATTTTTTCTTGTATAGGGAGATTTAGGGTACAATATTGAAGTTTTGATAGAGACCTCACTTATATCCAGGGTTTTGCCTTCAAAACAGGCTTTTTATAAAGTTCCTCTGAGTCAGAAGAACTTGGCTCCCAGAGAGGTAGAGGTGTTTTTTGCTGCCTTCTTCAAGGGGTAGAGACTAGAGAGCAACAATCATTCTTTGATAAATGCTGCAGCAATTCCCACCTAAAACACATACCTTCTTTTCTTTTTACTTTGTTCCCAGTTTGAGATAGTCATAGTGTTGACACAATTTACAGACTGATAGTTCCAAAGACAGAGGTTTCTTGGGCTTATAATAAATTTGGCAATGGTGACACAGGTATGTCATACATTGCCCAGCTGCTCAGTATCAGAATAATTGTGGGCAAGAGGCTTGGGAAGGCTTTCTGCTTGATCAGACTCTTGAGATTATCAGCAGAAATGTTGTTTGGATGTGAACATCTGTGCCAGTCTAAGAAACATCAGCCTAAAGCTGCTGAGTGGCTATTAGATGGTAAAAATGGCTTTTATCCACTTCTGACCTTTTCAAGATCAGCTTCTCCCAAGTGAAAGCTTTTACAGTTTTCTTCCAGTGTTTCACAAAGTCTACTCTTTAATTCATTCATTCATAAAGGTTATCTATAATTTTTTAATTTACCATGCTCTCAGAGAGACTTTATTCCAGGTCATTAATTTTTTTTCCTGAGTAATTGCAACACTCTTCCCTGCATACCCTCTAGTTCTTCTGAAATATTGTGTATAGTCTGTAAAGGATTTAAGACCTCCTAAGCCCAAACTTCCACCCTGAGAAGAGAGGAATAATCCCTTCAAAATTTAAGCAATTTTAAGCACTTCAGTCTGACAGTGGTAAAAGCAGGAGCAGACATGTTAACAGCTTTGAAAATAGAGCTATTTTTTTTCCAAAATTTATAGCTTTGAATTTTGAAATATATTGCCATTTTCCTCCCAGAAGCTTCACTGTCAGTTACTAAGTAAAACCATCATTAATCACAAGTAGCTATAGTCATGTGCTGATTGTAATTTGGTCACATTGAACAAAAGACGAATGATATAGAATACTATTAGCAATGATGGTTTTAATGTAGACATTTATCATTGATTCAGGTTCACTTGATATGACTTTGGGATAAAAACAGGGAAAAATTGCCTTGCTGCTGGAAATTTTATTGCTATTAAATCATAATTTTGGCAAAGATGTGCAAATAAAACTGGCAGAGCTTTCCTTTCCCATTTTTCCTCTCCTAAAAGACACAATTATAGAGGACTCAGAAGAATCCAGATGCAGTGCAATTAGAAAAGTGAATGCTGATTAGTTGTCATCTATCTAATATCTAATAATAGAAGCACAGTTTTTGGCAAGCTATCTATTTATAGGAGTCGTTCAATTTACCCAGCTCATCAGAATAGGTAAGATCCTATAGGAGAAGGATAGATTTATATGTAATATTTGAAAAGGCATATTTATTTCCCCCTCACCTCAAAAAACTTTTTGAACAGCCCTGCATTACAGTGCTGGTGTAACTGATGGCACACTGAGACTGATGGCACACTGAAGAAAATCTTCATTATCTAATTTTGTTCTAAAATATGAGCCAGAAATACAAGGCAGTTTTAAGTTTGTGTGACAGAAGAAAAAGAAGAAAAGCATAGTGACTATATGCTTTTCTTGTTAAAAAATATATTATGCTTTGTTAAGCATAATTATATTTGCTAAGCATCATTTCTCTTCTCTGAGGTAACTATATTGTTGCAAAACTGACAGGAGGAACATAGCATAGGAAGGTATTTATTATTCAAAATTATCATTAAACCTTGAAGGTGATGTAGACCTAGTTGACTTCACAAATGTACACAGACTTGGGATGGAGTCCTAATTCTTCATCAAGAAACAAATATACTGTTTTACGTATAAAAAGACAGAAAATGAAACGTGTGTTATTCTTGTTTTGGCTTTGAGTCCGAGGATGGAATCCAGAAGGTCCATCTGTGGTTGCGAGGGGGCCAAAATGTAATGGCCCTGAGTCAATGCAGGAAGGCAGGTGCACACTGGAAACAAGAGGGAGCTGTGAGAGACAAAACTGAGGAATATGATGGGACTGTTTAGGAAATGGTTTAAGGGAGATTTAAAGCAGATTGGAGGTGGTGGTGGAGGTGGAGACAAAGAAAGATTCTTAGATAGTAAGTTTGTAAATGTTACAGATCTGCAGGTCACAAATACAATATGGATTCAAATAATCACTTGCAACTAGTACAGGCCATGAAGGTGGACTTTTTATTTTCCACACTTTTGTTTTGTTCTGTGTTGTTTTATGCATAGTTGGACGTATCTGCAAATGCTGTGACCTGTGATTAAAGCCTTGTGGAGAGCAATCGATAGGCCAGCATGTGTGAAAGAAAGTGTGGCAGTGTTTATTGAGAAGGAAACACTTCACTACTCACTAGCAAAGTAGGAACTGAGGTCTCTGTAGTCTTCTTGGTTAGCAGTTCTTTGAGAATTGTAACTATTTTTCATGTTTTTACAGGAAAGGTTTTTTTACCCAATCTTAGGAATTATTTTCTATTAAATTCTGTCCCTATTTGGGAATAAAAATCTGTTATTAGCCTGAATAATATCTTGAGCCCTTTTTCCTAAGGTTGTGATCAGATATTACTGTCATGTTTAAACAACATCAGTGCACTCCCTTGCTGTTTGATGTCTTACCACAGTCACACAGTTACTGAACACTGAAAATGAACTTATAAAATTGCCTAATCAAGTTATTGGTCTTTTTTCAGTAGTTGGATTTCCCCCATTTCAATATAGACAGTGCATACATTTTGTTCTATTGATAAAACCATTTGGAATGCATTTCCACATTTTATCAAGAAAACTGGCTTGAAAGACATTATTCATGGGCATATTTTTAGCTTTGAAATCAGCTGTGCAGTGCAATACACGTAATAGAATAATCTTTAAGATTCCTGCTAACTGGCACTGAAATGAATCTTCAGATTCCTTGTTTCCACTTTCCTGCAGAACTCCCTGAAGATTACATGGAAAACAGTTCTGTCTTGGTGCGTAACAGAGTTCGTATAAAAGCTCCAACCAATAGTGACATTGGTGAGCTCCAGCACTATAGTACACTGCATAAATTTGTACATATGGTATATACAGTTTGAAGAATTTAGGCCTTTGCATACAGCTTTTTAGGATGTCAAGCTGCCTTGCTGAGTGGCATTCTACCTAGTGAGTGATAGCACAGGGAAGTATTTTTTTACATACTCTGTTCTCTGGGGACAAAATGGGTAGTGATCTGGTCCATTACCACTTTCAAAGTTGTGGGAAGTATCCTGTAAGTCCAACCTGGCCATATGCAAAGGTGTCAGCAATTCTGAAGTCTCATCCAGAACCCTCAGAATTTCCAAAGCAACCAAAACTGACTTCTACTAATATTCTATGAGGTAGGGGTTTCAGTGGGCAACAATTCCATTTTTGTTCTAATGTTTGATATGTAAGTGAAACAAGGGTCTCAAAAAGAAAACTTTTCACCAGTCATCAATTTACTTAAATTTATAATTCTCAAAATATGTGTCACTCATAAGAACTCGCATATTCTGTAAGTGCTGCTCTGAACTATTCTGTGGCTTTTTTCAGTTCCGGGTGTAATTTTTGTTTTGGTTTTTTGTTGTTGTAGATGTTTTGGTTTTGGCTTTGTTTTGTTGCATTTTTATTGTTGTTGTTAGTTTGGGTTTTTTTATTGTTGTTGGTTTTTGTGTGTGTGCATGTGCAAATAAATTGGGAAACATCATATTTCTCATCTCATATTCTTAATTGATCTGTCCGAGTTTTGTAGAGTAAGACGTGGGTTGTTGTTGAGGAATGATTATTCTGTATTTTTATCACAGTGCCATGTAGTTTGAAATGTAGTTATAGATTTTTGCTCTTAAAAAATCATGTTAGGACTGAATTTTAAATTACTTTCCCACAATTATAATTTCTATTGCTGAAGCCCACAAGGAGGCCCTTGGATTTCCTGTGATCCAGCTAGAGAATCATGTTGATTTTGCCATATACTTTGGAGACAAAACTTTCCTTCTAAAGCACTAATGTGCATGTAATTGGACCAAGTAGAACCTGCCCACAGCATCCAGCTTCCACAACATCCAATTTTTCCCTGTGCTTTCAATCTGATAACAGGAGAGCCAGCAGCCAGTAACTGCATCAAGTAAAAATCCCCAAACAACCTCAAGGCTCTGATGATTTACTAAAACCTTTAACAACACAGTTTATGCTTCTGTACATTTTTCCTGTCACTCCTGCAACTGTGATTTATACAAGGAGTGCCTGTGCCCACTTTGGAAATACAGTCTTATGTTGTGCAATCACTTCTGAGCTGTTCTGCACGCTGTGTACTTTGATGAATAATACTTCACACAGAGACATTCCCAGAAAGCAGAGAATTAGAGAGGGAAAGGAGAAACCCAACCCTGTCTACTACTAAAATTGTTTCTGTTCTCTGGTGAAGGTAACCACCAGTTTGTGTGTAGTGGCATTCTTTCACTGCACACTTCAGAAAGGCCTTGGTGGCGGTAGGCTACTGTGCTCTTGCCCTTTCCTAAACCCACAACAAAACATGCACTGCTGGCACCTATATCTATAATACTAAAGGTCCTAATTTAGATGCCAGTTTAAAATAACCCTTAGGATAACATGAGTGTATTTAAAGTCCCTGCAATGTGTTTCAGTGTTTAACTGAAAGAAGTTGGTGATATGATTGACAATCATTACTAATAGATTTAACCTATGCCAAAATTTCTGTTTGAACAGGCAGAATGCCTGTACTAAACTGACAGTTTGAAAGCCATGGAAGAGTTTGAGTAACTTGCTACAGATATTTGATCTGTGGCCATGGATGCTAAGGATCCATATACTAGGAGCTGGGTAGAAACTTCTTCCCTTCTTTTATTATCTTAGCATGCTCCTTTTACATATACAGCCTGAATAAAATAATCTTGGCAAAGATGCCACTTAACCCCTGTAATCTCCAGATTCCTCTAATATTCAAATAAAATCTTAATAATGTTACTTCTTGGAATGACTCTTCATTTGAAGATGCTACTTATGTCTTCAATTGTTTCATACTCTTATTTTATGTTGAATTAGTCTGTTCCCTAAAACATTGAGATTTATGGTTCATTCCTTTCTTCTTACAACCTCCAAGTTAGTAGTGGTGGCTGATGATAGTAATTAGTAATGGTAGCATGTTGTTCTTGTTGTTGTTATTAAAAAGAATTAAATATAATATTTTGTTGTTATTTTCACCTTTTAGGTAAAATCTGAATCTCAGACCAGGAGCAAGAAAGCTTTTAATTTTCCTAGGCTTTAGGGGTCCTTTCATAGTAATTGTCATAAGCAGGTGATTAGATATTAAGCTATCGCTATGGAATTATGTATAAGACACGAGAGAGCTTTCCTAGTGGGGTGTTAAATTAAATACAACTTCAGATACTACTTTGTGTGCTATTTAAGGCTGGTCAGGAAACAAGAATTCAGTTTTGGTAAATCATGTAAAGATTTCTGGGCTAGGTTTTGTCCCACACTGGAGAAATCTCAGATCTTTTAAAACCAGTGGAATGGGAATATGAACCTGGATTTCCTATATCCCTGAGCTGTGAGAACCAGACTGTAAAATCAGTCTCCTAAAATATTAGGTTGATGCTGTCCCTTTTCATCTGAGCACTGGCTGGCCATTGGGTTTGCCTGGGAGGAGAGGTGTCACCATACTCCAGTAGTAGCCAAAGGTGGTGAGAGAAACGTCCTGCTTCAATTTTTCTGAGGAGCCAATTAGGAAATTATTTAATCTTTGATTCTTCCGCATTCCAGATGAGTATTCTTATGGCATCTTTGTCTCCCATCAAAATCTTGAAGACTTGGTTTAACAACTGGTAAAAATTGTCTTCTCAATGATGGCAGCCAAGAACACAATGGCAGGCAGCAAAAAGTGTTTTTCCACCATGATGGATGGAATTGTGGACTTAATATATATTTTCAACCATGTCAAGAAAATCTTAGCCTCTCTTCTCTGTTCCTCTTCCTTGGCTTCCTCCATCTTTACAATTTGTGAGCTTGTGTTGTGGAAAGCCTCCTTTGGATTTTGTGGAAAACTGCTTAAATCAGGTATTGGTGACTCTATTCTATAATTATCTCTTCAGCAGAGTTTCAAACTGGATGGGAAGATATACTACCAAGACAAAACTCACAGATTAAGCCCCAATCATGCTTCTGAAATGAATCCCTGTTTAGTGACCCTTGGAGTGAAAGCATGATGTACAAAAAATGATGCGAAACATAATAGCAAAAAGTGTCTCCCACACTGAAACTGCAGCTTCGCGAAAACCAGTGTGATTTTTGTGTGGGTGACAAAGTTTACACAGTTAGAGGTTTTTGAAAACAAATCCTTTGATAGAATTTGCTGCTGTGACTATAAGGTACCTTAAACAATTTTTAAAATCCTTGAATCTAATCATGTTATTGGACAAAGTAGAGTAATTTAGAGTTATCTATTTCTGTCAGCACCAATTTTTCTGTGTTATCTTCTTTTAAGAAATACCCCCTTGATGTATATGATGCTGGGCAAATGCCTTTTATTAATCAGAAATTTCTTGTTTTGAGACATTCTAGTGGCAGAGAACTACTGCAATAATGTTAAATGCCACTACATAGTACAAGCCCACAAAACCTAGTCAAGAAAAAGAGATCATTATTTAGTTACAAGAGAGAAAAATCCTGTGAATTTGCTGTGTGATAGTTACAGATCATGTGTCTATTTTATTTTTATATCTCATGAGATAGGAAAATGGGTCAACTATTTGCTGCTAAATTATTTCATTTTCTCAATATATAAGAATATGTAAAAAGCTTCCAGTTCCTGATTTGTGAACTATGAAGAAGCTACAAGAGAAATGCTTTCTCTAAAGGCCCTTGGATTAAGCACTTCTCAGTCTAAATATTCTTTGGCTCTTTGCCATTCACTGGCTTTATCAATCATTTGCACTTATATAGCACTTTGCAAACACTATGAAAGTTGTGTCTTGCCTCATTCCTGTGTGAAAAGTAAATATCATGCCATATTCATTAGAAAATGTGGATAGATTTATGTAGGTAATAGAGAGAACACAGTTAACCAGTAAGTTTTCTTATAATACATATTTGTCCATTTCCCTCATACAGATGCATTTACCTCTACGGATTGAGCCCATTCTACATTTATAGCAATGTATATAACTGTACAGTCACAGCATGATGACTCTCAATTTATGTTGGTATAATCCCTTTGAAATTATAATGCCATGACAGGCCATGTTCCTCAGCTTCTGCCTGGGACATAGTTAGCATTCCTGAAGTAACATTCTAAAACACCCTATTCACTCAAGGGTATTAAAGTAATGATATTGCCCACTGAAAAATGGAACATGGGTGTTAGCACAGGGTTCCTGGGCTGAAACATGTTACTCGCTCATATTGGAAATTTATACGGAATGTCAGAACCGCCCATTGTTAGCTTACTTAAAATATATAATGGCCTTTGTAAGATATGCATAGAGAGGATGGGAGAGAGCATGTTATAAACATACATATGTGTATATATAGTGGAACATCTGCTGTACATTCAGGTTTATGGTTTTCTTCATATACATTAAAAGACTTTTACTCAGAGATTGCATTCTGGAATCAGTATGTCACAAAAAGCAGGATTTATTTTTTGAAGTTTATTCTTAAAATGTTACAAGAATTGCTGAAGAAATATTCTTCCTCCCCCCACAGAAGTGCTGTTTTCTGGGCTATGTCAAAAGTGGCGTGAGAGAGGTGTCAAAAGCAAGAGATGGGAACACTCAATGTGGTTGCACTTTGTCTTCATTCCTGCATCCCATGCTGATCCCTGGCAAGACACTGGAGCAGGTTTTTCCCTTCTGCCCACCCTGGCCCCATGTGCAGACCTTGTTTCCTACAGGCCTGCTGGTCCCAGGTTGGTTTGGGTGCTTCCAATGAAAAAAGGGAGGAAACTTAGCCTAAGTAGCAGGGGAGATGAGTCAGTTACTTTGCAGCACACGATATGTAAGGGCTTTACTTAAGGAGGCCTCCCAGTTTTTTACTCAGCTGCACCTTTCTCCCTTTGAGAAATCTGAGGAGGCTCAGCCAAGAGCACTCACCTGTAAGTTATGGGCTTTTATGCTGCTGTGGATTTCTCTCATATTCCAAGCATATTTTCTGGACTACCTCTATTATCAAGAATTTAAAAGTGTCAGTAAGTGTTGTGAATGAGGAAATAAGACAAGAGAAAACATCTGATGCCAGACCAAAATACATTTTTTACAGTTATGACTGCTATGTTTGACCTGCTAAATTGAGCACTAAAATGGGGCCAGGTAGGTCAGAAGTACTGTCTTGCATTTCTGGCTTCTGATTTAGAAGAAATGATGGTAACCCTCTCAGTCAAATTCACAATAACAATGTCATTAAGTAAAGGATCAAGATCTCTTTTCTTTAACCTACCAGAAATTTGTCTAGGAATAAGTGGCAATTACGAACCAAGATTTGAAAAGCATTGCTTATGAGTTTTGTCCCCTTTGGCATTAAAAGTTTTTTTTCCATCTTCTCCCCAGCAAGATATCTCTTTGAGTAATATACACTTTTAGTATTTTTATTAGTATACGTTCAGTAGAACTACTATCTGCCTATGGCAGGTTTTTTGATGTATGTCAGTGTAGATAAGTTATCTCAATTGCTATCCACAACATAATTAATTCTCAGGCAGGATGGAAAGAGAGGGCTGTCTGGATCTGACATAATTTAAGCTAAGTGCTATGATTGAGTTTTAGTGCTTGATTTATATAAAAATATTATGAAATTATCGTTAATTTCACTAAGAACAAAGCATCTCTTTTCATGAGGAAAAATAAGATGTCTTATTTTTGAGTTGAGCATTTTATTTTTCAGTTTTGCCAGCAAGCTCAAAAGTAGTTGATCATAGAGCTCTAGCAATAAGTATTCCGATATTCCTATAAAATCTGTTTTTCTTGCATATTTCTTGCAACATAGGAATCCATTCTTCTCAGCCAATAAGCCCTCTTCCACATTCCTAGCTGCAAAGAAGATATTTATGATAGAGGCTGTCATTCTTCATGCCCTATACATAAAGTGCTGGAAAAGTATTTTTACCCTTTTGGTGTGGTTTTGTTGTTTTTTTTTTTTTTTTTTTTTTTTTTTTTTTTTTTTTTTTTTTGTTTGTTGGTTTTGGTTTTTTTTTTTTAAGACAGCCACCCAGTCCACAGTTACTTTATAGAATAGACAATAGAAATTCCACACTATTTATTTCCTGGGAGTCCCTTTCTCCTGTTCAAACACAAGACTAGGAAACATATACAGCAGTAAAATATTACCTTTATGAGTTTTGTTTTGCAAGCATTTTTAAAAAGAATATCCCCTCCACAGTTTTGCAGTACTTCAGGGAACATTTTGATCTTTTTGGAAAGGAAACAATGCCAGTGAGGTTGTGTCATCTGTGCTACAAGGGCTGGGTAGACAAGACAGGCCTGAATTAAACTCTGATGAGAGGAAAATGCAAGCTGAACAAAACACCCAACTGCTCCATGAGAAAGGAACCACTTGCCCAGCTCTTACGTGGATAATGATAACTGGCATCAGCTAATCAATACTTTTGTATCTCAAACAGGTAGGATTCTTGAGATGAAGCTGCAACAAAAGGGGAAATGTGTGAAGCACATGATGGAGAAGTAAAAGTCTTGCAGAAGGATGCAAGTGCAGCTGTGGAGGCAGGAGGCTGGAAGTCTGCCTTCAACCAGCACTGCTGCTGTAAGGGCAGAAGGTACAGAGCCACAAACTTCATGAGTTCAGCTGCCTTCCTGATCCAACCAGCAAAATGTCTTATTCCAGGTGTTAGAATCTGTGGTTAAATACAGAGGCAAATACACCATGAGTAATTTTGTTAAGTATGAAAAAAAAAATTGCATCAAAATTGATTTTGCATCTATTTAGTGTATAGATTGCACATACTATGGAAGTAAATGGGCAAGTACAAGGAGGGGATGATTTTAAAGGTGAACACAGAAAGGCAAGAGTATTTGCCTGTATGCATGGGTCAGTTACTCTGCCAGGAATCCAATGAAATATGCTTTTATCTTTGATAAGGTATTTTATAGCTTCTCCTTGAATGTATTTCTGATAACACTTTCTTATATATTCTCTCTGGCACACCACTTTCATTATTTTCCTATCACTTTATCGACATATGTAACATGCACTATTGCTTTGTCATCCATTAGTCACAGCACCACAATTGGACTTACAGTTGTCCATGGGTATATTTGATTCAGCTGGATGTGGATAAACTAGGAGTGAAGTTATTTAGGATAGGTATGATACAGTACATTTGATCTTAAAACTGGTTGTTACCTAAAAAGAATAATATTCTCCAAATGCTTGATTAGAGCTTGAGGGCTACATTTGCAAAGATGTGTGGGGGAAGTTGCATAAATAAATTTTATAATTGTCAACAGGATTTCAGTATCTATCTCACCAACAGGATTTAAATAGCAATAATGATTAAGAAACCCACATTCACTAATTGCATCAAAAGTGTAAAAAATAAGTTTTCAAAATTAGCCTTCCTCTGCTTTTGGTTTTGGATTAATAGATATAGCTCATGTGCAGTATTTTCCAAATTCAGATAGCAAATTATAATATATTTCTTCTATTTCATGACAAATGATAACTTTTAACTGGCTATGTAACTTTGGAGCAGATCTGTTACAAATAGCAGAATCTGCTTAATTCCCGTGGTATCACTTAGGCCCTGATCTTGCAATCACATTTGCACAGATGGACTCCTGTATCCAGACCGAGCCCACATGTGCCAGAGAGGCTCCAGACAATGAAGGCATTGGCTCATGGAAATCCAATTGCAAGATCAAGACCTCAATTCCCTTTAGTTTTGTCTCTTCCTAATGAGAGCTGTCAATTACTTATAGTAATTAGGTGGGCAATGGATGTTAATGGGACGAGATTTTAAATATGCTACTTCAAAATTATATGAATAAATCATACAAATTTCTTTGCCTGTCTTTTACCATATGTCCTCTTTCAAATATGTATCATTTGTTTTGTATCTGTTAAAAAAAGGCACATAAAGTACAAGCACCACAGTTGACTTTGAAGAACTTTAAAGGTGAGGTGAAACTTTTAAAAAATAATAATAAGAAAAAAGAGTAATTTTATAAAACAATGGAACCATTTGATTTGAAAAGAAAGTTATGGATTTGCTAGTAAGGGTGCTCCATTTTGTAATTTCTTTTTTTATGTTGTTAGTGGTCACTTGTAAAACAAAAGTTTCTACAATAAATTGATTTTAATTTGTACATCAGAGTGAATGAGATTACAATGCTTATTTTGGTTATGAGGGCATGATTCACCCCTACATTCCCTGTGTTTCTAGTTGGTGTCATTTATTAACATCAGTAAAAATCTGACGGGATATCTTTCATTTCCTCATAAGACAGATATCATGCAAATAGTTGTCAGTAAAATGCAGATTTTAATCCATTTTCCTGAATTTAATGCAACCTTATGTAAATGATGTATTATACTATGCATAGTTAGTATGCTGGGCACTGGATGTCTCCTGTGGAGAAAACAAGCTCAAGTTAAGCAGATATGCCTTCACACTGCAGAATGCTCAGTTGCCAGATCGGGTCAGTGCTAGAAAATTACAGGTTCCAGTATTTTAAATAGAGTCTTTGCAGAGAGCACCATTAAATAACTGCACAGATCTATTCCTGTCCCCAAGCAGAGGCAATAATTGGTAACTCTTGTCATTACGTACAAACACTCTGTTCCTCCAAGAATAGCCCAGTGTGATTAGCTCTGAGTAGATTGGCTGTTCCTTTATGAACTCTCGAGTGGCTTCTCCTCCATGCGCATTTGCAGATAAAGCCACTGTAACTGAGCACAGCTGATGAGTCATCTCACTGAGTTCTGTACATCTGTTCCAAAACAGTTCATTGTTTTCTTGAAAAAGGAACAAACTTCTATTTTTAAGAAAGTCTGGGTTCGCAACATTGTTATTAAGGGAAAGCTCAGGCAGACATTTTATAAT
This sequence comes from Coloeus monedula, assembly GCF_965178545.1. Classification (NCBI taxonomy): domain Eukaryota; kingdom Metazoa; phylum Chordata; class Aves; order Passeriformes; family Corvidae; genus Coloeus; species Coloeus monedula. The sequence goes on from NC_138782.1 coordinate 56,125,770, forward strand.
CTTAGCCTGTGACATGAAGAACACTCCTGCTGCAGACCGACAGTAATTCTTAGTCTAAAAATGCTTTTTTTGACATTGTTTTTCTGTCTGTTGGCTTTTCTCTCTCTTACCTAAGTTCAGAACTCAAACTGTGTTTTCCTTCCTAAATCACGTTTTATTTCCAGGGATTAGGGGTGATTCAAAAGTAGTTGAAAGCAGAATGCAGCTGGAGTGCTCATCTAGTTCATGTATAATAAGGACTCTTAGCACTTCTGCCCATTCCTGGTCTTTTGAAATGCAATATTTCAGCAGGCTTTTTAGTTCACACTTCTTCAAATAACCATAGATACACACACCTAAAAGATCAAGAGCTTAAGATTTCATTTAAAAGTAGACAACTGGGTATCTCTGCACGACTGAGGAGTCAGTCACAAAGGATAATAAAAATGTATACTTGAGCTAAATCATGTACTGTGTCTTAAAATTATTAATTAGAATGGATAAATTTAGATATGGCTGCTGGTGTAACAGAATACTTTAACTGGCAGCTCTGTTGGCTAGAACTTAAATGTTTCCCACTTGTTTAATATTGATTTAGCAATCATCAGAAGAGCTTTAATGCTTAAAAATGAAATCATTTGTTTGAATATTTGTTTAACTCTTAGACACAAATTTTAACTTTATGATTGCTAACTCAGTAGTTGAGTAGGATCAAAATTTGGGAATTGAGTATATAAAGCTCATCACTCATAGAAAATCTGGAGTGTAATTGCTTCTGCCTTTGAGCTGGGAAATAGACTTCTTGACTTCAAAAAGTTCTTTGTACTGCTCTGCAAAGATCAGACTCTCAAACACTAAACCATAACACTTTTGCAAGCAGTAGGATTTTAATTTTCACAGTGAATGTATTATGAATTTATGAGGTTTTTAGGACAGTAACTGGAGCAAACTTGCTTGGTTAAATGATATAAGTGAGTATACAGACAGAAGTGTTGGTAGTTAACAACATTCATTGGAACAAAAATTAAAAATCCCATGACCATAAATGTTTTCTGAGAGATCAAACCAGGTGAAAGGGAAATTATAACGGTGGAATCGAGAAGTGGTCTGAAGAGTTGAATGGAGGTCAAAACCTAAATGGGGCCTACAAGAAAGCTGGAGAGTGACTTTTTACAATGATAAATAGTGATAGGACAAGAGCTAACAGCTTTAAACTGAAAGAGGGTAAGTGTTTGGAAATTAGGAAAAAGATCTTTGCTGTTATGGACTACAAGTTGCCCAGAAAAGTTGTGGATGCCACATCCTTGAGAGTGTTCCAGGCCAGGCTGGATGGGGCTTTGAGTAACCTGGTCTAGTGGAAGGTGTCCCTGCTCACAGCAGGGTGTTGGGAGTAGATGGTCTTTAAGGACCCTTCTGGCCCAAACCGTTCTATGACTCTATGTTTGCATCTCTTGAAGGGACATGTTAATTGACTGCAACATAGAGTTATAGGCATAGTGAAAAGGGGACTCTTGTTCTTCCTCTTTGAAGCTTAAAGTAGAAAATAATATTTTGTTTGCAATACAGCAAGATTCAGAAAATTTCTCTTTGGAAATGTCCCTTGGGCTTTGACTTATGCCTTTGGTCTGATGCATTTAGGCACCAGTAGTGCAAGAGTCCTTAAGATTTCACAGGAAGAAAAGAATGGTGAACACTCTCTGCATCTTCATATTTGGTTTCTTTCAAGGCAAGGATGTAATACAGTCTCATAAACAGAACAATTACCAAATAAAAGCTAACCTTTTAAAACCCACTGTTCATAAAGGGAGGCCACTGAGTGTTCTTCCAGTGTTCTTACAGATGGAAAACAGCATGCTTAATTTTATTAATGGATGAATGTCCTTGTGTTGACATTGTCCTTTACCTTAAATAGGTGTCCATCTTGATACAGTTATGCATTGTAGCCGTGGGCCTGTTCAGTATTTGCTTCATTAAGTTAGAGAGCTCAAGTATTTTAACCTTATTTGTTTAATTTTTCTTCTCATAGAATTAATCTTTCTTTTCCTTTTGAAATCAGAACATGCTACTCCAGTTGGTATTTTTGCAACCCCACTCACACAGCATTCAGTGATTTCCCAGGTTCCTTTCCCAGGTATACTGAAAATGGTAAATGTGGTGTTCATATTGCTACTGTTGAAAGTGAGAATGAAGGGTTGTTTGTTTCAGTAAGTATCTCCAGGTTTTTTTTTTCACTATAAAACCTTCAGCAGTCAAGTACTGTCTTGAGATATAACACCTTGGCCAGCCTGACACTCCCACAGGTTTGTACAGCTGAGGGAAACAGACAGTAAAAAATGAGATGTTATTGGTGCCTTTGTGTCAGCAAACAGGTCTTGAACCTTGGAATTTTTCCCCTTCCAGAACTGTCTTTCACCCTTCACAGTCTAGACTTATTAACCTTGTACACTGCAAAATTTGTATTCCTAATCTGTGTGATCTTAGGGGAAAACACATGTTGACAGGGAGAGAAACTATTAAGCCCAGTTGGCCCAGTATCCATTTATTTTATTATAGTTTCATAGGAAAACGAGGCTTACATGGTTATGCTCTGTGTGTGGCTGCATGTATGTAGCACACACATATCAAAACTGTGTGCCCACTTGTTTTTCACGCCTACAGAACAACTTTTGCATTAATTTCCCGATTCTAACCAAATTTGACTGAATGGTAAAGTTTACAGATTATGAAGTTCCTGTAAGATTTTGGGAAAGTAAGTAAGGGGCTTAAAGGTAGGTATCAATTCCCTTCCAACTATGGAAAAAACTGCACAGTGAATTCTGCCTTTGTGAAACACCAGAGACCTCATGCTCTGGAGAAATACTTTATGAATGCTCAACCTTGGAAAAGTTCCAGTAATAGGCTATGTCTTCTTAGACTCTGATGTTCATAAGAAAACTAGTTTCCTTTGTCTTGGAGCTCAGGGACTGACTTGGTAAACTGTGTTAGAATTAAACAAAACTCTGTTTCTTAAGTATTTGACTTAAGTATTCTGCTCTCACATCATTTAGATATGTCTCTCTTGAGTTCTTTTAAACTCTTGCTATTTGTTAGTCTGAGTGATCAATCACAATATATCTAATGGTTATACAAAATCACAATTTCCACATCTGGCTGCTTGCCTGTGCACCTGATGATTTCTCTGGAGAAACTGTATAAATTAAAGACAGAAAATAAAGGGTATTGTAGAAGTAAAAGCATCGCAAATATACTGAAAATACTTATAGTTCAGAGGAAAAAAAAATGTATGGTCTTTACTCTTGGGGTTTAGCTGAGGATTTATTTAAGGAGCCAGAAGAGAGCTGACAATAGCGTAAAAGGAACAGTAAAAAAAGGATCCCAACTGTACAGTGTGAACAGAGAAGTAAAAATGAATAAAACCCTCTGTCAAACTCATGAGTTTTTGTAGCTCAGGAGAATGTCGTGGCCATATACATTCCCCCAGGCTTGGTCATTAGCAAACTTTTTACTTGTGAAAACTGTGTAAGATTGTATTGTGGCTATGGTAAAGTGCAAGGCACAGAACAAGGGAAGAAAGGCTTTTAGATCAGCTAGAAAGCACACATGGTGTTCTGTGTGCTGGTAATTTTTTACAAATATCTGAACTGTCATTACTGTAAACTTTCTTCTGTTAGAGAATATCTGTATCTCTGAGTTCTTGTCGACACTTTTTGTGCTTTTCTGAGAGAAAGGAAAGAAAGATCAAATAAACAAACAGCTCTATCTATGAAATTTTATTTGCACTGGTGTTAATTGGGCAGGGATTTGGGATTTTGCTCACCGGTTGTAACTCTTGATGTCTCATGTGGTTCTGCTTTTCTTATTTTTCTTATTAAGCTCTTTTTTTTCACTGGAACCCAGACACTGGGAATGCTGAACTGCCTCTTATGTCTCAGTTGTATACAATGAACTGAGAACTGATCTTTTAATGCTTCCTATAGAATTAAAAGCTATTGTAGAAAAATATTTATACTTTTTTTTTTCTAGTACATGTACCCATCCTGTAGAAGTCTTCCTCAGCAAACATACTATTCCATAAAATCTCTCTCTCTTCCACCTCTCTATGGCCTCTATTCTAGGTATATATATATTTCGCTAAACACTTCATCAAATGTAGAATCATCCCGGAATCAGAAGATGAAAAACAAGAAATGTGATGGACATTTTGACAGACATTTGTTTATTTTTTTAGAGATAAATAATCCTTTTTTATTAACTTCCCAAGAATACTTCTTGGTCCCAAAAGGAGACTGGAACAGAATGTCACTCACAGCCACTTGTCTGATTTATTTTTGCTGTTGAATAAGGAGTGATTTGCTATGGTGCCAGTGAAATACCTTCAGCAGGAATTGTGCTCCCAGTTGCAGGAATGAAGCAGGGAGACAAGTTCCCTATTTTGCGTGGTCATGTCCTTGTATGAAAAAGAGAGCTGCCTATTCCTATAAAGTAGTGTCAAGTCTAAAAATAGCAAAGACTAGGAAGAAAAATAAAGTTTTGCTTCCTGCTTTCATGCATCGGTGAACCAGTGCTTGGCCTGTATTTGTTTATTTAACAGTCTTACCTTTAGGTGATTAGTTTCTGTTCTTTAATGTTATTTCAGTTTATGAATTAAATCAGCAGACATCAGTTTAAGATGACAGAAAATTGGCTTTTAAAAAAGTAGTTTTTTCCCCTCTCAGTTTTGAAGAACTTGTCTTCAAAACTCAGCCTGACCTGTCATATTCACGATAACACTATTGTGTCCTTTGCCATAACCATTTGTTACCTGGTTGAACACAAGGACAGAACTCTTCTACAGCCCCTAATGGTTTTCTGGTAGCTATTTTTGTGATGTCTTTGACTTCCATATGAATCTCAGCTTGTGATTAGCTATGTGCCTTCTCACAGCCTGTGCCCAGCCCATGGGAACATGATATTGGACACCAGTGTGATACCAAGACTCAGTAACTTGAATATATTTCTGTTGCTGTTCCAATCCCATTTGTCCAATCAATATCCAGTAATGTGTAGATTGTGAAAATTCCAGTTGTTATAGTGATACTATTCGCACTAGTTTTATGCTCAAACTCCAATCTTTATAAATATTCCTGGGTATATTAGTTAGATGGACACTACTGTTAAAGTTTACTGGAAACAGTTTGTGTAGATACAGAGTTCTACAACTCTTTTCTACCAGAAGAGGTGCTGACAAAGAAGATTGAGCTTTTTGAGAGATAGCAGTATTGGGATTTGTTCAGCTTCCAACTGGAGAAGGTCTGTTTGCACACAGGATTCATTCCAGATAGGTCTGTGGAAACAGCAGCCCTGTTTGGAAATCTGTCAGTGCACAGGCATTTATAGAAATGCCTGGTTTCGCTTACAGACTGTGACTAGAGTGGAACAGAGTAACTAATCCATCAATTCAGTTTGAGCTTTGACGTTGGGCGCCGTTATCAGGCTCCATGGAAAATATGTCTTCAGCTATGGGAAAGAAATGAATAATCTTAACACCATCTCAGATGTGAAAAGCATAGTAAAAAATCTGAGGTTTGAACAAAGTATTTTCCATCAGAAAGCTGAGAGTCTTGCAAGAAGCAGGAACTCTCAGGTTCACCAAATCCTGCTGTTATTACTGAATATACACTCATGTGCATGCACGTGTACACAAAGCTTGTAGGTGGTGGATGCCCTACGCTTTTATAAATCAAGATGTCTGAACTATCAGCTGCCTGTGACCTGGTGTCTGGCTGAGGGTTTGACACTGGGGAGAAAAACATCTGGCATATCTGATTAGAAACTTGCTGTAGATTGCAAAGTGGGTTTCAATTATTCCTTCTAAAAAAAATTGCTTCACAAGGCAGAGTCTTCCTTTAACATGCAAAATTTTATGGGGTAAAATATTCTTACTCTGAGACTACTTATCAAACACACCTTGAGATTTTCGTTATTGAAAGTGCACAGACTTTATGCTTATATAACTCAGTAACTGCAAGTACCTAAATGACCTGGAAGACTGTGCCTCATTTTAGGACGAAATTTAACCTCCAGATTGTCCAACTTGCCCCCAGATTTAAAGAGTTCAGATGCTTTAGAATTGCACATTTATTATAACTGTGATTTATTTTAACTCTGTTTGACAATTCATGTGGGGATGAGTAAAAGAAGGTATTTGTCTTTCCAGATGTCCTATTCTCTCCCAGATCTGGTTGGTTCAAATGCCACATCTGCTCACTCCTCTCCTAGCAGCAGTTCCTCCCCCAGACTCCTGAGGTCTCCCTTGCTTCCTGTTCTGGCTTCTCTTCAAATCCTGTCCCAGGCCCTTCCTGTGAGTGTGACTTACACATCAAGTCTGTCTTACCAGCTCCTGGGGTGTATTTTTCATTCGGCAGGATAGGTGAAGGAAGGACATGGTGAGAAAGAAAGTGCAGCCTGCCTGGGGTGGCTCCTCATCTCCCCAGTGACAGCTGCAGGTGCCAGTGAAGGAATGAGGAAAGCGGTTTGCTTCTCATTTGGAGCAAACTCTCAATCACAGGAGGGAGGCGTTTTCATCCAGGATACCAGAGCTGCTTATTTCTGCAGGAGAAAAAGTTTAGTTTCCATCAAACTCTTTTAATATTACCACATGACTCCTAAAAATTTAATAGTGGGCAGCCTTTTAAGTGAAGGATTTAGGTGTTTTGGAAAATATTGTATTTCCCAGCCAAAATAAGGAGCTCCTTGTGTTGAATATTTCCCTTTTACTAAGGCTTAGGAAAGGTTTTGAATTGACAGCCTTTTACTAGCCTAATAATGCCATGCCCACAGATGGACAGTTTGACTTGTTAACTTAGATCCTGTGGAGAGTGAAGGGATGATAGTGAGAGTGAGGCAGTGGATGTGGTTATCCTGGAAGCCAAAAGCAGATTACGGCATGTCTCCTCCTAGCAAGCATATCCATGCAGAGAGCAGGGCCAAGGAGATTCCTGTCCTGCCTTTTCTGCTGTGCTGTGCACTCACACCCTCCTTTAACACCAGTGAGACCCAGTGCTTCATTAAAATCAACAAGATTTGCAAGACTTGTCTTTTTTTTAAGATGTGCATAAACCCATCAGTTTAGTAACATCAGTAACATTAGTGCTACTATTGAGACTTAAATAGTCAGTCTTACAACAATCAAACATGGATTAACTACTTAGCTCTGCAGGAACATTTAGATCTTAGATCAAAATGAGATACCTGAGAATAAATCTGTTGTAACTTTTATTTTGATCCCAGAAAGATCTTGGAATGAATGGGAAGCTTATTCATATTTCTGCATAGTACAGAATAATTGATTTTTTATGGGTAATAATTGAAAGGGTGTTAGCAGTAGTCTTAAAGGTCACAGACAAAAAGTAATATCTTGGAGAAAATCAAGCTGATGTTCTATGAGCTCATTCCTTTCTACTTTAAAGTACATATTTAAAAGCATATGATGTTCCTTAACATTTAGCAGGTACATGTTTTGATTCCATTTATTCAGGTTTATAGTTAAACATATCCATTTACACATACTGCTTTAAACACAGCAGGATGGAAGCACTATTAATTTTATCCATCTTAAGTTTCTGCATTTATTTTCACCTTTTCCCACTGTGCTAAAATCCTCAGAAACATTTTTGATGCTGTAATGTAAATGAATCACCTCAACATCATGTTGTAAGCCAGTATTTCTCTCCCCCATCTCCACAGTACCTTGGCTTCCTCCCCACCCTATTATCTTAACTCACACCCTCAGCATTGATAGATTTTATCAGTGGTGTTTAAATACACTATTGTCACTGAGGGGTTAAGCAGGTAGGATGATTGCACTAATAAAAATTGATAAGTAGTCAGGTTATCCTTCCTAATTTATTGCCATGGCAACAGACAGCACATGTGGCTTGTTGCTGAAGAACAGAATGCTAATAATCAAATGTGTCTTACCCAAATGAATATATAACACAGCTTACTAATACAGTGCCTTCACATTGTATACATTACTGAACAACAGCATGCATTAATTCTGCATCTAAGTTACTTGATGCATATGCTCCGGAGAACAGGATAAATGAAAAAGCACGTCTGCTACATCAAAGCTGTTTATTAAAGTAATGTATTTTAAATAGTATATACAGTGAAAGATCCAATTCTCCAACACTTATCTAGTTTATTTCAGTAGGTGGTTGGTATACTAGGAAAATGAAGTAATGCATAGTCACTGTGAGATGGCATAAAAATAACCAACACGGCATAGGAGTTCAATTAAGCAATAATCTCAGGGAAAAAATGGTCATTACTAGCAGTTAATGGTTGGTTTGTTAGTTAATGGCCCAAGGCAAAGCTGAGAGCAGTTAAGCTTCTAACAAACTGGTTGTGAATTATGGCAACAATGGTTTTGCTGGGGATTTCCCCCCATAATCATAGTTTATGATAGGAATAATGTATTTTTAAAGATAGTAATTTTTACACAGAATGTTAAATGGAAATGTGGTGTTTCAAGGAAATAAACAATTTTCTACCCAAAAGAAGCAAAACCATGCACTTTAGATATATATGTAGTATATATGTTATTCATGTATATTCTATATGTATTTCATATTAAATATAAAAACTATGCTATACACACATGTAATAGAGACTGTGTATGAGAAATATTGTCAATTTGGAAATTCCTGTATCCTTGAAAATCCACAGAGTTTATCTGTGTGTACATACAGATACATACACAGACCCACATATGTATGGACATTCTCTGTGTTTACTTTATAAACAGAGAAACACACTTTAACCTTTTTACCAATGTCATCTCTATCTACTTTAGTAAACTGATAAGGAGAAGAAAGGACATGAGAAAAATCTTTTAAAGTTGGCAAATCAGGTCATCCCACTCATCCCAGTGTTTTACAAACATAAAGCCTCTGGTCCATCTGAAGTCATCAATACGGCATTGTTTCTTAACCTGAGATTTTGTACCACACTCTTTTTCCTTGCACATAATCTCAGAATTAATTTCTTCACAAAGTCTTCCTTTCTCTTAAAGACCATATGATTTGCTATAAACAGAACAAGCTATGGACTCAGGAGTTTTCAAACAAGTTATGCTGGGGAATATAATATTGTGTCTATTTTAACCTAAAGCTTTGTTACATTGAAATGGATATTTTGCTCATGGAAATTGTTGGGATGCAAGTGCAGTCTACTTCCAGCAAGAAAAAGGAAGGTGGGTTTTAATCAACTTCCTGGAGATTTAAAAGTATCTTGATAAACTGAAATGGTTGGTGAAAATTGCCAGGATGTTACAGTAAAACAGCTTTACAATGAATCTGAGGCGAGGCAATTTCAGATAAGACAGGAAACCATAAAACTTCCATGAACATAAAGCAAACTATATTTACAGTATGAGTACCATATATTCATTCTGAAAATTTTCATGATTACTGTTCAGGGTTAGATCATTTATTTAGATGCTGGTGTAGGTAGGGTGTTAATTCTAGGAATGGTGAATTCAGACTAGATTGCATTTTGGTGCCAGCTATTTTTGTACTTGTAAAATAATTTTAAGTTGGATATGAAAAAAAAGAAAAGAAAAAAGAAGACATTCTTCCAAGGATTTCCCAAGAGTGAAAGTTTCCCGTAAGATCCTCAAAGGATAGAAATTTATACAGGAACTTCAAAACTATTTTTCACTTTTGAAAAGTGTTCTTAAACTTGTATAAATACATATATAAAAGTTCTTAATTTTTGACAAAATTCAAGAAATGAATGGGCAATCTTCAAATATGCCTATACACCGTCTCAGCTTGGCCTTCTTTTTCCAATTTTTTTTTTTTCCAAAAGACTCTTAGCACTGTACAATAAAATAAAAGAACTGCCACACTGCATAGCCTCTTTGTAGCCTAGGCTCATTTCTGAACACTGGAAATATCCTGTCCTTCCTGCTGACCAGCAGTTTTCAGCTTGTGCTTTGGGATACTTTTCTTCCTTTCTTATAAGGTACTTGAGACCCACCAGTGAGAGCTGCTTCTCTGAACAGGTGTTACTGGGATTGCAAAGGAAGTTGCTATTGTGTAGGATCTCTTTCAAGTCTGAAAAACAAGTAATTGAACTATGAGACAGTGGGAGGGTGGCGGAGGTAGGAGGAAAGACTCCTTTTTTTAAGCTACTGAATACTGTTATAAATACTTGCAGCAAGGAAAGAATTCAAAGCTCTTCAGAGATACCAGACAAGTTTTAAAGATCAATTTTAACTTGATGTACCATGAAGAAAAAGGCAGGACTACTGGGCTGAATCACAGGTAGGCATACTTAAAGGATCAGATCAGGAAAAGACTATTTCTAACATTTCCTAGAAGAACAAACTGCACCACTATGTATTCATGTTACATGAGGCTTTACATTGAGCTCAAAATGTCAGAAACTACAATAGTTTAACTACTTGAAAATGTTTGAGGAAATATTGCCTGCAAGCCCAGAGGCCTATTATCTTTGACAACTATCTGTACCAAAATAGCTCTTCACCCAGTAGCAGTCTACCTCTTCATCCTTTTAAAATCATCGAGGTTAGGCCTGACCCACTGATAATATGTCTATCCTTTTTTTTTGTCCTTTTAGAAGAGCTTTACCAATTCTAGTATCATCACCGAACGCAGGTTTGGTTTTAGCATCTATGAACTAAAACGACAGAAATTATTTAGTTGTAGTGACATGACAGATGACTCATGCAGAAGGATCTACAAAATATGACCTAAAAGAGCAGCACCTTCCTCAGTAATGCATCCTAGGGAAGATCTCCATCCATTTTCACCGTGGTTTTGATGTAGGAAATCAATAATGTGAAATTTACAGATTGAGATGTCTTCACTTATAGTTTTCTGACACTGAACTTCCAAATCACCGCAGTAAAGAGCTGCAATTATAAAATGGCTGTTAGCTATCTCAGGGCTATCTATATCAACAGGACAGGGTGAGACTGGAATGTTTTATGAGCTGTTAGTAAGTTTTATAAATCCCTGATTCATTTACCTGAAAAACTTTTCCTCAAAAGTACTTAGACAATATGACCCTTTTTTTGGAAAATGGATAGTTAAGAAAAGAAATTTAGATTATGTGGACTGAACTGCACCAAGTCTGAAGTGAACTTTGTAGATAAGTGGACACTTAACACCACCTAAGTGGCTTTTGGAGTTAGGAACTCTGAGTCAGTGAGTTATTCTGTTTTCAGTGTTACTTAGACGTCAAGGGCTAAATCCATGAGGGATGGAGGTATTACAAGGATGAGTACCTAAGATAACAACTGAATGCAAGTTGTACACAATGTATAGAAAGATATTTAAAAGAGGAATACAGAAAGCCAAATAAATAAGGTGACCACTACTGAAGTCAGCCAGAAGGAAATAAGAACTTGGGGCACTGAAATAAGTCCTATATCAGATTGCAGATGGAAAAGGGATCCTCCAACTGTAAATGAGTGTGTGGAACCTCTCCTGATATAAGGAAAGTAAGCTAGAACAGTCAGGGTTTTTTTAATGTAAAACAACATACAAGAAAATCTAACGTTGTTAAGAGTGTTCTTGTAAGATGTTGAAAGACCCAGGTTCAGTCACCTCTTTGGAACTGACTTCTTTACCTGTGAGGCTGAATGGTCATATTAATGGTTTTCTTATAGTGTTTGCTAGATGTCAGATCTCAGGGGTTAAACTAATGTAAATGAGATCTTTCACAGTCCAGATGAGCACTCTAACCATTGAATTATTTACTAAAAACAGACAGTGGGTTTCATAATTATCTTAGTTCTATTCTGTGTAAGGCTCAAAACCTCAAAAACAACAATCAGTTCTGACTTTGCCGTAAAAATGGAAATCGAAGACATGTAGGTAACAACATCCCCAGAAACCTGGATTTCAAGAACCTTTATGGACTTAGACACCTAATGCATCATTTTGAGAACTAAGCCTTTTTCTGTATACAGCCCCAGGGCTTGCTGTACAAAGACAAAATAAAAAGGCAGCCCTATACCCTGGCTTGAAACATGTGTTGCTCTATACAGTTCTACTTTTCTGTATATAGAATGATAGCTAGAAATTTTTTTTTTTTGGACAATATTCAAGCACTAATTAGATGACTTCTCATTTTCAGACACACTGAGCAATGACAAAAAAAACCTGAAGTCACTGAACAATGAGTGCACAGGACCACTGAAAAATCACTCCCTTAGTGTTTGCAAAGCACTTTCATGGCTAAAGATGCTGCATAAGTGTTCAGTATTATTAGTGCTATGTGTAGATTATGTCGCCTCAGTTGTTTCAGATCATGTCTAATCAGGATTTTTCAAATAATTCCCCTCTGTGTCTGGAGAGGAAATTAAATCCAAAAGTCCTCTGTACATCTGAAAGTATTTTGTTTTATAGTTTGAGAGAAGCTAGAGTCAGACATGAGGACAGCGTGGGGAGGGGGGAGTTGTATTTGTCAGGAGACAGCAGCCTTAGGCAGTGAACTATTTGTTCAAACAGCAGTGAGAAATAGGAGTAGAGAGTGAGAGTCATACATACAGAAAATATCAAAATAGGGGCAAGAGACAGAAACAGAGACAGAAACATGATTCTGTAAATGAGCAGGGATGGGTAATAAATGGGAAGCTGAGGAAACAGAATAGTGGAGGATGGGAGGGGAATAGGGCCTTTCAATGGGGAGCAGGGTAGACACTGAGGAGAAATGAAGCAATCAGAAATCATTACAGAACTGACTGCATGACCTTAATTTTGCCCTCTTGTGCATGCACACCACAAGTCTATCTTTCATTATGTAATCTCATGCTATTTTTTGCCCAGGAAGGGCTGTGTCTCGGGGACAACTCGGAGCTGTGTAGCAGAGGAGACAGCTGCTCTGCAGCATGGGCTGCAGGGAGAGATGCTGCTCTTGGAAGTGGGGCTGGACACAGAGCTGTTCCTCAGCTACCAAAGTCTCTCTTGAAAGAAATAAAACATCAACATTTAGACATAATCCTGACAGTATCAGCAATGAGAATTTCAGACTAAAACCTGTGCATTCTTTTTCAGAATACACTTCTTGGGGATGTAAGAGCTATGGGGCCTTGGGCTTCTTGATAGAGCAAAAAGCATTTTAATCCCAGACTGCTCTGAAATTCACAGATCAGGGAAATTCAGGGATTGATACTCAGAGCTGGGTTTCAGTATACTTCAGAGTGCAACAACAGGACACCCAATGTCACACATCAGCAAAAGAGGATAGGAGAGAATATTGAATAACTTTCCAGTCAGGATATATAATCTCCATATACCATAAAAAGATGTTAGATTTACTTTAAATGTTTTATGAAATATAGATAAGTAGTGATTCTGGGGATAACTTGGAGGAGTGGGGAGAGAAAGGCAACAAGACCTTTTGTTTCTCATGTAGACCTGCTGTGTATCAGGTGACGGTTTTCTGCCTCAAGCTTTTTCATAGTCATCCTCATTTCCTTCTCTCAGTTCAGATGCCTTTCTGCCTTATTCAGAGCCCTCTTTTTCCAGATTATAGTAGAGAACTCCCAACTTTCTTCCCACTGCCCAGGAGCAGCAGCTACAGTGTTGGACTCCTGTCACAAGAGAGATGTTCTCAATCATTCTGTTCAAGGAAATGGCAGCCCTTGAATTTTGGGCAACCAGAATTGGAAGAAAAGTTCTACTTCACCCCTACACTCTAGATAGCAAGGTACATAGTTTGGGTGGGATTGTCAAATTTGCCAGACAATTTGCCAGATCATGGTTGTAATAATGAGATAAAATGTAGCCTTTATGAGGGCATCTGCAATTGCTAAAATTTAACTTTTTTTTTAATCAATTGTTAAAAAATATAGCAGGAAGATGGTGATATCTTGGTGATATCTATTCCACTATAATTACAAAGTTACATATCAATGAGCAGATGTAAATACACTGATGAACATGATACAGGCATCTACACTATATAGGAAAACAGGAACAGACAAACTCAGCGCAGAAGTTAACAACTAGTTTCTCCCAGAAGATGAGAAGTTATGATTAGCCAAAATTTGTGAAAGGTTTTGGCAGTCTCCTACAGTATACATTTTTTTTAACTAGGAAAAATGTCTCATTCACCTTTGGAAGATATAGTAGGTTTAAGGCTAAGCTGTAATTAATGCATACTGTGGTAGGAATTGAATGCTTCAAAACAAAAGCTCTGAGGTGGGACAGGGGAGAAGTTGTGATTTAACAGGAGAATGAAAATAGCTGTGGTGTTAAATTTGGAGGCAATATTGCTAGATAAGGGAAGATAAAAGGTGATGATTCTTGGAGAAGAGCTGGCACCAGGTGGGACTTGCTGGACGAGTTTTGAAATTGGGAGACTGAGACTGGAAACTGGTTGAGAACGGAAAGCAAGTGATGGAGGCAGTCCTGGAGAACAGGAAGCCAGAGTTGGGAGCTATGAGGCAGATGAGCTTATCTGCTGGAAGGAATGTGCAAGCTGTAAAACACGCCTTTAAAATAACATTAAATTAGCAAAAGAGCACAACAAAAAGCTGTAAGGTACAAATTAAACCTGTGCAAACACAATTTGTTGTGGAAGAAACTCCCTAGGAGCTCTGCTGAGTGCAGAAGTCCTCCAGGACTATGAGCAGGAGCTCTGGGGAAACCACAGTCTTTGGCAGTGGTCACATAAGCAACCTGTACTTCTTGTGGTTGGAACCATGTATGTATTTCACCTCTTACCATTGCCTCTTACTTTTCTTTGAGTGGAGTCCAATATCTTGCTCAAGGCGATGAGGTTGTACCCATCTCTCATACACAAGAGAAAGAAATCAGAGAGACCTTCCTTTAGTGGATGGTGTGTGTGTCAGTCTCAGTGCTTAAATTAATCCCATGCCAATTCTCTGATGCTATGGTCTATCTTTGTAAGGGAAATCCCTGTTTAATTATCAGCTTCTACTGGAATCATTCAGTTGATTTCAGCAGAGAAGTAAGAGCACAGCCAGGTGAGAACTTTTTTAGTGGATGATGAAAAATGTGGAAGCAGCTAATGTTGTTCTGAAGGAGAGGTTTTGCTGTGTACAGCCTTTATTCTGAAACAGAGAATGATGACTCAGTCAGGGTTGAGGCAAAGAAAAGGGTATGTCTCTGCTACCCCCAGTCTCCACTTGCAGGTGGTACCGAGAGTGAAAGGTGGCACAGAGAGTGCCCCCTGGATGTGCAGGAAGCTGGGAGTGCCAACATTCTTGTTTCCATTGATAGTCTACCTAATACAACCAGGTGAAAAGGCATGAGAGGACCACAGCATTCTGTGCATGCAACATTCATGCAGCCATGGTTTCAACATCTGTATGTATATCTCATTTACACCAGGTAATGTCTGGGCAAGACACTATTTGGCTTTAACAAACTTAGATCACTGCTTTACAATTTTTTTTTTTTTTTAAGAAGAAAAGAAGACTGAGAAAACTGAGAATGGCCCTGTGATACATTATGAGAAAGTGGGCTTCAGATTAATTGGAATGTGGAGAAATCTGAAGAGGAAAAAGTAATACCAAGGACAAAACTATTCATATGAAGAGGTCTCTTGTTGTCGACTTCCCTTTTCATGGATTGATAAATCTCTTGTTATTGGTGAGACTCTATAAATGAGAATGAAAAGAGGACCTATCCCATAGACTCAGCCCCACCTACTGCCTAAAATAATAATAAAAAAAAAAAAAGGAAAAAAAAATAAAGCCTCTAAAGAGAAGAAATGGAGCCTTGTGCAAAGGTGTGCTCAGCAGCTCTGTTGTTTTTTCTTTGATTTTTCTTAGGCAGAATTAATCTTCTGGAATGCAAGTAAATCTTCAAAAGGGGATTTTTCCTTTGGAATGCAAATTGTTATAGTGATGTTTCCCATACCACTGAGGGAATATGGTAATGTTACTCTGCACTGATCCAACTATTTCCATTTACAGCAATCAAATACTCACAGACTTACATTCATAACCCCCTGTGAAACAGATAAACATTGGAATTGGAGTTTTACTACTAGGGACACTGAGGCTAAGTTTACAACCCATAACCTTCCAGTCACTGGCGAACATGTTCAGTTTCTGCTCAAACTTACTCCTGGACAGTCAGTGAACAGCTTATAGCTGTTGAAACTTACTTTTGCGGGGTCAGTAACTACATGAAATAAATGTATGGGCATAATTACGTCACCATAAGCTTGTTCTGAAGATTAAATCTGGCAGCTATTTACGCTGCTGACCACTGCATCTGCTCTCATGAGCTGGTTGGCATTTATCTTCCCTATGATCAGCAACACTCTGGAGAAACAAAGCCTTGACATGCTTTTAGCCCATCTCTAAACTCATAGCTTAGAGCTAGGAATAGCCTCCTTTGTCTGTCTGAAGGCATCCTGAGGTTGTCTTTTCCTAGGCATAAATTTTTTTGAGTTTTTTTGGGTTGGCTCCACACACCCCAGCAATGTGAGTGAGGGGAGCAGGGATCCCAAGTTCATGCTCAGGTATATGTTTGAGCTTTCTCTTCATCAATAAAAACACAGTTTTGTAGTACTGGGGCTGAGTCTTAAATTTCTTAGGCCCCAGTAGCCTGCCTTTTCTACATAAATTTATGCCCTTGTTTCTGATGAACTTTTGGAGGGACCTGAGACCGTCCCTCTGAGGACAGGTTTGTCTGAGTTTTATTTGTGTATGCCAAGGTTTGAGGCACTGCTGCCAGTGATAAATATCTCCACTTCAAAGTGAGAAGATGCAGGAATATCTGCTGAGATATATGTATCTGTTGTACAAAATTAATGCTGTGGAAGAACTGGTTCACACATCACGTTTGTGCCTGTAGTTTAAATTAGGGAGTGTTTTTCATAAGTTTTTTGGGGGTGTAGTGTGAGAGGAAATCAGAATTTGTGGGAGAAGTTTGTTATTCAGAAGAAGTGTCAATCTTCTGGCACTTAAATCTTCTCATATATAGCTAAAAATGAACTGTTGGATCTTTTTCAAGCTAGAAACCTTACTGACCTTAGAAAGAGCAGTCTAATAATATTGGCTGTAAATGTAGTTATTGAAATAAATGTTTTGTTAAACCTGTCAGTGGGAGAAAAGTTCATGTTTTATTGATCTATTGTTCACTCTGTATTGAACTTAGTGGTTTGGTACTAACCCTTCACACAGATATTGATTATTTAGTAGAACAAAGAGAAAAAAATTGTGGGGGTGGAGGGAGTTTGACAGGCAGGGCTGTTTAAATTTGTTAAAATACCCACTGAGAAGGTCTGAGAGGCCTTATTCAATGGAAAGACCAAGGCATATTTACGTGGAAATGCATACTATTGTGATTTGAGACATTAAAATTCTGTGAATGGTAGTTTATTAGAAAGGGAAGATCTAATGGCAATAGAGATATAAACTGGAAGCAGAAATCACTTTCAGTCTACAGATAAATAAGCTAACTATTTTAAAATATGTTGAAATTTAAAAATATTTAAAGGGAGCCAATATCTAAATATCATTACCAACATTTAACAAGTTTTTTCCCCTCTTTTTTCATCTGTCTTGTCTTTAATTTTGCTGTTCTGAATATCAGCTAACTTGCTGAGTTTTCAGGGCTAACTCTCAGATTTTGATAATGCTCTTACATGAGGAGGAGTATTGATTTCCTTATTTATCATCTGATTTTATTAATGTGTAGAGTAAGTCAACATAGAATGAATCTAGATTTCACTGCCACAAGGTGCCATCAGGCTCGGTGGGATTCAAAGAGTGATTATGCATTTAAATACATAATGAGAACTTCTGTGGTTTCACTTCTCATAAGAATGATCTTATGATCACACTTTCTTTTCTTTTAAAGATAAAACATGACCCCTAAATTTCAAAGTGGAAATCTGGTTTGCATTTTGAAGATATTTGTCCTATAGGTACATTAATCCTCCTCTTGATTTCTCACCATTTTCTTTGAAGGACCACAGATTAAATACTGGATTTGATATATCACCAGTGTGATAAGGAAATGAAAATTCTGGTGTTGCTATCTTATTACTGTGCATGCTCTTTTTGAGACTTCGGTTTAGATTCTTTGTTTTGTCTTTGTTCCTGCTGGTATTGTTTCTGACAAGATTTCATAGTGGTGTGTTTTGAATCTTAATGTTATCAGTGCAATCCTGCAAATCCAAACTCAATATTCTAGACCATATTAATTTTTAGAGCTGAATAATTTGCTCTGATTTTTTTATGGGTTACATTGCAGTACTTCATGAAAAATATCAGGGCCTATATATACCATGGCATCAGGGAAGAATACCATGCAGTACTCAGTATGGAGATCCAGTGGTAAAATCAGATTTCCCATTTTTGTGGGGTCTGATTTTCCATGCCACTTAGTTGATATAGATGAGGTCTTACATGAGGGAGATAAAGCACCACATTTGAACTCAGATTAATCATACTCTGTAAAAGCTTATTCAGAGAATAACAATGCAGATATCTGAATTATGTTATGGAACATAGTAGTACATACACCAATAATAAATTTAGAAGGAAAGGTCATTGTAAGTGTAAAAGTATAGGAACCTATCTTTTTCTTTTCCATTTTTTGTCTTCTTGACAAGGTTTTCACTATACGCCGTGCGCAGTTATGTGCACAATAAACTGATTGCTATTATTCCTTTATTTGATGGCACAAGCATCCACCAGAGAAGTCAGAGTTCCCAGCTGTACCTTTTCTCTTTGACAAAAACATATCCATCTTGCTCCTTTGCTTCTCCACCAATGAGGGGGTTTTTTCCTATATTTTCTTTTTTTCTGTCATTTCTAGAACAGAAACCGCTCCCTATATAATATCCCTAGAGCTATTATGAAATCACCTGAAAAAATAAATGTCATCATGTTGTCCCTGATGATTTTTGTCACTCTAGGTATATGTGAACTGCATTACGCCAGGGAAGAGTACCAAGAAGGACTACCAGCAGAGGATATCCCTTCCAGAATTTCCAGGTTGGGGTGCATAACAAAACTGATCCACCCCTTTATTTTTGCTTTGCACTCATGAGAGAGGTTTCTGGAAGAATGGGACTGTAACCTTCCCAGATGTTTGTGCATCCTTGCATCTTTTCTACTCCTGCTTATTTAAGGAGCAAGCTGCCCCTATGGATTGCCTCACTGGCTTCCTGACTACCTGTCAGGAAGGAATTGCCTCACTGACTGTTCCTGACTACCTAGAACAGACAAGCTTCTTGTGGTCTTATGCTGATGAGGAAAGAATGGTTATGAATCTAATGCTGAATTAAACAAATTCCAGTAATTGAAAATCAATATTTTTCTCAAGCTGCCATCTGCAGGTGTTTAGCTGCAGACCGCTGATGCACTAGCTGAGCCTTACGCATGAGGTGCTGAGACACTGCTGGGAATTAATTGGTGAATTAATTAGAATAAAAAATGAGCAAACAGAATGAGGTTCAGGAAACAGGTCTATCTGTGTGTATATTTTCACCATAGGAGTCTCCCTTTATCCTGCTGGGCTCATGGTGTCAATCTATAATCCTGGGGTAAGAAAGTTCAGAGCAGGCAGTCCTCTGAAATAGCTGTCAGCACTTTACTTAAACACTGAAGACTGTCATAACCTAATCCTTTGCTTGTATAGCATGATTCCCTTTCAGGCACACTGAATAAAGTTAACAGTCACTTACATGAAGGAAGTAGATTGTTCTATAAAGCATAAACGCCTTTAAATTCAGTTTTAAAATTCCCTTGCAGCTGGTTTACATTTCTTTTTAGAAGACAAAAGTAAAAATGTATTTATCATTTTGCTAGGTACTTCTGAGGATGATAGCATTACAACTGCAGGTGTGCAGATGCAGATTATGTCTTTTGTAGGCTAGATAAAGGAATAGCAATAGTGTGATGTTTGTAAATATTTACTGTAACTAAATTCAATATTTCTTTACCAAGTTACTCATCCAGACTAACAGACATATTTAGAGTTTGTGGAAAAGAGGCCTTCTTTTTTTCCCATCTCCTAACATTCACATGGTTCATCTGTTTCATTTCCTTTTCCAGCATCTGCTTGTCACCTACACTTACTGGTTCCTCAGCTACATTTCTGACTGTCTGCAGGACTCAGTAAGGCTCTCCTGCAGCTTCAGTGTCATGCTCTGCTCTGCCTCTTCCAGGATGTACTTCACACCCTATAAGCAGGGAGAAATCAGCAGGATGAGGTAAAGCCGGCACTAAGGATCTGCTTGCAATACATGAAAGGGGTTCAAAATGCTCCAGTACCTGAAATAATTCGAGCTTCCTATGTTTATGTAATCAGCAGAAAAACAGTCTTTGAAGGTACTTTAAATGCTGTTTGTAACCAAATGACTGAAAGATTCAGGCTCAGAGCATAAACTGAATGAAGAGAAGGGGCTACTACAATATTGTAGCAATGAACACATAATAATGCACCTCAGTGCAGCTGTGTCCCAGATTTTAGAAAGGCAGAAAGGCATGAAGGAGTAGGAAGGATGAGAATATAAAAGATTATTTGGCAAAATGAGGAAAATTCTCAGCATTATTTACAAAGATCTCTTGCCCTCATCCCTGAAAAGATAAAGTCTCCTAGCTGCCTTAGCTGCTATGTGGACTACACAAAATCTTTCCTTGGAGAGCAGACTTCAGTTACCTCACATCCAAAATCAGAAAAGAGAAGAAAGAGCTACTATAGAGGAAGAGGGGAAAATAAATTAACCCAGGGGATTATTTCTAGGCAAAGAGTGTCCTCAGGCACATAAATTTTCCAGTCTTCCTTGGCTGTATTAGTAAGCACACACATAAGTTTCTGGTGCCTGCCACTGCATTAAATTTCTGCAGAGGGAATATCAGACAAGTCAAGAAGATCTGTGCAGGGTAGGAACATGGAAAAGAAACATTTTACTATTTTTAAAAATTGATTCATAAAGATACTAAAATTAGATCCTCAAAATCCTGTGCTTGGCTCAGCACAGGCTGTCACACTCAAGAGTCTGAGTCTGATAGGCAACTAACTGCTGAAGACCCCAGATATCTAGATGATGTATACATCATGTATAAACTTAACAACTGCATAGAGTCTACAGGTGTTGTCTCCAGATGCAAGCATTGCTTAGAAGAACCAGAGGCTGGGACATCTAATGTCCCCTTTGAGCATGGTCCATCCTAATCAGCGAGGCAAGACTTTGTGAATAGCCATTGGGAATTCTAGGAAAGAGAAGAAAGATCTCAATTTGTGTTGAACTGGTAGCACAGAAATATCCTGGCAGGACCTGGGCAGTTTTCTGCAAAAGCCATAGCTCAACACTGGTTGATTGTGCCTCTGTTACATCAACCAGTTACTGCGCCTTTTATTTGACTCTGCTCTGTTTGACTAATGAGTTTCATTAGATTTTGCTTCCATGTAATGGAGTTTTGCCATAGGGGCCCATTGACAAAATTCTCTTCCCCTTGCCCAAAAAACTCCTGATACTCTTTTGCTGCCAGATTCCACCAAAATTTTAGCTACAGCTGTCATGTTGTAGTCATCTTGATGGTGACAACAACAGTTTACATGTAGCATTTATGAAAGACCAATTTCTGTTTTAGCTTTATAAATTGGTGTATATTTAGCTTCAGAAGTCTGTTGTCTTCCTGACTGGGCCTTTAATATTCTCACATTGGATTCCTTCATAACACAGTACATTTTGAATTGCTAGTAACACTGTCAATGCAGCAGACATTACCTTGCCTGAGCTGTTTTCTGGTCTGGGCTGTGCAGGCAACGCCTAAACAGCCTCCTCAATAGAGTGGACCAGTAACAATATGAAAATGCTCTTTTTGGCTTTCATTGGACCTTTCTTCACTGGCTTTGTGAGGGTTTTCTCTACAAAAGAGTTTTCTCTGTGTTCTAGTGACAGCACAGGTGCTGACATAATTACACTTCAAAACCAGAATTGAAAATAACAATTTACAATACCTCTTAGGTATTCCTATAATGATTTTTGTATTTAAATCAACAGCCACTTTCTATTTTTGACAAGACAAAATATTTCATTTCCAAACACACTGCAGAGATGAAATTTTTATTACTTATTATTCTGTTCTTTATCCTTTGCCAGCCTTATTAAAAAAAGAAGAGATACCATCATCCCTTTTCTGTGACCCTTCTTCTCATCAGTCATCTAAATCACACTATATTTTGCTTTTTTAAAAAAATCAAATGGATGAAGAGATAGAAGCGCTGTTTCAGTGAGACTGGGAAGTGGGATGTGGTACTAGAAGATCCCAAACCAAAGAGAAACACATGAAAACTTCAGCAATGCCCCAACTGCTGAGGGTTGTATGCAGAGGAAATTCAGGGCAAGACAAAAAGTTTAAGATCGAATTAATTACAGTGTTAAGTCTGCTTGTCTAAATTTCCAATGTAGTAACTTAGTTTATATGACAGTGTCTGTCTGTAAAACAGACTTTCACAATGTGCTGACAAAAAACAACCTGGCAAAACATGAGCCTGCCAGTTGTACCCTATAAAATGATTAAATAAAAACGGCATGATAGAGTTCTATATTCCTTTTCCTGCTGATTTCCAGCTCAAATTTGTTCTGCTTTCTAACTGAAGAAAAAAAAAGTTGTTATTCCACCCTCCACCTCCCAGTAGGCAGTTCTATAAGCACTCCTTAGAACTGGGAATTAAGCCAGGATTGTGTTTCGGTTTTGATTTAGATATTGCATACAACGCTGTTCGTAATGCAGGTGCTGCTGGCCAGATTAGGTCTCTCGGGACACCTGTACAATGCCTTATATTTTCATTATGCTCTTAGTAACATCTCTGTGAAGGTTTCACCATGTAGGGAGGGTATAATCAGAAGACTCTGGGTTTGCATGAATGTAGCCAGTGATTTCAGGGAGACAGCTGTGTTCAGGTGTTGTAAAATATAAGATAAAATGAACCAACCCTGACCACTCGATACAGGGTTTGTTTTTAAAGGAAAAAGAAATGGAAATTTATTTACCTTGAAATGGTGGCACATCACAGCCAAAAATAAAGAAACCTGATCTTCCTTTTTATCACCTGTATTTGTAAGGCAGAAACACACAGATTGTAAGAATGCTAAGAGGATAATTCTTGGGATCAATATTTGCTACAGGTAGTCTTTTTTATTCTACAAGAGCCTGATTTTTGTATTCCTACATGTTAACGTAAAAGTTTTCTTAGAATCATCTATCGACTATCTATACAAGCTATTGAAATATTTTATAATTTTCTGATTAGGAGTGCTCAATCTTTTAACAAATTTTAAAAAATTGCATTCAGCCACACCATATCAATTTGTTTGTGATTATGGTCAGACTTCTACAAATCTGGTCTCTGAATGCTTCTTTCAAATACCTTAATGTCTTGTCCTACGTTATGTGCACATAGTATGTGAATATCCATAATGTTACTCTTCCATTGAATATGACAAGATTTCTGTTGGAAATCAAGTAAAACAAATCTTGAATGTGGACAGAAAGGAACATAGGAGTCAAACAGTAAATTCTTTTAGATAAGGTATTAGCTGGAAGTTTTGCTACATTTTATTGATCGTATATGTAAAGTAATTTGTGAGAATATTCATAAGTAATAAATCAGTCATTCAAGGCAGTAATACCCTTTGGTTTGCCAGTAGAACACAACTTCTCAAAACAAAAAGTTTCTGCTAACTTTCTCCTAATTATTCAAAACGTTGTGCTTAAGATCACTGAGCCAAGACATTGTTTTACCTGCTCATATGTCATAAACAGTTAAATTCAGATACATCAGCATTTTGATTTGCTCAAGATATTACCCAATATCTCTGAATGTTTTCAGAATAAGAGACTCAATTAAAAAGACTGCTGACAGAACTGACATGAGTGGATCACATCAAGCACAATATGTTGTTCCTTATTTGGAACAGTACATATTGTTTTTCTTCCTCTGTGGATGTTTATTTGAAGGATGAATAGGTCACTCTTAGCAGGAGAGCTCATCATATGAGTGCCAGATACAGAGGACAGATGAGTCAGTTCCACACAGAGTACAAATTATGCATGCAGGATAAAACTGTATTCATATTTGCATTTGACCTAAACTTCAACTTTTAAAAATAAGTTTAAAAGAAATTATTCTGAAATTCAAAAAATATTTTGCAGAATGAAAGCAGTTCAAGCAGCACAGCTGAAGAACAAAGAAGTGTCTGCTGGTAGGAAAAGAACACATTGAGAATGAAATACTGTATGTCAGTGTGTATGAGCTCAAGCTTGTATTTAATACACATTTTGAAATGTGTTTATCTGATGTCTGATTTATTGATACTGCTGCAGTGTTTAAATCTCAGCCACTGTCCAGTCACTGCTTGTCATTGTAAAATATGGCTTGGTGTAGAAAAAAACACATTTCTTTTTTGGATGGAAGTCCAAAACTTTTTTTTTTATGAAACCTACATGTTTTGGTTACAAAAATGTTACTGCCTGTTTTTTCAATGTGTACAAATGAACATGAGGTAGGAAAGTCACACAGCTCCTTACAGGAACTGCAGTACAGTCTAAAAAAAGAAAGCTGCAGTGAATGAGAGCACAATGCTGAATATGACACTCATGTCTGTATTCTCTCTTCACTGTCTAAGAAATGGGAACTACTGGACATATGACCCAAAATTTCTTTGCTGTTTTGCTGTAATACAGGCATTATATAATTTACAACATGTGCACGGATTTCAGAAGCATAACAGATGATGAATAGTATCGCAAATAAACATGAAAATAGGTGAGGCATATTTGCAGCAGAGTTTCAGGGTGATGGGGATTCTAATATGCACATGTTAACCAATTAAAATGGGTCCACATGTACTAACCATCTCAGGAGAGAGGCTAGTGATCTTGCAAATAGTCTTATGAAATAAAAATGTGTGTTTTACTGTTGGGGTGGCTGTTTGGGGGAGTGAGGGGAGAAGAGAAAGTATTAGTCATTTTACTGTCAGTTAATTATAGCCATTCTTATCCCATTTAAAAGTAACTGGGAACGGGAATGCTTCCCTGAATGACCTTCATTACCAACAGTTTTCTGCATTCCTCCTGGGCAGAGCATTTTAATAATTGCAGAATTCCAGACAGTGCTGTGCCTTCATTAGGTCCAGAGTTGTGATGGGAGATGCCCCTAACAGGCTGGCAGTGACCATAACCTCACGTAAGCATACAAGGATCCTTTCTTGTTACCCATTTGCTTCACAACAGTCAGAGGGACCTCAACAAATTAGAGAATTGGGCAACCACCAACCATATGAAGGTCAACAAGGGAAAGTGCCAGACTCTTTCCAGGACAACCCTGGGTGTACAGAAAGATTGGGGAACAAGAGGCTGGAGAGAAGCATCACAGAAAGACACCTGAGGGTCCCAGTCAATGGCAAGGTGAACACGAGCCAGCAGTGCCCTGGCAGCCAGGAGGACCAATGAAGTCGTGGGGTGCATCAGGCACAGCATCGCCAGCAGGGCAAGGGAGGAGATTGTCCCACTCTGCTCTGCACTGGGGTGGCCTCACCTTGAGTGCTGGGGGCAGTTTTGAGTGCCACAATAAAAAAAGACATTAAGCTATTAGAGAGTGTCCAAAGGAGGGCAATGAAGATGGTGAAGGGCCTTGAGGGGATGGGTTGAGGGTATGAGGACGGGCTGAGATCGTTTGTCTTATTTAGCCTGGAGAAGAGTAGAATGAGGGGAGACCATTGCAGTTACAACTTCCTCACGAGGGAAGAGGATGGCAGGCACTGATCTCTTCTCTGTGGTGACCAGTGACAGGACCCAAGGGAATGGCCTGACATTGTGTCAGGGGAGGTTTAGGTTGGATATCAGGGAAAGGTTTTTCCTCAGAGGGTGGTTGGGCACTGGAACAAGCTTCCCAGGGAAGTGGTTCCAACACCAACCCTGAGAGAGTTCAAGGAGCCTTCAAATCATGGTGTGATTTTTGGGGCTGGTGCCGTGCAGGGCCAGGAGTTGGACTCGATGTTCCTGATGGGTTCCTTCCAGCTCAGCTTATTCTGTGATTCTGTGATCAGCATGCCACGCTAGTGCTGCTAGCTCACCATGCTTTTAATGACCTAGGATATTAAGGAGATCTGGCCTTCTGGTCAGTGGTCAGATCAATAACTAGTAGAAACTTGGCGATGCTAGCATCTTCGGGAGAGACCATTTAGACCCAACATCATGTGTTTTGGTTCGGTTTTGTTTGGTTTTTTGAGTTGCTAATAAAGCCAATTCCACCCATTAAAATAGATTTCATTTCAAATGTATGATCTTTGTCCAGAAGAGGATCAGAAGAGCAGCTGCCAATTTAAATTGTGGTACTTAGTGAAAAAAAAATTCCTGACACAATTTATAAGACAGAAATATTCCTAGTGGGAACTTTGGAGGAGGAGCTGTTGCTGAGAAGCGACAAGTGGGAAGAGGAATGAGTTCCAGAATGATTGCTCTTGAATGGACGGTGTTGTAAGATCAAGATTTGCTTGCTGAATCCCTTGTTCTACCCCTGTTTCCAAACAAATAGAAAAATTGAAGATTATGGCTGTCCAAAAGATTACTTATGGCTTCTCCATCAGGCAACTTAGTTAAGTTGTGCATATGAGTTTGGATGCCCTGTCTTCAATGATGTCAGCAAGTGTCAGTGTGTTGTGTCATCTCTGTATATATAATTTGGTTGTAAATGGTGGCCACCTCTGACACACAGTGTCCCCAAAGGATATTCACCAGCAGCTAGTTTGTTTTGGTGATCATATCACTTAAAAGGAAAACCAAACAAACCAGTGGGAAAATTTATTTTCTGCCTTTCCTTTATTTCATAGTTTTTCTCAACTGTATAACTTATACTCTATTTTTTTTTCTAATTTTAAGCACATATGGGCAGGACAGATTTTTAATGAAAATCTCAGTGCCTGAATACCTGTTTCTGCCACTTTCATGCAACATCCCATGGAGAAGAAATAGACCTTAACATATGTCAAAAGCTGTGTAATCCAAAGAGTAAGTGTGAATGCATTCTAAGTGATATAGCTCTCTTTTCCAGAGCTGTAAACAGGTTGGGTAAAACTTTAAAGTAAAATACCTTTACCTCCTGCTTGTTTTTTGCCTCACTTACTGGTAAATTGCATAACAGGACTGGTCACTGCAAAGCAGATTTCTTTTCCAACAATCTGCTTCTTAACAGGTTTGTTTTTTTTGTTTGTTTGGTTGGTTTTTTGTCGTTTTTTGTTTATTTACTTGTTTGTTTGTTAAAAAAAAGAAGGAGACAAATTTCTTTTAGGCCCTATGATGAGTAAGTTCATAAGTAAGTGTGATAGTCTTTTTCAGTTCCTTTGCATATACAAATCTTTCAAACCTTTCAACTCCCTTTGGTGTCTGGCTGTAAACAGTAACTATGTTTGCTGGTAGTACTATATGCTTCTGCAGTCCTTGAAACCGTAGGAGAATAGTCCTTTTAAATCTCTGTTTGCAAGAAAAAATGAAACCTCTGCTAAACTTGCATGTCTGGTTGGATGTGCTTATTAGCAGCGAAATTTAAAGTGAAAAATCTACAGGTCTGGTCAGTCTCCATGCTTTAAGGTCATTTCTGTCACATAGCCCTTAATTAACCCCAGGTTACGGAACCATGTAGCACAGAGCTGTGGTTACTTTCCTAGTGTCAAATGATTTTATTTGGAAGAAACTGATATAACCCTTTTTTTTACAGAAAAAAGAAGACACTATGACAGAAAAAGAACACACCTCTCAATGCCTTTTTTTTCCCTTACACTGGATTACAGCAATGCCATGAGGTACAGAGAGGAGTGAGTGACATTTGTATAGAGAATGCCTACGATCAAACCAGGAATAATTTCTGCATTTGTGAGGAAGATGCAGTGTACATAGCATACAATGGGGCTGCTTTAATGAATAAAACATTGTTTTTGCAATTTCAAGGGCTTTTGGTTCCATAAAGCCTTCTATAAATTGTCCAGGGTCTTAGTGAAGTTCTTCCCATCTCACCTCCCTGTGCAAATCTGGTGTAAAAACTAACTTAACAAGGCTGGGTATTAAGTATTTAAGGAAATACTATACAGTGAGCATGGATGTAGCTTTCCTTCATCTTCTTTTAAACACATGGCTAGATGCTTTGTGAAGGGTTTACTAATGCATTTTCAGGATCATTGGAGTCTTGTCTGTCTTGTAACAGAGACATCCCTTCTGTGTCAGCACTGGGAATAGTCTATACCATTTCTGTAAGGGTAACCCATTAGTGACAAGCATAAATTGATTTGGAATCTGTTCAACAACACAAAGCACTTGGAATAAGCCTCTACCATGGTTTTATGATGAAACTCATATTAAAGTAGGACAAAGATTAAACCATTAGTTAGATAACAAATTTGTGGTAAGCAAGTCATTTAAAGTGTTTAAACTGACTGCTGTTTGCTCATTAATCTGTTTTATTTTGTCAGGCTTATGAAATCTAGTGAGCCAAAAGTAAGCAAGCAAACAAAATATTATTCCCTAAACTCATAGTGAACTTTCATACTTTGCTGTTGGCTGAATTGTTCACTGTATAAAATAATATTGGCTATGAGAACAATGAACTCAGTAATACTTGCAGTGCAGTCCCAATTTTTAAAGGTCTTTATTAAGTTTTTCGGTTTCCTAGGACTTCTAGAAACACCACTGTTTTATTTCAGGCCTCCTGAGGTGAATTTGCATTGAAATGCAGCATCGTGGTGTGATGATGTGCATCAGAATGTGACTACATGATGCAAAAATGCAATGTCATCACCTGAGGAGATACTATGAGGCATATATACAAATGTTGTTATTCAGCAGTGCAGACCTACAGTGCTTCCCTTCTCCCCATACGATAAATCCGGAAGGTATCGCTCATGTTTCACGCTGAGCACGTTGCCTGGAGGATGATATTGTGGCAGTGACAGAGAACAGAGTGGAGAAAAGAGCAGAGGACCCATAACAGGTGACTGATGCGTGTACAAATGTGTGTTGAAATGATTTGCAATGACTGCTGGGTATTTAAGAACACATTTGAAAAACAGAAGGTAGCATTTAAAAAACCAGAAAGTAGCATTTAAAAAAAAGTTGAAATAACTGTCCCCTTTTCCAAGGAGTGCTTGTTCCAAGCATGTCTAGCTTGCAGTTGCCGCTGTCAGGGAATTGTACTTATGTTGCTAAAGTTCAAAGCATAAAGTGAAAAAATACTTAGTTCTAAGTGTTGTCTACCTAGAACCTTCAGGCTATTGCTAGCCAGAAAGCAGCAACCAGAGCTAGTTCAGATATAGCAAGTATAATGGAATATCACCATTATTCTACAGGTGTAAAATACTTCATAATATCAGTAATCTGGGCAAATAAGACTATAGTTAGTTGGTAAGACATTTTTGTAAATGTTCCCTAACATCAGTATTTCTAATGCTGTTGTATGAGCTGACCTGTGGCACTCTTTAAAGTGATTCTGAAGGAAATGCTGTGTATAAATGTTAGTGTCTTCTCTAAAATGTAAGAAAATAAAAATCTGCAGAATAAAATGTTTATATATGCTATTAATATTAAATATTTAATGAGAGTTTCTGTTTTGAGTATACAATTATATATATTTGAAAACTGCAGATGTGAGTTCTCAGATAAGTTTTTTTTTCTGTTGTTGAGACTCTAGACAACTTGGAGGATATTTTCTTTCTTTCAGAGAAATCTGCCTACTTGAGTTTTCCCAAGGTCACCAGTTCTAATTAACATGCAGTTTTCATAGTTGGTTGATGAAACTGAATCATTAAAACCTTAAAATGTGTAATATCATCCTTAGTAACTCTTACAGTTTCCTATACTTCCTGAATATCTTTCCCTTCTTTCTGCTGGTCAAAAATGATGAGAAAAGTGTGGATATATACCTGTGGGTATTTTTTTCTCTGTCACCTTTGCTCCTGCCAAGCTGTTTTGTCAAACTGATTTTTTTTCACTCGAAATTAACATTCTTAACTAGCTTCATCTTCTAGCCAAGCTATGTCCTATCAAGCACTGCCAAAGTCCACAGAGGAACTTAGAGTTTTCCCTGCAAAAGTATACTGTTGGTTAAGGATGTTACCTGATCACATTCAATAGACGCTATAACTTAAAGAGATACAAGTTCATACTTGATCACATTTTTCCTACATCAGCTGTGGCCAGAAGGACCTAGGCTGCTTTGACCAGCTATTTATTGTCTTTTTTTTTATCTTGTTCTTCTGTTTATTTCTTGATTTTTTTTTTCCTTTCTAGTACTTTCCAGAGGAAAAGATGATTTTAAATGAGTTACAGTAAGTACTGTAGAGGATATAAATTTCTTTCTGTTTGGGAATAGTGTGTCATATGTGCTCAGGTAGAGGAAAGGCATTTTCAATTTTCAGGCATAATGTTGGTCAAGAGTGCCTGCTGATTCATTCTCAGGAGAGTGAGTCAGACAAGCTAAATTAGGTTTCTGCTCTGAATCATCCTCTATAGGAGACTATCTTACTCGGCTGACTATAGAGAGAGCCTAAAGAGATTAGCTATACTAGGCTAAAATTGCACTTTGTCAATACCCATTTCCAAACTGTCCTTTTCTGAAGTCCATTCTATTCTGAACCCTGGGAGCTAATGGATGAGAATAGGGCAGCTAACACTTGACATTTGCTTGTTCTTGAAGAGGGGATAAATGTGGAATTTATATAATCCCCAAAGTATTCTCCAATATTTCTGTATAATAATGTCTACTCTTTCAGTAGAGTCACAATGTCTTGAAGTAGTAGAAAGAGTTCTTCAAAGTTGCAGCTATACTTGTAAGTTCTCATGTTTATTTTACAAAACAATAAACAAGAGCTTCCCTTAAAATATGAATGCAAAATGGGCAAAAGTCTGCTCTGATTCTGATAATAATGCCTTGATATTCATGTCAATAATCTTTGGTTATTTTTGTTGATGTCTACATGCTGATAAATGGTCAAAGCCAGTAGTATTGGAGGTGGACTACAGCTGTCCACTAGTATACAGAACAAATGTTTCATGAAAATTTTCTCTATAAATCATTTAAAGTCATACCCCAGTTTTTCTTCCACTCAAACTTCATCTAGAACAGTTTACGTTTATATAACTACATAGTTATCTCTTTAGCTGGATCTTTATATATACCTCTTAAAATGGTTAGCAAAAGAATGATAGTGTACTTATTTTACCACTCCAAGCCAAGAATATATTTTATTTTGTGGTAATATATAAGATGCCTCACCTTTTCCAGATAAGGCATTTCTAGTTTTCTCAGTCCAGCTTGAAGCTTTAGAGTTGTGGGCAAATCCCTTTTTAATTTTCTTTATCGCATTTTTTAAGCAGTAGTTTTTACCCTCATCTAAAGGAGTTCACTGAGTTCCCTAGTTCTATTCTCAGAGACAGAAGCACAAGAACAAGGCAGATTTATATGACAGGGCATAAAGAAATAACCTTCACTAGCCCAGGCTCTGTGGACCATATTTTGAATTGTGTGTACCAGCTGTGCCACCCTTCATCCTTCCTTCTCCCCATTGACTTTGCAGTTGCATCCAGCTTTGACAACATTCGTGTATCACCAGGGTGTTGATGTGTGGCACCATTTTTATGACTTCTTTCAGTTTGCTTGATCTCATGGCTCTTATCCTCCAGAGAGTTCAATTGCAAGTGAAAATACACGGCAAATATTTTTCATGTTGTTGACATGGAACATATATTTGCAACCTGCCTCTCCAAGAGTATATTGCATGTAATAAAGGCAGCAAAAAAATAATGCCTTCCACTGCAAAACATGAGGGATGGCTTAGGAAGGTTGGCCTGTGTCTGTTCCATCTAAGATTAGCAGTTGGAGAAGTTTGATTTGTGCCACTGACAGTAAGTGTTCATTTTCATCTGGCTAACGCATTCAAATTTCACAATGATGGTGCATTACAAATGCAGCATAAACAACTGCTGCATTAAGCATTATTCAAATTGAAAAGTTGAGAATTTAAATTTTAGGAACTACTGGAATCCAGGGACCCAATGCATCATTAATTTTGTCCTCCTCTGCTTGGTTGGGTTTAGTAACCCTCATACAACTTACAAGGAGATAATGTTTATTTGTTCACAACATTATTGCCCTGTTCTTAATAGCAGGACTCACCTCAACTGAACTTCACTAGAAAAGGCTCTCAGAGGTGTTACACTTTTATAAATTTAATGAAAACAGTTTATTTGGTGAAATGAGAGAAAGACTCAAGCTCAACAGAGATTAGTGCTCGAGATCCAGGTTTGTAAAAAGTCAGTTTTTACCTATTTCGTAGCAGTTTTCTACAAGAGTTGCTATGTCATTGCATGGGATAGAACATTCCTGGGGATGCACATAGGTTCTTGTTTTGGTCTGCTCCTTTCCTCATTCTCACCCAGCCTGGCTCAACTTTCCCTCTGGGGCCCGAATCCTCGTGTTAGTTTGTGAGCTCAGCAAACTTCTACAAAGCCTGTTGAACTATATGATTTTCCTGCTTTCTGAATTCTTCTATTTTTTTCTGGCTTAGGTCCTACTGGGAGAAATAGTTCTAGTTTGAATAAAAAAAAGCTCTCTGATTTCCTCTTGCTGATGGTCTTGCACTAGTCCTGTGCAGCTGAGAGTGGCTATTGCAGACAATGTTTAGTTGAAATCCAGCAGCACATTGCTTCAGGAGACCTGTCTGGTTGCTCTGTTAGTATCAGTCATATGCAATCTCAATACCAGCAGGGACTTGATAAAATTAAAGAAGAATAATTTTTTCAGAGGTGTACAGTGATTAAAATTGAAAACACCTCCAGTGAGAATGTATAAAACTGAAATTTTCCAGCAACCTAAGAACTGACCAAATCTGCATGGATTTTCCAGGGTATGACAAAAAGTTCTTAAAATACACTTCAACAAAATCACATTTTGGAAAATTAGCAATGTTATCCAGAGCTGAAAAAAGAATACTTGGATTTAATGAAAGATAACACCCATTGCAATATTAAAAAAAAATGGCTCACCTGGTTCTGGAATATTTTCAGAAATAGTTAACCTGGGTAGAAGTACGGCATGAGAAATTTAACTACAAGTATTTTGTGAAATAAAGAGAAACAAGATTGGGGCATTAGAAGCTTTGGTCAATTTCTGTGTCAGGCAGGGTCAGTTATATTCTTGTATGAATGACAGTACTTCATCTCTGGCAATTCTCCATTGTACACGGTGCCTGCTAGCACATAATACATTAATTTTATATTTTGGCCAATCTACTGAAAGAAAAAGTTATTACTTCTCTTCAAGAGCAGTCTCAGTGATAAAAGAGGCAGTAAGATTTCTGGAATACAGTAATCTTAAAATACTCAGTATGTATATTCCACATTTACTGTATTATCTTTTATTTATAGATGTATCTTGTATTTATTGCTTGGAGTAAATGTAGGTAAAGGTAATATTATTGCCTCAAGTGTCTTAAAAATTATGCATTTTACAAATATAAAAATGAAAAATTAATTTGTATTAACAATAGACACAGAAATATTTACTATATTACTTTTATATCTCTTTTATTGTTCTTAGCTTTCAAAAAGTTATCTGTTTTGCTTAGTCAAAGGAAAAAATTGGTGTTAATAAACTTTTGAAATGGATAGGTCTTCTGATAAGACCCAGGTTCACCAAGAGTAGATATCAATGCCCGCAAGATAAGATAAATGCAGAGAAAGTCTCTTAATTCCTATTAAAGAAAATATTGTCATCAGTGCTCCTTACTGTGAAAGTGACATAAGATGAAAATATGTGAAGAAATTCGGGGATTATATTGGATTTTTCTCTCCTACTGTAAAGCCATAAAAATGATAGTGTCAAGAAATATAGCCTATGTAAACAGAAAATTTAATTGCATTTAATTGCAACTGCTCAGTAGTGGAACATTTAAATCCAAAAGAGAACCTATAATTGTTTCAGTTGCATTGACTGACTTTAATTAACATTTAGCTGTACTATAAATGTACAAAACTATCAATGAAAATGAGTGGACATTTAAAGGTGTAATGCATTGCACACCACCACAATAATAGAAGAGAGGAGCTTTAATGCTATTGAAATTCAGGAAAAATAAAACCCTCCCCTTTTCTAGGTTAACTCAAGCAATTAGGATGTAAGCTTTTCTTGCATTCCTTTTTATTTACTTTCCCATCACATAGCTGAATGAATTTTTAAAGGATGTATGCTGCTGTGTTTAATGTTTATATGCAATGGCTGAAAGAAAGTCTTTTAATTCAGAAATGAATTCAAACTACTTATAATTTCTTATTTATCTGCATTTAGACTCAGATTTAAAATCAACTGAAACATCTCACACTGAGTTTAATGGGCTAGGACTCAGGCCCTTATAGTGTGGTCATTACCAAAGACTGATTCTGCAACTGACTCCATGTGGGAGTGAATTGAAGTCAATGATGCTTCAAGAGGGAAGCTGAATCTGTCTATGCAAAGACAATTGCAGGACTTACACCTTTGTAACTAAGCATTGTGTTTGCATCAAAAATGCATTGATCTGCTCTCTGAAGAGCACAATGGAGGCCTCTACTCTCAGGGTAGTATTTCTCTTCTCCTGCCATGTCTCATTATGATTTTTCCTAATTCATATGTATACCTGCTCTGTTTTTTAAGAGGTTTTTAACATGATGTGTTACTACATTCATTTTAGTTAGGACTTTGAGGATGAGTTGTTTGTTTACTGAGCTTTTTAAAAGAAAATGGTGAAGAAAAAGATATCTGTAGATATAGAACTACTCTCTCAGCAACATGAATGTAATAAAAACTGTGTCAAAAACTCTGTTGTACCTATAAATTATTTAAAAGGTTAATTGTCTGAGTTTTACCTAGTGTTACCAGGTAATTAAAATGCAAGGGAGGTATGGTTTTTTTTCTCTAGTTTTTCTCCTGTCTAAATAAAAGGAGAAGAAATCATTAAATGAAACTTTTCAATTTCATCTATACTGTGAAGAAATGTGTGGTTACCAAAACTTTAAAAGACATTCAGAATGACAGCGGTTTATATATAAAGAGGCAGGACAATTATCTTTGAGTAATTATTTTTTAGACTTAGGGCTTCAGACCTTAGTTTTTACATAGAGTTTTTAATATTTTCCCCTTCTGATTTGTCTAACCCAGACGTCATTAGACACTTCCCCAGGATAGCAAAAAGAAGCTTCAAGCTTCTCAGCTGCCTGAATAGATTTAGAAAAATGGATTGAGGTGGTTTGCTTGGAAAAGCAGAGTATTGGGCAAGAGGGAGAAGGCAAAAGGAATCTCCCTCAATTTAGTTGTACTGAAAAGAGATTCAGTAAATAAATAGTGAACAAAATTAAAAACATTACATTTGGTTTGAGCTCTGCCCTGAAATCTGACAATGAACTACAAAGGACTTCTGAGGAAAGGGAGTAGGAGCTGATGAAGCTCAGTAGAGTGCAGAAAAAGTATAAAACCAGAAGTCTATGTTATTACCTTCACTACTAATTCTATTGTCCTTTTGGTAACGCTGGATAGTTGAGCATTCCATTCTGCCCCGTTTTTCTATTCCTATGGAATTGTGTGTTAGGCTGAGCATAGATACAGTATAAGTAAAAAGGTTAGAAGGAAGTTGCTGTTACAAGGTATGTATAAGCCTTAAAGAGTGCTGGAAGGCTTCTAAAAATTCCTTTGTTTCTCCCAAAAAACAGCTCAGACAGCATCATTAATATACACTGTTTACCATCTTAGCCATGTGTGTTTGGTGTCAAGTGTACTCATGATGCAGTGTGTTAAATGTACCTAAAACATGTTTTCAGTAATATGAGCAAAGACCAGAACAGAGCTTTGAGACACCAAGAAGGAAAGTGTTGGTTCTTTCTCCAGCTTCGTAGCAGAGCCATTACTAATGGCTTCTGACTGCCAAGCACAAACAGCAGGCACAGATGTAAGGTCCTCTTTCAATGGCTACTTTTCTGGCAGGCAGAGATACCACTTACCCTGCTGAAAAGCATCTGGACAGGCTGTTCTGGCTGCATAACAGCAGGTTAGAGAGCAAACAGCCCCTGGGTGACCGGTGAAGTCTGAAACTTTGTAATGGGACACCACAGAAGAAAAATCCTGATTCTTGCCACGTAGTCTGTGGGGAAGCTACAGAGGAGGAATGAGATGGCAACAGCTGACATTACTGGCAAAGGGGAAGTCCAGCTTCACTTCGTGGATGTGAAAGAGCAGGACACACTGGCTTTCTAAGTGTTGCTTTGCAGGCATTCAGAAAGCCTGCATTTCTGGTTTTAGTCTGGCCTATCCTAAAATACATGTTAAACAGTATTTTCATGTTAAAACTGAATGTCTGGATAATGACTCTTTCAGCTTGTGTGCAGCTTTAGGTAGCCATTTGTGTTTACATAACTATGCAACTGCGACTTAGATTAAGGTCTTGGGCATCTTTTTAACCAGCCTGTAGGTTTTTATTAAAAATCACCAGATTATGTCTTGAAGTGTTTTGCTATAATTAGGAAAACTGAATTAACAATTTAGTAATTTTAGATCTTCTTCTCTATTAAAATGCAATCTTTTGTTAATTTTAAACATTTTATAAGTAGAATTTAGAGAAAAAAATAATAAGGAATATGAGAACCCTATTTATTTTCTGGTAGTGTTGCCATAAACTTCTTCAAAATATCAGGTTAATTTTCACATCATATAGAGCTCTTTTTTGTTTGTTACTGATCATTAACAGAATCTTTTACTCTATCCTTGCAGTGTAACTTTTTGGAGCTAGACCATTCAATTCCTGTAATAGGAAACCATCTATACCATGCTCTGGGATACTGTGCTGGAGGTGGCATTCTTGAAAGGCTTGTATTTTGATTTGTTGTAAACTTTTGTTGACAGGTCCCTTGATTATTAGAACATTAGTAAAAGATCTGTTGCAGTAAATAAAGGCAACCTGACCTTATTTATTTAGAAATGTTATGTCGTGGTTGGATGACATCGGTTGAAAATGTAACCAACCACTCTGGGAGGACAAAGGCTGTTGGAAGTGGTCTATCCAGGGGACTTGAATATTATAGGAAGCATTTCATTTTGCTTGATATTTCAAGCTCTAATTAGTCCTGTTAGGAATAGGGTGACAATGTTTACCCATGTTGATGTTTGACTCGTGTACTTCTGCATTTTTTTCAGACCCCTGTTTTCATGTATGCACATAATTTTCACAATTTTCCTTCCTGGATTTGCTCTGTGGACGGACCTGTTAGAGTTAAACCCAGAGTTTTCAGTCACATGCCTCAGCATTTTCTTGCTGTTGAAGTCAGTCTGAAGTGTTTTTCTGCAACCTTCCATCTGGCCCCATTAGTCATGAGGAGTTTTTGTTTTCTTGAAAGTGATCATTTATAAAATCAGATTTGTTCTAATTTTAGGGCAGTTTCTCCCACATCCCACCACCTTTTCCTTCTTTTAAAAGCACCTACTCACTGGTTTCTTTCTCACTCTGTGCCAGGAACTGCCTTCAAGGTGTGAAGTTTCCTGTGCTGTATTCATGATGTCCTAAGTCCCACATGCATACTCTATCATTGTTTCCACATGTAGTTCTTTTTTCCCCTGGCCACGGTCCACCACAAACTCTACCACACTTTATACACAAATGTGTTCCACCAGGTATCTGCTGTAGTGTAAACACACACATAGCTGCTTCAGCAAGAGACTTTTTGGTGAGAGGAGAAGAAAAAAATTACTCTCCTTGCATCCTCTCCTGCCTCAGCAGTTACCAAGAGCAATGAGATTGGGACAGACTCATGTGAAGACTCATGTGGAGGCCTGAGCTGGGAGCTGGGGATGACCCACGAAATAGGCAGAGCCCTTGTCAAAGTTTTGTCAAAGACATGGTCCATCTAACACTGTAATCATCAAGCAAATGATAGGCCACAAGCCTGGTCTGAGATCGGACTAGAAAACCACAAAGCAAATCAGGAACAGCAGGGAACACATCTCAGGGCAGGTCTGGGTGCTCTGATCCGAGCCTGAATGGAACCCCTCAGGTCACAGGCCTCAGAGAGGCTGGCTGGTCAAGGCAAGTGTGCCCATGGGTGTGCTCAGGCTCCTCATAGTAGTTTCTGAAGACTGTCTTTTAAAGGGGGAGGAAAAAAGTACCTTTCTGCTGAAATCTGCTGCTCTCTGGTTTCTGTGGCTAGGGTTGCTTGGATGCTGAAATCTCTGACTAGTTGTTCCTCATCCATTTAATTTTGACTCAGTTGTTGACTGTCCATCTCTTGGCTGCCATTCTCTTTCCTTCTGCTCAGGTACCACTTGTAATAAAACCTTCAGACAAACTGCTGGAACTACAACAGCAGCTAGCAAAACACAAACCAACATCCTTATTCAATTCTTTTAGCAGAGCAATGATTGTTTCCTTCTTTAAGACAAGTCTCTCACAAATTCTTATCTCACTGCCATATTTCACTTGTCAGATTGTTTGCGTGCTAATAAAAAACTTTATTCTAAGAATATTGGCAATATCCCCTTCCTTTATTGGTGCCTTTCATGAAAGGTTAGCAGTGACAAGAAGTAGAGCCATGCAATCCTTGTCCATACTGCTCATCTGGCTTCTGCTCCACTCAGTAATGTGACAATATTCTTTCTGCATTTGAGAAAATGTTCCTTTGGATATTTCAGTAAATATCTACAGTTTCATTTGTGTGCAACTGACAGCTGTTTGTGGGCTTGCAAGGCAAGGAGAGAACACGATCATATCAGCAATGCTAAAGGGATAGATAGAAAGTTTTATTTGTCCTAACTCAGTGATGGACCCTGTGCTACAGTCACTGACGTGACACAATTGCTTTTCGATATGTCTTTATCTGGAATTGTGTTTTCCCCAGTTCACACGGGTGAAATTACAGGAAATTGGATGCCATATATCACAATACAATTG
Organism: Coloeus monedula; assembly: GCF_965178545.1. Taxonomy (NCBI): domain Eukaryota; kingdom Metazoa; phylum Chordata; class Aves; order Passeriformes; family Corvidae; genus Coloeus; species Coloeus monedula. The sequence goes on from NC_138782.1 coordinate 56,164,719, forward strand.
AACTGGCTTGAATGGATTCTTTAAATTCTCTGGGTAACCTATCATGCTCTATAACTTATATCCGATGACCAAGCTCTTCATCTGCATTCAGGCAGTCTAGTGACAGTTGTCTGCTAGGATGCAAAGTGCTGGGGTACCAAGACACAGGATATGCTGAGCTAGGAGAGATGAATCCTTTTAAGTTCATTTATAAAGGAAACTGGTTTTGGCTTTTAGGACAGCCTGTAGATCATTTAGAAACTAGTACTGTCTTATTCACAGAGATTCAAAGCATTATTCTCTTTATGCCTTATTTCCTGGAGAAATAAGAAAGAAAAATGGTCTATGGCACCATGGAGGTGCCTGCATTCACTCAAGAGCAACCAAACAAAAAAGCACTTCCAGCATCATCTAGTGACTTCAACAGTGGATGCTGGTTCATAAATACTAGTAATACATAATATAGATAGCACCTAACCTGCAAGGTGAACTGGCCAAGTCTGTTAGCCAACTTCATATTGAATTGATACTTTCATTCCAAAAGACTGGTTTACTCACTGGAAAACTCTGGACCTGTTTCTTGGTTTGTCATTGTGCGACACACCTGCATTAAACCGTGGATGCATTTGTCAGTACACCTATGCCACAGGAACACCCTTTCTTTTGCCATGTCTTGCTCTCTCCCTTCTTTTCCAGCATGGAAATGTTGTTTTCTCTTTTCTTGGTAAGTCTTGTGTTTCCTTACTGCTAATAATACCTATTTTACTTTTCATGACAGTTAAAAAGGATATATCAGCTTGCTAACTGGTGAGAGAACAAACCCTCTGCTTATTTACAGACTCACATAATCAAATTTGTTTTGTTGTATAAGCACATCCTTTTTTACGTACATTTCTAGGCTGCACTGTTTCCCCTTTCTTTATCATTGATTGAATTGGTTATTTAGTGACAAATATCATAATGGTTCTGCTGATGCTTATGGAGCTGAAAAGGAGTATTCAATATTTTTGCTGCCTTAGGAAAAGGCTTTATTTTATTTTTACTCTCTGAACACTTTCCTCGGTAAACTTGAAAAGGAAAAGAGCAAACAGTAGGAAATCATTAGCTGGTTCTGACAGGTCAATGCAGTGAGATTATTCCTATAGACTCTGGACTTGCTGTATGTTTAAAGATAAAAGGTAACATAACTGTATATTTTTTCAAGTTCTTACTGTCCAAAGAGAATGTATTTTTCTAAATAGGGTAATTTTTGCTGAATGGGTCTACAAGTGTTCTCTGAAATTACAGATGAAGAAATATTTAGTTACTGGCATAAGGTTTTGTGCAGATTTTCCAAATTTTGGGAACCAACCCACTGTTCTGCCACTAAACTGAGCATGGCTTTCTATATTTTTACTTCATCTACATCTTCACATCATTGAAGCGTCTGCCAAGAAGACACCTCTTTCCAACTGGATGGAAAATTATTCTTTGAATAAAGCAACATCACGCTGTGCCTCCCATGGAATCCTTTGACAGTGAGAGGAAACTGTAATATCATCATTAAAAATTGTTGCCACAATTCAGCATCAGGTTTACCATTTTCAGTTTAGTTTTCTAAAAGTGGGGCCTTACTGAAAATTGTATTTTAATTGGAAAGAGGTGCCAAACACCACAAGACATGCAGCAGTGGTGCTTGGGTGCAGAGGAATTCTTTGAGGAATTCTAGTGCTTCTCAATGAAAATGTTGTTGATTCCTTGCTCGGGATCTGATACAGTACTTTTTCCCAAAAGTAGGCTTTACTTGAGAACTTAATACAATTTGGATTAGGATCTTCATTTTTGAATGTCTTGTACATTTACAGACGATAAACACTGTTTTGACCTATCATTTGGTTGCAGATTGTCCTATGAAAAACACTGCAGAAAAAAATCTGCTATTGGAAACAGCGATGTTGTAACATTTCTTCTAAACAGAAGCATGTTTAACGGTCAGTAAAATGAGCTCTTGGCAGTCATTCAATTTGATGATTAAAGAATTCCTGCCTTTACAATAACAACGTTATAGTACAAAATAGCATTAGGAAACTGACTGCGCTGATAGGTTTGCAATGAGTCATAGCTATGCAATTATGGCTCTGCAATTGCCCAGGCATGACATCATAAAACAATACAGACTTAAAAATTATTTTAAAAAATTGTGGTTGGTTAGTTTAAAAAAAAAGGTCAGTATTCCCTGAGTATCCTGTGTGTTACACGTGTGTTACATGTCGGGTGCTACATGCATGGTTAGACATATCTACTGGCAGATGAGCCTTTGTGTCTCTCTGATTTTGCAGATTTCACTTTTACCGATGTCAAAATATGAAACAAAATGAAATTTAAAACATCAAGGGAGGGGAGACCTTTGTGCTTTTCTTTGAGGACTGAATCTTTTCTGTAGGTCTAACTTTTGACTGTTTTCCATCCAAGGCCAAAAATCCTGGTGTAAATAGCTGGCTCAATGTGACTGTTTTTGCCATTACTCTGTAATCGGAGAGCTCAGAGAACTGGCACACTTAATATTTCATTACATGTTCCAATATACCTCTGGATTCCTACACTGGGCTTGTAATGGCCAGACTACAGTGCTGACCTGTTGTGTTTCACATGGGCAAAGATAAAATAATTAGAGCCCCAGTGTTTCATCTTGTTCTATGCCATTGAGAAGCGTCATCCTTTTTCCTGTAATCAGTTCCTGAAGTTTTGACGGATATCCTAAAGCCATTTTAAGTGAACTGCACTAGCCAGTGAAAAGTCAAAGGAATATGAATACCAGAGGTAGCTGTAGAAATACCTAAGATTTACTTTAAGTATCTCTTCTGTCATAGTTTGAGGTAAAAAACTTAGCATTGCACTTTCATCTAAATTCAAAAGGAGTTTAAAATTCAAAGGAATTTAAAATTCTTATCTTTTTCGTCCAAAGAATAATTTTAGGATTCTGAGGAGAAGAAATAGTTTCAGTCCAAGTGTGGAAGTGAATCTGTTGAAGTGTTTCAGAAAAATTTGAGAGACAGACAGATAAACCATAGTCAAACACACACTAAAATCTCAATACTCTGAGCTTAATATCATGCATAAATGTCTTAACCACCACGCTATGGAGGCTGTGTCTCCTTTTAATCACTCAATCCACAAATATAATTCAACAAGAGCTGGGACAGAGCGAGCCTAAGCTGAGCATGTTCTCTTGTTTTGACTCTGCTTATGAAACTTTTTTCCAGTGACATTTCTTCAATACCTAGTAAGAGTCTGTAGAAGAAAAAATGAAACTTGGAAAAATATTTTTATGCTCTTGTCAGTAACTTTTTAGGTGCTTATCTTTAGCAACCAAGATGACCCCTTTTAGTTCTAACCAAACAGCACTGATTTCTTCACTCTTCATTGATCCAAAAAAGACTAAGGTAAAAAGTTGCTCTAGATGTTTTGTGACAAAAGGGTGGGACAGTAAAAGCAGTCAGCTGGACTTGTTCCATTTTCTTTGCTGGAAAAAGAACAAGAAAAGGCTCCACAACTAGGATGCAAAGCAGGGTACAGCCAAGGCTTGCTCCCTGCTTAATACTGAGAAGAGAAAATATGAGTTGCCAACCACCACCGTGTGTCTTTTCATGCAGTGTCTGCATTGGGGGCAGTCAAGAAGAGGCAGTGGTGGGAGGTAACGTTATATCATATTAGTGAGGCAGATCTCACGGAGCCTGAGAGCAAGACTCAGAGCTGCAATCTCTGAGTGAGGCTCAGAGCCCCAAATATCTCACTTACGATCCCAATTAACAGACCAGACTTCTGACTTCCAGCATTTCTCCATAGAAATCATAGTTCTGATGCTAACTCCTTTACCTCAGGCTCCATGGACCTGTCCAAAGGCTGCAGTCAAGCACTTGCTCTTCTACAGGTAAAGAGGTATCTGTATGCACTTACACTGTTTGAGATTGCCATGTATTTTCTGGTTGGAATAGCCTATCATCACAGAGCATGCTCTGCTTTGTCAGTACATTTTTCCTTTCTCTTTATTTGTGGTTAGCAAGGTGCCTACTCTGGAGCATGAAAGTTCATCCCTGATATACCTGGATGATATTTTTATCACACCCTTCCAAGTAACCTATCCCTTTTTTATGCTTTCGCCTTGGTTCATTAACTTTTCACCTGGGGAATGTAGTAAACAGAGAAAAATCAATTCTGACTCAATCCAGCTCTCTAAACTTTCTGGAGTTCTTGTTCAACACTGAAACCATGACCCTGGAGACTCCTCTTTCATAGAGAATATATATTAAGTTTGTCAGTCAGTCTGATTAAATCTCTCTCCCCCTCTTTCTCTCCCTCTCTCTCTCTCTTCTGTCTTCTAGTCTCTTTTTAGCCTCTTTTTATGCCAGCCGTTACCGAAATGAGATATAACAGAACCACACCAATTTTACCCTTAGGAGATAGCTGCAGATATTACCTGATTGATGGCTACTCTATTTTTCTTCTGAACATGTTTTTTACTCCTGTCACCTTCTCTTCTCTCTCTGAAACCCAAGTAAGAAAAGGGAGACAGCAAGTAGGTCCCATTAAAGATTCACATTGTGCTCCTCTGCAGCAGTAAAAACAAAAGTATCCCTTATTTTGAAGCATAAACTACCTGGGGCAGCAAATGCTATGGTTTCAAGGGAAGTCTGAATAAGACAATACAGAGAACCTTCAAGGCCAGAGTTAATTAAAACTTCTCCCAAGTACAGCACATCAGAATGGAATTTCTAAAACCCTCAGAACCTCAGAACAGAGCAATAACCTTTCTCACATTGTTTTATATCTTACTTCACCTAAAAAAAAGACACAAGACAAAGAAAACTAACAAAATAATGATAGCAAGGCTTCCTCCACAAATATTTAAACCTGCTTAAACTTGTACCAAAAAAAAAAAAAAAAAAAAAAAAAAAAGTATTGAAGTATTAATTCCATGTACAGAACAAAGTTCTCCTCCAAGAGGAAATAACATATCTTCTGACATAAGGACTGTCACTTTACATTGTGTGAAAACACAATTTCATTATAGTTCTAGGCCATATTTCTCGTGTTGTTTCTAGATGACAGGCAAGATATGAATACACTAGTTTTATTATCAGTATAGCATAGTCTAGGTTAATTATCCTTGCAGAGATGCACTGTAGTAGTCCTTTATTTCTCCTAGAACCCTGGCAGGCTCGGAGGTTTTTATACAGCAGTGAACTGCCCTACCCAAACATACCCATTACACAGAGATGCTAGTTACTTCTTATGTAAAAAAAGCCTCTGGGAGTTCCATACTGACCTGAGCAACACTGGACTTTGATATTGTATAGAAATGGCCAAATTTTGCAAAGTGTCTCTGAATCCTCTGTATTATAAATTCATTTCATGGGTAACCAGGAACCACAACTTAGGTCTTAGAAAATCCTCTGTGAATGTGAGCTCAGGCAACATGCAGAAAGCCTTTGACTTTCTTGTAAGGGTTCTGTGTTCCAGATATTGATCTTAATCTGAATCCAATACTCTGTTTTGGGATCACTTTTCTGAACTGGTGCATTTATGTGGGACATCTATGTCATATCAACTCCAGCCCTCCTTCCCCACTCATTTTTACACTTAGTCTACTAATTTCTTATAACGTAAAAAAAAAAAGAGCCAAAATATAAAGCACTAATTTGGAGATAAGATTAGAGGCCACACTCTCTAATCATATCTGACAGCTCTTAAAGGTCTAGAAGCATGCTAGGAGACCAGATAAATACTGTTGCATTTTTTCTGAACTGGAGGAAGTAGCATTGGCTACGCATAACAGGAAAACTTGGTCAATGGGTGCTGCACCATTAACAAACTTGCATTAGAGGGCAAAGTGATGGCCATTTTGCTAGATATGATACTTTTGCATCCCATAACTCATAAGCAGATGCACACAGCAAATGCTACAGAAGAAGAAGCCAGTAGGTCCATCCAGTTGGCCCTATCTCTACCAGAGGTCAATGCCAAAATCTTTGGAGGAGGTAATAAAGCCTATGTTATGTACCCAATTTTGTAATCATATACTACAGGGATAAATTTCTTCATGATTCCAGCTGGTGATCAGTTTATGTCTTGAAATTGTCTGTGGATACACTCAATAATTTTTTTTTTGTGTTGGCAACATCTAATTATTGAAAAGCAAACAAATCCAGTAACATTAAAAGCATTGCTGAAACACTACAGAGCTCATCTTGAAAAATTATGGGTTTGTTTTTATTTTTTACAAATAATGTTACAGATGGCATTAGCATAGAATTTACACAACTTAAGGGCTGTTTTAATAAACATCTAGTGTCAAAGACAGCATCAAAGTCAGTACTGGAAAGAGCAGGTGTAGCTTTTTATTTGCTGCTTCTGTATTGTAATCATGATCCTCAGCCAGAGACAGGAGACAATTTATATAATACTGTAAAGGAAAAATAAAACATTGTGATTTGCAGTTGATAAATCTGTATTTGCAATATAATACAAATTATTTATTCTCCTCTCACAGGATGGAAATGTTAATATTGTGAAGTACTGTATAGAATTGATGATTCCTAATGAAGGTGTTATTATTATGTAATAGCAGTGTGGTATGTTGTGACTTCTCAATAAATATGTCACCATTATATTTGTCGGTTTTATGACAGTACTTCCTTCCATTGTAAGATAGCCTTAATTGTTCTCTAAGTGACCAAAACTATGTGATGTTCACAGGATGTTCCCTTAAGCAGAAGATGAACAAAGGAATACTGGAAATATGGAGACATTTTAAGATTGGTACTGTCTCCTGGAAATATGAAACATTTATTTCTAGAATTCCAATTTTTCTTTCACTTTTTCCTCACTCCCAAGTGCTGCACACCTTCCTTTAAGGGAACTGACATGTTTTAATGCAAGACATCATGAGATCTCATACAGAATTCATTTTTCCAGTCTTATTCCCTTTTTAAAAGCAATGAACCAAAACACTGACAACACCAAAACCAAAACCAACCAACCAACCAGAACAAAAACACCCACCAAAACAAAAAAACAACATCTCAAGGAAGATCTTCACGCCTGAAAGAACTTGGGGAATAGAGTTATAGCTAGAATATTTAGAAGAATTGGAAGAAGAACCAATGAATAAGTCTCTATACTCAAAACTGCAAAGCTGCAGAGCTTGTTTTGGTGAGTTTACACTCTCCTTTCTCCCACTATGTTGCTTCCTGGACTTTGCCTATATTATTTACTTTATATATTAAATAAAATATCAGGCTGATGGGCAGGCACACAAACATCAGAAGACAAGAGAATGCTTACAGGTGCGGATAAACAGGTTTAGCACTGGTGGATGTGGGTCAGGTTGAAGTTTCTAGACTCATATAAGGATGTCAGACCTCGACATAAACTGTAAGCATGAGAAAATGGAGGCAAAGATTTCATTCTTTTTATAAATGGTCAGTGAAAAGTAAGGACAGATAATGACACCAGAAACACTGTAACAACTGAAAAATTTATTTTTAGTACTTTGATTTAGAGCAGGAAGGGTTTTTTTTATTAAACAATCTGATTTTAAGATGAGAAATAAATTACAAAGCAGTTGTTCACATTATTGAACCTAGTAATCTACCACTAACCTATAACGGGAATGTGACAAAATATTCCTTTTCATTTTCAAAATTTATCCTGAAGGATGTTTAAACAACAAAAATGTATTTAACCACAGGAAAATGCTTCCAGATAGCAAGAACAAAGAACATTCTCAGTCTCAAGGGCAAAAATCCACCCTAAGAACTCAGAATGAAATTTGCTAACAGTAGTATACATGAACTAGAAAATGGTATTATCTTCTGTGAAAACGATGTTGCTGTCTTTCATTTGCACATCAAGTTTTTATGATTGCATTGAAGAAAAAATATCTTCCATAAGCCAAACTGACAATATACTTGTACTTAAGAAGATGACTTTTCCTTGGTCATATTTAAAACTCAGGGATAGTTTCACATATATAGTTGAAATATTTTATTTGAGCTGGGTTGCAGAGAAAGGTATAATGCAATCCTAGCAACACTAATAATACTTTTAGATTAAAAAAGCATTTAATAAAATGTTTTACAATGAAAATCTAAGACTAGATTTTGGAGTGAGGATACACACTGTCAAGAGACTTAAAAGTTATAAACTGTTTTTAGAGTTTGTAATTCAACAATTAGGAGCAAAATAGAAACTTTCAGCAATAATGTGTGACAGAAGGAGGAGAACATGAACTGCAGGCCCCTGTATTCTAACTGTGTAAGGACTTTTGATGGGGACATTGGTGTTAAATTCGCACTCCCACCCATTTGTCCTGAAACAACTTATGCAAAAAAGTTCCCTAGTAACCCACACAAACCCCTCTTAAAAAAAACCTCAAAAAAACCCTCTTAAAATGAGCCTACATTAAAAAGGACAAGAAGAGCTTTCAGCTGACAAGAAAGTTTGTGAAAATTTGAATCTACGATTCGAACAACTAAGTTTGAGAAGGTTAGCACTGAAACATGAGCTGCAAAAGCAAGTTTTAACAGAGTACAACCACCTAATTTTACAGAGTGGAAACCTTTATTTTTTCTTTAGTAGCATCTGACTAAAGCCAAAGAAGAGTTAGTCCAGGACCAAGAATGCAAAGATGGTCGTTTGTAATAACTCCTAGATGAGTGTTTGGGACTAGATCATGAGGTGGAATACAGGCAACAGAGGAGCTACAAGCAGGCTGTAATGCTTCAGAAAGAAACCCAAAAAGAGTAATATTGTACATCCAGCACCACATTGGGTATACAGCCTTGACTGAAAAGAAAATTGTATAACTTAGCTTAGAAAAGGTATTGGGTTTGATGGAGTGGAACTGTGTGACTATGCAACCTGCACCTTTTGTTGCAAGGCACATATGAAGTTCAACAAGCACAAAGAACCCATTGAAAGAAGTATTGTTGCGCAAACCATTCCTGTGTTCATCTTCATATCTCCAAAACACACTGATACTCTAGTCCTATAGCGTTAAAAGGGAACAAATTTTCTGAGAAGCTGCTGCTGAAAGTGGACACACTTAGCAGAGCACACCTTTCAGATTGCAAGGCTGGTATTTTCTAAGAATTGGAAGAGTCTATCAGCATGTCACAGTCCCTTTCTGTTTCATAAAAAGACATACAATATGGTCTGGCAATACATGAGGCATGACTTGGTGGCTCTCTTCTAAGAAGCAGCTGATGATTTGGGCTAAGTCGGGTTGCAAGAAGCAAATATGGAAAATACTATTCTATGATTGTATGCACTCTATGCACAAATGTTAAGTGTGCAAAAGACATGGTGAACTTACAGCAGTGAGTGAGTCAGGTCTGTTCATTGTAATAATAGGATAATCACAATTAATTGCTACTTTTATTTATGGGAAGACAATTTTGCAAGGAATGTGATCAGGAAATTGAAGGTATGTTGTCTTCAGAAAATGAGACACAGTACACTTTGGGAGAATTCAGACAACTGACTGCCAAATAACAGGAAAGTAGGGCCAGCACTGAAGAAACCGACTGATAGAAAGCGTGAAACAAGTGGGGCTGATGTTACATGGCAATGTATAACTGTTGCAACTCTCCTTTCCATGTTCCTTTAGAACATGGAAATTTAGAGATTGATGAGGTGGAGGACTAAATTATGCTTCTCATAACAGCTGTCTCATATTTTCTTCTGTTCAGCACAAAAAATAATGAACAGCAGAAGTGTATGAGGAAGTGCTACTAACGCCAAGGTTGTGAGTTCAATCCCCATATGGGTCATTCACTTAAGAGTTGGACCTGATCCTTAGGGGTCCCCTATAACTCAGAATATTCTGTAATATCTGACTCTGTGACTAATGCTGCAGAACACCCAGCTATCCACATCTATGACTTTACAATTGAGCAGGCCTCTGAACAGTTAAAAACAACTGCAAAAGTAATTTCAAAAAGTAAGGTTCCATATCACATGGACCTTTGACCACAGAAGTTCTGTATAGGCCATCAGAGCTCAGATCAGTACTGAAGAATGTTCTGGAAAGTCATATAGAAGCTGGAGATACAGCAGTATGCCATTATAAAGAGGTAAACATCCCATGGTCTGAAAGGCATACACATGGTGCCTCAGGTACTGTTGTCTTGTCCAAGATAAGAGAGTCAGGAACTATGTGAAAAACAGGCCAGCTGTCATGCAAGACTGGAATGCCAGAAAAGTAGAAGAAAGTCCCTTTCCAACAGCATAGACAAAAACTGGTATTCTAGTCTGATTGGAACTTTCAAGGAGTTATGATAGAAGTTGCAGCTGAGGTTTCAATATTGTTTTAGCTGCTACATTAGTGTTTAATTGACTGAACAACTGTTTCACATCCAATGAAATTCTATTTAAATTTCCTGAGAATTTCGCTTTCACATTCCTGCTTGGAAGCAAGAACTGAAAACCTCAATGCCTGGATTACCAGATCTTAGTTCCTGTGTCAAATATGTACTGAAATCTCTAAACCCCTTTAAAAATCAGGAGCTTTTCCCCTGAAGTCACCATAGTGCCACCAAAGCTGAAAAATGTAAAAACAGGAGCAACAGGAGCAAAAATCACTAGAAGTAAAAGTGAAAAAATCCCACAGCTGAAGGATTTTCAAGATATCTCTACATTTTTGGCAGAAAGGACACCACCTGGCGCCACAGCTGGAGACAAAATAAAAAACAACCCCAAACTGAGAACACAAGCACAATCCTGATTATTGGCGACCAAGGCAGCTCAGTACAAAGCAGTATCCCTAAAATGCTCCTAAACCTTACTTCCAGTTTCAGGTCTCTCTGTTGGGACCTGACAGACAGGTTAGACTCTTGACAGAGAAAAGCAGAGATGCAATGTCAAATTGTATTTGTTGGGGGTTTTCCCCCCTTTTTGTATGTTTTGCCAGAAAGTTTTAATTGCAGAAGAACGTCTACTTTGTGAAATCTTGGTGGTGAAACTTTTGCCAGTTTTAAATTGCTTTTTAAATTAATGGTTTTAAATACAGGTAATAATTATCACACTTTTGAAAACATAAAGTCCTTTGAAGCAAACACAGAGGTACTGAATTCAGTATTTGGGAAAGGCATGTGATAATTTAGGTAGTGGATGGTCACTATTGTTATCAAATACTTCCCTTAGCAATTTTTTTTAATATTTTGCAACTTTTCTGGTTTTATTGGTTCTGTTTCCTGTTCAATACATTGACATTTGTAGACTTACTCAGTGCAAATGGAAAATTGGTATTATTATTGCCTGAGTTGCAGAGCATTTGTTCATTAAATTGTTTTCCGCTTTAAAGATGGGTAAGTAGCAAAGCAACAGATGCATTCCTATGCTGCTGACTAATTGACCAATTACAATAACAAAAATGTTGTCAGAACTTCTCTTCCTTTGAAGTGGGAAACATTTGCAATATTATGGCCATTATCTGGTACCATGAAAGAAGAAAGTCTGTACTTTCTTACAGTAAAAGTGCTTAGTGTCTTGAATTTTGTGGAAACAGCAAGTTAGCAAAAGAGATGTTCTGCATTTTAGGGCTGTGCTAAGGCCATTTGGAGCTGTAATCATAATATTATGTAAGCATCCCTACTGCTCAATGTCTAGAATGCTTCCTTTCCTTTATTTTTCACCTAAGGGAGTCATGAGTTTATCTCAGAAATACCTCACTCAGCAGCAGGCACCTCTGCTCTCGGTCGAGCAGTGCATCCTGGCTGCCTGTCTTTGCAATGCAAAGGAGGGTAGATGCCAGCAGAAATCCACAGGGTAGGTGGTAATAAAAGTTCATAATCTTGAGACATCCTTTGAGATGTATAGTGCAACTCACATATTCTTTGAGTTCCACCAGAAGTATGGTATGTTTCACTGAAAGAAAACATTTCATACTCAAAATCATTTCCAATAATTTCTTTTAGAATTCCTTTTTTAATATTCTAGGTCTTTCCACTGTTTATGAATGACAAAGGAATATTTTCCTAAATGAAATCTTAAAATGTTTGCACACATTTTTTTACCAAATGTAGTTTGAGATGTGGCATCTTTGGGCAAATAAAGAAGGAACTTCCCTATTGACAGATTTCTAGATAGATGAATCTCCTTTGCTTTTAAACTGTGGGAAAAATAACTTCCACTTCTGAAGTTAAAATTGGTTTCATGACCCAGTCTGACTGTCTGAGCAAATTTGTGTTCTGTGACAGAGTATGGGTTGGTTCATGAATGATTACAAAAACAGGAGCTGTCAGTTTGGTTGTCTTGTAGAAGACCAAATTTGATAGTTTGGGGTTTTTTGTTGTTTTGTTTTGTTTATTTTTTTAGCTCAGGCTGGCCAATGCTCAAAATGGAATTCATGTTAATATTGGAATGGGCACTTGAAAAAAGACCTTCTACAATCCACTTTTTACCGACCCCAGCTCTTTTCCTCTGGAAAAAAGAAAATAGGCCTGAACTAAAGTTGCTAGTTTTCCAGACCCTTAACCCTGGCAGAAAAATGCTCTTCTTTTCCACTGAAAGTGAAATTAATCCCATTCAAAAATGTTGTCTAGCAGTGGCTGCTGCTGTTGTTGCTTTATTGACTGTTAAGACACCTTTGAGTAAGGTTGAGAGAGTGGGGAAAAAATAGAAACATTATTGTGCAATCAATTTAGTGTGTTGCAAGGTGATAATAGAATTATAACTGACTGCAGCATTTTGTTCTCACAAATCATAACTTCTTCTTAAAGAAACAAAGAGCCCATAGGGTCATTTGAAATAATTCTTTTAAATTCCTTTGTGCTTCATTTTAAGAGTGTTTACTTCACTATTAGCTCTGAGTGCCAGATCTAACTATGTTGATTGCTTGTCCTTGATATATACTCCTTCCTGGGGCTAACATCCTTCCTGCTATGCCCTGTCAACTTTTAGGTTAGATCAGCTTGGGATATGGATCTCCTGTTGTCTTATCTCCACCTATCAGAAAATTAATTAACCTCTCTGGTAAGCCTTGTATTCTTCTCAGTCTTTGATGGATCTTACAATTTATCAGAATTGCAATTCATTAATACTGCAGATCCTTTGGTTAAGACTGTGTCCTCAGGGCTCTAAGGTTTTTCTTGCACAATGTATGCAGGCAAAGAAATGCTATCCTGCTTTTCAAATCAGTAAGCAGTGAATCAATGTTCTTGTCCTTTCTTGCATGCTTACTCCCTAATTTCCATTTCTCTTTACTGCAGCTGTTGATGCCTTTAACTTTGCTATTCTTGCCTATTTTTCTCCCATTATTTTTTTCGTTTGACTCTGCTGTCAAAAATGTCCTCAGAACACTAGTTACTTTAATATAAATTTTTAAACTTTTTATCAGAGTTTCATATACTTTCCATAGGAGCTGAAAACCTGAACTGCTGTATTCTATTAAATTGATGTTTGTTGCAGGCTGGAATTTAGGTATGTGTACCAAGACAATAGAGGTGGCAATTCAGACAAATATTCCAGCGGAGATTAATGATCCTTAAAGCACTAGCTTTGCCATTGCAATTTAATGCTTTGAAGTCAGCTTAGGGATGATTCTTAGTTCTGCAAGCCTGCTCTGCCAGGTCCTTTCTCACATGAATTTCTATTTACATATTCTGGTATGCAAAATATACAAAATATTCCTACATAGTGCTAGGAATAGACACAAATATCAGATACTGTTCTCTGAGATGCAACAGCATAGTCTATGCCAATCTGAAAAAAAAAAAAGTCACTGGTTGGTACTCATTTGAAAGAAGCCTAGATTTTCACTGATGTAAAAAAATGTCATTTTTTCTCTTTTTCTATATTTGAAAATTGTGTTCACTTTTTCAGCATTTAACAAGAATGTTTTCATGACAAAAACTTATGTGTTGGAATTTTCTCTCTCAATTAAAACTAGAAATACCTTTGAGCTGTACCAATGACATTCTGCCCATGCTGAACTTAGCAATCAAATGAGTCCTGGTGGTTCTCAGTGGGGCTTCCATTTCTCCTGAAGCAAAGTCAGGAGGCTCATGCCTGCCTCTGAGTGGTTTCAGACCCAGTGATTCCAGCTCACATCCTGCTTTCTCTGGTCATAACAGTAGGTCTTTCAAGAAAAGTAGGAAGCCTTTTCTTGTGCTACAGGAATGGCAGCAGAAGCTCTGCTAAAAGCTTAAAAAATTTCTCCTTAATGTGTGTGTGTTTTAGCAGATGTCAAACTCTTGATTCACACTATTTGATTTAACAGTTGGGCAGAGTTTCCAAACCATCTACCAGTATGCAGTGATATCAGTAGATGGTCAGGAATTTCAATAACCATGAATATCTACAGTTTCAGCCTGCTTAATATTCTCCATATTCTTATGAGGAATGTAATGTTCACAATTAAGTTCAGCATTTATACAGACTGCATAATATGGCCTACTATTCACATTCAGAATTCTTTAGCAGTAATAAACCTGGATTGTACATTAAAATGTGATATGACTCCCAGATGTACCCTGACTATTTTTTTGGCACTTGGCACCACACATTATTTTCCACTGGTTCAGATGACAGGCAGAGCCCATCTGAGGCAAAACGAAACAATTTCCAACTGGTGGGCTTGATAGTGCAGGTGACATTAAATAATTAACAAGTTCTCTTTCAGAACCATGCCTCGTGCTTTAATTAATATCGCTTCTTAAAATAAGAAGTTGTTTACCATTGCTGCTTCTGCAAGCTGATTGCTGCTTGCAAAAAACATCTGAGACATGACTATGCCCAGGGGATTGCTTTCACTTCATTGTTTATAATAACTACAAACAAAGAGCTGCAAAAGCTCATCTCGCCATGAGGCATCCTGACAATCTGCCAGTTTAGTCACCAATAATAATGAGACTGGCACAAGCAATAAGCTCAGCGCAAATCTAATGAGGGCCTGTTTCAATCCCTCATTGATATTACAGCAGCTGCTAAGCACCCAATGTTTGGGATGTACACACACAAGGTGTGTGTGCCTCCAGCCAGAGGAAGGGCAATTTCCCCCTCAATATGGTTTCGTTCCTATCCAGAGCATTTGTCACCACTTTAAAATTTAATTTCTTTCCCCCCCTCTCAGAGATATGATCCAGGACAGCTCTGCTCAGGCAACAGGTGTAAATCATCCAAGCTTCCTGGTCCATGGAGAAGGCTGGAGAGGAGGCTGAGCTGGAGCTGGAGCTGGAGCTGGAGCAGGAGCAGGAGCAGGAGCAGGTGCCCGTGCAGAGCCGAAGGTGCGTGTGATGCACTGGGCTGCCTTGCTGAGCCCGGAGAACGTCACTTCCGTTGCTTAATTCCTGCGGTGAATGCAATTATGAACAGATGGGCAAATGACATGGTTTCACTGCTAATTAACTTCCCTACTGAGGAAGAGGACAGTGCATTACCCTTTTGTACTTCAGACTCTTAATTATCATTCTTAGAGATTGGTGAGGTGTTTTGTGTTTGGGTTTTGTTGTTGTTGTTGTTGTTGTAATTTAAATTTTTAGGGGGTTTTGTGTGTTTTCTTTGGTTGGTTGTTTTTTTTTTTCTCCAAGAATAATTATTGCACATCTTTGAATTTTAAATTCTTTTGGAGATGGTTAGCTAATCCCTGCCTATTCTGGAAGGTTCTGAGGAAGTGGAAGAACAAAAAGGTTTTGTTTCTAAATGGAAACAATAATATTTAAATACACAGCTTAAGAGAAGAATAATTCTGTTCTAGCCTGAGTTCTTAAATATCATTTTCTTCTTTCCTCAACTCCCATTGCCCTCCTTTCCAACAAGTTTTCTCAAAGCAGCATTTGTAGATGAAGATCTCCTAGTTCTGTGGTTCATACATCAGTTTAGGAGGAATGAGTAGGAAGAGACTGATTTGAAAAGGTATAAATAACATTCTACTGAACCAAAGCACAAGCAAAATGAAACCCAGAAAAAGTTGATGTTCAGGTCCTAAATTTTGAATTTCACAGAACTAAACTGATAAAAATACATTCTGTATCCAGTTGAAATACATGTCTCAGCATCAAAATATCATGAACGGAGAGATGCTGAGCAGCTAATTGCATAATATGTACATATGTATTGTAAGATCCTTTTTCCATGTCTTCAGAAATAGTGTTGAGGACTAAGTTGGGACACCTTGCACTTCTGAGAAAAAAAAAGGTAAAAAAGTTAATGGTTCCATCACCCTAATTTGCATTTCTTTTGCATTCTGGTGATGCCATGAAGATTTTTTGCCTCTTCTTTTATACCCCTGTTATACTTTTTTTACAACTTCTGTATTCTTAGTGCTTTTTGTCTACATTCTTGGACTTGTTTGTTCAACTAAGAGACCAAACATTTTAGAAACTTCGTAGCTAGGGATCAGTGTGCCCCAGACCCCAAGGTCCTCTCCAGAACACATTCTGTAAACTAAGATAGAACCATCCAGGGGAAGGCTCCTTGGGGAAGGGGGACTCATTCGAGCCTCTCATTGGGGAATCTTTGATAGATATGCTCATTAGTAAGACCTGTAATGTTATACTCAATCTATTGTGGGTGTGCATTGTGGTGTGCATTTCGGTGTGTTCCACCTGGATGTGTGCACCTAAGGATCCTTAAAATAAATACCAAGGTAAAGTCCCTTTTCCCGTTCTAACTGTGTTTGACTCTTGATTTTAAGACCAGGAAAAGGCATCACTGAAAATACATGGTCATCTTCTAGATAAACAGTTGGGGTAAAGTGTATCTGTAATCCAGGGCATGATAATAACTTAATGTAAATTTGACAAGAGAATATTAACTTTGAAGATTCATACAATAAACTGTGGTTTTTCTGCATTTCCGCTTGTTAGAATTGTAAAGTATATAATAGGATTTCCAAATTTCCCTCTATTGGCAGGGCAGCACTAATATGTAAATATCTTCTCTGTGTCACCTTTTAATTTTACACTGTTATTATACAGCTAGTGACTTATCCTAACTTAAGGCACTTATATGAGACATCTAAGTAAGAAAGTTGTTCTCTCCAAATTATTGCCTCTTAGTGACAGCAAGCGTGAGAGTCAATCTTCCATGGAGTATTTCAGAGCACTTAAGTCAGATATCTTAGAGGTAAACATTACCAGTGACTTCATATGGAAGGAATAAAAAGGTCTGTTATATCATAATGGAGACTGTAAATGAGCCTCTTAATAGTGAGCAGCAATTGGAAGACTTAATGTCCTAATACATTATACAACTGCAATGAATTTTAAAAGGCTTAAAAAAAAGGGACAGGGGAGGAGGTGGGAGTAGGATAAATATTCCTTGAGCTGTAGCTGCTAACGCTGAACTCCTTTTCATGAAACAACCGAGTTTTGCTGCTATAACTTTCCAGGAGCACAAAGAGGCTTACGTATTCAAAGTACCACAAACTGTTAATGGGTTCCACTGAAACAGATGGCAACATTATGATCATTTTTGCAATTAATGCTGACTGCAGATTGTTCTTGAGGCTGCAGTCATAGTTCTCCATCTCCTGTGTTACCACAGTATTATCCTGTAACAGAATTTATTTTAAGAATTTCTAATAACCCCTTCTTCCCCAAGCTACTGAAAACACTTAATGTATTTGGAGATAGTATGAAATGGCTTGTTGTACTTGCATCTGAAAGCTCCTGCAAATTAAGACCTTTTTCCTGTGAGCCTGAAATTTAGAATAATGCATGATCTCCTTCTTCTCTTGAATGATTAAACTGGTGATTAAAAAGCTAAGAACATCTTAAAGATAGTTCTGAAATAAACTGTATGGTTGCACATATCTGACACAATAGCACTTCTAATTTACTGAATAAGTGGATATTTTCTGTCCATTTATTTGGGTTTCTCAACACTTAATTGCCAGCTAATCTCAGCAAGTGGGGTGTTTTGTTTTGTTTTGGGGTTTTTTTTTGGGGGGGAGGGGGGATGTTGGTGGTTGTTGTTGTTGTTTTGGGGGTTTATGTTTGCTTTCTTTTTTTTAACTGAGTATGATGATCTCACATGCATTGCACAGATTAAAACTGTCTTCTTTGCAACCTTTCTTTGCATGTCCAGCAAACTGGACATTAGCAGTTTGCAGTGCCTTTGAAAATAAATCATACTCTAAGAAGCACAAACATTTTCCTTCTTAGAATTAGTCAGGTGTAACACAAAAAGTGGGTAGATTGTTTTGCAATTCAGGTGGAAATAGAATCGGTGCTATTGTCCTACAAACATCAGTGAAATGCCTTGTCACATTAAAGGGACATGTGCGGGAGACAGGAAGGACTATTCAGCTGGCTGGTAGCATAACTTAACTTTTGCCATTGGAATTAACCAGCTGAGGATAAAGTAGCTCAAAGGGAAGTTTTCATGAATAGCTGGAGAAAGATCAGACGTTGCTGAGAACAAAATCAGGGAGCAGAGGGACTGGGGAGCACCTCTGCTTTGTCCCAGCTGGGATCACTGCCTGGTAGCTGTGTTTGTCAGCTGCACTATCTGATCCCCATCCCTACATGTCCTGCCATGGCACGCACATGCAAATGCCCACAACAGGCAATGATGAAAGCTGTGGTCCTCTTCCCAAGGATGCTGGGCTCAGGTGCCAAGGATCTGCTGATATCAGAAGGAGCTGGAGCCAGAAACCCTCCAAGGGGCAGCATCTCACTGCAGAGCCTGGAGTCTCATCCTGCTCTCTGAGCATCACGCAGGGCATCCTGTGCCAGGAAAAGTCCCATGGTGATTCTACCCCGAGCTCAGCAATCACATAATCACGGAATATGACATTTCTCAAGGACCCTCTGCCACATCAAAGTAAAGATTTTGTCACTTGAGTTGCAGTTTTCCCAACTCAGTATTTAGTAGGAACTTAAACCTTGGAGCCAGGCCTTCCAGAGAAAGAAAATAGTGCTGGTGGGCTGCATCTTGCTGCTGTGGGAAGAAATTGCTTCCCAACAGTCCGCTGTATTTTAGAAGGTATGCCTTCCAAACGCAGCATGGAAAATAGCAGAGAGTGGAAAACCTGGCAGAATTCTGAGATGCCTCATTAAAAAGTGAAGAAGTTTTGTGAAATCCAGTTATAATACCTGAGTTTGGGGCGTGATTTCTGCTTTCAGGTCTTATGAAGGCGAACAGCTTAAAGTGACAGGTTAGCAGAGTTCAGATGTTTGTTTTTTTCAAGGGTGGCATTGTACAGATGTAATTGCAACTAGGAATGCTTCTTAGAGTCATATCACAGTACTAAGCTGATAATTGTACTATTTTTCTTATGTAGAGGGAAAAACACTTTCTTTTTTTTCCACGCAGTATTACTGTAAATTGTTGAATTACTTTGCTATGCAGATGAAGTGTTTGTCTCCTGGGAATTGTTCTAATAAAATAGAAAATTTATAACAATGTTACAATATTATTTTACCAATCAGGAGCCACAGTAAGAGGTAATAATGTTGTTTATTTATAAACAATGGACATTTTAATAACAAGAAAGTAGTTTTAAGAGTGTTTTATTATTACTGCAAGAGAACAACTGAGATTTAATCTGCAGTAGTGAAAATCAAATGTTATAAATTTTGGAGTGAAAAAAGGTCACAGATAAAATCTTTCCAACTGAGATGTAACACATGGAACTCTACCATAAATCTTGAAGATACATGTTAAACGATTTTTGTTGATATTGCAAAGTTAACAGTTTCTGGTTTTCAGGAAATATACTCATCTGGGGCTAAAAATGATATCTTGTTCAGTTTTATTTTTGCTAAGTAAAAAGCATGTTAGCTAAAATAAAGTCAATGAAAACACTTCACAGCCAGAAATCTCATATGGTCCATGAAAACCTGTTGCAACAACCATAGAAAGTATCAGTAAAGGTTTATCTTAGTATATAACTTAGAATCTAAGTGTAAATCAAACTTTGGATCATAAAGTCACAATTTAAGTGAGACAAATAGAGCATTTGGAGAGATAGGTCAAAATATACAGAAAAAATTTGTTTCGCTTAATGCATTCATAAATATTTAAACTCTTACGTGGATTATGAAAATAAATTTGGAGGACCCACAAGAAATCTCATTAACATCTTTTTTTTTTTTTTTCCTTTAACAGAGACTGTCTGAAGAACCTTTTGTTTAGTCTGGTATGATCTCATTGCTGATACTGTACATAGAAACTGTATGTACAGTGTACAGCATACATAGAATCATATGTATTTATATAACAGATACACTAATAGGGCTTTCCATTTAAATAAAATCAACAAAGTAAATCTTGAGTTGACGTATGAGTAGGGCAAACACAAATGAAAATGAGGAAAGGGTCCCTAGAGAAACATCATGTAATCATTTTGCATTAAGTTCATTCATCTGTGCAATGGGTGGATTTATATCTGCCACATAACACTGTGATGTTCTTTTTATTAATATTTCTAAAAAGCAGTGACATTATTTAATTAAACAGGCATGCAAGTACCTGGTGGTGGTATTTATCTGTCAAAAACTGACATTCATAAGTATTCAGTTTTTCCCCCCTTGAAATGATGTCTTATTCATGACAGAATGAATAGAGCTGGGTGAAAGGAAGCCACCTAGCTTACCTCTCCAGGTGATGAAACAATCTGCCTTTTCCATGGCCAGTGCACGTATTTGCCCAGCTTATTGAAAGAGAAGTTGCAATCTCTCTAACACATCATCTAACGTGGTTATCCAGCCTTACCAGTACACTCTCATTAGTATAGGTACATTCATTGCTTCAACAAACAAGAGCTTTTTCATCCTTCCTCTAGTTTAGCCTTTTCTTAGGCTATCCAGCCCTTGTTTCTTCAATTTTACCTTGGGGTCCATCTTCTGAGGGTCTGTAATCATTCTGATTGCTCTCCATTGCAGCCTATTCAGTAGCTCAACATCTTTCTTAGAAGTGAATTGTTCAAAATGGAAGATGAAACTTTAGTAGAGATTTTATACAAGCCAAAGCAATAAGATTGCTTCATGTACAATCTTGCTGCCTACCTTCTCATATGTGTATCCTAGGTGTGATTGCTTAGGATGACATTATTGACTCATTCAGCTTGTAATCAACCCTAAGGACCAGGATCTTTTACAGGACTTCTCTCCAGCCAGCTGCGACACACATTTTTTGCAGCTGATTATTCCTGTTTAAGTGTAGTATCCTACACTATGAGATTGAAAATTTCAGATCTGAGAAAAGGTGAGATATTCCTTTTCTTGTAAAATAATAACAGGAAGTTTTTGTCAGTTACCCCATATTGCTTGCTTTCATTACTTTTGCCAATTAAAAAATTATTTCATACATTCATTAACTCCAAAAAGAGTTGACTAAATAAGAATATTGACTATTTAAATCATAATTCAGAACCTGATTAGTTTGAGACCACTCAAAGAAGAAAGTTTGGCCAAAGGAGAGCAGTACAGACAGAGGCATTTGTGCACTCTTTTATCTGTATACTAATTTATTGTGTTCCTAAGCAAGCAAACTACTGTTTAGGAACAGTTTTCCATTTTTGACTTTTCAAATCAACTGGACTCAGGTTTGTACACACTCACCTAGAAGTACTACTTATCTTTCTTCAGACTGAAGAGAATCACTAAAACTGTTGTAAAATTATAGAAATGAACTAATTGTAAAGAAGAGAGGTTGGTCAGACAGCCTGTAATAAAAACAACAGCTTTTATATTCATATAATATATTGTACAACACAATTGTATCTAGTGTTAGTGCATAGTAGGACAATAATAACAATAGGAAAAAACCCATAACATATAGTGTTAAAGAACTTTATTTATTCTCTTTGGTTAGCTGAAACACAGCACTTGTTAGTTATTTTTACATGGAAATGCATCCATTAAGCCTACCAAGTGAGTCACTGATGTAACCAGAGCAGTCAATCAAAGATGAAATGGAGCTGTACAGGGAAAGAATTAATTCAGGCACTAACACACAATAGGAAAAAAGCTTACATCCTGAAGTGGGAGATTACTAACCATAGCAACATAAACAAACTCTTCTTGATGTCTTTCTTTTCCAGTTATATCAGATTATTTACCAAACAATGAAGCAGATTAAGACACAGATCACCTTATATTGGCTTATTTTTAGAACCACTTTTCTGTTGTTGATTTCTCTTCCAAATGGAACTCTTTGCCAAAAGAAATGGTCCACTGTCCAGTTATCACATACATTTACACTGTAGGGTCCTCAGTGCTGGTCTTTTGTTCTAAATATAGTGTATTTGAATAAATTGAAGTGAGGAAAAGAAACCTAAATAATGCTGTTACTCAAAATAGTGCAAATATCCTGAAAGAATTTCTCTGCAGCCTCCATTGTTTGCTTCTTTTAAAATGACCATCTCCTGCAGGAGCTTTGTTTTCAAATTTCACACAGTGCTGGATGAAGCAGCAATCCAGCTTGTGTGATATGTTCTGCTATTTAAAAAAAATTGAAATTTAATTTTGTAAAGACTGTTTCCCAGTGAGTGGAAAGAATTCATATTGATTAAGAAGCAACTAAAGGAAATTTAGTTCTGAAGGAGCTTATGCTTTCTTAAAAAAAACCAAAAACCATTACTGTGTTATCTTTGGCTGTCTACAGAGGAATGTGCTATGACAAGGAAAATTCTGGGGATGTGGCTCCTGCTGGAATGTGGTGGAAATTAACGTCTCAGAAAAAGCACTTAGAACAGTAAGCATCCAAATCATGGCAAAACTTCTTACATTTTATTTGTGAGCCACATATATTAAAGTGTTTGTGAAAACCAAGCTGTCATATACATAAGGTGATGATGCTTCATTTGTTTTTTTAACCGACTACTGCCCTGCTTCTATAATCCTATCCTTCTGAAGCAAACAGAAACCCAGTCATTATCTGCAGCTGGTGTATGGCCACATGAATTTAATATTCTAATTTTAAATAAAAATAAAAAAATTCTAAAGAATTTAATTCAAAATTGTCAACTTAATCATAAGCACTTTTTGCAATAGTACAACTCTACTTTTGAAGAAATTGTAACTATCTTGGGTACGTAATAGCAAGTAATTTTTGTTCTATCATCTCATTTAGGCAAGTACATGCTTGGTTTAAACTCCAGGGTAGTTTCATTCTACTGATTTGTTCACTCAGGGTCTTTAGTACTTTATTGCCTCAAAGACTCCATTTGTCGTCTCAGGAGCTAAATATTCTATTACATGTGGTAGGACTTCATAACCATCCCAATATGTAGTCTTTTCATCTTCTCCGACTCATCCCGTGTCACCAAATTTTATTGCTCTGTAGGCATAATGAAATTACTCATAGATTTTGGAGTTGGAACACTGTGACATCAGGAATACAGTGCTCTGATTCATCTAATGTAACCGAAGAATAAGGGTTCTTGTGCCCCAGTTCTGAATGTTGCAGCATACTGTCTCCCATTCTATAGGTTTTAATAGTAGCCCACCTAGAAAGAATGAGCATGAATGGTTTGTAGTGTAGCTATAACTGATGGCATCAACAGAATTAATATCTTTGGAAATGTAAATCTCATATGAGCTTAATATGTTTGCTTTTCTGCTTTGTCAAGTTTTCTATTTTTAAAGTGTAAGATGTCCATATATAGATGTATTTATACATTAAATACATATACTTTATACACAGTACATAAACACATATAAAATATATATACACATTTATACATTTTATATATTTAGTGCCTATTCATGTATATATATTTATATATATATATAGGCTTGTGTTTCATTCAGTTACATCTTTTTTGATGACTTATACTCATTTCCAGTTGTCAATATATCATAGTGCACTTCAACTGCAGCAAGTTGTTAAGCATTTTGTTAATTTCTAGCATTAAGAAAGACATTATATTATGGAAAACCTGAGACAGATTTGAAATTAAAATTCTGTATCCTCTCTTCACCACAGATCACTAGTACAGTTCTTGCAGCTTTCTGAAAGGATTATGTGAAAAACCAGAAGTTCTTTAAATGCTCTGCATAAAGTTTATGGTGTTACATTGGACGAGGCATGTAAATCTGGACAGTTTCCCTGTCTCTGGGACAAGTATCATTTTCCTTCTTGTAGTCCCCAGTTTTGGTTTCCTCTCCGGATGGGGTGAGAGCTGTCCCTTTCCTTAGATCAGTGACACAATGCACAACAGCAGTGGTGCAGCTTTTTCATGTAGGAGGCTGAGGAGAAATCCTGGGATGAGGTTGCCATGGCAAGAAGCAGTCCCTGCCCTGTACAGTTTACACTGCATTGTGAATGCCATGCACGAGCTCCACTTTTTATCTTCATTTGTATAATCAGTGATTAATTTACTGTGACTTAATTCACAACAATGTACTTAGACTTTGCACACTTCATTTAAAGGCTGCACCTTTATTATCTTCAAATCCATGCAAAGATTTCTACAGGGAAAGGAAAAATTTAAAGGCATCTTTCTGAGTAGCAACAGGGGCATAGAAGGAGGGGCTGTTCTTTGTTTGTAGCCTTTAGATGTCTCTATTAGTAGGGCATTTTCTAAACATCTGCATACAGCAAAATTTCACAGTGTGATCAGGAGTCAAAGGCAACTTGCTAGAGTAAGCCCTGTCAGACTGCTGTTTCATGCCAGCAGATGTGAGACACTTCCATGGACTGATGGAGGCCATGGTTGTAACTCAAGATCACACAATATCCAGAAGGAAAGAGGAGAAGGAAACTGACTGCATCACTCGGCAAAAGGTCCTGTCTTTTAGCTGTTGAAACATCACTGACAGCCCTTCAGGGATCTGTTTGTTACTTTTGCACATGAAGGTGAGGTACCAGGAGGGTTGTTAATGATGGGAATGGGGCAGAACAGGATTCTTCTTGTAGGTAAGACTAGTTGCAAAGGCTATCCTTGATATCTAGGGGGAGTTAAAGTTAAAGTTAGCAGAGCTCAGTCCAGCCAATAAACTGCAGAAGAAACAAACAAACAAACAAAAAACCCAGACTTTTGGATTCATACTGAATTATTTGAAAAAGGGGAAATCTAAGAATAAAAAGTTCTATACTTTCTGGCCTATGCACTAGTCTTTACAAAGCATGGAGAAAAGGGATCATAGCCCTGCTAGAGATGCATGGGGTCTTCTGGCAACAGAAGATCTAAGATGATTTCAGTTGCAAGGGGTAAATTTACTTATAACTTGCCTCCATTCCCCCTTAGTCAGATAACACCAGCAAGTATTGAATATTAAAACAAATTTTCTAGATCTTTTGCAGTGTTCTGCTGACAGTTTTATTTTAGGATTTTTATCAAATGATAGTGTTTTGATATCTTATTGAATTAAAGGGGACTTGCAGTGTTTCACACATGAAACAATAGTGAGAATTTCCAGTAACATGACAATTTCTGAAGGCAGTATTTTACAGTGTGTGTTACAGCTGTTCACATCACTTACGAAGGCAGTAGCTTTCTGTTGCTCTGTCCTACATAAAATGAGGAAATACTTAATTAGATTTGCCACAGTGACTGTCTACAGTATGAAGGTGATGAAATTATTCAGACCAGAAACCATATGCAGACTTCAGCACTAGAGAAAGAGAGAGACAGTTTTTGTTGCTATCAAAGCAACAAAAGACAACTGAGTATCTTAATTTAGACCTCCAGTATATCTCGTTGACATTTTTCTTTCCTTTCTCTTCTGAAAATGAGATTCTTATGAAATGGAAAAAAACCACACCTGCAAAAGGAAATACTGAGTAAAGAACATGAAAACTTTAAAAAATTATGTTCAATCTATTTCCTGCCCATTTCTTCTTCCTAGCTTATTTTAATGAATAAAGATGGCACTGCTGGAATTCTCAGGTTTTGTCAGTTTTCAACATCTATTTACAGGTTTAGGAAAATAATTTTTATAATATCTACTAATCAAGCAGTATAAATGCTAGAACCAAGCAAATATTGTCCATCAACAGATCCAATTTTGGTTGGAATCATTTAAGATCAGATAGTTCAACTGTAAATCTAGCACTGCCAAGTCCACCACTAAATTATGCCCCTAAGTGCCATATCTACACATCTTTTAAATACCTCCAGGGGTGGTGATTTCACCACTTCCTGGGGCAGCCTGTTCCAGTCCTTGACAACCTTTTAAATGAAGAAATTTTTCCAGATATCCAATTTAAATCTCCTCTGGCACAACTTGAAGCTGTTTTCTCTTGTCCTATCACTTGTTACTTGAGAAAAGAACTTGGAAGTTAGAGCTTGAAACTTAAACCATCTTTTGTATTTCCCTGCTCTTCACTATTTAAGCAGTTTCTGCACTGCACAGTTGTCAAGTACAAAGCTGGACAGAGCAGTCTGGAGAACAGTGAAAGGAGAAAATCCATTCTGTATAAAAAATGACCAGTCCCTGTTATGACATTTATTGTGTCTTCACTTATATTGGATAGTGCATATGTGTCATAACAGAAGGATTATCTATTACATATACTTCTCCATATATAGCTGTGAAGTATTTAGGTGTGCATTTGCATATCCACATCTGTATAAAGACTCATGGAAGACTTGGCTCACAATGGATGTCTAAAGCTAAAAATTCTGTTCCCTACAATGTAGCAAGACTACACTATCCCAAAACCTTGAGGACCAATATTGTCTATTTAACCTTGAAAACCTCCTGCAAAGGTGATCAAGCATCCTCTCTGTGACATATTCCCTAAAGCCTAGACCTTTCTTATAAAGATTTTATATTTATCTAAAGCATGGTTTCCTTGTTGTAGCTTCCCAATACACTTACTATTTGTCAGTCAAAGAAGACTATGCAAGAATTATTGCTCACTGTCCCTTTTGTTACATCCCCTAGCATATTTTCTCAGTTGCCATGTCTCCCCTCAGCATTTTTCTTTCCTAGATGGTGTCTTGTGGGACCTGTTTTCTAAATGTTTCATCATTTTTTATTTCTCTCTGAACTCCCTAATTTGCCTGTCATTTTTCAAATGTGATGCTTAAAATTGAATCTAGGACTCCAACTGATGCTTAATAAACACCAAGTAGAACAGGGTAATTAACTCATTTGGGTTTAAATTTATTACTCTTAATACAACTTAATACCCTATAGCATTTGCTTCCCTTTCACCTTTTTTTTTGGTTGTGAAAGTGCTGTATGTTTGACTCATAAGTACTTTGTCACCCAGCACAAACTCCTGTCCTTCTCTTGTATCTGTCTCATTACTCTCCTTGCCTTCTATGTTTGAACACATTGTTAATCTTTCACGTTTACTCCTCAGTTACTTATTGCTGTTAGTGGAGAGGATTTTTTGTTCATGTTAGTCAAGTAATTAAGATTTTATTAATACTTGCTACAACCTATGATGATGTCTCTTTATGTACCTTCCAAAGAATTTATTGTCTTCCAGCTTCAAATTAAAAATTGGTTTAGTGTGTGTTCTGCCACATCCCACACAGGGACCAATCCAAATGTTGTGTGGGTGGACTCCATACAGACACTCACTTGGTATTCATGTCAATATGACATCAGATAGGTTAATAATTACTTTCAATATTTGACTTGCTTTGATCAACTGAGGAACATTTAATTCCTTCTACATTCCTGTTGACTTCAACTGAACTACTTGTAGAACACAGTTTAGTGCTACTAACTAGTGAGTTCCTTCTCTGCTGCTGCTAATCAGCTAAATAAATTAAACTATTTGGGCCTTAAGGTGGCTATTCTATCAAAGCATCCCTACTATTCATAGGAGTACATCTAAGTAGAATCAAAAGTCTGGGGCATTCTCTGGCTTGTCGAAGCAAGGCATGAGAGGGATTTCTGATTCCTTTGTCCGTGTGTGTGACAGGGAGAAAGAGTGGCTGGGGGAAATGGAAATTTGGAGGAATGTGGAAAAAAAGCACATGCTGGCAAGTTTCCAACAGTCTGTGTTAAAACATGGCAGGTGTGTTATTTGGGAATTTCCATGTGGCCCAAAGGTAAACTCTGAACTGATTTCACTCCTTTGTGCTCACTTTCTTTTTATCAGAGTGCTTAAAAACTTTAATCCTTCTGAGTGATAGGTCATTTATGCCTTAGACAGACTTTTTTATTTCTTTTGCAGGAATGTTAGGAGGACAGTGGTTTTTTTCCTTGGCCAGCCAATAAGATAAATCATATTCTGCAATTGCTAGTAAATATTTTAACTTCAAAAATAAAGTGAAGAAGAAAATATTTGACAGGCACTTTTAGAACTCGTCTAATCTTCAGCTGCCTCTGAAGTCTCCATGCTGTGATATCTAAAATTTTAGGCGTATTATAATGGCATTACAGACAAACTTTTGGGATTCCAATCTTCAATTCTCTCGCTGTATGTAAGTCCTATCAGATAAAAATCTACAAAATGCAAGGAAAAGCATAGGCATAAAAAGGAACCAAGGGAACTTTACCCTATTCCTCTGACATATGTTTATATTAGATTATGTCAACTGCTGGAATCCATGAAAACTTAAAGTCATATTTGCAAACAGTAGAATGCTGCCTGTTTAAACTTCCAGCGGCCGTAGAAGACATTACTAGTGACCAGTGTACACTTTTGTTTCCATATAAAAATGTTATTTCATGTTCATGTTTCAAACATATTTACCAAAGAAAAAAAATGCTCCCAGCATCTTTCATGAAAGAATTGTGAGAGAATTATTAGATTGTGAATTTAATCTTTCATTTCTTCAGGACCATAATTTAATGATTCTGGAGACAATTGATGTATGATGCCATTCTTTCAAGTATGAATAGGTACTTGCCACTTTCCTACTGCTAGTCTGCATTGTATTGACCTTCTGTACAAGTCTTAAGCAGTAAACAAGCTATAAAACATTCTTATAAAACTGATGGACTATATGCTGCCTTCTGTTGGAGGAAAAAACCCAACAAAAAACCAAAGGCTATTTTTTTAATCTTATTTTTCAATGAAGTTGTTTTCAAGGCACAGTATTTTAAGAGGCAGTAGGCTTATGTGTGCATTAATGCGACCAGAATCTTACACGGGTTTTTTATTTGTCTTATTGTTGTTTTTAAAATAGATACTATATGATGTCAAAAGATCAGAAGAGAAATGTTAACTTGCTCTCTCCCTTTGTAGTATGTCTGATGTCAAACAGACTGTATTTTTCAATCTGCTTTGCATGTAGTATCTTATCCCCTGTCCTGCTGAGCCGAAGTTACTGATATTATACTGAAAAATGCAAGGGCAAGAGTATTTCTGTTGAAATTTAATGACCGGTTTCAAATTAGGGACTGGCATGGAGAATGAAGAAATGTCATAGAAAGGCAAGCATTTAACCATACCCAAAGATCTGGTCTTCCTTCTTCTAACTCTTAGAAGTCTTAGTCAAAGAGTTACTTCAATCCAGGCTCATTCTGCCACATTTATTTAAGCTGTAAACTCAGACTCTGAAGCCCCACCTAACACTGAGAGCTATCTATCAGCTTTTTGTTATGACCTTTCAATGTGCTACTGTAATGTAAACAGCCACAGTATCTTATACTGCCACTATCAGTACTTTCAGATTTTAAGGAAGATAAAGGAAACTGTCACTGTTACAATAATTGTTTTTGTGTTATAAAATTTTACCCCACTAAAATTAAAATGGATGTCTGGTTCCTCCAAGATAACTTGAATTTCCAAGCTAGATCTTTGGACACTTTTGATGAACTCTTGACAACTTACTGAAGATATCAGTCTGGTTGCCTTATGCTGAGAATAATTATGTCATGAGTTGCATAAGGTTATCTGGTATTATGAGTGTCAAATGACAAAAAAAGTTAGCTTACCAAGAAAGGTCTAAATCAGCCTTTAGAAGAACAGAGCACTGGTGCTCACCATAAAAAACGAGAAGACAGGTGTTGAGGTCAGCAGACTCTAACCAGGCAAGCACTATTTCCAGAGTATGAAGACAGCTCAGAGGCACCAGGTTCACTTAAACAACAAAAAGCCTCAGAAGAAATTTTGCTAAAGTTTTCATACCACATTTAGACATTTCAAAATTGAATTTTAGCTTGTAAATAAAAAATAAATTGCAAATAATACTCCTAGTTCTTAAAGTATTGAACCTAGCCATGATTTTAACTGTATACTAGATACACCCCAAAAGAAGAATCTAAGTGTTTTATTATACAAAGGGATCTTGGAAGTGTATTGCAGAGGCAATAGATGGACTTAGATATCCTTTAACTCATATTTTTTAACATAAACTGGCCTCCACTTTGCTAACCAGTTTTTTTTTTTTTAATTATAAAACACATATGTATACGAAACATGGTTTTTGTTCTGTACTATTGACAGGATATTTGTGTTTCTAGTAAAAAGTCAAGGGCTCTAATCACAAAACCCTTATAGGCAGATATTTTTTAATGCTCAAACTGGATTAGGTCACTTTTTACATAGTTTATAATGGTCTACAGTCTAGTTCCTAAGAATTCTTGAAGCTTGCAGCACAGTTTCCAAAGAGTGAAGTATCATTAAAAAAAAAACCAAGTACAAGAGTATCTGAAAGTTTTCTCTGAATAGAAAAAAAAATGCAAATGCCATTTCCTCCAAATGCTGGGAAGATCAACTTTTCTTGAGCAACTGTTTCAAATTATTTACTAGTTTATCTATAATTTATGTAAAATACTGCCAATCATTCCTTCAGTGTCTTCTGGGTATGTCCAGGCAGACTTTGCTGTGACTAAGCAGTCTTTTTCCTGTCTTAAAAAGCCACTTCTTAAAATGTTAACAGTAAAACTAAAATAATTTAAAAATTTTTTTTACTTAAATGAAAGCTTTCCAAGTACTTCTTTTCACAACTTTTTTAGTAAGCTGCCATGTTATTTTTGTGGATATAATAGCTATATTCAGTGCTGAACATCACTGTTGTCAAATGTACTGATAATTCCTCTGATGCCAGTGACAGACTGTGTCTTGTCAGTAAGAAAAGCAGATGCCTTGGGCATGTTGAAACTGAGAAATTAAATTCCTCTAGGAGAGCAACCATGTGAGAACTCTAAGCAGTTACCTCCCAAGAAGAAACTGGTGAACTGATTTATAAAAAATGAGAACTGACACCTTTGCTTTAAACTGGAGTCAAGCATGCAGTATAGTTTGCAGAAGTGTAGTTGCAGTTTTTTTCCAGTTGTGTTCTTCTGTTTATGTTCTGTTTTTCTCTAGACAGGTTTAGCATGGATGTGTATCAAGGAAGAGGGAATCAGTATGCAGCTCCAGATACAGACAGCCTTTAATAAAGGTGTAAGTGACCTTAAGTTTACTCCTGTGTTTCTCTACCAGGACATTTAACTAAACATGCTAGGGTTTACTGCTTTACCAACCCACCTAGCTTTCTTAGACATCTTTCAAACATTTTGCATTGTACACTTAATGTTTCAGCAGTTGCTTGAAGATGCTGGATATTCTACTTCTGACCCAGGAAAGTCCAGGAGGAGGATATACATTTCAGCTGCCCTCTAGGATTATTTGTAAACCAGAGCTGGGTGTATGCCAGGGACCTTGACTGAAGCAGATGATGTGGTTCTTGGCAGAATGAGGCTGCCAGGCTTGTTCCATTTGTGCAAGAGGTAAAGGGCTCCTAGGGGTTGTGAGTCCTTCTTCACCTATTATTTTACCCAAAATCTGATTAAGGACACATTTCTCCTCTGTTGTCTACCCTTTGGACTTACACTTTTCCGGTTAAGCCTATCCTTCTCCAGCACTGCACAGATCTATTTGAATTTATTTAATTCAAACTTATTGACGTACCTTATTTTCATAGTAGAGTGACTTAGCAGCATAAAAGATGTGGACATGTAGACTCTTTTCTGTAATTTCAGGATGTGGTAGGCAGGACTGAGCCTTACAGATAGCAAACAAGGAATGGTTTTAATTAAAATAGAAACATTTTAATAAAAAGCACGGCTGTATTTACGGTACATTAACTGCAGTGGATCAACCTTTTAAACACTTTCAGAAAAGTGAGGAGTCTTTGTTTAAAGGCAAAAGCCAAAAGAAGAAATAACAGTATATGCCAGATGTAGAGTGACGTTCCACAATTAGGTACAGATTAGGAAATATGTAAAGAATTAAGAAAGAAAAGTAAAAAAACCTGTAGAGAATGCAGAGGTTATCCTATAAGTACAATATCTTTTATATATGAGCAACAGGAAGCCTATTCAAAGAAGGAGAATGTAAGAAATAATTTTCCCAAGAAAATAGTATATTTAGGAAATAGCACTGTGCTGGGAAAAGCACTGGCTAGAAATGCATCTGTTCTACTGATGAATATTAATTTACTCTTATTGAATGTTTTTTCTTGCATTCTGTTTTCAGATTTTGAAAATGAACACCAGAATAGTTTTTTATGGCTTGATGTGTTTCAATGTACCTGCATGGTACTTAATCCAAAGAACATCTATTTTATCAGCTTTAAAGTGGGATTATATGTTCTTGTGAAAAATGTGGCTTCAGAGGTGGCCCCATAATGTGGCTGAATTCAACTATGGATAGTATCTCTGTCATGGTTCAACTCTGGGACGAATCTAAACCTTACCCAGCTGCTCACTCACATTCAGTGGGATGGGGAAGAGGATCCGAAGGGTGAAAGTGAGAAAACTCATGAGTTTAGATAAAGACAGTTTAATAGGTAAAGGAAAAGCTGCTTGTGCAAGGAACTCAAGGAAAGCAAAACAAGGAATTAATTCACCACTTCCCATGGGCAGGAAGGTGTTCAGCCATCTTCAGGAAACCAGGGCTCCATCATGCTTAACAGTTACATGGGAAGATAAATGTTAGAACTCTGAATGCTTTTTCTTCCTTCTTCTTCCCGCAGCTTTATATGCTGAGGATGATGCCATATGGTCTGGGACAACTCTGGTCTATTGGGGTCAGCTGTCCCAGCTGTGTGCCCTCAACTCCTTGTGCACCTCCAGCCTCCTCGCTGGTGGGAGAGTGAGAAGCAAAAAAAGACACAGTGCTGTGTAAACACTGTTCAGCAGTAATTAAAACATCTGTTACCAAAACTGTTTTCATTACAAATCCAAAGCATAGCCCCATGGAAGCTCTTAGATATCAGTGGAAAAGAAACCATTTTGGTGAGGAACCATAATTTAACAATAGAAGGATGTTTAATTTCAGACATGAATAAAAATGATGATGAAAGAATCTCAAGCACTGAGCTTGGAAAAGGGAGGAATTAAAAGATTAATGCAGTATGAATCTCTTCTATCTTGACAAGCCTGGGATTCCTTCACATATTGTTGGGTACAGTCTCTGAGAGAAAGTAGAATGTGAAGAGAAATATCATGTGCAATAAGGGCTAACTAATGTGGAAAAAAAAATAGCACTATAGCCATATCTGTAACTCATAGAAATAGATGGGATTATTTTATTGATCTGCAAAGGATACAGGATTTAGTCCTGTATCTACAAAGGGGAATGTTTTCAAATATAGCCTGGGAAGGTACAGCTGGGAACATACAAGCTCACTGGCTCTTACCTCAGAAAGCAGAAACTCTGTTTAGAAAAAGCTTTAAAAATCTAAGACTTTAATCTTCATAAATCTAGTTATTTTTTGAAAAAATTTCTGGAAAAAATATTCTACTGCTTGTACAGAGTTTAGTTTCATATCTCTATAGCTTAGTTTCTTCACATTCTTTCCGTTCAATGCTTTACTTTTTCAGAGCAACTATTTTGCTTTTACATCTTGCATACTTTTACTACTCATACAGTGGCTAAAAATCATGCTATCCAGTCAAAGACCTTATTTGAGCAAGAATATTTAACATGTTTATTCCTTCCTTTAGGTTTTTAAAATATATAAAAACCCTGAAGATTGACTTAAAGAATGAAATATCAAAATATGATATATGGATCTGTGAGAAAATTTCAGAAAATACTGTTGAATTCTGAATGTAAGTGTCCATGTTTTAATGACTCAAGATATTTGTATTTTTTAGAAGTAATTCATACCATAATAAGGTGAACCTTCAGGGTTGTTTGCATTTTGACATCAGAAAGGTTATTGTTCTAGGTAGATATTTGCATTTATCATTGTTTATGTTTGTGAAGGCTCAGAAAATGTGTCACAATAAAGTACAGTGGGTGTGTGTGGGTAAGTTTGTAGCTCTCTTCCTTAGATGTGCCTGGAATCCAGATGGATTTGTGATGGATACTGCTAAGCCGTGTTTGGTGCAATGGTTTTACAATGCAGGAATCTGGTTCATAAGAGATTCATAAGTTCATAAGAAGGCCAACCTTGTTACAGCAGCAGTGGCTCTTGGTTCTCTTTACGGAGCTCAGTCAGACTTTGCGAGTTTCCCCTTCCCAGGGCAGGCATGGCTCAGCTGCTCTGTTTGTGCAGGAGTACCTGGAGACCAGAAATTTATAATCACATTTATGAAGGCAAACCTGGCACCAAATTAATCTTTTCTTGTCTGCCAGGCTGTAGACCCCTGAGGTTAAGTGCCTACAGCTTACTTAAGTGAGGAACAGACATGTCTGAGGTGGGAATGGGGCAAGCAGCTGCAGCATAAACCACAACCACACATGATTCAAAAATCTTCATTTTTTTCTCATTATGAAGTGTACATTCCTTGGTTTGATCCCGTTTTGGTTTTTGAAAGGTTTTTTTTTATTATTTCTCTTTTCTTTGTTCTTTTTTCTTTTTTAAATGAATGACAAGAGGAGCATAAAATTCCATGAACCAGTGTGAGTGAGAGGTGAAATCAGAAGAAAGTGCGAACTGTAAAATACATTTTAAAGAATTTAAGGATTGGCTTCAACTTGCATCGGCATTTCAAAAAAACAAAAATATGCATGTTCCTACCTATGATACCTACAAAACCCAGAGCTCTAGAGGAATAGGTAGAAACAGGCAATTAAACCAGCTGTTGGAAAGTCTGTAACAAACCATAAAAACTTCTGGTTGACACAAAGACAGCTTCATTGAAAACAAATATCTAAGCTTACCCAAATTCTTGCTTTGGAGTGGGAGTGTCATTTGGACTTTGCCTCCCAATGGATAAGAGAGCTGTAAAAAAAGGAATCACTACCAGTTCCAGCAAGATCTCACAGGATCACACATGTCTGTGTAGCATTGAAGTATTAATAAAGGCAGCAATTATTTTATGATTTTTTAATCCCCCTTTTTATGTACTGAACTCCTGCATATATCTATGGGAAGCATAAGGTGTCTTAGCTACTTTGGCCCTCTCCATCTCCTTTTTATCTAGAATATATCTTTCCCTGAATGTTTTTCTGTTCTGTTTTTCCCATTCAGTAGAGCCTCTGGAGAAAAAAACCCTGAAGCCTTCAGCTTCTTGAAATTTGAAAGACATAATGGAATGATGTAAAAAGTGGTATAACATTGCCTGTAAAGAGTTGTCACACATCAGTTGGCTGAGGTTCTTGACTGGTGTAGTATGGAAATTTGTTCATAGGATAGAGCAGTTATTGCCTTTGTTGCTGCAGGAAATGAGTGCCCCTCTTGTGGTTTAACCTCTGCCAGCAACTAAGCACTACCCTGTTGCTTGCTCAGTACCCATCCCCAACGCTTCCCAGTGTGATGGGGAGAGAATACAAAAGGTAAAAGGAATAAAACTTGGGGGTTGAGATGAGAACAGTTTAATAACTAAACTAAACTAAACTAAAATAATGACAATGATTGATAATAATAAAATATCATACAGAAATCGAGAGTAACAAAATGAAAGAGAACTTGAAACCAAGAAAAACAAGTGTTGCAAATGAAAAACAATTGCTCATCACCAACAAACCCATGCTCAGCCTCTTCCTGAGTAGCAGTGCCCAGCCAGCTTTCCCCCTACTTTATATGCTGATCATGATGCTATATAGTATGGAATATCTCTTTGGCCAGTTAGGGTCAGCTGCCCTGACTGTGTGCCCTCCATGTTCTTGTGCACCCCCAGCCCCTTGGCTGGCAGGACACCGTGAGGCAGCAGCTAAAGAGTCCTTGACTTAGTGTAAGCACTGCTCAGCAACACCTAAAACATCAGTGTGTTGTCAATATTCTTCTCGTCTTAAATCCAAAGCACAGCACTGTACCAGCTACTAGGAAGAAAATTAACTCCATCCCAGCTGAAACCAGGACACTCCCTAAACTAATAATGGTTCCTGTGAACAGGACCAACAGTTTTTTCTCTGGATTTATGCTAATTTAGACTGGCTGTAAGAAGAAATCAGTTTTCAGCAGCTCATTGTTCTACTGAGCCCTGCCAGCCTAAGTTGTGAATGAAAATAGGCAACTTCCCATATGTGACTTCAGTTGTTAATGAGAAGGCAAAATCCATCCTTGTTTCTTTCTTTCTTCAAGCCCTACTGGCTGAGAGATACAGGAGTTTTGGTTGAACCTCCTTTATATACCTCTCTGCAGTTCAACCCTTCCCTAATATATGGCCCATCCTCAAGCCTATTCCCTCTCTGCGGGGCCTTTTAACCAGGATTTTAGGATCTTATATGTGCTATGAAGCAGATACTGTTCTATTTTTCTTCACAGTATCAGTAGTCCCCATTGAAGACAGACATGCTCAATTTCTGTTAGCTGCTGTAATTGGTCATCTAATGGTCAAAGCTACTATCACTGGGAAAATCTCCCAGGCAAACAGAGCAACAGCCTGCCTCTGTTAACTCACTGCTTTTACTTTTACTTGCCATAATTGCCTCAGCCAGTTGGTCTGTGACAACCTGCTCCAGGAACAGCACTGCTATCTGGCAACCCAATTATTAGCCCTGGAGATGTCAGAAGCCTACTCCAAGTGCACGGCAGCAGATATACACAGAAGCAAACTGAAGGGCAGAAAGGAATTAAACTTTCATATTTAGTAGCATAGGAGAGCTGATTTTCACAGCCCCTCTTATAAAGCTTTCATCTTTTTCCTTTCTCCTGTTTTCAAGAGAAAAAACCCAACACTCCAAATCAAGTTGCTAAACTAGACACAGAGATGTTCAAAATGGTCTAGTCATATTTTTTCTCCAAAGCAGCAGCTGAAGTATTTGTGTTTCATGAAAATTTTAAGGAATCTGTTTTGTACTGAAGATATAAGCCATTGCTTAGTAATGAATGCAATCAGTAAGGTATGTATTGACAGAAATACAAAGATGGATGTATCTGTGGTTCAGTTTGGAATGGATGTTTACAAGCTGGAGAGCTTTCCTTTCAAAGTTTCCTAGGGTCTTCCTCATAATAAATCAGGGCATGTGGATGAGAACAAAATATTTTTGAATTATTATCAGTTGGTATTTTTGGTTTTGTTTTTAAGTGCAGGTAATCACGTGTAGGAGCCTCTTAGCCATATAGATCCTCACAGATTTCACCGCTGGCTCAGCAATATTAAACTTTGCCAAATCACAAAATATCTAAGTATGACAGAATAAGGCAGGAGAATATTGATTTGCTTTAGGCATTTCATTTAAACTCCTACAGAAGGCAGTACTTAGAGCATTTGAGGATTTCAAGCATTGTAATTCAAAATACAGTGTATTTTGCCCTTATCGTGAGAAAGAATTATTTTTTGGTGGGTTTTTTTTGTTTGTTTGTTTGTTTGTTTTGTTTTTTTGTTTGGTTTGGTTTGGTTTTTTGTTGTTGTTGGGGTTTTTTTTGTGGGAGGGAAGGTATAGAGATGAGAGATCTGTATGCTGTACATTTTTTATTTTTTTTCAAAATTACTTTTGCAAAGAAATCTTGTTATGACCATAGTTTCTGTTTAACGATGATACACTCTCTGTGTCATTGGTCACCATTATTTTTCTGTTATTTAATATTGAGATCTTCTTTCCTGTCCTTCTTTTTTTTCCCTAGCTCAGCAGACTAGAACTGGGAGCATTTTTTTTCTAATTGCAGAAAACCACAAATCTTTCTCGTAAAGTGTTTAATCTGAGGATTGCTTCTACAATCACTGCTCTCAAAAGTGACTAGCCCATCAAACATTTTAACAGGATACTTCCTAGCCTACTTTTTCTCTTAGTGTTAACAAAGCTTTTAAATCTACTAATTTTTGCTAATTGTGTCACTGTTTCTGAGTTAAATTTAACAAGATGTTTGAAATATTTAATATTTTTTCTTAACATTCAACACTTTTTACATAGTTCAGGGTATTTTTAAAAAAATATTTAAAGGTTATTTGGAATTGCATTGAAAGTGGAATCCTAGATTGTTTTTAGGAAGGAGGAAGGAAGCACTGAATTATTTCAGAATCTGAATGGCATCTTGAAATTATTAGCCTCCTAGATCTACATGCCAAAGTCATGTTCAGGTGTTAGTTTCCCTGCCAAAGTTTACCTTACAGTTGGAAACGGTTATCATTTGCTGTATTTGATGCAGTGCCTGTTTTAAAGATGAGATCATGATCATTGTCTTTTGACTATTCAAGAAAATATAGGGGCATAGTGAATCAGTAGCTGTCTATGAAGAAATGTGCAGTAACTTCTTCACTATGTGTTGTAGAAGATGAGATTAAAACAAAGCTTTAACTGGAAGAAATCACAAAGACTGTATTCAGACAGAAAACCTGAGCCAAGATTTGAGCATCTACAGTTGTCATTTTTCAAAACACTGCCTTTTTTGCAATTACTGTTGCCTTTTTTGGCACTAATTTCAGACAATAATTGTTATTTCCTTTTTTGCTTTTGTGTGAAGTAAAATTTAGATTAAAAAAAAAAAAGCAGATATGTGCAAAGGTCAGAGCAAAATAGAGTACTTGAGAGAATAGGCTGAGTCTAACATGTATTATCATGACAGCATCAAGAAATATAAACTAGTTATTGATGAATAAGCATGCTGAACCAAATTCGAGGGTGACCAGTAGGAGCTTAAATATCAGAATCCTTTCCCTGTTGTAAATATTATTATTATTGTTATTATTATTACAGGAAAGTCAAGCACATTATTATTATTGTGCTATAGCCAAAATCTAAACCAAATTTATTAGGCAACTAATTTTTATAATTTTTAATACCACTTATTTTCAGTTTCAGTTGTACTAGGTATCAAACTTGTGTTTATTGACTATTTTGCAAAGACCTGGCAGTAAATGCACTGGTCAGTGGTGCCAGTGGTCAGACTGAAATTAGTTTTTATTAAAAAGCAAAAAAAAAGAAAAAATTATTGAAGTAAGCAAAAATTCATATGGAAGTGAAATCTAAAATTCCTAGGACTATTCACAGGAGTAAATATTTTATTTGGTAGAAAATGCAGGATCAAGTAGAAAAATATTGTTCTTGTTTCTATCTCTCTCAAAATACTTTAAAGAAGCACTTTAACTTCCCTGTGGAAATAAAATGTTATAGGCTCAATAGTGAGAAGTTTCTTAAAGACATGCTGCACTAGACACAGAAAAATAAGCTTGTTTCTTTTAAGAAAATGTAGAGGCTTTTCTCTTTAAGAGAAGTGGCTTCTTTCTATAGAAAACACGTTTCAGTTTAGACTATACTAACAGTATTTGAACTGGCTTTCAGGCCTTTTAGACTTCAGTAGTGCCACAAAGGTTTGCCTAATTTAAAAAACATGTTAACCATAATTTACCACTGCTTCTGATAATAAAGTGGAATTTTCTATTTACACTGGTTTGAGATTTACCTAAATTAGATGACATACTGGGGGCGAAGCAGGGAAGAGAGGATAAAATACCCAGTTCCTCTTTACAGTATTGTTTGTCCTGCAGAACTTCAGTAGTGTCTGCCTCCTGAGCTTCTGTATGTGCTCCAACCTGAGCAATGCTGTAACAGCCTGCACTAGGAAATTAGGTAGGCTGGAAGTGCAGTGGGATCAATGTGGGAGAATATGTATGTTCATGTTATTTCTAAACTACCGATTAAGCTCTAATAGGAGGAGCAAATGATATCTTGCTGCTGTTGCAAGTAGGTGGGGTGAGAAATATCTGTATTTATGAACTCTGAGTATATTTGTATTTGGTTCTTTCACAGCACCATGAAGACAGCTCATGCTTATATGAGTTTTCATGCTTTTATAACTTTCCTCCTGTCATGAATTAGAAGCAAATACGTGGTCACTCCGCAGAACTCAGCTGCTGGGGTTTCGATAGGACATAATGGCTCCATCCTGTCTTTTCCCAAGCTGCAGACCTGGCAGACAAGGCAAATAAAGAGAGCACACAGCAAGACAGTGGCAAATTTAATATCATACCAGAGCTTCCTAACTCCTAATAGATATTTCTAGATTATTTAAAACTGGAAATACTAGAATAGGCTGAGTCCAACATGTATTGTCATGACAGCATCAAGAAATATAAAACAGTTATTGATGAATAGACATGCTGAACCAAATTCGAGGGTGACCAGTAGGAACTTAAATATCAGAACCCTTTCCCTGTTGTAAATATTATTATTATTATTGTTATTATTATTATTAGTAGTAGTAGAAGTAGCACAAGAAAGTCAAGCACACTATTATTGTGCTATAGCCAAAATCTAAATCCTTTCCTTATGATTTAGATGGGGAGGGAGAGAGAGAGAGAACAAGAGAGAGCAAGCAAGCCAGTTGTAGCAGTTCTGGAAAGGCTCTCTGGCAAATTATGGATTTAGTGTTTGAGTAGAATAGAATGGGAAGTGGCCATTAGAAAATATGCTGAAATACATGGAGTAAACAAGTGTACACAGTAAGTGATTATGTATTGAAATGCTGCTGACACAGGAAAGGGAAAAAGGGAAAGGGGATTAGGTGGGAATTACATTAATAAGAACCTGTAGAAGCTAATTGAGATGATACAGGAATAATAACTGAGGAGAAGCCAAGACAGAAGCACCACAGTGCCATGGTAGTTTATTAACATATGGGAGAGAATTTGCCTGAGCTATTAACTTCCACTTGTAGTAAATTCCAAGGGCAGTGAATCCTCAATTAATTTTTCCATAAAGCCTTAGAGATGCTTCAGGGCTTGTCCAGATCATTAGGATTGCTTTACAGGCCCATAACAAAAAGATTATGAAGAAGACAATTTTCCAAGCAATCCAAGACAAATTCAGTGCCGGATCAGGTGAGAGCTGAATATTAATTGTTTCTAAGTACCAAAAGAATTTATTATTTTCCTTTTCTCAACTCAAAAGCAGATCCAATATAATAAATGCTTTAAAAACCTCACTTTTCTGCTTTTCTGACCATTCAGTTTTCTAACCAGTAATTTCAACAGTGAGCCCTGAAGTGGACAGTGATCTTAATGGATGCTCAAATGGAAGTAAAGGATGTTTTCTCTCTCCATGTAAAATTTCACTTTACACAGGCTAACAGACAACTGAATGTTTAAGTATCTTGTTATATGTGTAATAAGTCAAGCAAATGTTCACCACTGACTGTTCCTAGGCTGTATATGCCCCTGTTTTGTCTGCTATGTTGCAAAGTGACAGAACAATTATTGCTTAGAGTAGCCCTGGGACACCTAATGTGCCACAGCTAATGACAGAAACACATGATTGAGAGTTGTAGGAATACTTTGCTTAGGTTATGGTCTAGAGGAAAGGCTTCAGAAGAATTTAAGGCTTGTGTGAGATGACCTTTTAAAAGCAGCAACCTTTGATACATATGGAGAGTATTCTCAGTTTTATAATACCTTCTCTTCTATTTAAGGCAAAAGCATGACTTTCACACAGTTCTAGGGTACCCTACAAATCCTCCAGGCTCAATGGTTTCAATAGCTCTCTTGTCTATGGATAATCTTTTTAGTTATAAATAACGTCCATATCATCTTGATCACTGTCTTGAGTGATCTCCTCACATTTTACAAGACTGTATTGTGAATCGATTTTCCCTTCCTCAACCCTTAGACAAGACTTAGTGAACTCTGTTGGTATTTTTCTGGTGAAGAAGATGGAAATGGACGCTGGTGTTAGCACAGTAAGAGCTTGTATCGTATTCCTTTAACACAAGGAAACAGGCTTGTTTAAATTCAGGAAGCTTTCCAAGCATTAACTGCTCACGGTATTTATGCAAATCTCTACAGACTGCAAAGTTCAAGTAGCCTACACACAGCTCCTGGTTTCAAAGGCTGCAGAAATTTAGGACAATCTGCATCAGTCCCACACCTCCACTCCTTGTTCACTAGAGCTCTCTCCTATTTCAACAGCAGAGAAGCAGAGAAAAAAATGTATATAACTTCTTTTAGCAGATATTGCTCCTAATAAGTGACATTGCTGCTTGCCTTGGGTTTTTTTGTACAATGGAATAAAGCTGCTTTTGTTTTCTATCTACAGCATAAGTAAAGCAACCTCCCCAGAGCTGGGGCTCTCCTTCCCACTGTGCACTGGACCAGTGGTTATACAGGGCCTCCTACCCCTGCCTTCTCTCCTTCCCTTGGTATGCCTGGGGAAAAGTGGTCTGCAGCTCATATCAAAGTTACAACTGCAGCCTGGCTTGGGAAGATCTTCCCGTACCTCAGTCAGAAAATGCTAATAAGAGTTAAAGCTTGAGTAGATAAGGTAAGGTAATTCACCATATGATGGGCAGATGAGAAGTTAGAATTTTCCAAGAGAACAGACTTTCAGTTTTGGAAAGTTATAAGCTGATATAAAATCATCAGCGCCTTGTAATTTGTAGAATGAAGTTTCCAGTGTCATATTCCAGTTGTATCTCACAGTTTGGTTTCCATACGGAAT
Source organism: Coloeus monedula (assembly GCF_965178545.1). Taxonomy (NCBI): domain Eukaryota; kingdom Metazoa; phylum Chordata; class Aves; order Passeriformes; family Corvidae; genus Coloeus; species Coloeus monedula. The sequence goes on from NC_138782.1 coordinate 56,207,295, forward strand.
GGTTATCTAAAAAAATCTCTTTAAATGAATGGTACTGTCAACAAATATTGCTCTTGGATATTCAAGAAAAAACCTTGAAGGCAAATATATATATATATATATATATATGTACACACACACATAATTAATGATGGAAGTTGCTGGGGATTTTCCACTCATATTTACCAAAATGTTCATAACTACACTCCCTTTAACTTCTTTGTCATTGCAATATTTCATTACCAGTTGAACTTGGGCAAGGCTAAGTGATCTACTGGAGAAAACTGAAAAATTATTTTTAGGCTTTTTAATCCAACAGAAAGCAGATTGAAGGTCTGCATATTAATTTTTATTCTGAAAGTTGAGGGTTTTTTTGAAACTTAGTAAAATGTCAGAAAAAGCTCTTATTGAGTTGTTTTTTCCTAGCTTTTTTGTTGTTCAATCAAAACTAAAAGCGCAATACTTATTGAAGTTGAAGCTTATTATGTTGTTTTATGGTAAACAGTTCCTGATATGGCAGAAAAAAATTAAATAATACATGTACTAAGTTTTAATATATTTTCACTGTTTTTACTACTAATAAAAATTATATTCACACATTTCTAATTGTGGTGTACCTAAATGAAATGTAATCTGCCTTTTTCTTCTCCACTGTACTTCTTAAAAAAAGGTAATTTTGAACTTCAAACTGTTTTCTGCAACCCAATGTAAGTATGTAGGGAATTAATTAATGAAAGCATCATTTTTGTTTTATGCATGAAAATAATCTATTATTTTCTTTTGTGCTCCACATCAATTCAAAGAGTCCTAGTTTTCTTTTTGATAGCTATGAAGCATGGATTTTGTCACAATAATTTTTAATGCTATTCAATACTGGGTTTAGGTCCTGCTATCCTTATTTGCACCCAAGCTTTTATACAAATTTTTAGACTATGTGATTATACAATCTATGGAGAAAGCCACATGAGTTGGGAAAAAAACCATCGTTCCTTCTGCGATCCAGTTGCATGCAGACCCTGCAGCTGCCATAGAAAATAGGCATTTATTCAGTGAAAATGTGGACTTTTCAGTCATGGTACTACTCTAAAAACAGGCTAACTTGTCTACTGGCTCTGCAGATCATAGGTTTAGAGGCCTCTTTAGTTTTGAAAGCAGAAGAGATTTTGACCAAAACCTCTCAGTAAGAAGAGTCAATATTTTGAGTGGAAAATGAGATGAATCACTTCTGGTTTATTGCTGGCAAAAGCAGCTCACGTAACTCTCTTCTTGGTGTTCCCTGTAAAAGAGAGGATACTGAATTGTCAGTGAGTCGTGACTTGTTCTGTGGCTTTGTAAACAACAGAGATTATAAACTCATGAATACAGTACTAGGGAAAAACAGAAACCCAAACTGTTGTCAGGCACTTAAGTTACAGTAAGTTTTATGGGTGGCCCTTTACAGATTGAAGGTTTTTTTGGTATATACTAACATATATCTTTGCCTGCCTTTGTTTATGTGTATTTATGCATATATAAACATACAGATGAGCATACCTACATCTGCAGTATTCAGCAAGCTGACCCACAAAATGCTATAAATAATAACAGCACTGTGTTGGACATGGACTACTGAAATTTTTATAGTCCTATTTTGCCCACACAGTTGAAGAACACTGAGAGAGTACATGTGATCTTAAGAAATGTTATTTATTATAACCACACTTTCATAGATGACTGTACAATGCACTGTGGGTTGTTAAATAGTTGGTGGGCATTTTTGAGAAAGAGAAAAAAAATGAATGAAGAGAAAATACTGAATAAACAAAGTTGTACTTTGATTTCAAATCTCAGTTTACACTTAGGATATACTCTAATAGTCTAAACTTGTCATGCAGCCATGGAAGTGCTAAAAGCTTTCAAAAATAAACATATCCAGATGACAGAAGCCACTTTATCCTCAGGGTAATGGATCTCTGTATTAAATACAGTAACATATGTATAATAAAGCATATGGAATATGATATTTGCAAAACCATTTACAGAACACTGTGTACAGGTGTGCAAGGAAGATATAAATACCTCAGCCAAGACAGATAAACTGTTACAGAATCAGGGCCACAGTTCTTGCCTCTGCTGTGTGTCTGTAACTGTAAACACACTGGGGAAGAAGGATATTCACATCAGAACTAATTGTAAGCTTGCCAAGATTGTTCTTTGGGAATTCAGATTTAATTGCTTTCTTGAACTCTCATATAAGGAGTTGTTCTCACCTTGTTCCCAGTGTATTGTTGCCGTTAACTATTAATGGGAGTCCTGCACCTAGAGTGCAGGGAGAGTGTCAGTTCACCTGACTTTGGGCACCCTTTGCTCCTGCTGCCAGCACCATTCCACTGGATACAGATTCTTGGCTTGTTGCTGGATATGTGCTCACTTCTTACCCACACAAAATCCTCCTCAAAGAGTTCTGAGAGATTTTAATTGTTCACTCTTTGCATTGCTATGACCTCATCGTCTTTATATTTGAACTTCTATTCTTCTGTATAAAGTGGCTCTACAAAAATAGCACTGCCTAACTCAGCTGTGCTCCCTCTAGGTATTTGGAGCTGCTGACCAATATAAAGGTATTTTTAGTGTTACTCCTTTTAGCTCTGCAGAATCAACACAGGTATGACTGTGATCTTTCTGTAGATTCACTGAAAATGTTTCAGATGTTTTTCACTTAAGTATTTCCATCACAACTAAAACCAAAAAAAGTAAGACTTCTTCGGTCAAGAATGGGTGATGGAACTAAGAGTGAGTGTGAGCAATATGCTGTACCAATGCTAAAATTGTACTTAGCTTCTCCTTGCTCCCCACTGCATGATTACTTACAGCTTGATGACTCAAATAATTTTTTATTACTTCTGGGTTTATTATTGGGTATATTATTCTTTGGGGTGAGATCCTTGTTTCTACTGTCTGCAAATCAAAAGACCCACAAAAGAGTCTTCCACATCTGCCAGTAATCCTGGCTGAATTACAAATGAGAGCCTTTGTCAGTCTTTCGGGCAACCTCTATTTGGAAAGCATTCCCCTCTGAGCAGCTGGACACTCTCCATTTGGCATATCCATTTTGCAGTAATAATAATACTTTAGGATACTTGGTTATGTCATCAAAGTAAATTGAGAATGCTGTCTTTATTTCACTGAAGAATCTGACCCAGAGATGCTGCACTTTGATACAGTTGTCATCGTGTCACTCAGATAATACTAAATAGTGTCTGGAGAGAAGCAACTTGCTAAGAGAAGTAAGTAGCAATGATCTGACTTGCTCAAATCAAGGGAAACTTCAGAAGCAGTTGATGGACAATGCGAAGTTTTCAGTTGCGGAATCCGCATTTATTCAGATTGTCTTAACTCTCACTGACCTTGGCAGTACTACAGGGGGTATATTTTTCTGTGATCTATTTTTGAATATCCAATCCAGTGAATTGAGGGCATGATTTTTAATAGCAGACTTACTGCTATACTTGTCATTTCTCTTTTTTCAAAGGAGTCTTTTGAAAAAAAACCAACCAGAGTTATCGTGGAAAATAGTATATGTAAGATCCAGGACACTCCTTTTTTCTGTCTTTGCTTTGAGAGTAAACAAAATACATTTCAATTTTTCTTCATATGCTGAAGCGCTGTGGTCATGGAGGCTGTAGCAATGTCAAGTTATCAAATATGGTGGAGGACCATGAACAAACTCAGTTAGCAATTTCCTGAACATTTGAGACTCCATTTCCTCTAGTATAATTAAAACAAAGGCTTTTTTTTTTTGGAAAATAATGAAAAAATATTTTCCTCCCCATAGATCTGGATGAGGATCTTTTTCTTGTGTTTTGTAGTTGGATGGTTCACAGAACAACCTCCCAAGGTATATACTAAAAACCTTGTTGCACTGGAACCCTTAAAAGTGCCTACATGCTTCTAGGCATGTGCAGGATGTATGCTAAGAAAATCTACTGCAAAGGCAATGATTAGACATATTTACATACTAGTGTGAATTTTTAATTAATATCTTAGCACTTCTGTCAGATGCTTTATAGGATCCTCTCTGGAAATTCTTACTATTCAAGAACACTGCATACCTTGAGATTTAAAGAGGAAGTGCACACAAAATCATACATTTGACATTGCCTTGGATCCTAACGTTGCTGAAAATAACTCAAGTGTTGACAATCACAGTTGATAATACAGTAGAGCAGAAAAAATTATATATAGTATGAAAAGTAAGAGAAGTAGAGGAGCTAGAATAAATAGAATCAAGCTTTGAGAGAAGATGAAGAGTGCAAAAAACGTGAAAGAGATAAATTTAGAAACCTGACAGGCCATCAGCACAACAGTATGGGAAGGAAGAGTGAAAAATGACACTTCGAAGATATGACCGCAAAAGCCATAATAAAATGCACAAATGGGCATTCTTCCCATACAGTCTTTTTGCTTCCTATACTTTAGCTCTATATGTCAAGGCCATGTAATTATTGCAGTTAAAAAAAAAAAAAAAACAACAAACCAAAGAAAGGCTAGTTAAACTAAAGCCTATTCAAGAATATGATATATCGCTCTCAAATGGAGAATTAGACTGTGTAGCAATTTCATCTGAGTGAGTGAGAGTCAAAAGGGAAAAAATGAAACAAGAAGGAAATGAAGCTAAGTAATTGGAGGAAAAAGAGATGTCATGAATTGGAAATGAGTTTTGCTTTGAGGTGCTGACTCAGATGCATAGCTCTCTATAAAAGCTACAGTAAGAATAAAAATAGACCAGAATTTTAGTTATGAATAATAATAAAAGAGACTTTTATTTGCTTCATGTGCTTCAGAAATATCCAATTCTTCTGCTTATGAATAGGAAAATAGAAAATCTGCTCTATCCTTCTTTCAGACTTTGAGCCTTAGCCTCAAATCTGAAACCTGTAAATAGAAAATAAAATGTATAATACCAAACTTGGTTTATTTCATCTTTATTTACAACCATTCAGATGGATGACAAAAGAAATGAAATTCAGGTGGAAAAAGGGAGATCACTTATATGCATTTTTTATAGAGATGATGAAATAGATAAGCAACAGACCCTTTCTTCAGGCTTCATTTAATAAATTTGTCAAAAAGAAGCAGTTCAGATGGATGGTAAACAAAATAACCAAATGCAATGTCAAGGGAAACAGTTGGGCATGAATACTTAATACCTTTTGCTATTGTCTTCACCATATCAGGATTTTTAATATTGCCTTTAAATCTGAATCACTTTTTCAGACTTTGGTTTCTTTGTTTCTGGTTTCCAAATCTTCTCTTCTGATAGTGCATTATTAGTCTTTCATTGTATGATAATATTGTGTCTCCAGCTTTTTTTCCATTATTGTTCAAAATTCTTTCTAGTATCTTTCATCTACCATATTATATCTCTGCCACTTTTACAATCCTAATCACAGGTCTGATTGCACAAAGGATGTCAGGACAGATTTACCTGTAGACGGTTATATTAGCAGGGCTAATAGCTGATGGCACACATGGATTGTTAATGGAAAAAGTTATAAAGGCAGCAGAGAGAGAGAGCTAGAGATGGAGGGAGTGAGGGAAAAAGAAGAGGAGAGAAAAGAGGAGAGGAGAGGAGAGGAGAGGAGAGGAGAGGAGAGGAGAGGAGAGGAGAGGAGAGGAGAGGAGAGGAGAGGAGAGGAGAGGAGAGGAGAGGAGAGGAGAGGAGAGGAGAGGAGAGGAGAGGAGAGGAGAGGAGAGGAGAGGAGAGGAGAGGAGAGGAGAGGAGAGGAGAGGAGAGGAGAGGAGAGGAGAGGAGAGGAGAGGAGAGGAGAGGAGAGGAGAGGAGAGGAGAGGAGAGGAGAGGAAGGAATTCGGAAGGAAGGAAGGAAGGAATTCGGAAGGAAGGAAGGAATTCGGAAGGAATTCGGAAGGAAGGAATTCGGAAGGAATTCGGAAGGAATTCGGAAGGAAGGAAGGAAGGAAGGAAGGAAGGAAGGAAGGAAGGAAGGAAGGAAGGAAGGAAGGAATTCGGAAGGAAGGAAGGAAGGAAGGAAGGAATTCGGAAGGAAGGAAGGAAGGAATTCGGAAGGAAGGAATTTGGAAGGAAGGAAGGAAGGAAGGAATTCGGAAGGAAGGAAGGAAGGAAGGAAGGAAGGAAGGAAGGAAGGAAGGAAGGAAGGAAGGAAGGAAGGAAGGAAGGAAGGAAGGAAGGAAGGAATTCGGAAGGAAGGAATTCGGAAGGAAGGAAGGAAGGAAGGAAGGAAGGAAGGAAGGAAGGAAGGAAGGAAGGAAGGAAGGAAGGAAGGAAGGAAGGAAGGAAGGAAGGAAGGAAGGAAGGAAGGAAGGAAGGAAGGAAGGAAGGAAGGAATTCGGAAGGAAGGAAGGAAGGAATTCGGAAGGAAGGAATTTGGAAGGAAGGAAGGAAGGAAGGAATTCGGAAGGAAGGAAGGAAGGAAGGAAGGAAGGAAGGAAGGAAGGAAGGAAGGAAGGAAGGAAGGAAGGAAGGAAGGAAGGAAGGAAGGAAGGAAGGAAGGAAGGAAGGAATTCGGAAGGAAGGAAGGAAGGAATTCGGAAGGAAGGAAGGAAGGAAGGAAGGAAGGAAGGAATTCGGAAGGAAGGAAGGAAGGAATTCGGAAGGAAGGAAGGAAGGAATTCGGAATTCGGAAGGAAGGAAGGAAGGAAGGAAGGAAGGAAGGAAGGAAGGAAGGAAGGAAGGAAGGAAGGAAGGAAGGAAGGAAGTCCTCTGGCACAGCAGAGATGAACAGTCTCATCTGAGGATCCTTTTCCAACAAAGCAGGTGATGATGGCTAAGGAAGCCGGGTACCTGAGGACCTGTGTAACAGTCCTTTACCACTCTTACAAAAATATCTAAGCCACTTCTTGTCAGGGACTTTGTTCTTCCTCACAACTGCTCAGCCAAAGAGTTAATTTTCCAAAAAATTATTCTTTCCTCTAGTGACCAGGAAGTCTTGACTTCAAGAGGCAGCAAAGCTCTATAACAGTCCTACTGATGAAGACTTCTAATGTCTGGTGGAGTGGAATATCTTCCAGGTATTGTTGTTGTTCCTTACTTTCTGATGCTTTCAGTTTCAAAGTTGCCTTTTTTCCCCATCAGATCCCATTGCATATTTTCCTTGTCCCAGAGATTATAGAATGAGGTCCACTGTAGCAACATATCTCTCTTGCATGCACACAAATGCAATTTCCTTAACTTGTGTAGAATTATATTTGACATTAGTAAAAGTGACAAAATATACACATCTTGGGCATTTACTTAAAACTATGTTTTTCAAACACTGCCTCAGACCTCTACAGAGAGCTTCAGAACAATTTCTTCCTTTGAAACAGAGTCAGCGTTGGATGTGATTAGAAGGACTTATTCTTTTATTCTTCCTGATGATTATTTAAAATACCATATAAAGGAGGAAATGAAAAGAAAAAAAGAAAACTGGAGTACTAATTGTTTAGATTGAGAAAAATTTTAGTATTATCAAGTTTTTATGATATTTGATAAGTAAGAATAACTTCTTCATTGGCTGATGCCTTTTCAGTATATACATTTTATTAAAGATACCCAGTATAGCTGGATATTACAATGTCAATAAATCAGTCCCTCACTGAGAAACACAGCTCAGAGACAAATTTTTATTGTCCCAAATGAGTGACAGAGCATTCTGAAATGTGAAGACAGCTTATAAGCATTTGGCATAAAATCCAGTTACACAAAGCCTCTTTTCCCCAAAAAATGAGATGCTGGAACCCTTCAAATTCACAGTTCTATTTTTGGATGACTCAGAGCAGGGATTTGAATTAATGTATCCTGCCCAGAAGAACACCTGAAAAAGCAGGCCATGAAGTCATTTTTATGCTATCCTCTTGTTCCATGAATATTTAAATAGTCTGTGCAGAATATCATGGCTCTGACAGAAAAGACTGAGGGAGAGCTACATCTACCAAAATATTTGAGACTGCTTTATGTGCTGTGAATGGTCAGATCCTTACATCAAGAAAGGTCTTGACCCTGTGCATTTCATAACTTTATATTAATCCCCTGAGAACTGGGTTATTAGACAAAAATGAAAAATTAGGATACATTTTCTGTGTCTAAAATGTTGCTCCTTTTGCCTTTTATTTCAAATATGCCAAAATAAAATATTCTGTTTCAGTCCGAATAAAATATTTTGCATGAGCCCCAAGTGATTAGGTTTTCTTTTCAACAAAAGGGAAAAAGAATTATACAAACCAGAACGAAAAAATGACCCAAAATGAAATATTTATATTTCAATCCAGCTTTCAGATAAAAGCATACATTTCTTGAATGGTTCTAATACTTAGGTCTGATTTGAAGACCTGCTGAATATCTCCTCTTTAATTGACTTTAACCCAGGTGCCTTGCTAAAAGCTGAAACGCACTGCAGCTCTGAGAGTCACCTCTGGAACATTAACAAGCTGGGGACGCAAATGTCAGCAAGTTTAAGTAAACAAAGAGTTATGCTGATTTACGATAAAAGAAGCTCAGCATAGTGCTTGTTGCCAGTCTCAAGAAAGTATTCCAAGGTTTTGTTATCTCTTGGTTTAATTTCATACACTAAATGAGGAAGGTTAATAATTCCCAAGTGAATCCATGGCTGGTATCCCTATAGTAAAAGTGAAAAAGGCACTGTGGCTTTTGCATTTCTGAGTAATTACTCAATATTAATTCCACAGGTATCTGAGACAGGTGCTTTGCACAGAAAAAATGTGCCATAGCAATGACAGAGGAATTTGAATGTTAAATAAATCTGTAAGATTAACTATACCTTCAGTTATACCTAAGTAAAAGTTTGATCCTACTGCTTTTATCCTATAATTGCACAGAAAGAGAAAATAAATTACTGTGAGCATGTCAATGAAGTTTGTTACATATTTCTATATCTGCTTAGGGGGACAAAATTATCTATCCACGCATAACCTACTGGACACCCTAAATTCACAACAATGTATAGATGGCACTGAAGAATCTGTTTAAAATTAGTAATTAATTGTGGGTAAATTAATGTAGCGGGAAAATTAATAACACTGACACAGGAGGAGTTGCAAAGGTGATAAGGGAGCAGGCATAACTGCTGGGCATGATTTTAAAGTTTAGGCTGTATAAAGTAGATCTTTTATGTTTTAGGCAGGCTTATATACTTTACTGATAGGACATGCGTGTCTCTCTGTGTGACACTTTGGTTACCCACTGCAACAAAGGAAGAGTTACCTACTTAAGAGGAGATAAGTACCTAAGAGATATCTATCTATCTGTTTAAATATGAAGAAGGGACTGAAGAGATGATAATGCTTAGGATCTAGTCCTGAATGTACTAGTCTCTTTATCTAGTGAAAATTTACTCATCTGTGGAGAGCACTGGGAGGTGCAGATGCTGCTGAGAAAGATTTTGGGATTCAGGAACACAAGAGAATTGATGCTAATGAAGATGACAGCTTGAATGTCTGGCTGCTGCATAAAAGCAAAGCACAACTGCTTAAATGTTCCAGGTTAAAGCCTTGTCTTATAAACTATGTTGGACAAATATGAGACAGACTCTGCATGTGATGTGATGTTAGCATCTCCAGAAAAAAAAGTCTGAATAATTGAATCTAAAAGATCAGAAGAGAACTACTTTAAAGCACTCATGACTTTGTGGATGACTTTGAAATGCAATCTGTTAGGACATAAAGTTGCATAAATACTTCTAATCAAATAGAGCTTGTGTATCTCTTCCTTGATTTTTCTTAATTAACAAAGGAAAATTGAATGAGGATTTTAATAAACCCCAGACTGTCTCAGCTCTTTCCTTTATCCTAAAAAGGCAATCAAGATAGATGGAGAAAGTGAAGATACCCTCAGTTCCTTTGCTTTCCCAATAATATTTCCTTCATTGTACCTTATTTTGTTCCAAATGTTTGCATATGGATAATTTTTCTGGTGTCCTGTGTTAGAGTTTTGATTCTTTCTGCCCTGCTACGTTTTTTATTACTATTCTTTCTAATTTTTCCCTTCATTTTACATTTTCCACTCCAAAGATATTTGTTGGCATTCCTGAATACAAGAGCTATTTGGTTGCTACCTGCAGTTTGCCATAGTGGTACCAGATAAGTTTGTCAGAATCTCTCTCCTGAAGCATAACATTACAGATGAGAGGCATTACCAGAGGCATTACTGGTCCTCAGACTCACTTGCTGGGAAACAAGCAAAGAAAACATGGCCTGAATCCTGAGACTGCCATGTGACATTTTGGGTGGAAAGGCCACTGGGAAGACTACATTGCTCCCTTTTGTTGCTTCTCAGTTAGGAGCAAAATACTTCCTGTCAGATCTCCCCTGATGTTCTCATTACATGGCCAAGGCAATGATGAAAATGATGTGCAGCTATTCTAGAAAAACAAAAGATGATATTCTTGATTATTAAATAGTAGATCTAGTTTGAAAAAAAACCCCAAGCTAATCTTAAAATAAACCCCACAATCTTGGATAATGCTTCTGTGGGTGATCATATGAATCTCCTATAAGCTATGTTCCCTCATCTTTTTCAAGGGTAGGTAAGCCTTAGTGGGTTAATTTAAATTCTATTTTCTTGTCTATAATGAATATCTTTTTCCTTATCTCTTATGCCTTCTGTTGCCCACATATGCACAACTGAAGCATCATTTGACCTGGGGAGTCTTTTAACTGTCCATCTGCTTTTATTAAAGCTGCACCCTCTTGGGGTTCTCTTTCTTCTGGATCAAGGTGCAAATGGAATATCTCCTGGTTTCCCTCATATTTCTCATCACACCCCTTATTGCCATCTGTCTCTCTTCCTCTCTCTCCCTCTTATTTTAGGATCTTAATTTTAGTTTTTCATCCAAGAATGATTGTCATAATTCTTCCTTTCTCCCTTTACTTCTAGTAGCTGGATTGCCAATTCCAAGGAAGGAAGGAAGGAAGGAAGAAAAGAAGGAAATCAATCTCTGGAATTTAGGTTCCTGTGACTGTTTTCACTTATCACATTTTTTTTCTAGATCCATATTATTTAATATCACCATATTTTCAAGACTCCAGAAGAAGGAATCAATACCCTATTCTTTAGGAGTATTCATTTTACAGATATGTTTGAATATCCTGGAAAATCTGTATTTCTGTGTACTTCTCAAGGCTAACTCTAAAACTGTATAACTTGAAAATATCTTTTAAAAATTGGAAATAATTTTGTGATCTAGGTTCACAGTCCAGATACATCTTGATTATACATAAGAATGATAGGTCAAGTTATAGAGCACCCTAATATGTTTTTTTCCTTTTCCAGTCCCTGTGTAATTTCTTCTGCAGCCCAAGTTTACTCATCTTACAGAGAGTTACAGCATTCTCTGCTGGGGATTTTTGAGAACATTTAGGCATAACCAGAGAAACCACATTCAATTTATTCATAGCAAAGATGACACTGTTACTGCTTTGTACACTTTTTCTAGAATTCCTATCCTTATTTTCAGTTTTGGAGATCTATGTAAAATGGTTGTTTTAGTCCAGTGGTTCTTTTGCATTCCCACTAGCCTTACCCCTTCTCTTTTAGGGTCTCTAAAACAACCTGCTTTTTAACAATAAAATCACTGCACTGGTTTGTAGGACATGAGTTTTCAGCTGCCAACCAGGCATAACACTACTTTTGAGTATGTTGCTATTGCAGTACTGTTTATTTTGGATTTATGGCTGTTTCTTCACTGAAAACTTGAAAAGGTCAGCTTTGTCTCAGTAAGAAAAAGGGAAACTTTTGAAATTTGTCTGGAAAAAATTTTTCTTGCCCATTTCTATTTTTACATTAAATTTCTTCCACTCTTAAGGTTTTGGAGTCAACTAATCTGAGATCAAAAACTTAAATGGCCCATTGACACAGCTGCCTCTTCTAAACCTACCAGATGTGAACCTGAAACCAGTAAGTGAAAACTCAAATTAAGCTCTAGATCCTAAATTAATATTAAGAAGCAAAAAATCCTATTGAAAAATCTGCATTATCCACTTTTCACCTTGACTTTCTCTTCCTCAGAGGTCAGGTGATTAATCACAATCAATCCAGGAGCCCACCAGAACAAATGGAAAACCCCCACATCTTCATTATAGTGGCTGAAAAAATTATACTTGAACAGCCAAAAGAAGAAATGTGAATGCAAAAGTGCATACACAGCAAATCATTCGGTATGATAACATATGTGTAACAAAATCATTTACGTTTTTGTGTAGATTACAAAGGTACAGAAAGAAATAAATTATTTTCTGTAGGATGTATATATGTAACACCAAAAGTAAAATTCAAAGAAGCACTTAACAAGGACATTTCTCTTTAGGTTAAGAACTTATTTTACAGAAGTTCAGCAGTGACATTTTAAAAACAATTCAGAAATACTTATGTGGGAACCTGTGCTTCACCTTAATCCAGGTATAATTATGACTGTAACATTTTGTCATCATCTGAATATCTGAATAAGGGGAAAGCATATTGGCTACTTGGAACATTTCCTCTAATCTTTTGCCCTTGGAAGTCCCTGACTCCTCTAATTTCTGCTTAGGCTAACTAAAGCTAATATATCAAAGATACTTATATTGGTGACTCATAGAGTAAACTGCTGCTCATATTCATTACTTATTCTATCTCTAATAGCTATCTTTTGTTGTAGTAAGTGCTATACCCAGGCATATGGAGACTGCTGACCAAGAAAAACAAATATAGTCATCCATACAAAATGTGTGTCTGGACTGCTGAGGTATGAATTCACTGCAGAATTAACTTACCCATAATTTCAGAGAAGAAAATCATCCCTTTCACTTGGAGGTGAGGAAGGGAGGATCAGATGGAAATTAGCAGTAGAAAAGTGGAACCTGTCTAGGTTCTGCATAAGAACTTCATATTTGTACTAAAAGCACATGGAGAGGAGTGAACACCTTCAGTCACTGTTCTTTACTGGTAAAACTTGCCTTGAACAGTTTCAGCCCCTTGAGTCAAGTGAGGAATCCCATTGCAAGAAAGACTTACCCTCAGTGGAGGAGGATCATGTCAGGGAACATTTAAACAAACTGAGCACACGTGAATCCATAGGAGCTAATGGGATGCAATCATGAGACCTGAGGAAGTTGGTCACTGTCATTGCAAGATTATATTCAATTATCTTTAAAAGGTCTGAAGAAGTACAGACTGGTCAGCATCAGCTGAGACTAGCACAGTTGGCCAGAGCATAGTGCTGATAACACCAAGGTTGTGGATTCAATCCCTATATGGGCCATTCACTTCGGAGTTGGACTTGATCTTGGTTGGTCCCTTCCAACTCAGAACATTTTGTGATTCTGTGATCTTAGTCCCTGGGAAGGTGAGAGAGGAAATCTTCCTGGAAGCCATTCCCAAACATATAAAAGTCAAAAAGGAAATTGGGATTAGTCTGCATGAATTTATTAAGTTATATGCTTAACCAATCCAACAGCTTCCTATGGTATACTGACCAGCTCTGTAGGCAAGGGCTGACAAGTAGCTGGCATTGTTTATCTAGATTTCATCAAGCCTTTCAGAATTGTCTCCCATAATATTCTTACAAACAAAATGACAAACTACAGAAAGTCTAGAAAAGCTAGACAAAGTCTAGAAAAATGGACAGAGATGGACTGAATCAGACAAGAAAAACAGAGCCAGATACCAAAGTACGTAAGACAGCAAACCAGGCCTTGAAACAAAGAAGCTATTACTAAACTGTCAGGCTCAAGGCTTTCAGTCAGCAAAACAAAGTCCAGTTGGAGACCAGTCACTAGAGATATAGCCCAGGTGGTAGTGCAGAAATTCTGTCTGAATGGACACTGTGCTGACCAAGAGACACCAATGTACCCTTGCATCAAAGGTCAACAGCCTCTGGCTTCATTAAGAGAAATCTTTCCAGTAGGATGAAGGAAATGATCATTCCCCTCCACTTAGCCCTGGTGAGATATATCTGTAGTGCTAGGCCCAGTTTTGAGCTCCCCAGAGACATAAAGAAAGACATGGTGTGAGTCCTGAAAAGGGTCACAAAAATTTAGATACTTGAGCTTCTGTCACAAAGCAAAACAGAAAGATGGCTCTGTTCAGGCTGAAGTTTAAAACACTCAGGGGGATTATGTCAATGTGTAAAAATACCAGACCAGAGGAGGTAAAGACGACAGAGCAAGATTCTTAGTGGTGTCCAGTGCCAGGACAAGGGGCAATAGGCTCAAATGGAAGTAAAGTTACTTCCCTTTAAACATTAGAAAAAATATATTCTGTAAATCAAATTAGAATGTGTTTACTGAAAGCAAGGTCATATACAGGTCTGCCAGAGAGGTTTTAAAGCCTGCATCCTTAAAAATATTAAAACCTCAACTAAACATGGTCTTGATGAACATTTGAGAAGAGGATTGGCCTAGATAATCTCCAGAGATTCCTTCCTGTCACAGCTATTCTGTGATACAGCAATAATATCAATTTTAAACAGGACCCTGACTCTTGTTAAGTCTTGTATGGGCACATATATAAGGCTTTGATCCCAGCTAGAAAAACAATTAAAATCTATATTTTATTCAGTCTTAATCTAAAAAGGATATTTTCTCAGGAGATTTTTAGAATACAGTACAAATAGTTAGTAATATCTGGGAACAGATTAGCAAAATCGTGCAGGAATTCCTTAAAAAAAATTGCAGCAGATAGTGGCCTAGGGTGTTTTTTCTGCTTCCTAACTTGGTGTTAGACACTGCCTTAGAACTTTATCACATGTTAAGAGACCTTTATCTTCTGTCTTCTTTAAGCCAACAATACCAGCTTTCAGAACTGTTGAAGCTAAGACGATCTTAATTTTCTACAGTGTCCTTCACCACCTCCCAGATTTCAGTAAGCTCTACTTAGCAAGTAAGTTCCACAGCATAGAAAGGTTTTTCTTCCACTCATTTATGTGCCAAGAGTATTTATCTCCCCCTTTTTTTCTGTTTTGCCTGTATGATTATATATCCTTTATATATAAAGCATAATATATAATCCAGTCTGTTTCCCCTTTCCTTTCCTTTCCTTCACACACACAGACTCTTCCTTCCTTTTTTGTGTGTTTGAAAACCAAAAGTAATGTATTCATCCGAACAGCTGGGTAACTTTCATGCTACATGCAAATCAGTTTAAAAAGTAACAAACCTCGGGAAAATGTGGCAAAAATGTACAATAGCTCAAATTGTAATTCCGATACAAATCTCTCACTGTTCAGAAAATTGTGTTCATTGTGTTTTATTTTTAGAAAATTCATTACAAGAACTTAAAAGGGAGATGTATTCTTCTGCATTGTGGCATATTCAGGAATTCCATTTTTATCTTGTAACTCTATTCATCTGGGAACATGCAGTGAAACAGCAGGACAAGGCTCATTTCAGAAACAGGGCAAAGTAGGACAGTGTCCTACCAATGACAAAGAAAAAATAAAAAATAAATAAAGAGGCATGCTTCCAGTTTTCTATTGATTTATGTTCTTGTTTTTATAATACTGTAAAAGATATAATTTTGAAATGAACCCTGGCTAGCAAAATAAAATTGAACATACAGATGTTGCATTTGAATGTGGAAACTTTGTTTCTCATGTGGAAATACACATGGAGTATGGACTTTCTCCTTGCTGGAAAACAAACTATAGGAAATAAATATTACATATACAGCAGTTTGGAATGATGGATTTAAATTTTTTCTCATTACAGCATTGAAACTATTGCAATTTCCCTGAATTAATTCTGGTGTAATTTGAATATGGATTACAATCATGACAGGTCAAAAAACTGAAGCTAATCTGCCTGCGAGTCATTGTTACTGAGTAAAGATTTTACTGGGCCCAAGAAACAATTAATTACTCTCAAAAATATTTGTATTTTCTAAAAAAATCCAGACACTAAGGAATTATAATCTCTCCATTTATTTGTTTCAAAAAAGACATGTTTGCCTCCTCCTCTGTTCTCAGAAAGTAGCATAAGAATTCTGAATGGGAAATCAAGATAATCTGGCCTAAGAGTTCACAGTCCAAACATATACCCAGGAGTGTAAATTACTTGGTGAGGTTTTTCTAGTTACTAACCCTTGCAAGTGTGACACTGCTCATAAGTGTAGCTCTTTTCTTCTAGCCAGACTTTAAAAAATCAGCACCTATTTTGGTCACTTCTGTAGCAGTCAGTTAATAGTGGTGACTAGAATAAGGAATTGAACATCTTCAGAACTTTTGAAACATGGATAGTATTTGTTTAAATAAATGTGTGTCTTAATGTTTGATAAAGAAATGCATTTATCAATGTCATTAGGTTCTGCAGGGAGAGATTCTGCAGGCGTATAGAAATGAAGCAACCAGGTTCTTCCATCTAATTTAACTTGTTAAAGTGATCAGCTGTCGCTTGTTCTGGACTATAACCTTTCAAAAATCTGAAACCTTACCTGGTGATTCAAATAAAGGGTCAGAGAAGAACTGGGAAATTGGTAGAAACCTATTTATTAAAATTAAAATAATTTTTCCAAAAAGTAAGTTAATCATTATCACTTTTGCTGACTGCTGTGTTTTATCCAATACAACTAGTGTAATAAATATTCACTGCGCTGACTTCATCTGTGAGTTTTGCATCACAATGGTAGAGCATTTGGGTTACAAAATTTAACAACTGGACTACTTTTTTTTTTTTTTCAGAAGTCACAGAAGCTTCTGATTTATGTTATCTTTCTGCAAAAGTTTTTACTCAGTTTTGTTTTTATTAGTAGGCTAAATTTAATGATATTTAGTTTTACTAGATAGTTTAGATGTATTTTCAAGAATTATACCTGTGGTTGTCACATTTTATTGTTTTATGGTTTTACAGTCACATTTCCTGTAACCTCCATGTGTCTGAAATGCTTTTGATTACATGGTACCACTCATTTCTCTGTAAGACTGCAATCTGACTTTCCCAGATGCCAAATACAGGTACAAGCTCTGACTCCATCAGTCTTATTCTCAAGCAGGTAGATTTAACATTGACTTCATCAGCACTGATATCAACACATCACATCTGCAGGCTCACACATCCCATGTATTTAGGAAGTTGTCTTAACACTGCTGATCACCCACTAAAGATTTTTTTTGTTAGAGTTCAGGTTCCAAAATGAGACTTGTCATAGATCCACGTCCTCTGTGGAGTAGACAGAGTTCCATAACAGGAGCACAAATTCAGGCAAGCACAAATAGCAGTGGGCTTTTTTAAACAAAATTCAAGACTGAGACAGAAGCTTCAATTTTTATGACTTGCACTGCGGTTTAGGGGTAGCACAAATTACAAAAGGCCCGGTTTATGGAAATCCTATTAACCACCTTACTATCATATATATTTTGGTAGCTGTGTTTGTTTTTCTTGTGAATCCTGAGGTGGACATTTGGCTGGAATCACTCCATCCATGTTCAGCATTACACAAAACCAAATTAAGGACCTACATACCCCCAGCTTTCTCCCTCTTTCACCTTCTTCAGGAGACAATGAAAAGACATGGCATTTCTAGACAGTAATTCAAGTCTACAGAGGTATTATTTTATTACCTAAAATTAGGCTGGGAAGGATCAGACCTTGTTGATTAAGCTGCAAGAGAGGTGGTCCTTTAAAAATAAGTTGCTGGTGAGTGACTAACTGCATGCTTATACATTATATAATAACAACTCTGTAATTAGACTGAAGTAGAAACATGATGCAGTTCAGCAAAACATTTTGGGTTGGCAAATAATAATATTTTGGCAAGAATCTGCTTAAAGTCAATGTAATTAAGTCCACTGTAATTATTGCGGTGGTGTTGCCCAAGTTCATGCCTAAGGACTTTTAAAGTAGTAGTATATGTTCAGTCATAGGGAAATTCATCTCACTGTTGAAAAATAAATGCTCAAAGTTTAAGATATTCACCCTTCAGAGAAGTTTAGGGAGGACAAGGCGTATCACCATTCATATATATATTTGCATGAGACCAATTGCCCTTTGAAAAATTCAAGTTTCTCCCCAAGAAAGGCAAAAATTGCCGAAAAGATCCTCGGACAACTATCTTAGTTGCAGACTACCAACTTCAGATGCCTATAGAAAGTGAAATGAATTCAACAATAGCTGTTTGAACCCTAAGAGCTTATAACCTCAGGGGGAATTTAAAAGCATTTAGAAGTAAGATTTGGGCTCCTGATTCCCACAAATTTATAGCTTCTATTCATCATTGTAGTTTGTGAATACATTCTAGTGGTCATAAAATGAATCACATTGGTCATGTGCTGAATGATCTTTCCCAGATCCCAAATTTTTATTTTTAAGTATTATTAAAATTTCACCTTTTGCATTGGTGTAGTAAATCTCAGGAGTAATGATGTTTATCATTAAGTAGATTTTTTTTACTTAATTAAAATTTGATGCATTAATGTTGGTGGTCTTTTTTTTTTTTTTTAAGGAGACTAAGAAGACATAAAATTGTGGGATATAATTAATAATGTATTAATTACTTTATGAAGACCAGTGCTACACTCAAAATACAGGTCTTAGTCTGTTTAGATTTTTACCAGTGAGTTGCATAGGAAATGAAGACAATCAGAGAATCAGAGAATGGCTTGGTTTGGAGTGGATGTTAAAGATCATCTAGTTCCAAACCCCCTGACATGGGCAGGGACACTTTCCATTGAGGTTGCTCAAAATCCCACCCAACCTGGTCTTGAATAATTCCAGGGAAGGGGCATCCAGAACTTCTCTAGCAACCTGTTCCAGTGCCTTACTACCCTCACAGTAATCCAGTGAAACAATACCAGAAGGAATATTTTCAAATTATATTGTTCTTTTTATTTTAATTTGTTTTCCTCCAAGCCACCATGAAAAATTCAAAAGAATACATTAGGTTTATATTCCATGTTTCTGTACTTGCACTTCAAAGATATATTTTACAGAACAGATATTTAATTCATTTATTAAAACTAACTCTGCCACCTGCCCTTCACTATGAAGCAGATTGTAGTTAATTTATTGTTGAGGTGGATTTTGTTTGTATGTATTTTTAAGTGGCTGTCATATTTTTATATATCTAAATCATTCACAGTCCCTCCTAGTGAGAAGAGAGGAAGAAAAGTGTAGCCAGGTTCCCACTGCAAACTGCTGAGAAGGAGGTGTATTGGATTTGGATGGCAGGGTTTTGTCAGTGAGGGATTACAGTAGTGGCTTCTGTGAGAAGTTTCCCCTGTGTCCAATAAACCATTGACATCTGGCTTCAAGACAGAACTGCCACTGGCCAAGGATGAGTCCAGCAGTAATGGTTTTAAGAAGGGGAAAAAGCTGCTGCAGAACAGCAGAGAGGAGTGAGAATTTGTGAGAGGAACAGACCTGCAGACACCAAGGTCAGTGAAGGAGGTGAAGGAGCTGGTCCAGGCACAGAACAGAGATTCCCCTGAAGCCTGTGGTGCAGACCATGGCTGTCTTCTTGCAGCTCGTGAAAGTCCATGGTGGATCAGGTATCCACCTGCAGCCAGCGAGGGACCCTCCCATAGAGCAGGTACATGTCCAAAGGTGGCCATGAAAGGTTAGAAGTCTTTGCTGGAGCAGGCTCCTGGCAGGACACATGGCTTCATG
This sequence comes from Coloeus monedula, assembly GCF_965178545.1. Classification (NCBI taxonomy): domain Eukaryota; kingdom Metazoa; phylum Chordata; class Aves; order Passeriformes; family Corvidae; genus Coloeus; species Coloeus monedula. The sequence continues at coordinate 56,226,864 of NC_138782.1, forward strand.
GAGAGAGGAACCCACTGGAGCAGGTTTTCTGGCAGGACTTGTGACCCTGCAGAGGACCCACAATGGAGCTGTGTGTTCCTGAGGGACTGCATTCCGTGGAAGAGACCCACTCTGGGGAGGTTTATGAAGACCTGCAACCTGTGTGAAGGATTCATGTTGGAAATTCATGAAAGGCTATCTCCTGTGGAAGGGACCTCACACTGGAACAGGGGAAGAATGTGAGGAGTCCTCCCATTGAGGAGGAAGAAGTGACAGATACAAGATGTGGTGAACCGACCACAACACCCATTCTCCATCTCCCTGTGCCACTGGGGGGGATGAGGGAGAGAAAATCAGAAATAAAGGTAAGACTGGGAAGAAGGGAGGCACAAATTGAAGGTGTTTTAAGATTTGATTTTATTTCTCTTTATCCTACTCTGACTTGCTTGGTGAAAAATTAAACTAATTTCCCCAAGTCATGTCTGTCTTGCCCATGATTGGTGAGCGATCTCTCCCTGTCCTTATCATGACCCACAAGCCTTTCATTACGTTTTCTCTTCTCTGACCAGCTGAGGAGGGGAGTGACAGAGCGGCTTTGGTGAGCACCTGGTGTCCAGCTGAGAGACCCTATTGCTGAAGAAGAGACTGCTGTTGGTTGAGATGAGGTTTGAGGGTCTGTATGATGGGAAGAGTCTGGAGGCCATGATAGGAAAGTCCTCTTTATGATGCAAAAACCATCAAGACTGCCATTTACTTGGGGTTAAAATCACTCCTTGGGAATATCTGTTCCTGAGCAAGAAAGTCTTCTGGCTCAACTTGTGTTTTTTTGACTGCATTTGTTTATCAAAGGAATTTATTCAACAAGAGTCATTGTATCTTGTGACCTTTCAGACTGATGCTTAGTTTGTTTCCCATTTTGAACATAAAATACAACAGATGCATGCAATAATCTGCTTTATAGAAACAAAACTAACAAAAACCCTCCTGGATTTTCTGGTTCCAGACTAATCTGGGGATTTGGAAACAAATAATAAAAAAAAAAATTGGGTGTTTTTCCAGCAAAATGAATACCCATAAAAGATAGGAAAAAAAATCAAACCACCCCTAAACAACAGAATGTTGACCACGTATCAGAAGCTCCACTGAGAGCTGAAAATGAAGTGGCTTGTCAATAAATATTAGCAATATACTGATGGGAGTGATAATGAATTAATGTAGTAATTAATATGGAATTTGATTTACCAGATAGAGGCACATACAAATGAATGCGCAAGATAAGTAAAATGATAAATTGATTTTAATCAATATTCAGGAGTTTCATAAAGATTCAGGAAGCTGCTAGAGTTTTTGGCTGTCTGCTGGGTTCTGGCATGTTAATAAACAAACATAGGATCTTTCTGTTTCAAATATGAAGAGAAGAAATTCACATGAATATGGGCATTGAATCCCACTGATTCTTTTGACACTACAGCATTTAGAGTTAAGCCAACCTCCCTGCTGCTTTGCAATGCAAACTGAATGGGAAAATTAAGGGTAAATTACCACCAGCATGCATGATATTGTAGACAGTCTCAAAATCTGCTCCTGGATGCAAGATCAAAGCATTTTACTTTCAGCAGATGTAACAGGAGGCCATTATAAGCACTTGCCTAATGAACCGTGTCCAGCTCCATGAACCATATCCAATTGTGTGAGTTTTGAAAATACTGTGCAGAACACTCTACCACAAAGATATGCTGAAGATGGGATTTTTCTCCCTGTAATATTACTTTTTATCTCTGGAATCCTCACCAAAACTTGAATTACTCCAACAAACTGTGTAAAGAGTACCAGATCTGAGTGTGGGGATGCACTGTGACACATCCACTGCTACACTTGTGGAGGTCGCTCTCTGAAACGCTGCTTTCTGGTTTCCTATTCCTCCCCAGAGAATGGCACCTTCAGTTTATCAAAATCACAGTGAGGATGTGGGAGCCACTGTCTCATCCCTAACTCACTTTTTGCTGAAGATTTTTCTAGTAATGCTATGGAATGACCTCAGTTTCTACAGTAGGCAGTTGTTAGAACTTCCCTTCTCTACACAGCTGATAAAATAGTTTTGAAACATGAAGATGTGCTTTCACGAGAAGCCTTTACACAGGAAACGTGCAAGAATATGGCATGGACTGTGCCGCTCTCTGACTCTGTTTTAGACATTTTTGGGTTTTTACCTCAGTGTGGGGGGGGAGCTCTTAATCAGTTTTCCTTCCCTAAGAAATATGATCAAAGTTCAGAGTTAATTTCCCCAAGCAGTTGAATGGGCAAGACCAGTCGTTCTGAAAGGGGCCCACATTTGCTCTCCTTGTACCAGTTTCAGGTCACTGCACAGTGACAGGCTCACATCTGCATGAGAATGCGGCCTTGGCGGCTTGCCCTAGCCCATCAGGGCTACCTTGCCCTGGCATCATCTCAGCTTTGCAACCAAGACATTCTTCTGGACTGGAAAATCTCTCCTTCCTGCTGAGTAGAAACTACACAACAGCCCATGAATATCATTTTACCAGTCAAGATCCCCCTGCAGATGTCATCCTGTACTACTGTGCTCTCCAAAGGTTTGCAATCCCTGAGAAGTGCATCTGTCTGCCCGTAGCAACTGCTTGAGAATTGCCAGTTTGGATAGAAGTCAACCTGCAAATGGGTCTCTGTTATAACACTTCACATTTTGCCACTTCTGTGCCATAGACAAGAGAAGGTGCTCAGAAGATGCTGACTGTTGAATGCTGCTGTGCAATCCGTCATCTGCTCCTCTTTGATGGTAAAATTTTGGGTTTAGTCAAGTAATTGTTCATTTCTGCAATGAGGTTGGAGGCCCTACAAGTGCAGCCTCTTGAATTCTTGGCATACTTGAGCATAAAGAATCAGACAATTTCACCACAGTTTGATTTCAAGATAATGCTGCCATTGTTTAGAGATTTGTCATGTCATGGGTTTCACTTGAATAAAATTGAGCATTATTTCTCTATTTAATTGCAGTTTGATGTTAGTTTCACACTAAGCCTCTGATTTCTAGTTCAGACATACACCATTGTTTCGTCCTGCAAAAGGAAAGCAGAAAAACATGAAGCCTATGAATCTTACAGGACTGCGGAAGAAAAACCTTTATGAATTTTAAAGACAGATAAATGTTTCTGGTGGGGTGGGGTTTTTTGTCTGTTTGCCTCCTTAAAACAATTACCAAAATTTTGAGAAATTGAAGTAAATTATCCAGAATAAGCATATTTTAAAAATATTTGGGTGGGGTGTGAAGGATTAGAAAGATAATAAGGAGAGGAGATGGAAAAACTGATGAAGCTGTTTAAAGTTTTGGGTTCTTTGAGAATTGCTCTTTTATGTCACACAAATCTGTAATGCTAGATTATATATATATATATATGTACACATGTATTTGTGCATGACTATGTGTATATCTCGATGATCCTTCTGGGTCCCTTCCAGCTCAAGATATTCTGTGATTCTGTGGTATGTATAGATATGTAGATCTGTGTCAATGTAGAATATTTAGTATGCTTTGTTTTCTTTTATCATCAAATATGGATGCTTAACGTGAATGTATAATGTATTGTTATGATCCATGTTCATATGCATATAATGCATAATTCTTTCCTTGACAGTTTTCCTGATGAATTAAACTGTTTCTTTCCTTAAAAAAAAAAAAAAAACAAACCAAAAAAAACCCCAGAAATGAACAAACAACTGGAAGGAGGCATTTGATTTTATTTTAAATCTTATTTAATTCAGTTTTAAAAGAATGACAAATGCTCAGATATCAAATGACCTCAAATAAAACTATATGGGAAATTTATTATTGATCAAGAATCACTTGCTGAAATAATAGGCTTTCATTTTGTAAAGTAATAAAATGCATCCCTCTTGCAAGATGAAGATTGAGCAGAACATAAAGGGTGAAATTGACATGAAAATTCTTTTGCCCAGTCTGACCTTTCTGTAGAAAAAAATTTTATGATCCCTTTGTAGTAAGTCCTTTCTTTTCCATATTTGCATTCAGAATTGGGAACATAGAATTGACTTTTTGCTAATTCTCAGGACACAATTTTTAAAAATGAAATGCTTAATTATTTGCATGGGAAAGATGGTTTTAGAGAATGCACAAAGTGATGAATATTTAGCAAATCATAGCTTTATAATGTCTTGGGTGCCATCCAGATATTTTTTAATGTTAACATCTTAAATTAAACAGTGCTCTATTAAATTTAAGTCCGTGCCAGAACTTTTGACTTGAATGTCCTTCACATTTGGAGCTTCAGGAGGCTGAATTTAATTTTCGTACTCAAATGTGATATGACACAGTGAATCTGTCTGTGCAGAACTCTTTATTCCTGTTTGATACTGTAGATGCTCCATGAGTCTCTATGTTAAGACTGTAAAATGTATTTTGTATCTGGGACGTGTCTCTCTCTGTCGTCTTTTTACCTCCTTTTTTTGGAATGTTTTCCATGCTGCAGTTTCAAAGGAGCGTGATCCAAGGTGACACCATGGGTTGTTAAATATGATGATCCTCTTTTCAGGTGGAAGCCCCTTTGGACAAAATGTTGACTTCTGTTCAGGACAAAGCAGTTTGTCAAGTCACAGCTCCAGGGAGTTGGTAACTAAGCAACAGATCAACTGTTGGAAAACTTTGATCTCCTAATGATGCTCATTTGGGAACCTTCTGACAGGGAATTCTCTGAGGGCTGGTGAGTTATAAGGAAGAATCTAGCATCAGAAATCTCAAAATAAAATCTGGCAGGAGAGACAAGGGGAAGGGAGGCTTTCTGAGGGTGTTTGGGATTAGTTTTTTATTTCGTCCTTTTGGTTGTATGTGTTTTTGTTTGTTTGATTGATGCTTTTATTTGATTGGTTTTGGGTTTATTTTATATTAAAGGTAACCTTTTCAGTTGTAAGACCAGATAATGAAGAAACAAACTAGTTGGACACATTGTAGATAGACTCCATTTTTCAAAAGAAATCCATGTGTAGGATCATGAATCCCTTGGGAAACCTGACCTATGCCCTATTATTATAATTCTTGAAGACTTGGTATGGAATTATATAGTAAATATATATACATATATTCTATAGTTTGAGAGATGAAGATAAATCCTTGTATTTTTTTATTTGTATCCTTGTATTTGTTTTACCGTCATGAATGTCCAAACTAAAATTTTATTATCTCATTTATTATATATTTTGTAGACATTATTAGATTTTTTTTTTCTTAAATATAACTCACGCTGTTCATTGCTTGACAGCAAGCAGTGAACAAAGCCATTGCGTAAGACTTAAAATTATCTCAGACTTTTATAGAATTTTTTCCTAGGGATGACACATACTTAAAAGAAGAATGAGAAATAAAACCAAAAAAACCACAAAACCACAAAACACAAAAAACTTGAAAGAGGAAAATATAGTAGATGGGAATGGATTGACCTAGTAAAAAAATATATATTTTCAAGACACAGCTTTAAAAGAATCTGAAGTATTTCAAGTTTCCATATAGAACAAAGAGATGAAAACTCTGAATGTTGAAAATTCCAAGTGATAATATTTGTCCTCAAATTTTTTTTGTTGTTATTCTTTGGAAATGTTAGAGACCTAATGGACATATTGACTCTGGAAGAATTCCTTCTTACCTGTATCCTTGGACTTCCGCAGCTGTACTATATTAATCATGTAAATTGAAGATATGTGGATCATTTCAATATGTTATGAAGAATATGAAAGCTAGAGAGAGAAATTTTGGAAATACAGGACTAAAGGACACTTTATGGCTGCAACACTACTTCCTTTATATTACCTAAATAGTCTTGAATCAGGAGAGTTCCTAGTCAGGTTCACTGAAGACTTTAGAAAACATGTTTAAAAATAAATGGAAGGGATACATATTGTGGAAAATTAGAGATATGCCTCTATGTAAGGTAATTCAAATAGCCAATCTTTAAAACAGTAAGTTATGTAGTATGACCTCTAGCTTACACAGGAAGGATTGTGTTACCACATATGAAATAGCTTATGAGACTGCTAGTACATTTCTAAATATAGACTAATCTTACTAAATTTGTCAATGAATAATTTGCTACAGGGATGTCATTAGAAGCCAATGTTTATAGATATAAAAGCCTGAAAAGTCCATTAAAGAAATGGATCTCATTTTTAGTACAATATGAGGTGGAGAACTTTACTGAATAAATTTTTGATTTGAGAATGGAATATTTTTATCAAGTTGTGCAGTCTTGATTTAAAATGATAGAGACTTCGTCACAACTTTTGATAGGTTATACTGGGATTTAATTATCTTCTAGGTGGAAAAATACAATTCTTTCCACTCAGTCTGATTTTGTGCAGTATGAAAATCTGATCTTATTGTGCCCTTTTATTTCACATGTGAACTCTCTCTTACCTTAGTGACTCTTTCGAAGTAAATCTTTTTGGAGAGGGCAAATAGAATAGAGTGATTTTAAAAAAATTTATGCTTTAAGTCACATTTTGAGTTCTATATTTTTGTCAAGTTTTGTTGGCTTTTATGTCATATTTGCTCTGAATTTATTCATAGTTTCTGCTTTTTGTTCTAGTTTCTCTCTTCTGAAATGAATTTTCAAGCCCACAGCAGCCAATTGAATGTTTCTAATAATAGTCTCACTAATTTCATTTACAGAAGTAAATGAAAGAATTTCACTATCTAACTATGGAAGGTTGCATTTGCTTTGTTGCAAAACCTTTGGTTTGAAAGTATCTTGTCTATAGGCAATGAATATCCTTTAAAGTAGGATTTCCTTTTCTGCTTCAGATATATACCCATGGCTGCAAAAGAGTCTATTGTTCACAAAGCCTAAGGAATTCAGTTTGACCTATCAAAATGATCCAAATTCATCATTACTTATCACTCTTTTCTCCTGTCATATATGTTGAGTAACAATACAGCCTATTATTCATCACTAGAGAGTAATGTGCAATTTGACAAGAGAAGGATAGCTGAAAAGTCACTTTCAGGAAGTGGTATTTCCAAAACCTTTGCACTGATCTCTTGGAATTAAATATCTTTGCTGGATGATCAGATGAGCAGGTAATCAGAAAGGGTAGATTAAATAGAGAAAGATGGATTGTATTTCTTCTTAAATGTGTACAACGCAAGAAGGTCATATGGGATTGTTCTCTTTGCTCCTGAAGGAACAGAGGAATCATGTAGGAAGCAAAGAACACAGTGAGCCTAGGCTCTCTTGCATTATGTATTAATAAATGTCTCTGGGAAAAACAGAATAATCGCCAGTGAACAAAGGCTGCTCGTCTCTGTATGACTGAGTTCCTTTAGGAAATGTTTCTGTGTCTCAGCTCAGCCTCAGACAGCTCTAGCTGGTGCAGTGTAACCTTGTTAATTTATTAGGTTTTCTGTTCAGAATTGGCTAAACTGTAAAATACGGTAAAACATTGTAATCTCAGCTGTGGCATTCTGCTCTTATATTGATGAAACAATGTGTGTTGAAAAATAGGAGAGGATCCTATTCCAGAAAATATAAGGGAGCAAGAAAGAAGGAGATGAGAAGTATCCAAGATGTGTTATTCTACAATCTCAAGACCTCAGCCTGAAAATCCTTCCTCAATCTGTTTTGACTCTTAAATTCTACAAACTGTATGTGAAAGAAGAGTGCTCATGGAAAAAAAGGGCCAAAAACGTGGTCTTCCACAAGGAAAATAGTTGTAAAAGATTCCTTTCTCTGTGGCTTTTAAAGATGGAATCTCTTTGTTCATATAAATTCCAAACAGATATGTTAGTTCTTGTTGATGTTACTGCTGTGAGACGCTTACCTCTGAAATGCCCCCACTAACCAGGGGAGGTCACCAGCAGAAGACAGATTTAGGTGACCGAATAGTAATAAAGCCACATCTGAACCCCAACTTGCTGCAGAGGGTTTCAGCTTCATGTCTGTGATGTATAAATACCATCAGTGTTGGCTCAATGGCTCATTCAACACCAGGCCACTAGTGGGATCAGAAGAGGCAGAGGACACAGGACAAAAAGTAGTCTTGCAAAGACACATTAATCCTCTCAGCAAGGCAGCCCAATGCATCCATGGCTTTCCAGCTGTGACACAAGAGGACTGTCCAAGTGTCTGTTGTACAGGTGTTTCACTCTTTCATTGTGAGTAGCATAACTAAAATTTATATGGATGTCTAGCAAAATGCCCTGTGGGATTTTTAATGGTTTGTTTCCGAATAGTTCTCCAGCTGTGACAGTGACTAACAGAATCTTGCAGGGGTCCAGAATATGCTTGAAACACCTTTTACTTTTGCCTTAGAAAAGACACTACATTTCTTTATGAATCCAGAGTTCACAACTGAACCATATTCTCAGCTAAATTTTGGTTACAGAAGATGCCCTTGCTTTCATGTTGAATTTGGACTAGATACTGCTTACATCCTCAGTGGCACCCTGCTTTTTCATTGTTCTCTTTGTTTATTTTACTCTTATATTTGCTTGTTTTGCTGAAGAACTGCTCTGAATTTCTGTTTTATACCATAATTCTTCCTTATTTTATTGCTAACCCCAGCACTACATGTACAGGAATACTGCATGATGAATAATGACAAATTTAGCCTCTTCAGAAAGATTTCTGTTAATGCCTTTGTTTCATAGAAGCATTTTTGGAATGTGGCTGAATTTTGCTCTGTATTAATCATGCACCTATGTGACAATTTACTATTTGTAATCAGGACGTGGGTTGCTTGTGAGAGCCTGGCTTAGTTATGTGTTATTGCTTCTATCCTGCATTTGGCTGTACACACAAAACCTGGCGTACAACTGCTTGTATGTACGTGTATAGAGCCAAATTTCTGTACTGGCAAAATTCCATGGTTGCACCACCAGAGAATTAGGCCCTTTACATTAAATTTCTGTGACTCTTTGAAAAGACTTTAACATTTACTCTCCAGTAACATTTATGCCAGATCAGCAGGAGTGGAAAGAGATACAGGCAGAGCCAAAAACATTTGTCTAAAAATTTGGTTAAGTAGTCATGCACAATTGCTTGAAATAATAACCCTGAGTACTATTTGTCATCATTGATCATTAGTAGTTTTATTATTAGATTTGTTACTGTTTCGTGTGTCCAGGATTTATTATGTAGTGAAGCCTCTTAAATTTTATTGAAACACTAATGTGTAAAATGGTGTTTAAACCTGTACTTTTCACTTTTTCTGGCATTCTCTTAAAGATAATGACTGGCTGTGGATATGTACTTGAGTTCAACAATAACTACTAAAGCTTTCAGCTGTAGTGATTTTCTTTTAATAATAACACATACCATTTTACTTTTTCTTTTTTTCATATTCAGCAGTCCTTTTAAATACTAATTACTCCATAAAAAAATAATCTTACTAGATGGATCAATCATTGTCCCTATCTTTCAGGCAAGAATAGAAAGGAATCTTCAGGCTAAGCTTTTAATTTTGGCTGCCTCATATTGAGGATTGTTTCATAAAACCTGGGTGACATTATGGGGTGCAAACCATTTGTTTATCCCCTAATGGAATCCCTGCATACATACAATGTCCTCTGTGTTCTGCGACTCTGAAGTGATGAATGCGAGTCAGTTCAAAAAGATTATTTGAGACACTTTCCCTAAGGATCAGACAAAGACAACAAAATTTAGATATTTATAATTCTCACTTCTGGGCTGAGTTTTTGGCTTTAATATACCTGCCCCATAATGCTGTCTATTTTATGTAATGATTATTCTGTTGAGTATACAAAAAATTATATAATGCATGTACGTATCAAAGGAATTTCAAGCATTGTATTGTATGGCATTTCCAAATTACACATGACATGGCAGGAGGTTATTCTGTTTGTCCATTACATTGCTCTGCTTAAAGCACACATCTTCTTATAAATTAAGTGACTATTTATACTCAACTATTTTGACAATGGCTAATGACATAGGTGATAATATATACGGAAAAGAATAAAAAATTGGCTAAGATTTAAGAAGAGACTAAGGGTTTCAGACATGTAGTTAGAGGAGCTTGGTTCTCACTGTATGAAAGCCTAGCATTTCCTAAAAATCTCCAGAAGTTTCTTTAACAGAATGCCCAGAATAAAACCTGTTCTCTTAAACACGACTGCTAGTAATTTTAGAAATATATGGCATTGAGCTACACTATTTATTTACTTTACCTACCTACCTGACTGGGATATACAGATACCATCCCATCCACTATAGTTTGTCTAGCTACTCTGACACAGCCACAGTAAGGACCTGTCAATATGAAGGACTGGAAAATACATATTTAATATGCTGTAACTGTGCAAGACTTTATATTATTTGAATTGCTTGATATGGAATGTTGTTCTTAAGGCAAGCTACTCACATTTTCTGAGGTCTCCTCTCATTTCTGTAGAAAATAAGTCCACCCTGGTGATGCCATGATGATTTTTTGTCTCTTCTTTTATACCCCTGTTATATCTTTTTACAACTTCTATATTCTTAGTGCTTTTTGCCTACATTCTTGGACTTGTTTGTTCAGCTAAGAGACCAAACATTTTAGAAGCTTTTTAGGTAGGGGATCAGTGTGTCCCAGACCCCAAGGTCCTCTCCAGAACACATTCTGTAAACTAAGATAGAACCATCCAGGGGAAGGCTCCTTGGGGAGGGGGGTGCTCACTTGAGCCTCTCATTGGGGAATCTTTGATAGATATGCTCATTAGTAAGACCTGTAATGTTATACTCAATCTATTGTGGGTGTGCATTGCAGTGTGCATTTCGGTGTGTTCCACCTGGATGTGTGCACCTAAGGATCTTTAAAATAAATACAAAGGTAAAATCCCTTTTCCCATTCTAACTGTGTTTGACTCTTGATTTTAAGACCAGGAAAAGGCATCACTGGAACTCAGGGTAGGGAATGAAGGGTCTGGTGCTAGTTGGGTATCTCTGAGGTAACCTGAGCAGCTGGAAGCACTGACTTGCATTCATGCAAGCAGGAGTCCCAGCTGCAGTACTTTTAGGCCAGGTATTAGAATGATTTATGTTAATATTCTTGGTAAAAATGTGCAGATGATTTGGTAAATTCTGATATAAGAAATGAGTGCCTATTGCAAATGTAGAGTATCTATATTTTTTTCATATAAAATTTGGGGTTTTCAGTTTTCATTAACCAAACTGTAAGTTTCAACAGCATTCTTTGTATATTGCTTAATAGAATTAATTTTCATTATTGAACATTTATTAGTATAAATAATAGTTATTAATAATATCAATTATTTTTTCACTGTGGTTGCAATAATCTCATAATTGGTATTCACCCCAGGGACTGTAACTGCATATAAAGTCGTATTATGGCAGAAATGCAAGAATAGGGAAATTGGCTAACATCATACATGTTTATCTCAAGAGAAGTGCACGGACAGCTGATCTTCACCAACACTAGACCTGGAAGCAGCAGGAGCAAGTTAATGTGGTCATATGTGCACTCATTAGACTCATGTGCCAAAAAGTCAGGTCTATCTTGCCTTGTGGACTAAGTATCCTGTCATGGCTGTCCCATGCCATGTGCACTCTTCCTGATTCTGCCCTGAATCTGTGGAAGGGAACAGTGCAACTCTGCTCTTGCAGTACAACTTCAGGACAATGGTCCATTTCATGGCACTGACATACCCCCAAAAAATTATGTCTCCATGAAGTTATGGTTGTAACCTTTCCTTGCTTCCCATTACAAGCTTCCGGAGGAATTTTGTCTGAAGTTCTCTCTGTAAAATGATGATCAGAACAATTATCACTAAGGCAGCCAACAAACAAGCACAAAATATGAAGACTGCAGGAAAACTACCCTCATAAGCATTGAAAGGGAAGGTGAATGACTGGAATCAGCTGTCTTGGAATGGCAGATAAATAGGGGTTACCACACCTTTTGAACTGTCAGAGTGCTTGCTTCTTTGATGACTTTGAATTGAGAAATCAGCAGAAAAATCCTGACCATGACTCTGCTGATACAAGTGTATCAATAGTTTATACCTAACTGTCCTCTATTTTCTCTGCTCTAAAATCTAACATATCCTCCTAATGCTTAAATGAGAATTGAACCACGCTCAAAGATGTGCAACAGAGAAAAGCTGTATTTTCAGCGATAACTACTTATTTACGTGTGAAGCCTCTCCATTTTTTGCTAACACTCTCAAATAACCCAGTTACCTACACAACTCAACTTGTAGGTATGCTCAAAACCTAGCAGGTCTTTCTGCCTTTAAAACATTCCATCCCCCCTGCATTCCTCAGCACACAGTAGCAATTTTTGGTGTCATTTACGTTATATTATGGGAAAACTTGCAGTACAAATAAAAAATATTCCCCCAAACTGAACACAGTCTTACACATAAAGTTTTTGTTGACTGGTTAGATAGTTGGTGGTTTGTTTGTTAGGTTTCTTTTGTAGTTAAGGTAAAAACTATTCATGTCTCTAGCTCAGAATGCTATTTGGTAACATCATTATATATTTATGCTAAGAGAAGTCTTGTCCTTTTGGTCAGCCTTTTCCCTCAAACTCAGAGTTCAGTATTGGTAGCAAAAATAGTCACCAGTTCCTATAAGTGTTGTCTTTGAAGTGGCTAGTTACTTGTTTTGAGATATTTTATATGTTCAGAGACAATATATCATTTGTTGTCTCACAGCCAATATGCTCTTTTAGTGGGACAGCAATAGATAGAACAAAAATTTGACCCAGATTGTCCTCAAGGCACTCACTAATCTTGTATGAACAGATAAACCATGATCACTATAACAATAAATACTGTGATTGCATCCTGCTGTATCTGAGGTACAAACCCTATCTGAAGCTTCCAAGCAGTTGGGATTTCCATTGCTTCTCTTTCCATCATGGAGTATGAGAGCCTGTCCTTTCCCCTCTCTACCGGTACATTAATCAAGTCTTTATCTTCCTTGGCAGCCTAAGAACAGAATAACTTTGAGAACCCTACATGGCTGGTTAGATTTTTTTCTCCTGAGTAAGATACTTGGGGACTCTCACATGCACAAACCCATGTATATTATGTGGGTATAATCCTCATATCCTTAGGATATCAAGTTAGAAAGCACCTGTCCATGGGAATTTAACACAGGCAAAGTTTTCATTAGCTTGGACAATTAAGGACATTAAGAAGCTCTCTACTGAAATTAAAGTCTTCAAAACATAATCATGAAAGAAAATCATCAGTGTCTTTTCATACACCACACAGAAAGTTAACATTGTCTATGAGGATTTTAATCTGAACTCACATGAACTACAGAAAATTTGTATATAGTTTCCTGGTTTATATATATATATATTCCTTCTCTTCTGTTGGCAGAAGACACAGATACTAAGTCAAGTAATACCAGTATTCACAGTGATTGAACAGTTCAGCGGTCTGATAGACCAGTCTGTAGGTGGCTTGAGAGGCTGCTAAGGTTTTAAAGCATGTGACTAGTTTCATGAAATTGTTTAAACACTACAGATTTGTGCTTTTGCAGATAAATATCAATTTATTATGGAGGATGATGCTGACAAGAATTAGAAGTTCCATAGAAGTGACAAAAAGCACAGAACATTTTCTTCTCTAACTCCTGATCTGTATGTTTTAAAGGTCCAAATAGTTGGGAGTAGATATTCAGTTGTTGAATTAAATTTATGTATTTACTGGTATAAAACATTGAAATTGTTAATTGGATTAATTTAAAGATATTAACAAATGCCTGCGTCTTCCTACCTATTATTTATAGGAATGTGCTATGCTACATACATTACTAAAAACTCAGCTCTGGAACTTCAGAAAAGGTAATTGCAGATTGGCACTGGTTTGGTTTCCTAATTAGCAGAATAAGGTCAGGAACATGTCTTTTTGAGACTGTAACAGGATGCAATATTTAGTTATTACTTTCAGTTCTTCGCAATCACAAAAAATGTTCTTCCTGCAAATTAACATTCATTTTCAGTTTTAGGGTTGCTATGCTGGAATTGGTCTGTGCATTCTGTGCTACTTATTCAAATATGAAATTATAGATGCCACTTAATTTAAAATATCCCATGGTGACTTGTAAAAAAAAAATCAACATTCTTTTTTAAACAATAAGTTAGGAGAAAATTATAGGAATTTTGGCCAGTGAATAAGGTGTATGGGTAGTCAAAAAAGTGATCAGATTCTCATTTTTCATTTTTGCTTCCTACACAGCAGTATAATGCCAATTTGAAGCTAATAATTTCAAGGTCTTTTTGGAGTTGGATCATAGAAATATTACACCTCTGAGGACTTGTACACTGGTAGTCAAAGCATGTTGAAAGGCTTCAGACTTCAGGAATGTTGCCAAGGATTTTTCATATCAAATATCGTGCAAGCTGCAACATTGCAAGACACTGCAAGGAAGATTCTCAATAGTTTATAAATAAAGGTACTGATTTATTTATTTTAATTGCTTTTTTTGACTGGTTACTAGCCTGCTGCAAATCCATATATAGGATGCATATGACAGAGCACGGCACCTTTTATTTTCTCTTTTTTTGGGATGCTCTTCTGACTGACATTCATGCACTCTATGACTTCCCAAAAATGGGAGGAGAGAATTGAGTATTTTCTTCATCCTGCATGTCTGCTTATTATTTTTACAGCATGTAAGAAGGGGCAGAAATACACCGCAGCCTACTTTCCCCCCTCATCTGAAATTCCTTGGTTTCTATGGAAACAATGAGTTCTATTGTTGTAGTTGCAACTTGGGGGATGGTAGTGCTCCAGCATTTCACTAAAAGCAGTAGCACAAGTTTTCTGTGACAAGTTAGAAAAGTTGGTTTGATCCATTATGCTTCTATATGGAAATGTATTCTGTACCAAAATCAGAAGTCATCTACTGACTTGATATTTAACACCAAGATACTCATTTTCTTAAAATGTTTTTTTTTTCCTCTACTCAGGATTACCTAACACATGAAATCTTCAAATATGTATTTGCACTATATACACAGTATATACAGTATGTGTTTGCTGTATATGCCAGCATTTAATAACCCAAAAATTCATGTCCATGATTCATCAAATCCACAGATCTGTATTTGTCTGTTGCATTGTTCCTCCAGTATATAGTTGATTTGCAGGAGTGTAATTAGCATTTCTCAAGGATTTTTTTATTTTTGGCCTGGACTTTCAGATATCCTCAAAGCTGGGGGCTAATATTAAAAGTAGCATGGTTATAAATCAGCACTAAATTGATAGCTCTGACTGAATGCATGCAAAATAATATATCAGTTTACTCATTATGCTGTAAGTTAGGATTATTTAAATTTCTTAATGATTTCTCTATATTATTTCTCTCTCTCAAAAAAAAAAAAAAAACAGAAAGAGAGATAGATCTAATGAGAAATATCTCTCTTTTCCAATTGTCAAAGGTTTTATTCAGAATTTCTGGAAATAATTTCTGAACTATTTTTTTAAATCTCTTTTAGAAATCTTAAAAAGGAAAAAAAACCAAGAAGTCATAGGACATTAAACTTCGGATCATGTATTATTTCCATTTTTGCAACAACCTTACCTTCTTCATTTAAAAGATGGAAGTACAAAATTCATTTCTATTTCCTGGACAAATAGTGCAAAGATGCCATCATTGTCCAACCGACAGTTAGATTGGCTACCACATTACTATAAGGAGTTTGGTGTAAAAATCATAAGACACTTTGAGAAGCTAGCACATTCTAGTGTCTTTCTAGATAAAATTTTGTTTTTATCATCTTTATATTTTAACTTTCTTTTCCAATACAGCATGGATGACTAATTCAAAATTAACTTTAAAAAAAATTGGCATTAGTGAACAAATTGATTAAAAATAAAGTATAGTTATAAGCAAAGAACTATAATCAAGAGATACATGACACTGTGCTCTAACTTTACTTAGAGAAGGTAGGAAAAGGATATTGAATTAAGGGCAATACAGGTGCAACCAATACAATCATGGGAGAAGTTGTCTGTAGTTGTGATATAGATCAATTTGTTCAACCCATAAATTTTATTAATGTTTAAGAAGCTACATTTGTAACAAAAGATGAAATACATGCTTCTTCAAGAAAAATAACTTTATTCTGGGAAATTATATCTGAAAATATGATGGTACTGTAATGGAACCAAAAAGACTAATATAATCCTGATGTATATAAAAGATGACAGTAGGACAAGACAGACTATATTCCTTCTGACCTTGATAATAGCACAAATACTCCTGGATTTTTGTGTTTCTGCTTTATATTTTTATGGGAATCATAGTGAAATATTGGTTAAAATTTAGAAAAGCACCATGAAATGTACCTAAGCAGAAAGCCAGAAAACCTTTTTTGTAAAAAGAAATAATAATTATTTTATGAAGAAAAAAATTCCAAAGAATAATTTTGGCAAAATAAAAAATAATGATCCTAGTTTAGATATATCTCTAACGAAAAACAACAATATAACAATATCCTAGGTGCTGGAAACAGAGGCTTGGTGCGTTCAGTACCAAGAAGCAAGGAAAATATTTTCTGAAGTAAAAATATTTAACCACCAGAACAAGTTGACGTGGCCTGATACAGATTATTCCCATCACTGAAAATATTTATATGAAGGCCAAGAGTAATACTAACTTTTTCTAAAAAACAATATAGGCTGTAGGTCAATTTAAAAGAGAAATTAATTCAGGAAATATCTTTATGAGGAAGAAATTAGAAAGTTGTCAATTTAGAGACTTTCAACTTAGAGACTGTTCAACCGTCACTTTTCAGGTCTTAAATGAATCTTGGTTGTCTTCAAAGTCATTCCTTTTGCTTTTTCCTCTTTCATTTGCAATATTATCAGTGGGTATGTGTATGAGCATATGTATGTACATAGGTCATGAGTGCAGGTTTTGGAGCTGGCACTGTCCAGTAGTCTCTTACATATGGGAGTTTTCTGTTTGAAGAGCAATATTTTTAATCCTCAGTTTCTGAAGGAAGTCCTTGAAGAATATGAAGGTCTGTCAGGAAGAAAAAATACTTCAGAATATTCAACAGTTAAACAAAAAATTTCCTCTGAAAAGCCCTTACAAGGAAAGTGCTATGTCACATGGAGAGATTCACAGGAGTGAAGAAAGCTGTGGTAAATGGCTTCTTAACTGAGCTCTGATTTTATATCTGTACATTTGTTTTAAGTACTTTTATCTTAATCAGATGTAAATCACAGTGAATTTGTGATGGGACATGCAGGCCTCTACAGCATTCATGACTGGCCCTGTCCCACGAGCATTGGTGGAAAGCTCGAGCTGTCAGTGACCCACACGGTAGTGTGCCTAAATGCACTGAATTCTTATTATGTCACATGGAATGTGACACTTTACTCCATAACATCGTGCACAATAACAACATCCAGTCTTATTCATGGTTATCCACTGGGCCTGTTGAAAGTGCCTTATCAGTTTGGGGAAAACAGCTTCTTCCTAACTGCAGCTAGTTAATCTGAACTAGAGATGTATGCCACTGTTTTGGTGACCTGGATATTTCCTCCTCTTTCCTCTGAATAAAAAGCCAACTTCTCTGCAGAAATCCTTAAATATTTATAAACGTATTAGATTTTTTTGGTGTTCTGTAGTCTGCCTCAGAATATTTTTTTGAGGTTACCACCATGTTCACTATTTCATGGAATCCTCTGCAAATAATCTATGAGGTTCCTGTTACTGCCATGTTTCTGTATTATCTCAAAAGATAATCTTGCTGTTTCAATCCTAACCCTTCTCCTGCTGTCCTTTTCATCTTAGGGTTTTTAAATAGAAAAATCAAAACTTCATGCTGTGTAACTACTCAGAAATAGGCCCCATTAGATTAAATTTAAAGGAGTTCTCATTTTCCAAGCTGGTGCTTTTATCTCTCCAATAGCTGTCGTTTACCAACAGTCCAAACACATTCATATAACACTGTGGTCAGAAATCATCTTTAAGCTTTTGACAGATGAGCTGAATTTGAGATATACTCTTCTGATTTCCTTCTGCAGGCAATTTATATGTCATGGTTATCAGAAAGGTTGTGTATTATAGGAACCTTGGCTATGATGGAGGGCTTACTTGAAATTTTAGCAGAGTCATTAAAAGTGGCATTTGTGTAGTGGTTACAAGATTTCTTTAAGAGAGGACAGCTAAAAAAGTACTGGTATTTGAACAGTAGTCTGCAAAGTTTGAACATCAAGACCATCCTGGTGCCCTTTCCTAGGATTTCATGCATTTTAGAATAGAACTGTTCTATTAGACAGGTAATTGTATGAGCTATCCTTTACCCCCTCATCAGAAATATTAATGGAAGGTACTTTTTTAACATCATTGCTAACATTAGTGCTAATAATATTGTGAGGGGAAAAGAAAGCATTTTACTTATTTTTTAATATAACCAAAATGTAAATCCAGTGTGAACAATGACAACTGAGGAAAGTAAAAAAAGAACACACTGCTCTTGAATCTTTTGTCAGTATCCTGCAGTGTTGGTGTCAAGAACACCAACAGTATCTATCCCGTGTTACGTATTTAATGTCAGAAATCTAACATTTAACATAATCTGAGTGCAACATATTCAGCTGGACTCCTCAGCTTGGAATTCCTATTAAAATCACTTTTCAGCTCAGCCATAGCATTCTGTAGTGTGAGAGGCAAGGATAAGCTTTATAAATAAATATTTAAGTGCAGTTATATTATTCTTCTAATTTACTTTCTCTGTGTGGGGTGTTATGATCTTTACTGTTAGAAATCCACTTGATGCAGGCAAGAATGCACTGAAACAAGAAGAAGATATGCATCAGGACTCCAAATTACATATTAATAATGACAGTTCCTCTTTTCCTTACAGTGCAGACTGTAAGGAAAAGAAAGCAAAAATAAAAACAAAAGCAAAGAAAGACCCTATCGAGAATCTTGCTTTAAGAATTTTCTTCAGTATCTGAATCTTGCTGTGCTGGTGTATCCTTTTCTTGGGAGGAACAAGGACATAAGAGATTTCCGAAATGACCACTTGCATAAGCCAGGCACTCACTTCTCCTGTCAAGTCAGGGCTGCTTATAACGGTTTTCTTTCTCAGACTTTTTCTGTTGAACTTAGTTCTATAAAAGGAATTTCTTAGGAAAATAACGCATAATCAATTTTTTGCCTTGTAAGTTTCTTTCTTTCAGTACAGCTCATATACTTCATGCTCTCTTACTAGTTTCAGAAACTAATGTGTAATGTTGCTTCTTTGATGTGTATTTTCAGCCAAGTTAGAGATGATATGTTCCATTGTGCTTTGTCCATAAAATAAATATGAACTGTGCTGAGCTTTACAAATTTTATCAGCCTCATGGAACTTAAAGCAAAAAGTCAAATACAAGAATATCTGGGTTTAGTAGTAAATGTTTGTCAGTTATCTGAAATTCATCATTTCATCTTCCAATTGTTCTTCTTTATTTAAAGCTCTGGTAGTTTGAAATCACACATAATATGTTGATATATATTAACCAGAGATCAAGATGACCCATGTCATCCAGTAACAGGATCTCTTCTAAATAGCCTTTGCTTTGTACTAATCTGATATAATTAAGTTTACTTTCTGCTATAATCCATACATGCTCTATTGTTTCAAAATTAGGAACACAATCTCTCAGATAATACAACAGCCTTAAGTCATAAGCTGGAAAAGCTGCTTTAATGGAATCTACAAGAAAAGGGGGTGTGTAGGACACCTACACTACCCCTACCCCATTTGTGTGCAAAGAATAGGTCTTGGAACACCATCTGAAGACAGATGACATTTGTTAGTCTCAGTCTGGAACAGAGTGGAACCAACAATATTTATCACTTTCCAAAATGAAATTCTGTGATGTGGCTACTCAGGGAAAAATGTGTTCCATATAAGTGACAAATTCACCACTTCCAAATCCTTAAAAATGACAAGATTTCAATGGAAAAAAGCCTTAAGGCTTGTTTGATCTGCAGTTCTTTAGAATTCACAGTCAAGCTAAGGTATAAATATATCTGTGGATTTCCAATCTAAGAGAATTACAGTAACTTCTCAGGATGACTATTTTTTCTTGATTTGCATATAGCCTGAGTTGGAAATAATAGACAATTAAAAACTATCCAATAAAACTTCTAACGATAGAAATGTTGCTGTATACCAGAATACACTTCATTTATGTATAAAGTGTTCATACTTTAACTGGAAAAAATGGAAATAGTGATGGAGAATATTTTAATTTGCTGCAATATTGCATTACTTTCTTAAAAGAAAGGGGATTTGGTTTCAGAGCAAAAATATTCAAAATCACATATTTCTTTGTGACCTCGTGAGAAAAAATATAGCTTTTGCAGATACTTTCTACAGCTCAAAATAATTAAAACTCAACTTCAAAAAATTCAGATAAATATTCAGAGGAATCTTACACCTGTACTTGCCATTTCATAGTCTTCTGCTTTATAGCCCATTGCTTTATAGCCCACAGTGCTATCCTGTTTCATTCACACAGAGTCCAAGCCTCTAGTTCTGCAAAGATTAATGGATGTGTACACTCATTGTACTCTCCGAGGCGTTTCATTGATGCCAATGGAGCTGGTTGCAGCACAGAAAGTTAAGACAGGCATTAGTCTTTTCAGGATCAGCCTGTAAGCCTATTATATCAGAGAACAAAATTAGGTTAGATTTCGCTCTTAGTCAGGTTAGTGAAGCCCTGTTGCCTAAACCATTGTGCTACAGCTGAAAAAAATTGTGGAATTCAACACAAAGGATAAAATACTTTAAAGGGAAGAGGGCACAGAGGCTCACAATGTTATTATGTAGCTTAGGCAATTAAATCATCTAATTTTTGGAGAAAGTCATTAGTCTTTTGAATGATCATGTGCCAGAACTAAATTTTAATGGCTTATACTGTTGTCTTGAAAATGGTCTGACTTGTTTCAGCCAAGAACATTCAGTTTATTTTCTTAGTTCTAAGATTATCTGATACTGAAAAAATGACCTTTAAGTGGTCCCCACTGCACTCATACACTTTGTTCTAGGAACCAAGGGAATCTTGAGTATTGTCAGCTGAAACAGTTTTTTATATAATTTATTTTTAGCAACAGCTAAAGTTCATGCTGTTCTGACTGAGACTATAGAGATTATAGGAAGATCAAAAGCTGAGGCAGAGAAGAACTCAGGAGCAAATCAAAATTTGAAGTCTAACTTCATACATAAATTAAGCTGCCATTCAAGCTGCATTTATTTATACTGTGGTTTGTGGAAGTGATTATTACGAAAAGAATTTGCAAAATACTTCATAGTGCATCTTATCTCTGTGAAGTCTGAAGATGAGAGAGGGGGTAAGTTAATCTTTAAAAATTTTTTTAAAATGAAAGTGTCAGGTAGAGTTTGGAGAAGGAAAGTTTTCCCCCAAATGTACTGTTCAAAGTAAAACTAAGAATACACTTGCTTGAGTAAGTTTCTCTGTAAACTCTGACTTAATGTCTTCTCTAAAAATTCTCAGTGTTGCCCGGTGGTAAGGACGGTCCAAGCTGTTGTGGGCCTGGCTGGATCCCTGACCTTGCAACTGCCTTGAGTATGTGCTCACTCTTGTCCAAGGTCAAGTTTTCCCAAAGAAAATGGTGAAAATGTGGGGGTTTGTTTTTTGAATGTTTCATAAAAACTGGTGCAATATTTAATACAGGCCTTGTATACTTTAAGACTCACCCAATGTCTTTGCAACACTCCTCAGAACAGAATTTTTCTTATTTCATGAAAACTGATTTAGTTCAGCCAGTTCTTCCATTGCATTTTAGAGATATATCTCTTGTTAAGACAAACCTGGGAGAATTTTTAATTTATTTCAAAGGGAATGTAGATAACCAAATCTAAAAGAAATATCTACACAGTCTATCACTAGGTAGACCATCTATTGGTAGACATTATTTGTGCTGTTTTCCAAACTGGGACTTGGCAAATTAAGACGTGCACAACTGGAGTACACATGGGAAAAAAACGGTTCCCATCATTTATTTGTCACCATGGGGGAAATCTAAAGGAGATAAAGGATGCAGCTTTTCAGGCCTTTCTCATCCCTCACAAACCCATCCTTCCTCAGTCTCCAGTTCCTCCTGTTTAGTTACCGAATAAAACCTTGTGTCAGTCTGGTCTATTTTGGTTTTATTTCATAAAACAGATTTGATTTTTCTGTGCTTAAGCAAAGGTTTGCCCTCTCATGTGGACACCCACAGACAGATCAGACACCACACTGTTTGACCCATGCCATGGGCTGTCCCTGTTTTGTTCAATACTTGGATTTACAGTGAAATTCACAACAAGATTTTAACTTCCACCACACAACTCTGAAGCAGCTATTAGCGATGAAGAGGTATCTTGGGCCTGATCAACCCCTGCCTAAGAGGTAGCTCCTAGGTAGGAAAGATCTGATTAATTCTAACAGGCTGTTTTAAATATAATAAATTTGTTTTATGTTAACTGCATTTAACCTTTCAGCTCAATAGAACTCAATCCTAACTTTCTCTTTGTGTGTTCCATGAAGTATTATATTTTTATCTATTACCAGTGGAAAAACTATTAAATAATACTTACAATGTCTTTACACTTATGAGTTGAAAAGAACGGATTTCTGCATTTGTCTTTTATTTTATCTCACCCTAACTGCCTAAAGATTTCTGTAAATTAGATTTTTTTCTGTCTTACAGATGGAAGAATAAGATGAAGAGCCATGGTTAATAGACAATTTTTCTTTATTGCTGTGTATATCCACTGCCTTTTAACCAACTAAGTTTTCATACAACAAAAAAGTAAAATGTTACAGACAACACTTGTAAAAAAATAAACACTAAATATTTAAGTCTTTAATACCTTGCTGTTAGTAGAGATTTCACTGAACTTTACTGCTACAGTGGGGATTCTGTAACACGATGTATCAAACAAGGAGGCTGTGGAAAAGAAATATCTATGGACCGATTCTTGGCAGCTGTTTCAGAGATGTTTATTTCCCCAGCCGCACGGCCGGGGCTCTGCCGAGGAACTGTTCCAGTCACCGGACCGAGGGTCCTTCTGCCCGCGCAGGGAACACAAACCAACCCATGGGAACGAGGCTGAGCAGGGGCAGGGAAACCCCCCAGGGCCCCTCTCCCAGGGCTACATGGTGGGGGAAAGGGACCCTGACACTTTACTATTGAAGCTTATGTTTCTGTTGGTATGTTGCCCATATTTAGCCATTATCAGATATTTAAAAGAATAACTTATTATGCTCTAAAGAGCATTAAATTCAAGTAAAGAGGCTAATAATATTGTTAAGGTGATAGAAGGTGTCAAAATTTGTTGAATGAAAAACTACAACGAATATTAGAGGTGTATTAGACAGATGCAAACACGTTTTTATAGTAATTTAAAGTATTTAAGACACAAAATATTTCTGTTCCTTTATCCAAACTCTAAAGTGAATGTGTTGTGACTCATGTAATAGGGTAACAAATACCGGCACACATATCAGATATTTGTATTGTCAAAGTTGGAATATTTTCAGTGCGTAATTTATGAAGTATGTGTACTGGGTTAAAATTGCTCATGTTTTTTCTCTATAAGAAAAGCACTTCTCCTCAACACTAGGCAAACTTTTATACATCTGTAACTATTTTGAGCTGTAATCAATCAGTAAAACTGCAGATTTTATTCAGTAACAACTAAAAGTAACCCCTCTCTTTGCATTTGAGATTTCCCACTTTCTTCTCCCCTTTCTCTCAGAGTGTCTGTTGAAAATTATTAGTCTGTAGTTGGGATATTTGGACCTACTCTATGCACATTCTATGGAAATGTCTTTCTCAACTTTAACTTCTGATTAAAAAAAAAATTCTTTAAAATGCAAGAAACATGGATGTCAGATGCACAGGTGACAGATTGCTGTTTGATAGGAGGTAAATGGCTGGGGGGAAATTCTATTTCTTCTGAAAACATTCAACATATAGCAGTAGCAGAGGTACACAACTGCTGCATGTTATGGAAGCTGCTCTTTTCAAAGGGTAGTCATAAAAGAATAACTTGAAGGCAGAAGAGCTGACAGTAACAGTAATGGTGTGGGGCTGGAGCACTCACCAAATCTAAATGGACTGAAACCCACACCCCACTCCACACTTGAGTGCATCAGTAGCTAAGGCAATATTTAAATGCTGATGCAGCACTTAAATTAGTCTACCTTATTTAAGGTCACTTAGGCCTGGTTATTCAGCCTCAGACTTGATTGGTTTTAGTAGATTTTTATATTTGACTGGTTAAGCAACCATAAAATATAGATATATGTCAGACATACATAAAATGGATCAAAGATTTGGCCTACCAAGAGTGATTTTTACCTGTAAAATGATAGAGATCCCAGAGTTAAAAAGCAATATTTTCATATTTATTCTTACTTGCTGTTGAAAGAATTGGCTGCTTTCAAACCTAGAGCAATAATGAAAAATAGCTCTTTATAGGACAATTCCCTGTTGTTGATTTTAATCTTTAAAAACATCGTATACATGAGCAAATAGATAATAAGGGCATTTGATATTGAGACATAGTGTGGAAAGTGATTGTTTCCTAATACTGATAATTCTTAATCCCATAGTACTGTAGAAGTGTGTGAAAGTTTGTAGATGGCACACTGTGGGAATTTTGATAGCAAAGTTAGTTTTATTTGCTTGATTTTGCATCTGTAAAATTAGTTATTATCTTATACAAAAAATAAGCTTTTAAATCTATTATAATGTTTACTATTTCAGAGTTTATTAAGATTACTGCTGGAAGTAATGGCATTTCAGTTTATTGTTAGCCATATTTTTAAATATGAGTATTACAACAGTTTACTGAACAATGATTTGCCCTGACAGTACCAGAGATAGTGAAAAATCCTAACAATTTTCAGTCAGCATTCCACCTAATGTCTGCTAAGTGCTTGTTGGATTTTCTATTTCGATCTCATAACAGTATATTAGTCAGTTTTTGATGCCTATTTTGTCAACTTTTCTAATTTTGTATACACTTACAGAAACACCCAAAATGATTTGTCAGTTAATACATATCACACTTTTATTGTTTTACTAAGCTTAAATTACCTGCAAAAGTGAAATGTACAATTAGATTAAAAGTTATCCAATTTATTTTCCCCATTATATAATTAGTATATTCTTCTGAAATAAGAAATTTTGCTTAATGGCTAAGTGAAATTATGTTTGCCTATCCTGTAATCACAGTTCATGTAGGTGAAGAGCATAACTACACTACATTATTTTAACATACTCAAAGAACAACAAAAGTACTTTGCTTTCAAAGTAGTTCCATGCTTACTGAGTCAAAGGAAAAATCTGCTATGTTCACTAAGCTTGAGGCTTATTTTTTATATGACTGAAAATAATTGATCTATTACATAGAGTGAACCTTGCTCTTATTTCTCACCATGATTGGGGTTCTTTGTTTTTCTGTTTTTTCCTTCATACAATGCAATTTCCAGCACTGACACGAGATCATCAGTATTGATTGTTTAAAGAATAATACTTCCTGTTAGGTTGTTAAAAATATCAAAAGTTGTCTTTTATTTTTGCTTTTGCATATATATAAGCATTCATAGAACAATAACTAGTTATCATTCTTAAGAAGAAAGAAAGAAAAAAGGAAAAAACCCTGCAGCTTATATGATTTAGTCCCTAAACCATCACTTCTGGTTTTCAAGTCAACGTAGCTTTCATTGAAACAGAAAACCTCCTTACAGTCAGCATTTATTTATTTTACTATTAATTGCCATTCATTTGAAGCCCCATGGGTTAAAACACTATGAAAATTGATTTGGGACTTGGAAATACAGTAGGTTTAGTCCTATTCCAGTAAAAATGTATTGTTTCACTATGTGATGGCAGAACAAAAACATACTTTTTTAGAAATTATGTCACTATTTGTAGCTGTCATTGTAGCTTTAGTCATGTCACTTTTCTCCTCTTTAAAAACATCTGCATCTGATGTCTCCAATGTCAATGTGCTTAGAAACACAGTGTAAATATTAACAAATGACGGTTTGAAAAACTGCAATAAAAGATATTTTATTCATTAAAAAAAATTTCTTAAGCATTCTAGGACTCATTTTTTTAGATTTTCTGTAAGATGTTCATTAAATGTCTTCTAACTTTAAGTTATGTCAACTTCTAATGCAATTTCTAGATAAGTAGTTTTGTTTCTATAACATCTCTGTCCCTCTGTTTTGTCCTTATTAAGCTTTACAAGGTCTTCAAGAGCATCATTTAACATGAGCACAATATTGCAGAAGTAAACATGTACCAAGACAGATGTTTTGCATATGACTTTTAATTAAGAAAATATTTGAGTGATTTTATGACCTCCTCAATGTCAAAAAAGAAAATTTTGCCTGAGGGTTAATTAACATCCTGCAGCCTTTATGACATTGCAGCTATTCGTTGCTGGATTCTTTCTAACAGTAGGAGCTATTTCATGTTTAGGTTTAAATTCACATTTTTTTTATTAAATTAAAAAATCTTATGTATTGTTCTGTACTGAGGTAATGTATACATATCATGGAAGGCACAAAAATACACTGAAGTTAGGGTTACATAATGACTTTCACTCTATATTTTAGTAACTCATGATAGCCAGAGAATTCTTTTATTTTTTCTGAAATAAATTTGTGGACATGGTGTATGTGTGTTCTTTTGCATTTAAAGTTAAGAAATTTTTCTCAGTTACACACTCATGCATTATTCCTCACACAACATTTTCTAAAGATAATTTTGTAAAAGAGTGTGCTTTTATGCATATGACAGAAAAATATATATATATAATTTAAATGAAATTATTTATATATACATAAAAAACAGCAGTATGTGTAAAAGAGAATAATATATACATTCAGAGACAGCATTAATATTAGTAAATTTTTTTACTATATATGTTATAAATAGTTTAAAAGCTGCTTTATGATAATTCAAACAGATGCACATTATTCATTCAACACTGAATAGTATGCATGTGGAAACAGACGAAATAAGGTATATTAGTTACTCAAAAGTTTTATAATCTACTGTAACTTAAACTTTTGGTTATTTATTTTCCATTTAAATCTCCTTTTTTCCCAATTCTTTAGACAGTGGTTGCATCAAGATGGTTTGCACCTGTTCATGTAAAGGGGGAACCACAGATACCTGAATTGGGATTCAGATCCAGTCAAAGGGGTTCACACAAAAGGTAAGTGACTACCTGTCTTCTCATGTATGCATCTCAGGTAGATGTCTGTCTATGCAAGCGTGTTTTAATTCTTCTCCTAGTCAGGGGAGAGCTGAACAGCTCAGAGCACACAGTGAGCCAGTCAATCCCAAACTAAATGAACAGCTATGATTGCGTCCTTTGCATGGAGACAGCTACACTGGGATGTCCTGATCTCGAACTAAGTCTTTTTTCAGCTACCTAAGAATAGGGTCTGTCTTTAGAAGCCCTACATTAGGCTGTGGAGCCTCCACCTGCTGCTTCAGAGGGTGGGGATCCTCCCCCAGACCTGTGTTGTGCCCTCTAGCTCTGTATAGGCACTCTACGAGTGTTTCAAATGGTGCTCGATCCTGAGCAGGAGGAAGGAGGCCCTGCTCTTTTTCCAAACTGCCAAATGACCTGCTTGGTGGTTTGAGCAAGTCCTTTAATTCTGAAATCTGCAATAAGACATTTATAAAATCAAGATCCAGTAAGAAAAAGCATTAGATAAATGTCCTTAATTCTTTTATGTAAGCCTCACAGTATTGCTGCATGGTAAGATGCTTTTAACAATCTAGCCTTGCTTAGGAGACTGGGTTAGATGTCCATACAACAACAGAATATTGTTATGTGAAAAATACCAAATATATATTATTTTATATTTTAGAATTATTAGCTGTATTATATCGATATACATATTAAGAAATAGATTACTCAAAAGTTTTTGAGTCCCAAGATAGGGAACAACCTCAGTAAACCAGCTTGAAAAAGAGATGATTTTAATTGACAAAAGTTGGGAGTGTTGTCTTGCATAGGTATCCAGGCAGTGAGGGGTAAATTGAAATTACTTGAGAGGCTTCAGGTTTTCTTTAAAAATTAGCATTTCTGTAACTGTTCATAAAAAAGCTTAGTCAAAAAAAACACGGTATGTGAACACTCTCACAACAAAAAGCATTTGCATTTCATCTGACTCTTGAATCAGAATATTTGCTGCCTGTGGGGCTGGAGATGGGTCAGCATTTCATGCCATCATTTGGCCTCAGTATTGAGGCTGCTATCAGACTGAACATTCCCTAGCAATGTTTATTGTGGTATTGATGCTCTCTAATGAAAAAGGGCTATAAGGTCAATTTATTTTATGTGGACCAGAACACAGCTACTAAAGATAACTACTTTTGATCATGTACTCCAGATTTTATAGCTACCTACTAGCAGTCAATGATTCTGTATTCATGGCTCATAAAAAATAACATCATCCTTAACATAGCTGGAGAGGTCAGGTGAACCATACTTAAGAATGTTTCTCACACATATCTTCAAGAATGCTAATCACTCAACTCTGATTAAAATCAGAGAAGCTGCCCACTTTGGAAAAATTATATATCCTGAGAAGCTTTAAATATGCATGCAAAATACTTGCACAAAGATGAACCATTGATAACTGGAGGTGACACAAAAACACTGTCCACACAGTTTTGACTTCTTGCCATGCCTGTCATACAAATTTTACTTTAATTTTTTTATAAATCTTTCAGGTTGTATGACTCAACACTGAAAAATTAGAAAAGGTCAAAGCAAAAGATTCAAATTATGCTTCTATTTAAGCATTTATTATCTCATAATGCACTATTTTCTTAAAAGTAAATTTTGCCTTCATACACTTTGTATTTTATTTCAGTGAGGTGATGAGAAGACCACAATTCTGATGTGGGACACTGTTCTATAAATGCTCATCATCCTCAACTTTTTAAATGCTTCTTTCCATGACTGCTTTTCAACTGAATGACATATTTCAGGATGGCTCTTCGTCTGAGCCCTGAGAGCACAAATAGGACTGAATGTCCCTGACCAGCCCCACTGGGTTTCTCAAGGGCCCAGAAGGCCCATTTCAGCTCAGGTGAGGACCTCTAACCCCTGTCTGAGCTATGTTGAAAGAGTCTCCAGCTCTGCCTCCAGCTCTGTCTCCATCTCCTGGATGGATCTGGAGTGTACAATGTGGTCATGTCTCCAGCTGTGTCTACTGCTTCTCTTCACCAGGTTCCCTGGCCCTGGTTCATGGCTTACAGTTGATGGACTCTGTTCCCAGCACCTGGTTCTGCCTGCCATGGTCAGATCTTGTGGGATGGTGCCCCACTGCTAAGGCTGCAATCTATGCTGGGGTCACCCTCAGTTACCCTTCCTTTAATAAGCAGACAAGAAAATGTTTTCTGGTTTCAACTTTTTCCTTGTAAGATATTACTTTTGAAATCACTAAGGGACCTAAGCCTATGTATATCATGAAGGATTTAGCAAAGCATTTTCTGAATACTTAAACAGACATTTTTGACTCACATTTCAGTGGCAGTTCTTTTATTTCCAGGAGGCTGGAAATCACTACTGCTTCATATGTACTAATAATCAAATGAGGGTAGAGGAACAGAAAATATACACAGTTTTCAAAATAAGAGGAAGAAAGCCAGTAATTTTCTAAATGTACAGTGTCTTCTAGTGTGAACTTCTGTAGCACTTCAGCAGCCCTTTTTACAAAGACCATCTAAAGGAAGAGTCTAGCCTTTTAAATTCCTGGCATTCACTCTACTGTAAAGAACACACACATTAAATCATAAGCCTGCCTAATGTTTTTTTTCTACCTGAGATGAACTAGAAAGCAGCAGACTTGCTGACATCAGTTTTCATGTTGCTCTACCATTCTGACAAGCAGATGTGAAAATTCAAGTGTATCATGATTTACAAAGCCAGCCTCTGACTTGGCCTTAGCAATGCAAAGGGGAAGCCTGCCTCACAGATGCATCCTTTTCCTGCATATCCAATGTCTCTGCACTCAGCTGTTTAAATGCAGTGCAAAAAGAAGAATCATCCACTACACCCTGCAGTACAAGGTTCCCTTCCATCACCTGTAGACTAAACTCAAGAGCCAGCAAAACATAACTTGAAAGTGGAATTAAAGGCTTGTATCTCCTCTTCTTAGAGATAAATGTTACCCAAGTACGGGTTTTATTTCCTTTCAAAAGTCAAGCTGAAATTCAGCTGCTGCAACTGTATTCATCTCTTTGCTGTCTCAGCAAGTTTGTCCTATGTAAATAGTGTGATCTTAATAAATAAATACTGAAGCACAGCTGGTGTTGGCAAGATATCACTGTTAGGTTGCTGCAGCAAGCTATCACTACTGAGTGTTGCTAATTATTCTCAGAACTGGGAAATATAGGGGAAAGAAATGCAGAGGAGAGTCAGCGAAGCCTGGAAAAAAACCAAAAGGATGTTTGCCTCAGTCCACAGCAAGGACATCTGAGCACCATGAAGGCAAGTGTTTCACCAAACTTGGTTCTGAATTATTCATTCATCAAAACAAGATTTGATTGCCACAGTGGTATAAAGCTGTAGCTACAAATTTGCTGCTTAAAATTCATACCATTTTTTTGAGAGGAAAGCAGTGGAAATTGGGGTACTTAAAAAATCTAAAAAACAATCCAAAACCAAAACCAAAGAAACACGAGCCTAAAAGAGTCCTGACTAAATTAGTGAGCTGGAAGATATTTTTCTTTTCTCCTCTGCTTTGCTGGCAGTATGTAATAACCTATCTTTGAACATAGAAGTCCAAACTTTGGGTTAGCTGCCACAAAGAAGCAGATAGCTTTCAACATTTAGTCACATAAGAGAGAAGAAGTGTGTGAGTTGACATTTTTCTAGCTAAAATGAATTCTTGTATCTTAATATTTATAAAAAGAAGGCAGATGAAGAGAGTGACCAATACACTTTGTATAGATTTTTCTTTTATTTTGTTTACAGACTGCTGCCTGTCAATACTGATGCTTTTTTGCAGGTATGCTAGTGCCTAACTGAGCTGAGCACCAAGTACCTGAGACAGAGTACAGCCCAAGTTTCCTCATCTACTTTTGAATAAAAATTTGTTCCAAAATTAGTGGGTAAAATTACTCAAGTATTAAAACTATTGAGTGTATTTAGCAGACATGATCTTAACTGTGTGACTGGCAGTTTTAGAAAGGGTGAATTAAAATTGGATGTCTGATGGCAGCCTCCAAACACAACTTGCATATCAAAGTAACTACAGCTTCAGATACTGTAGAAGGAAAATCACCACCCATTTTCTGGCTATACTATTTCCTTATCATTTCAAAAGCATTTGAAACAAAATATAAAGAGATGCTGAACTTGAAGTTTCAATTACTTGAATTAACTTTCCTAGCCGTTCATAGTTTACTAACTTACAGGTGGTCAGAACGCAAATTCCAGAGACAATAGAGGAAAACATGGGGCAATACTGAGAATATTAAATAGAAAAATGAAAAGATTCTGAAAAAGTAATGCGGAGGTTAAAGTGTAGGTGTTCAATTATGTGAGGATTAGAAGGAACAAATTTTAGCTGAGTAGTCAGGAAGTGTTAGGACCATTGCATTTATATGCAGGTTAGTAGGATGGGAATAGAAGAAGGTAATGCTATAAAGATAGAAGTACCTCTTAACTTCAATTGCAGCAGGAGGGAAATGCAGAAGGAGGAACACTGAAGGAAGCATTCAAAATATGAGAGCATATATGTTACACAACTGTACTTCCCTTATTTAACTTTGAGATTATTATGTTACTTTTAATAGAGAACATCTTAATTTGAACTCTTGAGAGAAACTAATAAACCAAGACTTGGGAACTTTGTTTATGTATATATGAAAACCTATAGGGAGCTTTGTCCATTATAAAAGAAAATTAATTAAATTGTTTAGGCTTTTTCCCCCCCCTTTTTCAAGAACTTATTTTAATGTTTATGACGTGCAGAATACTATTGTAAAACATGATATGGAAGTGTGACTTCAAGTGCTACGTAATTCCCTTGCTTGCAGGGATGGAGATCCTGGTTTGAATACTCTTGTGACTGTTATAAATAAAAAGTTTTGACTAACTGCCTCTCCTCCACTGAGACATGGAAGATCCCCTCAGGCTCTTAATGTGTTTGGAACAGTTAATGAGTGAATGCCACTCAAAAATCAATCCCAAATCAGTGTTATTTCCTGTTTTACCATTAATGTTTTGGGTTGTCTGGGTGGGTTTTCTTTCTTTTTTAAATGGTGTCTGAAGTGAAGTGATAGGACTGCAGTTTCAGTTCTCATTTGGTAATTGAACATTTTTATTTACTGGTAGGCTGTCACTTTGAATGAGAACACAAACCAGCTAGGGAGTTACCTAGCCAACATAATGTGCATAGCAAGAAACAATAAAAACGCTTCAAAATAGGCCCAATGAGGAGAGGCTTCATTATGGTGCCAGAAGAGCTTGGTCAGTGGGGACAGTTTTCATGAGACAAGGAGAAAACTCAGGCATTTGAATGTTTTTTTCAGCTTTAGATGTGGATGAGAGCTTAAAAAACTTTAACTTACAGCACGTTTTGTAGGGTTTTCTGAAAGCATGTGTGTAAACAGCATTCCAAAGTTTGGTATGTTAGGAATAGGATTTCAAGGGATATTTTAAATGTTACATGTTTTCTCTAAATACACATTTGTGTATACTATGTTGTCTATTTGGTTCAGATTTGTCATGCTTTGCTCTTTGCAGCTACCACAAACCACGACCATAGTTGATTTTAAGGCAGGGCCTCAGCTGTGCCTTGGTAAATCAAGTTTCTCAGGAAGGCCATGAAGCCATAGCTTTCTAGACCTGCTTGCTTATTCCTCACAATATATCAAGAGAGATAAGTCAGTAAACAGATTACAGGGAAAGTTGAAAAGGAAGAACTGAGCTTTAACACACAAGAAGCTAGAGTCTTTTAATGATTGCAACAGAAAACAAGAGAAATACTTTGAAATATGAGTCTGGTTCAACGAGTGTGACAGAGAGAAGTCATTTAACTTTCCATTGTATGTTACCTTTTTCCAGTACTGAACTTGGAAATAACACTTAAGTGACAGATTTTGGGCTGACATTTGTCTGAAATAACTTTCTTGGCAGGTGGTTGTAGCCAGAAAAAAAAAAAAAAAAAAAAAATTGAAGAAAAATGTAGAGCTTAGCATCATCTTGAAAGCAACTGAGAGGAGGACAGAGACAGTTTGCCACACAAAATTTTGATGAACTTCTGTCTTCAGCATGGTTGGCCGGTATTGTCTCTGCATCTCAAGAAGAACAAAGTGGCGAAGGCAAAGGATAATTAAAATTATGGAGGAGATGGAACAGTTGGCTTATGAGAAGAGAATAAAATATCAGCGATTATCAGTGATGCTCCTCCTAGGAGTGACATATGAACAAAGTTCACAAAAACATTAAGATGGCAGACTTACACCTTGGTACATGAGCCTGTAGTAACAAAACTAGATGGAGGTTGAAGAAAACGGTGAGTTTAATTTAAAACAGATAAAGGAGCATATTTCTTCTTGGTGGTAGAAAGCTTATGGAATCCTTTGCCATAAAAGATTGTGGTTGCAGGTGATATAGACACTTACAAAAAGGAAGTATATAAATTTTTGGACAGCAGGTCCATGAAAATACACTTAAAGTAAGATGCAAGGCTGTACCCTCTAGCATGCTTATTGCAAGAAGTATGGAGGATGGGGGAGTAGGTACAGAATATATGGCAGGGAGTGGCCGGGTTTATGTTCTTCCTTTAAACAGTTTCTCTTTTGGATTAAACAGTCTTTTTTTGGATTCAACCTAGACAACAGTCCAAAAAAATCTTCAAGCCCTTTCCAAGAAGACATGAGAAAAAGTTATGGAGAAATGAGCAGGGAGGAATCATGTGACCATATGTGCCAAGGAATGGAAAAAGGGAGGGAGGGTGAGATTCAAAGAATCAAAAAATGTAAAAACAGAGGGAAATGTGAGTGCAGGCACTGAACAAGCAATTTCACTGTTTCCCAATGGCATCCGAGGAGCCAGCAGATATTGCCTAACAGAGTAGAGTAGTGAGGCTGGATATGCAGAACACTGCCTCCTCCAGCCTCTTTTCAGGAAGCTGTTTTGTGAGAGGGCTGTACTGTATTCAGGGCAGTAGGATTCAGCTTTCCAGAGGAAAAGCTAATTACACCATACCATAAAAAGCTACAGCCCTTGGCACCAGCTGCATGAGTACAGTCTGGATGCAGTAGTGGTGGTGTTCACAGCGTGGCAATGGTGCAGGGATGCTTTGCAGTAGGACGAATATACCCAGGCACCACAGATGAGTGTTGTCCATTGTGGTGATTACCACCATGGTTACCCCTCAAATGATGCTGACTGGGGTGTTCTGATGTAATATGTGTGTTATGCCTGTCTCTCTCAGCCTCACTTTAAAGCGATCTAGAATCTACAAACAAGCATTTTTGTTAGCTCAAAGGCTCTTTTGTGCAATAAAGGGAACAAGTCAAATCTTTTTAAAGACTTTCATTGATTTTTTTTTTTTTTTTTAAGCAAGGAGTTGCAGGTGAGGACATAGCAATTATCATACTTTACAGAAATTCCAATCTGAACATGAGAGAAGGGTTTTCTTTTTAGGATTCAGTACTAATTGAAGTTCTGAAGCTACTACACTGCACCCAGCCTAAGCAGAATACTCCCAAAGCAATCAGTATTTGCACTTTTTGAATAACATACCAGTTTCTTTAACGTATATGTTTACAGATTTTGATGACACCTATCCAGTGTCACAGTTGATTCTTCACTCTTGTCTTAGATTTTTATGAGATCATGACAAAATTATGACAAAGGACCTTCTACTATAATTTCCTTTTTTGGACAGCAGTGAGAAGTTATTTGTGCAAGTCTTGGCTTCTCACCTTTCTTTTCCTCTTCATTCTCCAGAAACTGGAGTATTGGCTTTAGAAAAACAGCACATCCTATACAGATGTGAGGTAGGTTAGGCTTTGAGATACTTCTGGATGCAGAGAAAAACGAGGCTATTTTGTGAGGCTATTTTATATTTTAAGAAATGGTTTGTGGCATAAATATGTGGTTTAAAATTATACTATGTACATATAATATTGTCCCAGCTTGATATTATAACTTAAAAAAAATATATATATGTCTGAATTACAAAGATTTCCTGGTTTTGAGGGACTATTTTGACGACCTAGATAATTACATGGGAGCCTGAAATGAGTTCTGATTTCCATATAATTATCCATCTACTCCTTCAATGCTTTTCCTTCATACACAATAGCTATGGGCCTCAGCTGCTTCAGACTATCCGCCACTGAGTTTAATTAAAATCCTCACTAACACAATGTGCATAAAGAAATTCAAAACTGTGGATCATCCTGGCTTGTGCAAATTCCCCCAGGAACCTAAGCTTTCATCCCCAAAGCTCCTTTAAAATATGTGGATGTTCAAGGCAGAGGATAATAAAATTAGTGGTTGGGAAGTGAAGAATTCAATGGTTACAGATAGGGAAGAATCTGGTACGTTTTCACTGTATTGCATAACTGTTCCTCTCTTCAGAATTTGTGTTGCCCTCTTTTAAGCTAGTAACTGTGTCAGTAACTTGACTAAAATCTGATGCTCTTGAGAGGTAATATCAAATCTTCCGTTTTCCCAAAACTTCTGAGAAAGCTGATGGATGAAATGATGGATATGATATATAGCAGTCCTTAGACTCCTTTCACTGTAGACTGTTTTAGATACAGAAGTTGGTGCAGTCTGGGTTTCACTTCATCAAGCCTTGTTGAAGGTAATACTTTCCTTGGTATAGTTAAGAGCCATTGACATGGGCGACTGCAGGCACAGGCAGCAATGTATTCCTCAATGTCTCCACTCTCTCATCAAGAAACCTCAAGTTATTGGAGGGGACAATTTCCTCCTGCTGGGCATTGCAAAATTCTGTATGTGTACAGCTGCCAATATTAAGGACAGGGATGCTAGTGATAAAGACAGATGTGAATAGGGCCTACAATTTAGTCAGTGGCAAACCAACAAAAAACACCTGGATTTTCTGAGCAGAGAGAGAGAGAGAGCAAGCGAGAAAACACCTTTAGAAATCACTAAATGAATTAGATTTAAAGAGAAATCATTGAAATAAAATCACTTAGAGTAGTTGAACAGATTAATGGTAATGAATAGCATGGAACACAATTTCTTAAACTACCCTGTAGCTTACAAAACCTTTACTTAAAATGTAAGGTGGTTTAACTTAATCTGACATTACACTTTCAGGGAGGAATAAATGTAGAATTGGGTTAAAGTGTATGAGAACATAGCTAGTCTATGTAGTTTTACAACAATTTAATTAATTTAGAGCAAGATATATGAGCATACATGATGGGCAGTGGTCTAAATGCAGATGTGGTTCACAACATAACTCTACATGGTAAGGGAATAAACTTGCCTAATATCTATGGAAAACAGTTTCATTCAAGTCTCAGCAGCAGCAATAAATACAATAGAAGTTTGCTTTTCTTTATAAATGATTACAGGCAGAAAGAAAGATAGGTATGGTAATAAATGAATTGAAGCTGTAATGGATACTGACAGTTTGGAATAAAAGCTAGAGGTGGCTGTGTGCAGTAACTAAGCTATGATTTCACATTCTGCAGATTTTATGCCAGTGCTTGTGTGACTTCTGAGATCTGTAAAATTTATCCTTACCACACCATTTTTTTCCCCCTTCACTGAATTTAATCTTGCTATTCTCCTTATGCTGATTGACTGACATTAGCTATTCAGACAAAAATGAAGGTAATGGGTGAAAGAAGAGAAACTAGAAATTCTTCAGGAAGGATTTGGAACAGTTTCTAGCACTGATTATTGTAGTTAGAGATGTACACATGCCCAGAGGCATTTGAGTGGAGACTGTCACACTGAGTATAATGTTGAGAGAAGAGAAGAGAAAAAACTCTGGTTCCTTTGGTTTTTTCTACTCTTCTTAAAAAAAGCTGAAAACAAGCAGTGAAATATTTATGTTTTATCATTTATATGCATGCATACACAAATGTATATATAAATTATCTGTAATACTATAGAATATATAATAATGTGGTACTTACTGATTAATAAAAAGCAATGAAATTGAATTTTAGGTTGCATGAAAATTCCTTTGATACAAAACATAATTAAAATTTAAGTGACTTTCAAAATACCACTTAATAAATGTCTGACAAAAAAATTGTAAATGTTCAGTTATGTCGATTGTTCTTGAAGTGGTTTAATAAAGTTGACAATAATTCATTAATATTTTTGAAAACTTGTTCTTCTGAAGTTTGTTGGAGATTTGTTATGATTCTCTGTGGAGGACAGAATAGAGGAAGATTGGGAAGGAAGAGATTCCATATGAAAAATCTTCCTGATTTGTGGTATTGACTGCTAATTAGAATGTTCATTCATAAACATGGAAGAAAATAAAGTTGTGTTTTGCTTTGTTCTGTGGTAGTGATAAACATGCATTTTTTAATGTCTGTCAAATACATCCATTGATTTGTATGATTGTAAATTGCCCATCAAAAGTTCATTACTTCCTTAAGCACATCAGTAATTTCTAAACAGAGAATTATTAAGGAGGAAACAAAAAATTTTGTATCTTTGTTTTTGTTTTGGTTATTTGTGTGGCAGTTGAACTGTATTACTTAATTTTCATGCATTCCATAAGGTAAATTTATGTGATTTCTTTGCTATGATTTGATGGACCTTTCCAAATAGATTGCTGGAACTCAGAAAAACTATCTGAAAATTCAGTACTGGAATATTTCAAGTCATAAGGTGAAAATGTTTTTCTTGGTAAAACTGCTAATTAAATCCAAGAAACTGAGTAGTCACAAAAATTATGGCTGAAAATAATTCATCCCATAGTTTTGAGAACAACTTACAGGCAACATTTATACATTCATTATGTCTCTAGTTCAGAGTTAACATTTTATTTAATTAAAGTTCATTACAAGATAAATATTGTTTTCCACACAGCTTTTACATAACACAAAATATTGTCTCCTACAAAGAAAAGTGGCTTTTGTTATGAATTGTGTCTTTGGCTTTCTGTAGGCATCAAATCATTACCTACAAAATAGTCCTCTCCATTTGTACATGTCAGAAACCTGTGCATGCAAAATCAATCAAGATTCCTATCACACTGCCCTGAATCATGTCTTTATTAGATTACTTTGGAGCTGGATGAGTCACACTGCAAGACAATGACTGCAAGGTGGGAGAGCTGCATGCCATGACATTGGCCGGATGGCCTGTTCAGAGCTGCTCTCATTTCTCCTTTCTCCAGCAGTTGGTATTGGCTACTTCAGGTGTTGCTGTCTTCTAGACAGAGCAGCAAACATACTGAATGGATTTCAATATGGTAAAATGATCTCTTTTTCTTGTCTTTTCACATACTGTATGACCTCATAAAAAAATAAGTGCTCATGGGCGTAGGTTTCTTGATTTCTCTTTGGTGTGACTTATAAAAGCATCTTAGAGCTTTGTATTTCACAACTTGATAAGCTTAGATTTTAATACTTGAAAACTGTGAGCTGTACAAAAGGTTTTATGAAATCTAGTTGTGAGACAACTCATAAACTGAGCCAGACTACAAAAAGATACAAGGCTGTAAGGAATGGCAGCCATTGATTTAGGTGGAGAGCAAATTTCAGCTACATTATATGAAATTAATGCAAATTTTTAGACATGCCAGAATAAGTGGAATTAATCCTTCCCCTAGAAAATATTTACCCTATTTGATACTTTTTATGTGGTACTTTTTAAGAAGAGAAAAAGGGCAAAACAAGGATATTCACAAGAACGGAAG
The DNA here is from genome assembly GCF_965178545.1 of Coloeus monedula. NCBI lineage: Eukaryota > Metazoa > Chordata > Aves > Passeriformes > Corvidae > Coloeus > Coloeus monedula. The sequence goes on from NC_138782.1 coordinate 56,265,784, forward strand.
TTAAATGTTCTGACTTTCTACCATCAGAGGGTTTACAATTGAAAAGTCCGATATTTAGAACATGCTATCCTTTTAAGTTATAAACTAACTAACTAATGTATTTTAATTGTGTTTTTTAAAGATTACTGGCTGTGTTCCCAGATTTCACTATGGTAAGTGAGCTACTGATCTTTCACAGTCATCAAATACATGTCATAAAATATTTCTGTCAGTGCTGTAGACTTTGCATGTTCTTATTGTATGAATAGGAGGATGTCTGGTGTACTTAACTTAAAGCCTTGTTTGCATAACATGAATTTACATGCCTTCCATTTATGTCTATTTTGTCTCACTCTTCATAACTGCTTTATTTTGTAATTTTTCTTCAGGAAGGCATTTTTAGGGCTTGAGATGCTCCCTTTAGTTAAACCAGAGCTTGCTTTAGATAAATAGGATTTACTTTTCCTTTCAAACTTAATTACTTTTCAGAATCATGATCAATTTCCCGCCTTGCTTGCTTGAGGGGAGTGACACTGTAGGAGACCCTTTGCATTTGCTTTGTAATAAGCCTTTATTCATACACTTCAGGCTATACAATCAGCTCCCCTGCTCCAGAGTGTTTGCCCGTGTGTGGCTGCAGCCGCAGGCCTGCAGATTGGAATGCTGATGATGGGCACCAAAAGTGCTGAGGAATGGATCTGTGTGGAGGAAAGCAATAATCTGGCTGTGACTGTCCATGGGTCTTATTATATAAAATGAAACTACCTTTGATGGGCTTCTATTTTGCTTTTTTTTTAGTAGAGATTTCCTACATAATACCCTACCTAAAAAATTTCATTTTAAGGTTCTCTTTTTTATTTGTTATAAAAATATTGTGTAACAGGAGTAATTTTTTTCTCTAGTAAAAAGACATACTAATTCGAGATCCTGATAGTTCAAATAGGGTGTTTTCTTGTTGAAACAAGCAGTTTTATGTTTCAACTTCTCATTTATCATTTTTGTCTGTTTTAAAATAACATCAATTTTAAAGCATTAATTTGGTTCCTAGGGAATAAAATTTTATGGAAAGCTACAAATATTATCTATAGTTTCACTATGACAGTAATATTTCACATGAGTAAAAATCCAGTAATAATAACATTAATGGAAATCCCCTTGTTTTCCCCGGACCTGTGTGAAGACTTATTTGGGGCAGGGTGAGGGAGCACTAAAAATGCTGCAATCCTACTGGAAAACAATTTAGTTTGCATGCTACTGCTTCTTAAAAGTCAGCTTCTTGCCAATTTTACTGGGTATCTAGAGTGATTTTCATGGTTGGACTTCTTTAAATGGACCATAACATAACCATTTAGCAGAAGGAATAGTCTTTGCCTTTTCACCCAAATGTCATTTAATAGAAATGGATAAAACAAGGAGGCCCATATTCAAAGGTCTCTCCTTGAACATAGAAATACTTCTGGTCCTTAATAAAACGATATGTTGTAGGCTTCTTCAAGTGTTAGAATCATGTAATGCTTTGGGTTGAAAGGAACTTTAAATATCGTCTATTTCCAACCCTTCCTACCATGGGCAGGGACACCTCCCCTAGACCAGGTTGCTGAGAGCCCAATCCAGCCTGACCTTGAACATTTCAGGGATGTGGCATTTACAGCTTCTTTGGGCAACCTGTTCCAGTGCCTCGGTACCCTCACAGTGAAAAAGTCAAAGCAAAAGGAAAAATTTGTAAGAAGATAGAGTAAATGATCCTTCAGTGTTTCTTTCCACCCTGTGTGAAAACTCTCTTCCATAATTTTGGCTGCTTGTCCTTGCAATGGGAAAGTAGGATAATAATTTGTCTTTGCCTTATCACAGTCTCAAAAAAAGAAAAGTAATTTTGACTAAATTCTAGTATTGTGCAAACCAAATACTTAAAACACAAACATTGGGTTAAATTAAATTTCCATTGAGATTTCCATCTCAAGGACTGTAGTGTCTTAATTACAGATTGCCAAAAGGCCTGTTTTTGAACATTTCCTGTTATCTGTCTTGAATGTATGCTTGAATAAAAGTCTTCAGAAAAGGTCTTCAGACAATATAGAGATGGAAAGAGAGTATTTATTAGCTACAAGATGTTTTGTTTCCCATTGAGCCATTTACACTTACCAAAAGTTTTAAAGCTGAATTTTTTACCTAACAATGGGTTTTCTACCACTTCCCTTCAACTAAGTGCACTGTGATAGGAAGCTTTCCCTGTGGACTTGATCTAAATTTAAATTAATGTGTGCCTCAAACCACGAGGTGTTCTGTCTCTAAAGATCTGACAATTCGGTCCAGGAATAGGGTGGCACATCTGTGAAACTGGATGAGCTCTTTTGTTCTCCAGAGAGGGTGAGGGCTTCATAACAACTTTACTGATTGTCCCTTGAAAATCATGCCAACTTCAAAAGAGTAAGGATTTTTCCAGGAGGATTATACAGAAACAGAAATCAATGATAAAATTGACTGGGTGGCACAACTTGTCCATTTCCAGTGCCTGCTCATCATTGCGTAAAGATTAGAGAGGTCCATTAAGAGTATCTTTTAGTTAGTCAAATACAGTAACTCCTCCATATTTTCCAGGTTTACTAAAATTTAGGATGGGCCTTACAGTTTTTAACCTATTAGTCTCTATTTTCATCATGGTTATGTATGCGAAATCTGGTCTCTACTGAGAAGACTCTTGTTCTACAGCAAAGGATCCTGTCCTTGTGTACAAAACAGGTGGATTTTAGTCCAACAGACACATATAAACAATTACTCATTTATAAATTATGGGGCTTTTTTCACTCACATATAATGCATAGTAAAGATACTCTTGTTTTGGTTAAATGTAGTTCTTTTTTACTTTAGTACAAACTTAAGTATTTTACTTAAAACTAATTAGTATACAACAGACCGAGGGATTTTTTCATGGAAGTCCTTAAAATATGTTTCCTGAGTATAGCTACATTAATGTTTATATTTGATAAATTTATGCAACTTCACAGGGACAATTATTCCTTTCTGTGGCATGGTTCAAAATGGTTTTCATGAAAATAATAGTTACAGGGAGTGGTTTTAAAATATGATAATGAAATAATGGTGCAGATGTCATCTTCACAGTGACAACAGGAGAATGAACCAAAGCCTGCAAGACAAAATGGTATACAAACAAATTCCTGTGATATGAACAGAAAACAGAAAGCTGTCTGTGACTGGGGTTTCTTTTCCCTTTTAATGCAGCTTCTTAAAATTTCTATTAAGGTAAATCAGGTAGACTATAAAATAATACTGAAAATCAGTTCCAAGAAGAATTAGCTCCCATTGTTACTGGGAAACCACCCATGGCATTTAATTCCAATTCCCATCCAGAGACAAAAAAAAAAAAAAAAAAAAAAAAAAAAAAAGAGAGAAGGAAAAATGTATTTCCAGCATTTCCAAGAGAAAAAGCTCTTAGTGCTCTTGCTTTCCATTTTCAGTCATTTAAACTACTGTCTTGGAACAATGGATCTTGCTATATTTTGAAAAGAAGTTAATCGAACTTGTATAAATGAAATTCCCCTACTGCAGTAGAGCCTCAAGCTAGCTATGACAGGAAGACTTAGAACATGAAAATTGCAATCAAATTTCTAAATCAGTATTTCTAAATTTGATACCTTCTATTATTGCAAATATTTAGAGATATTAAAAAAAAAAAACCTCTAAAGCAAACTGAACTCCTTAGTATTTCCATGAAGCAATAATTTTTTCTTTATTTTTGTTTGCAGAGCAGTCATTTTTATTTGCCACTAGTGATTTCATTTTCCTTCTGTGAATTAATGGGTAAAATATAAAGACATGAGAAAATAGATAACTTTATTGCTTCAACCCCATTACTGCAGCGTGGGAATTCATCAAAGTCCCATTTCCTCATGTATAGATATTTCATGTTTAACCTTATTGCTCACATTACAATTACATTAAGATCTTTTATAATTTTTCCTTAAGTAGGGTGTCACCTTTTCCTGTGGTGTATAAGAGGAAGCTAAAGTGAGATCCTGGAGAGCTTTTTCTTTGGGATCTGTCAATCAGTCCAGAATTCTGTCCAAAAAATTTGTATAGTGAGGCGGGCAGGAAAAAATATGCAGGTCATTATTTTTGCAAAAATGTTGAAAGGGTTGGCAAACTGAACAATTATGCATTAGGATGCTCCATGTATATTTGCATTTGAGTTTTGATAATTTTGGAATTTGTGATTTTATTAAATGCTATAATATAATGGAAGAAATTTCTTGATGAGTGTTTCCAATGCATTGGCTTTTACGATATAGCTGTAATGTAAACAACTAGTTTTTCTTCTGCGCTTATCTAAATTCTCGTGCTACCAAAGTCCATAGATTTCCTCTTGTCAGCATTTCTGTCACTAAGCATATTTGACAAATGATCTTCTCCATTTTCAACTTTTTCAGTTGTGAGACAAATCATACAATATTTTGTACAAATGCAATTGTAGTTAATCTATACGTCTAATGTGGTTTTTTTAGTAAGACCTGAACTTTTGCTTATGAATAATGAAGAAGACAAAAATGCACCTTTGCAGATTATCTAGAGGCAGGTGTTTATGTGAAAAATAGGACAAACCTGCACCTCTTTTTAACAGTAAAGAAGAAAATACTTTTGAAGTTCCAATTCACAAGTCTCTATTGACAATTTTCAGTGTTCGCATTTTTTTCTGTGAAATCACACGACGCCTTATTTTTCAGTGTTTCTATTTCTCAGTATTCAAAGTGATATATCTAAATTCTGATGTATTTTCTCATGCTGAAAACCTCATGCTTATGTTTCAGGATTAAAAATAACAAAACACAATGAACACCACAGCTGGAATTCCTCCAGGTGAACTCAAATGTTCAAAAGTTCTTAAATGCTTGAATCTCAGCTAATCATTAAAGGAAAGGAACAGGAACCTTTTCAACTGAATAATATCTTCAATTTTTTATACCTATTTTAGGATGAGATTAATAATTCTCCTGAAATTCACACATTTCTGCACACAGCATATAAAGGCTGTGTCAGATGGCTAATACTAAGATGTCTAACATTTGGACAACTGAAAATAAGGCATGATGAACTGCATCTATAATTGGTTAGAGCAGGAATTGTTTGGAACTTAGGATCCAAAATGTATTCAATTTTCAGTCTCCCTCTGGGCCACTGTGGGAGAGAATGGCAAAATCCCTTTTTCCAGTAAATTTATCAGATCACTAAAGAATGTTAAATTTAGTCCTTACAGAAATAAAAAAAGGAAATATGAAGGATTGAGTCATTGACTTCTCTGAACTGTTAAAAAGTATTTGAATTGAGTGTATCTTGCAGTTACTGCAGTTTTCAGCAACAGAAATCTGCATGAGGGAAATTGTCCATCCTCAGTCATATGCTAAACAAACCAGAAAATTATATCTGATGGTGTTCCAGAGAAGTATCATCTCCAACACAGCAGAGGCATGTTGTACTTTTCTACTCAGATTTTAACCCAATGATTGGTCAGATTTTGTGTTGTATCCAATGATTTGTCAGATTATATACACATATAAAAAATCTACATGTATATGTATAAACTGTATTGTCCCTGAATTTTAGACAATATTCCAAGATTAATGTGCTACTTTACACTGGGTTAAATTGCTGATGGCATAAATTGGCCACTATACTCGAGATAAAATTCTCTAAGTGCAGACTGTTAGTATTGCTGAAAGGATATCACACCATTAAAAAGAAGCAAATGTTATCTGTATGATGCGCAGAAGCCAAGTTAGGAATTTCACATGATACTGCAGACTCTTGTTCCATGTGGAGAAGCAGACCAGTACCCACAGGTATCTCTTGCAGTGTTAAGTGGGCTTTCACATACTCTGTAGTAAGGATGTTTCAAAAGAAAAGTTTTCATCAACTTGTTGAATGTCATTTCCTCTAAGTCCAAATCAAAATTGTGAGTGTGTCTGTTATGGCAAATTAAAAGTTGCATTCATTTCTTGCCCTTTTGTATCATTTGAATAATTTCTATAGCCAGTCTTCTGTTTGAAAAAATCTGTGCTTTTCATTTTCATGAGAAATTCTGAGATTTGCACATACTCCGGCAGCCAAAAGAGAACAGCCTTAATTGACCTTTGGAAAAAGCAATACGAAATCAGTTGCAAATTTAAACTCTTGAGTGTGAGAAAGCAATGGCTTGTGGAAAATACCTAAGAAGAGAGGAAAACCCTGGTCTGTGACAATGGACTGGAAGGAAAAGGCACAGTCTCTTCTGGAGGTCCAAGCTGCAGTTTGGGGAGGCCACAAGCATACATTTTATGGAAAATGCCCTATCTTACAAAGTGGTATCTGTCTTCTGTTTCTGTGTCTGTCTGTGTAAACAATTAGTTATGGTACAGGGTGAAACAACAACAACATAATCTACACCAGTCTTGACAGAGAGGTTTTCCTCTTTTTTTTTGTTTGGTCTGTATTATATGCCCCAATTCTCTGCATGCTGTGTGGCACGCAGTTGTCTTTTTAAGAAGGACAGGCAACAGACATATGGCTTGTCAGTAATAAAATATTTTGTGGAGAGGATACAGCTGTTTCTAGTTTAATATCTGCCATCTGAAAGCGTCTGTATCACACAGAAAAGGCAAAAGAGAGAAACATTATCTCTGGGAAGCATACCAACACTGTTTCTAGCAAATCATTTCTAAATCTAGACATGTGGTATAAACTGATAAACATCCTTTACTTATTGTCCTGAACATACTTATTTTATTTCAATCTTTTCCAGCAGTCTGACTGCTTGGTTTCATCCTTTATAACTAAACTTAGCACTGATTGACCCAAGAAATCAAAGAGATGCCTAAGGTACTCATGTGAAATATATATTTTGTATAATCTAATTCTGCCTCTCTGATATTTTCCAACTTTATGTCCTTCCCTTGAAGGGACTTATGGTGCTTCAGATCTGGGATCTTCCCATCAGTAACTGATATATTATAAAGGACATCTGTCGTTCTCTTGATCCTAACCACTGCTAGTGGCTGCTAGCCAAACAGACATCAAAACCAGCAATTTTTCATTACCTCGTTATTATCTCAGAATGCTGGAAGTCCTGCTCAAAGGCATGAATTTAAAAGATGTGAACAAAATCATAAATGGAGCATTTCTCATTGCAGAATATTTAATGGTGCCATATCTTCTGTTGTCTAGAATTAGGTAGGGCTGGGTCAGTTAAGGTCTTATACTACTAAAATCTTCAGAGACCTGCCCTCAGCTGAGGACTGCAGAACGGTCTGTAAGATTTTTCAGCTCTATAGGAAGAGTCAGGTGCCTCAGGGTGAAATGGAAGGAGGTGCAATTCTGATTTCAGACCTAGCCTAGAAATCAACAGGACAGACACTGGTTGAAAATCTACCCAGAGCAGCACCCTTGGCACTTCCTTTAGGGATTAGGGTTAATGTTGCTACGGGGTAATTGTTTAGACATTACAGCAATCTCCCATGATGCAGAAGACCTATTCTATAAGGCTTGCCCAGTCATGGAGAGCACTAACCAATTTCCCCCATGTTACAGGAATGGACTACATTTTTGAGGTGAAGTTACAATTTGAACTGGGAAAGAAAGTGTTCTCCCTGCAAAAATTGGATGGCTCTCCCCCTGAATGAACAATACCATATTATTATTATTATTTTTCTTTTTTTCTTTCCATCTTTGAATAGTTTCCATAACAGAATTTGGATTTTATGGCACAAGGTATCAGCAGTTTGTTGCATTCTAATCAAACTTATTGTGCTGTCTTTACAGTTGGCTGGTAAAATTAAAACACCCCCTGCCTTCCCTGACGTAATCCCAGAGGTATTGCTAAAAATGCTTACACTGATACAGCTGATTTAAGTACATTGGAATTACATCAGCTATACTGGTGTCAAACTGCACCTACACAGATGCGTAACTCTTCTATCACAGGAGATACTGATTCAGTATGTGCTGGATGTTATAAATAGATAACATCCAGTTTGTATACAGCCCTCAGTGAATAGAGAAGGGCCTTCATAGTACTTGAAAACAGTAAGATTCAGTATCTTTGTGTTTATTTGAATTTACCTCCCTTGGGCAATGGCCAGTTTTGAAAATTAACCAAGAAAATGCTTTGGTTTCACATGTTTAACTCTGAAAACCTGTATATTTCATATCTTCTGGGGGAGTATAATATTCATGAGAAAATGAACTCAGATTTCTCTTTTGAGGCTAAATGATACTGGTGATGGATATTTTACTGGAAAGAGACATATATAACACCAGTGACCTGAATATTCAGTATAGGGTCAATAAATTTTCTTTGTCAAAGATAAAATATTAGTTTTAATTCTAATGGGACATACTGAAATGCAGTTAATAATATTTAATTATTTGAGATTTACCAAGTGGGTGACAAACTCCTCTCCTTGCACTGCCAGTCAAATTTTCTGTTCCCGTAGGCTCTCATGGATTGATAGGCTTTAAAACCTGTGTACTACATCTTTTGTTCTCAGCTCACAGCTGATGCAGTTGCCAATAACTTGTGTTTGTCTCTAGTATACATGTTGAGAAAAGGTAGACTCCCAGTAGGCAGTTCTCATTGACCTTGACCAATCTCTCCTGTTCTCATGCTGGAGATCATTTTTCCCACTGTAGGACCCACACAAATGCTGGCAGGGACCAGGCACGAAATATGGACACTGGAATATGGCATGAAATTTGCCCTCCTTTTTCTAAACTGCTTAATTTTACTGATTCTTTATTGAAGAATGTGATCCAGCAGCTGTTTATATAGGAGGTGGAAGAAAACAGCACCACAGGAATGGTGAAAAGCTGTTCACAAATGAAAGATAGGAGTAATACTGGAAGCAAGAAGGAGAAAGGTTATTTCTCTGGAAAATACAGCATAGAAGGACACCTTTGCATATCCAGGTCTTTTTTTGAGGATGAAAATGGGAAAACTGAGCTTTTCTCTTCCCTGACTGCCACTGTTAAAGGACTGTGCATTCAACACAGGGTAGCACTTCTGTTGTATTTAGAGTACAAGCATGCTATAGGCCAGCAGAAATTAATAATTTTTGAATATTCTTTGATTGCCTCAGACCTAGTGGGAGGATGTACCATATGAAAATTTAGACAGGGAGGCAAAGTTATTGTTTTTTTCCTAATCTCATCTATTCTAGGTTGTGTCTCCAAGTTTTATTCCATTTTCAAACACTTTCTAGCTGTCATGTCAGAAACAGTGACCTATATTTTTATTTTATCCTAGATTTTATTCTTTCTTTTTTATTATTTTTAAACCAATGTGTAGTGTGCATTTTATTGATAAAAGTTTAATAGTCATGTTTTAAAAGCCTTCAGCTTTATATAACCGATTACTATGTTGTAATAAAAGTAAAATACAAACACAAGAGACACAGTGGAAGATATTGCCATACTTTTAATGTGCCCCAAGTAATGATTCAATTTCAAGAACTTGAAATAACTGAAAACAAAAAGTACACAGATAAGCATAAGCATGCAATGGTAATTCATTTTGAGATACCAGTGAAAAGTCATTGAGAAAGTGAATAATTACAGATTTGATGGATATTTGAATGGAGGCCACAGAAGCAGTAAAGGTATTGGAGAGGGGGTTTATTTTCTACTAAACAGGTGCCTATCTGGACTCCTTTGCTTGTGTTCTTGGTTTCAATCCTATTGAAACATTTCATTTTGACTTTGATTTTTCTTCAAATTATATTGATTTTGCTTAGTCTATTATAAATCATGATTTATGTTCATTATTGAGTAAAGACTTATCTGTATTGATGTGTGCTAGACTGACCACTATTAAATAAATTCTGCAGATACATAGATAATTGCTTTTGTTTAAGAATGCTAACTCTTCCTTTTATTGCATTGTTAAATCTTTGGATGTAATTGTAGTTCAAAATAAATAGACACTTTAAAATGTCCTAATTTTCATTTGGAAGAAGACTTTTGTTTTTCTATTCAGCATTAAATAAATTATCAAATGAAAAGGATGGGAAAATAACAACACTTTTCATATAGCTTTGAGATTTCACTGTGTTGCAAGTCTTTCACAGGAACAAATTAACACCTTGTCATACTATTAAAAATAATTTTGTAATTTAAATACACCCAGTTAAATTTATGGAGGTCAGTAAATTTGGACACTTCTTTAAATCTTTAGCACTTTGTTATTGCAGTTATAGTGTTCTTGTTACATAGGACTATTTCATTTTACATTAATTCTGGAGTGTAATAAATAGCCTGAAAAAGAATATCATAAATGAAGTAATTAGGTGGAAATTAAAGTCAGCATTTACAGAAACAGAGGAACTTCTCTGATTCCCATCTGACATACTCTCCAGATTTCATGTTCATTGTCCAAAGTACAGGCACAAGGTTTCACTTAAAAATATAATTTCTTTTATATTGACAACATGATTCTTACCCTAATGTTATTTTCAGAAACATCTGAGTCATCTTAACAGGAACTATTTAAAAAGTGTACCAGAAACAGGGATCCAACTATTTCTAACAGTTACCAGCAAAGCTGCATAATTATACAAAGTAAACAATATTATTTGATGTTTTCCCTTTCCGCTGTTTCCCACAAAAGCCACACATTTTTGCATCAACCAAGTATATTTAGGGGGAAAAAAAAAGTGTCATTCCCATTTTTGTGTTCCTCCTCTACACACTGCAGTTGATAATCTTTCTAGGCACTATTCTCCAAAACACCATATCAAACGACTAGCACAGGATGAGTCTGATTATTTATCATTCATCACTGCACCTAGAGATTGCTGTGATTAACTCCTGGTCATGCCTGTGCTTGTAGGAGCTGTGTGATGTTTTTAAGATCTGTCCATGTTTCCTCATTCCCACTCCATGCCAGCTCTGGTCTCCATCTCACCTTTATCCTCACTTATGTCTTTCACAGCAAAGGAATATGAGGACATAGGCATAGATAACTAATTTTAAATCCTTGCTGTGGTTGCTGATGGTGGGATTTCCAGAAGAGTTGATGTTTTTCCTCTTCCTCCCCTTAAAAAATTCAGCAAGATTTGTAACCACTTGATCCTCTTGGTGACAAAACAATCATATTCCATCTCTAGTAGTTTTTAAAGCATCCAATTTGCACAAAAGAGAAGTACTGAATAGAAGTGGGAAAGGATTGCTCTCAGAGTAACTCATACTAATGCTAGGAAGACTGCGTACTAAACATATTGTAAATTGATTAACTATCAGAATGATCCACATAAATATCCTCCACTAATTTGAAAATTGCTTGACCATTGATCTGCCAACAGTGGTTTAGATCTAAAATATTCTGTTAGGAATAGCATGACTTAATTTCTATGATTTGTGTATTCTTATTTATTTACACACTGTAGCAATTTATCATAGAAAAACCATATGGCAGCCATAACCTTGAGCAGATTATGTTCAAGAATTTTCAACTCCAAACTGAAACAAAGTAAGATTCTATTTCATGCAGATATATTCTCCAAGTTGTTAAATTGCTTTCTAGGAAATGCATGTTGGATCTTCCAAAAAATATATGCTTTTTCCTCTAGTTAGATGTATTGGCAAACTGAACAGACAGTTTTTATGCTGCTGCTGAAGAATCTTTTTTCACTTCTCTCTATAAAGTTATATTCATAACTGAGATAAAGCATAACACCTCAGCCCTCCTCAAGCATCATATTTTGGTTTTATGCATTTACTTTGAGTAGGTAGTTTCTCTTGAGCTATAGCACACTAACAGCTGCTGATAAAATTATATCTATGGAAAAGTAAATATATCCTTTTCCTTATTCCCTTGTATTTTTATTAATTTAGTTAATTTGATTTTATACTGGTATGTCTAATGTTGTCACACATGTAAAACAACTGTAAAAATTCCATAGACTCTTCCCACACTCTAAAAATTGGGTTTATCTTCTACCCACCACGTAACCTTTTTCATTTGAGCCAGTTCTTACAAGGTCTGCCAAAACTCTTACCACAGATAAATCTTTTATATTTTTCCAGGTCCTGAATATCAGCCTTTTAGCAATATTAAGCTTGTATATATCCATTTTGATGATGCTTTAGGGATGCCTTTAATTCCCAAAATGTCAGACCAAATGCAAACAGAAGGTTCTGAGCATATTTTGCTTCCAATTATTTGACATTATGGACTTAAATAATTTACTTTTTCATTCTGAGAAGATGGTTATGGCCTCTTCTAGAAGTTAAGGATGTTAGCTCTTAAATGTTTTCTCTAGCATATGTACTTTCTTTTCCAGTTTGAGAAGAAAATTCCATAGCAACTTCCAGATTACAATAACTTCCTAGAGGAGAAACTATACTGGTAGAAACTATACTGGCATGAAATTTATGCTGGATTATCTCCATGAATGACATTAGGTTTGGATGGACAGTTTAAGTGAAAGTTTAGAAATTTAATGGACAGTGTATTTATTTTTTACTTTCTTTTACTACAGTTTTATTATAAAGGAAAGGAAAATCTCTTTCACAGAACTTTCAATGGTCCAAGATGAAAAATGTGAGTTATATTTACTTTATATAGATTGAAAGTTAGGAATAATGTACCTTCTCCTGTGAAAAAGCCCATAGTATTTTTAACACACAGAATTTTTAAGCACAAGGAATGTATTTTGTAAAGGGTTATAAACTCAGTACAATATGCCACATACGAAACAGTATTTGATATACTGTAAGATATTACTGTTAATATATTCATACTGCACTAAACTATCAGAAATATGCTGATGTGGCACAATGCACTCACTTTGCCCAGGATTCATCTGACTTCAATGTCTTCCATGGAGATACAATAAATCTATTTAAGGGGCCACTACAACAATGTATCTCACCAGAACACCTTTAAACCAGATCATTCAATCAATCACACACACCCCAGCTGAATCTTACCTGTTTTACCAGTGCTATAACTTACAGTAGCTTCATCTGTCCTCTGACTTCCAAGAACAAAAATAACTATTTGGGAAAGCTTAGGAAAACAACAAAGAAAGTAGAAATAATGAATGATTGGGGAAAACTTCTTGATTAAGAAGCTGTGAAGGACAATGAATAATGGAACTGGCTGTCAGGAAGGACATAAATCCGATTTAAATCTTTTACTAGACAAAATGCTAAGCTTGTACTGAAAAGTTCCAGACTTACTAGGAATTGGGTCTCTAATTTATTTCTAACTGCTGTGTACCTGAGCAAGAATAAGTAACAGAGAGCTGTCAGTTAACACAGATAAGGTTTTAAAATTCAAGAGAATCAACAGCCCTCAAAACTTAGTTCTTGTATTGCAATGAAATTTCTGGTTATGTAAGATGGAACAAGCATCTCTGTCTCCTTAAAAACACTGCAAAAGTTGCTGACTGGAAGTTATAATGTATAAACTTCCTCTTTGATTCCAGCTTCCCTAAACTTTATATTGCTGAAATGCCACCCTGAATACTACACTGAAAAAACCAAATTCCTTACACACCCAATATAAAAACCATTTCAATATCCAAGTGAAGCACTATCCAAATGGTCTACAGTACTTGGAGAAGAATCTTCTCATAAAAGCATGCAAACATTGCATCATGAAAGTCTGTGCATACAATAAGACTTTTCTGGAAAGGTATGGGAATATCTGAATGTGTGTTTAATGATAAGTCATAAATTCATAGGGATGTTAATACTATGTATTTCATATGCTGCTACATATACTAGTAGTCATGTGGCAAACACAAATTATAAGTTTCTCAGTACAAAAGGAGCAGGGAGCTGACAATTTTTTCATGACAACCAGCGGGAATACTCTGTGTGTTTCGTAGAACAGAAAGGCTGTAGGACTGCAGAGCATGTTGATACACAATCTAAAAATAAAGGGCCCTATTTTTTCTCAATTACAGATGAGTTTCTGTACTCATAAGATGTACTGAAAATCAGAAATTTAGAGACAGGAACAGTAAAAAAGTTACAGATGTGGGATTTGAAGTACAAGGATAGAATAGAACCTTCACAGAAACCACTCTGTTGACACAAGCAATTTGTCAGCCAGGATTTTGGGGGTTTCTGGCCTCATAGGTTTCAACATTAGGGGAAGAAAAGAAAGAAGCTGACAGATGGGATATTTTACATCTGTAAGGTGATGTATCATTATATCTAAGTTAATTAAAAGTTCTTCTTTTGCAAGCAAGATATGCTTAGAAAGATTTTGGCATTCAATATGATGATGTTTTTTCCCTGACAAAAGGAACTTAGCTTTGTATGACGTACTGTGTTCAGAAATTTATTTGTGGGCAAAATAAAACATGAAATTAAATTTGTTTTTTTCAATAATTCACTCAAGCAAATAAAGATTCTAAGTTATGAAATGGTATGTATGTCTTTTTCTCTTGGAATTAAATGAATGGTTTCTGTAAATGGAAAAAAAGTGCTTAGCTTTGAAAATGCAGGGTCCAATTCACAAAAGCCCTTTATATCATTTGTGTAAGTGTATTTAGTCTGCTGAGAAAGTGTACTGAAAGTGATTGTAGTCACAGTCCTGCTGCTTATGTACTGATTTCTAGGACTCCATTCAGAAGAGTAGACACGGCCTTGATGTTTGTTCCATCCAGTGCCAGATGAAATTTAATGGAGTCGTCTCCTTGCTTCAGAAAGCTGCAGGTCTCTGCTCACTTCACTGTCCTATCTGCTTCCCTCGTGAAACGCCTCAGTCACACCGAGGCTTTCGGTGAGCAATCTAAAACGAAGTTCTAAACTAAACGAAGTTCTGTGTCTACAGCTCTTCCAGGGACTGAGATTCAGTTCTTTATAGTGAGACCTATAATAATCCTAGAGATTAAGCTGCAGACTGTAGGATTCAGATGTGGCTGTACTCAAGTTGCATAACAGTTATTCTCTCTCCCTAGAGGAAAAGAATTATGGTTTATCTTACCTGAAATTTCTGTTTCAGAACTGTGCCTCATTACAAAACTCATAAACTTCATGGATTTCAGTTAAACGTGGACTTCCAAATGCATGTCTACGTTGTACTTCAAAGGAGCCAGGCTGGACTCAGAATTAGGCCTAGGAAAATTGAGTTTTCAAGTGACTGTGCCATTTCTGAATCAGCACAGCTAGAAGGAGCTGCAGTTTAGGGGTTATTTGTAAAGAGCAAGCTTGTTTCTAAACATATGTAAGGAATGAGCAATTGTTATTTGATGAGAGGTGGCTGGTAGACTTATAATTGTTTTCTGACTGGCATGGTGGTAAATGAAATTTTTACTGTAAGCATAAATCTTGCCTTGTCTTGGATGAAAGTATTTTATATTAATTTACAGCAGTTCTAGGAAAATACAAGCTTGGTATTTTGTTCTGACTTGGTAGCAATATTGTAACAACCTGAGTTTTGCTTTAAGTACTAAAAATTACACAGAGAAGTAGCAAATCAAGTAATTAATTCTGGTTGTCTTTACTTATCTATTTATTTTGATCTTTTTTTTTTTTTCTAATAATGAACCTGGATCTCAGCCATAATGGCTATTTCGATATTAGCTAAGTGTTAAGGAACATTTCTAGGAATTTAAACTTGGGTATCAACACTATCAAATTTTTAGAAAAGTCCTTGAAAGTTTTTTGGTCTACAAAACTACAACTCTGAAATAATTAGCGATTTTTTTTTCAGATTTAACAGAGAATATTCAATAGAAAAAATTTTGAGGGTTTTTTTTAAGTCTGAAAGTTTATGAGGAAGGACGTAGGTGCTTGGTAGATACTGGCCTCAATGATAGTGAATAGGCTCAAGCAATTTGCCAGCAGAGACACTGGAAAAATTAGCTATAAATACAGCGTAATTACTTTTACTATCGATAATTATTTGTTTTCTTTCCGTTTTAAAGTAATTGCCTTTTAAAATTTATGTTACAGCATGATAGAAATTGTGGCAGTCACGAAGCCTGTTATTCTGTTTGCATTTTTCTGTATTTTAGACCTTTATGCAATTTTAAAGCTTGTTGACCAAAACCAACCATATGTGTTAAGATAGGGACCCATCACCTCCCTACAGAGTAGCGTAATATTGTTTCCATTATTGATTTCTATTACCTCTGTTATATTTGAAAATATTTAATTTTAATAGACACTGTGTTTTTCAAAAATTTCCTTTTATGTCAGCACACCTATTAAAAATTAAACTAATACTACACTGTTTCCTAAGACTACCTTTTCCTCCTACTAGCACCTTTGGGCCAGATATTTCATAGAGGGCCTTTCAGAAATTCAACTAAATTATATTTAAGAATTATTTTTCCATCGTTTCAATTCTTTTGAGTAAAATGAGGCTTAAGAACTGTGATTCCCATTTACAGAAGCTCTGCTGATTTCTATTATATTATGCTCATTTGTGTGTTTTACAAGTCTCATTAAATGTGTTTTCAGTTAATTTACCTAATACTAAAATCATGTTCACTGGTCTATAATTTTTAGGTTCACCCCTAACACATCATTTAAGATGGCTACAATACTGGCTACCCTCCAGTCTACTTGCACAATAGTGGAGATTAATGAGAAACTCTATTTTTTTGTTTGCAATTCAGTCACTTTGATAGGGATTTTCAGAGGTCACTAATGCAGTTAGGTTCCAAAATCCCATTAACATTTAGTGAAAATGTGCATTATACTCCCAGAGCTCTGGAAAACTCTTAATTTTCACTCATAAGTGCTCCTCAGTGAATGCTGTTTCATCCTAGTCACACAGTGATATGAATTCACAGTTTAGCATAACACCTTCCTTTTTAATAAAGCATCACTTTGGCTACACCAGTAGTGAAGCTTAATGCAGAAATCATTCATTCCTTTTTACATAAAGCATAAAGTGTTAATAATAGTCCTGTCAGTTTGGCCATATACTGAACCAGCCATTGACTTAAATACTTCCATTTCATGACAGTTGCTCAGTTTTGTTCAGCATACCTGCAAATGTCATTAACTTTGTTAATTTTTTGCATATTCCTCTTCCTTGTCTTTCAAGGATGGTTTTCCACCCTGTGCAGTCTGTTATTCCCTGCTCGGTTTTTAACTTACGATGCCAATATTACCTGCATGTACCGTGGCAGTTCTGACCTGTTGATTTGCACTGTTTGCTTTGAATTCAATGCTGCTTTAAGTTCATTTCTGAAGCTTTGGGATAGACCTAGAAACCTGCAGTTCCCATTTCCCTGTAGGTTTCTTAAAGGTTACTGCTAGCTGTTGGAGTTCACCTACGTACAGAATCTTTTCTAAAGTAGCCAAGAGATACTTGAACTGTGCTACTTTGCATTGTAAGTCTGTATTGAAGAAAGGTGTACAGTAGTAGAAGGTAGCTTTTAAACTGCCTTTTACAGTCCAGGATAAAGCAAAAAGAAAAGGAAAAAAAAACCCAAACAAAACCAAAACCAAACAAATACCCCACAACAAAAACAAACAAAAAAAAACCCCAAAACAGAAACAAAAACAACCAAAAAAAACCCCCAAAAAACAAGCAACGTAAACCTGAAGAGTACCTTGCTTCTGATAACTACAAAATCCTTTGAAGAAATTCTGTTACACAAACAATTTTATGTGACCACTACAGGTACAAGATACAGAAAATGCCGGTCAAGACACATGGGTAAAGTGGATATTAAAGTTCACGTTGACATTCCTAAAACTACATGAGAAAAATCTGCTTAGGTCTGCATCTTGCAATCAACAAAACACCAGAGGATAAAACTTGACATAAAATAACCATTATAATTTGTGATCATTTATAAATCACACAGAAATATGTAACATTGAGATCTCAGGCTGAATAGTCAGAAATAGAATTGGAAAATATATCTTTATTTTTGACAGATTCTAAACTGTTCTGTCTGGAGGCTGGGAAGAACTGTCACTAGAACAACATAAAATAAATAATATTCAAAACACAAGATGTCCTTTCATGTAGCATTACATAACAAAAAAACCAGAATGATTATTTTCCATCAGTGAATTTTCAGCTTCTTGTACTCCAACAATCTTATCTTGGAGTGTTTGCTAGTTTAGCAAACTGTTACTTTGCTCTGCCTAGGTAGACTAGTGCATTTTTTCTTTTCTTCTAATTTACATCCAATTTGTTTAGGTGGGAGAAAGGAGCATCAGGAATTTTTGACTTTTGATCAGGAATAAAGAACAAGTTTTCATGAATGATAGGGAAGATACTGATTTTCTGTCAGAATCCTTCTTGGAAAGAACTGACTGAATTAAAACAACAACAAAAAAATTGGTCTCTAAATGCTTAACATGTAATGTTTGAAAAAAAATTCTCAGAGACTTCAGAGCATCTGTAAATATATGTTCTTGACCAAAATGTGTGGGTTTAATATCTTTATGTTCTTGCTTAATACTGCAGTTAAAAGTGACCCTGCAGACACTGGCTTCAGTACAAATAGGGGAAAAAACCCTCAGGGAAATAACTTCCTGGGATTCTTACTATAGTCTGACTGGAAGGAACTACAACTACTGTAATTGCTTGTCTTTCACAGAAAAGTTCTGGACACCATTTATAAATACTACATGTTAGAAAACTAAAATCCACTGAAATTAAGAGAAAGATTTTTGCATTGTCGAATTTAATAGAAACAGGACTGGCATCAAATCAAGCTGAAGAACACATAAGATCAAAAATGTGCCTTCTTGAGGATGAGAGGTTTGTGGAGTTGGGTTATTTTTTACGTTTGCCCATTTGTTTGACTCAACAACATTTGCATATGGTAAAATTGGATTGGAAACACAAAGGGACAGTAGTGGTCAATTTGAAGTGATTTGAGAGTTAATCTAAAACACTTGTTCATCTTAATTTGTTTTACAAATCTTGACACAAAACTGTGATCTAGCATATAGTCATTATGCTATAATGTATGATAACTGATTTTTTCAAGAATCTTGTGATTTCTAACAGTGGAATATCTAAATTCTACAGAACACCTTTTATTAAAGTAAATGAGGCTTCTAATAGAGTGTTATGGATTTAGAGATGTGAGATGCAGAAGGAGTCTTTGTTTCCTAATTTTTTAATTTATATTTGTTCTGCTCCAACAGGAGCACATTTTAATTTTATGCTAAAGAAAAGAGATACTAAAAACCAACAACTGTGTGCATTCATTACTGCTGAAATGAAGGCTTAACTAGGGACAAAGCAGTAAAATGAAATTGAATGTTAAAATGGTATTTCTCTGCATCAGCTTCCCAGTTTGTATTTTAAATATTGGTTGCAGAAGCCAAAGCAAATATACATCTGTTTTGCATTGCAAACTGACTTGACACATTGAACAGAGTATTTAATCTGTTTTGGACACACAGAATGCAAATCACTATAATACCTTGGTGCTGTTGTCATGCCTTAAGAGTATTGAAGACTTGCAGTATGATGTTTAACCTACTGTGTATTGAATTTGTGTTGTAATGTTATTCCAGTGAGTACCAGATTTTGTCATATACAGAAGCTTCAGCCCTGTGATTGCTATGTCTCACACCTACACAGACCTTTTAGTCTGTAATTGCATATGCAAGTGCATTATTAATGGCAAAAATTATCTCCCTGTTTTGGACATGAAGATACCATATCGTCATGCTAGTTGCTCAGTTCCATTCAGCATACCAGCAAAGGTCATTAACTTTAAATCTTTTGCATATTCCTCTTCCAGAGGAAGTGATCAGACAAAATGTAAAGATTTATATAATTTTTCTCCTCTTTCTTAATCTGCATGCCTGCAAAACCAGAGAAATCCAGGGATTATCTGGCAGACAGATAATAGAAGTATCATTTAGAAAGATACCAAATTTTCTCTCCAGCTAACAATATTTGTAAAAATGTTTTTTACTATTTTCCTCTGGAAAATTCCTTCCTTCCTTCCTTCCTTCCTTCCTTCCTTCCTTCCTTCCTTCCTTCCTTCCTTCCTTCCTTCCTTCCTTCCGAATTCCTTCCTTCCTTCCGAATTCCTTCCTTCCTTCCGAATTCCTTCCTTCCTTCCTTCCTTCCTTCCTTCCTTCCTTCCTTCCTTCCTTCCTTCCTTCTGAATTCCTTCCTTCCGAATTCCTTCCTTCCGAATTCCTTCCTTCCTTCCGAATTCCTTCCTTCCGAATTCCTTCCTTCCGAATTCCTTCCTTCTGAATTCCTTCCCTCCTTCCTTCCTTCCTTCCGAATTCCTTCCTTCCTTCCTTCCTTCCTTCCGAATTCCTTCCAAATTCCTTCCAAATTCCATCCTTTCTTCCGTCCTTCCTTCCGAATTCCTTCCGAATTCCTTCCTTCCTTCCTTCCCTCCCTCCCTCCTACTGGAGAAATGCAAGCTCAGTTCATAGTTGCTTTCCTATGAGAATCTTCTCAATAAATAGTTCTTCTGGTACAGTTGAGGACAAAGTGCTGCTGAAATATTTTTATCACACATTTTGGATTTGTTTCTTACCCCTTTCTGCTTATGCAATTTAGGAACATAAAAGCAAAAGAGACTCTCTGGGTTGGCAACTCCAGACATTCTGCTGGTAAACAAGCAATCTCAGCAATACTATTCATCTTATGCTATTTACCTGTTTTTCTTCTCTGATACCACTTTTGCATTTTTCCTATCAGCCTCTTAGTAAAATAAGCATCTCCTTCCATTGTTTTATGTTGCTTCCTTTTTCCTCCACTGTATTAAATGCTTTGGAGTCTTTTTCTGCTATTTTATTGCCTCTTTTTCCTTCCCTTCCAAATCCTATCCTAATATAACCAACCCTGTGAGATAATTAAAAATTTCTCTATTGTAGAGTCTGGAAAAATGACTGGCTTAGGTGGTTCATCTTAAGTTTTATTCACTTTTAGATATTTTCACCTGGGTCTTATTTAATAGCAATGACAGGCAAAAGGCTAATTCTAAAGGCAGATTTTTGCCTTGGCAGTTGAACTCTGAAAAGGAAACATAAAATTGAAATGGTAAGTTTCTGTGCTCACTGTATCTCTGTGAAGTTAGAGGAGGTGTAATCAGATGACAAAGATCAGGCTGGACTCAGAATTGAATGGATGTCTCTCCTTTTCCTTCCATCATCATGAGTACAAATAAATGGAAGAGGGAAACTGTGAGCTGATATTACAGCTGCCAGTGAATGACTGGATCCCCAACAAAGCCCTGGCTCACAATAAAGCTAACTGAGCAGGATGTGGATGTGACATGTGAAACCAGTAGACAGGACATGTAACAAATGACAAATGGAGAAACTTCAAAGGTACCTGAAGTGTTGGCTTTTGGGAAAAGAGTCTTGTGAGGGTGACAACACCATATAAGGTTGAGATCACTTAGGTTACAGTATCAGAAGAAGCAATAGATGCAGCAAAAGTGGGATCAATTGGAAGAAAAGATTGTTTATTTTGGAGAAGACTGGAGTGAAGATAGCGAAGAGATAGGTCAAGAAACAGGAAGAAGGGTAACGAGGTAAGTGAATAATATGATCAGTGCTTTAAAGGTACATATGAGTAGGCTCCAGCTTGATTATTTCAATCTAATCGGGACACTAAACCCCTCTGTTCTGACAATACCACAAGGGCCAAACCTTCTTTAGAACTTCCTTTAGTGGTGGTGGTTTCCCTAGCTAGAAGGAAATCAATGAAGCACGTGGATGGGGAACCCTGCATTACCATGCTGGTACCCATTCTGGGCCTGGGAGCATGGAAAAATACCTTCTCTCCCAAAGAGCAAAATCAAGTGATTTACTTCACAGCTCTGTTATAAACATCCTATATGACCTTTAATATACTGTTATCTGGACTGCTCTCTCTCATGCTTGTTCTGTTTCAGTCAACAGCACTTCAGCGCATGAATTGATCTCTAAGTATACAGTCATATTGGTTATTTATCACCAGTGCCTCATCAAGCTAGATTGAGTTTATTTGACATGTATATTGATACATTAGATCCTTACTAATGTCTGCAAATCTCTGTCACTCCATATCAGGTCACCTTTTCAACATCATTGTTTTCGATATACTTGTTCAGTTATTATTTGCCAAATCTAGCAAAAAAATCATCTTTTACAAAACAGGAATATAGAAACCTATGATTAGGAATTATTCAGTATCTCAATATTTGGCTTATCATCACATTTTTCTTGAAGGCCCTTAACAAAAATGTTGTTTTTCTGACTTTGGAAATCATGGCTTTAAAAAATCATGGCTATAAAAGATGTTTCAAGTTAGTCACCCAAAGTGGAGGTATTTAATCATTAGTTACTTTGTTCTATAATTCAGCTCAATTTCTTAAACAGCACAGGAGAAAGAAATGAAATGGTTTAATCCACTCTATTGGTCTCAGCTATATTCTCTTTAAAGTGCAAACAACATTAAAAAATAATTGAGCGTATACTTGTAACTAGCATAAAAAGTTATGACCATGATTCTGAATGCTACATGGAGTTAATTTATTGAGAAAGCCTTGTGACCATTTTTTTATTCCTACTTTCCATTTTTGAGCTAATTGAGCTTGGTCTAGAATTGAAATCACAAATGAATTTATGCTTTAAAATTCAATTTTTTTAGTGGAATGAAAAGAACCATTCCAGTGTCTCAGTCACCAGAAGAGAGTAAATTTGGATACCGGTGGTATCATTAGGTCTATACAGATATCTGTCTTATTTAGATTAGCTTTTCAGAGGCAATGAAGAAGATCATTAAAATTGTCTGATCTTCTCCATAAGTTTTTATGACTCTGATTAAGTTACTTGGGAGCATTATGCTACGCTTGAGGGGATAAATTGACTCATTTTAGCAATAGTCCTATTAATTAAGTCTGCTAGAAATCTTGGAGTCCTTTACTGTATCCAGATTGTTTGTAAATACTTTAATTTATTTGAATGTGTATATGTTTGCAATGTAAACTTTGTTTCCTTTTCCCACTTTAATCCTAAAATAGATTTTGCTGCTAGGAAATAAAAAGCAAAAATTAAAAGCCCATATTTCTGGTTCAATAGATAAGTTTATGCAAAATACCCTTCTTCAGCTGGTTAAATTTGGAACACTAATTTGAAACATCTTGGAGGAAATCTGTGGATATTTCCTCTTTGTGGAAAGTCAGATTCAAAAATCTTTACGCTTAGGTATTTTAACTACTTTTTGACATATTTGATACATGTACGTTTGCAAATTGTCACACAGAAAATGAAAGCTTAAAGCTGAAGTGTCTCCAATATATTTTATTTTAGTATTTTTGTCCAAAATTCTACTTAAACTGAAAACTTTTAGGAGGTAGTCTAACTTCAGAATTAATTAAATTTCTCACTAAATTGAAAGAGAAACTTGGCACAGATTTGGTAAAAGTCTATAGGGCTGTGTGCTTATTTAGGTTAAGGAAAGGCAAAATTCAAGTCTCTAATTCTGTCTGGAAATCTACACTGTAGTCCTGAACACTTGGTCCTGATTTGTCTGAGAAGAAGAAAACCATTATGAATATTTTCCATTTGAAGTTTTTGTACGTGTAAGTAATTATTATAGCAGTATCCTTACTGAATCTAACTCTCACAGATCATTGTGCTTTTGAGCAACAGACAAGGTTTTTTGCTGATTAGGGCAAAACTTTGGGTTTTATTAAGTGTGGGGGAGATTTTTTCTTAACCTGAAAACATTCATAGATTGGAAAAGCTATATTCTATTCAACTCTAATTACAATATGTTAGTCTTTATAATAAAACAGAATAATATCTTGTGGGTGAAATTCTTTTTAAAGTATTTTCCTCCATGTCAAATCAGGATCTGTTTGGGGAAAAGTGAGTGAAATCCATTCACAGAAAATTGCACTTTAAAATAATGATTAGTATTCCATACAAAATAAAGATAACCAAACAAGGAAAAATACATAGTTATATGTGAGACTGTCTGGATAAGAATAATATTCAAAAATATATTTACATAATAAATAAAATAATTTATGGAATAAATACAATATATTTGCGTAACAAATAATTGTATAAATGATAGATACACTCGTAAAGAAAATTTATGTGATTCCATTCCTATGGGATGTTAAACTTATGTGCCTCCTGTACACGGCTCATGTGATAAAATGCCATATGGTGAATGTTAGGAAGGTGTCTTAGCAAGTATTTAAAACCCTAAGCTTCTAATAGTAGTTTTAGTATTTTTCCCTCTTCTTTCAAAGAAATTAGCATTTAAAACCCTACTTTTAACTTCACTGAAAGTGGAAAAAGACATAGTCCTCTCAGGGAATTATCAACTAAAAAGTTAAGTGCTGTAAAAAAGGAGGAATGAATCAGGCATTGCTCCAATATCTGGTACTGGTCAAAGATCTCTGCACCAGTTCAGAGGTGATTTGTTCAGCGGCAAAGTCAGTGTTATTTTTATTGAATTCTTGGCATAATTACAGCCTGAATCATTTGATTTAGGGCTGTTTGGGGGTTTTTTTGTTTGGTTTTGGCTTTGTTGGGTTTTTTTTGTTGTTGTTTACTGCTATAAATACAAAGTGTTTCAAGAGAGTTTCCAGATAAGTTTGGGACTTGATGAGTTAGAAGATCTTTTTATAAGCAGCAAGCTAGCTGGGATGTCGTGGAAGTGAAAAGCCTAGATGAGAGAACTGCTGAAAAGTCTTTCTGCTTTACATGATCTTATCCTGGGAGCCACTTTTTCAGGAACTGAGTCTCATTCAGAATTTGGCAGGACTGCAGAGCCTCACTCGGGCCTAATAGACTGGAGTAGGGCCCAGTTTGTGCTGATTAGGTGGCCTGATTTGGAATTTTTCTTGACAAAAAGTTTTTGCTGTGTAAACTGTACAAAGCCCTGTTCCACTCAGCTTGCTTCTTCTCTTCAGATTTAACAGAAGAGCAAGACATTCTACTAATTAGGAATGATCACTGGGTCATGAGGTTCCAGTTAGTAAATGTGAAAACAATCTTCTTGTCTTTGTCAGTCTTATTCCAACAACTTGGGTACTTCAATCTTTACCCATTTTTTCAGAATATGTATGATTGTCTCTGTTATTGTCAGGAATCTAAATAAATGAGTAAAAAAGTTCTGTCTTAGGTCCCCTGGGAGTTGAGTTGCTACAGGATTTATATCTCAGAATAATGTCTTTCCAGTTCATCTTTCTCCTCTGTCTCCTGTCCATGTGCTGCCAGACACTTTTTTCTCCCTGTTGTTCTCCCAAAATTTCCTATGGAAATGCTGGCTGTTCCCATGACAGTAGACTGCTAATGATCGTGAGTCCAATGTGATGATCATGGCCAAAGACAGAACCCATGGAAAAAGGGAAGAGAGAGTAGGGTCTTTACCAGCACTTTACCTTTTAATAGACGTAACCTTGGGCCCTGGAGATAAATGAAAAATCCTGAATTAAGATGAACTACTGGCTACAACTGGAATTAAAGTCAGTTATTAAAAGTAAGTTACTGTCATTTTTTTAGCCATACATTCTATACAGAGACACCTTTTAACTCAATATCAATCAAAATTATTTTTGAATGTATTGAGCCATGTAAGAACAAAGTGTTCTATATTTTTTCCATTCACTTTTGTGTTTCCTTTGTCTATAGAATATAACAATTGCTGTTGTTAATTTATATTCTATTTTAAATATGCTACTATCTACTTGATAAAAGGAAACAACTATATAATCCCCTGAGACATCAACTAAGTACACAAGAGGAGAAATTATGTTCAAATCCTTGTGCAAGGCATTCTTTAAGGTATTTCAGTCCAAGTGGTCTCCAAATAAAGTTGGTTCTTTATCTATGTCATGTAAGATATAGGTGTTTCTTAGCTGCTCCCCAGCCCGTCCTGCTCCCTAGATGGGGGCTGGTGTCCAGAGGTGATGGGACAGGTCTTGGCCATCAGGTCCCTGCCTTGTGGCCCCCTAAGGAGCTCTATCCATTCCTCAATCAACTACTCATTAAATCAAAGTAGATTTGGGAACACCTATTATAACATAGGAAATGAATTTGCCTGTTATGCACAGATTTAAATTTAAAAGGAAAAAAATATGCAGCTTGCACAGTAGGTTTGCCTTAATTTAAATCAGAATCCTGTGACTGGAGGCATGGAGTGCATTTTTCTCTTAAGAGTTCTGTTTCAATGAGGTCAGAGGTGATGGCTTCATCATTTGTTTCCTTTTTCATTGTTGGCATCTTACCTTGAAATAGCACACACTTCAGCAGAAGTCTCAGTCATTTGGAGAGACAGTCATATGAAGAAAATTCACCTTTTCTTAAGGGAATGAACATTTTCACATCTCCTTCAGTGCTGCTTAAGTGATTGCTGCACTCATTTTATTGAGTTGAAATAATTTATAGGAGATGTTCTTCTTATCCCAAATATAATGCTTGTTATATGTGCAAAAAAAGGACTCCACTACTTCCTATTTTATTTTCCTACTTTTAAGATTTCCATGGATAATAATGGACTGGGAAAAAAAAAAAAAAAAAAAGAGAGAGATTGGCTGTGATATGTAGAGTCCAAAACTAATACAATGAGTGAAATCCATGTATTTACAATGTTACTCACACTAGAAAAAAAACCCAAAACTTAAACTGTAATTTCAACAGCACAGGCGAACCAAACATGAGATATTTGTATTCTATTAACATCTCTAACTTTTCTGTGGTAGTAGGGTTAAAAGGAAGCTAACATTTGCTCTGTGTTTCTTCCCTGAATGGTGGCGGGGGTGTCTGTCATTTTGGCTTATTTTGGCTTATGACCATCCTTCACCTTGTAAGTGAGATTTATAAATCTTAGAATGAATTTTAAATCAGCACTGACATCTATTAAGTTTTCTTATTTAAAAAATGACCTGGGAGCTAGAGGTATAATAACAAGAAAAATAAATTAGCTTTACTCTTAGGACTACCAACACGCCTTCAGAAAGACTTCTGTTTTCAATACAAGATTACTTGTACAAAACCTCATATACTTCCCATTTGTGAGGTCACTGGCTTTTCATCCATGACTGCCCCATATTCTACTCTGGTAAGAAAAAGTCTCTCATTGACTTCCATTAATGCCAGAAATGTTTATAAGCAAGCTTTAACCAGACAAACTCCAAGCAGTCAAAGGAAATTTGAAAAAAGTATCCTCTAAAATGTAAGCTTCTGTTCGGTCATTGCTGTAAACACTCTAGGGGGGGTAAAAAGAAAGGACAGGTTTGCCATGAAAGACCTGACCACCCTAAAGCCATAGTAAAATCAGTTTTGATGAAGTACAAAGGGAATGAGTAAAGGGGAAAATCATTGTGAAATTTTTGTGAATAGATGATGATTTCCTTGAATACAGACCACTTGAGAGAACTCTAGCATCAGTGCAAGTTGTTAAAGTAAGTCATGTTGCTGACAACATTTTCAAAGGGTTGACTTCAGAACTAATGAACAATCTATAAAAGAGTCAATCAGTTCAATTGTTATCTAATGCAAAGTAATATATTGGATATATTAAAAGACAAAATCTTTTTCCTTTACTATACCACAATGCCAGAACTTTGCAACAACATTTTTTATGGTAATTTCAGTAGTTTTATTGTAGATCACACATTTCACTCATTGAATAAAGGAGTGTCTCTTAAAAGTAGAATTTATTTAAGAAAAAACCCCAGAAAATTAGACAGCAGTATTTGAACTTATGCACCATCTTATAAAACTTGAATGTTTTGTAGTGAAGCAAGAAGGACTGAACTGAAATTAGTAAATAATCAGATAATCAGTAAATAATCATTCTCTGAAGATCAGACTGTCATGTAAATGTAGCAGGTATTTTCCTCAAGATTGAGAGATATAATATTTTGCACCTTTTTTTGCCTTACCATAGCAGCAAATAATCATTATTTATTGGGGTTTTTTCCATTATAACCTTTTAACCTTTAAGCCTTCCACATTATTTTTTATCCTACCACAATTTAAAGAATTCCAAATAAATTTCCTGCATTAAATAAGGATATAAAATATTCAGAATATTCTTTCAAGGTAAAGCAATACATTTTATTTTAAATTTTCTCTCTTTATTTCCAATTCTTTCTTGTAAATAACTTTTCTATATGTGAAATATTTTTCAGATTAACTATGAACATTTTTTTACTCTCCAAGTAGTACATCTGAAAGCTTCAGAACATCCATTTCCTCACACTATCAAAAATACTGTTGAAAACAGTAATTTCCTGCAAAAGATATATATGTATTTTCATTCATATATATGTATATATATATATATATATATGTATATATGAAACATTTTCATTGTCAGGATAAATAATGACAAGAAAGGTGATCCTTTTCCTCTGCTCAGCCCATGCGTCCATCTGGATTTCTGAGTCTAGGCTTCCCAGTATCAGAGTAAGCTGGACATGTTGGAGCAAGTCTACTGAAGATCCAGAAAGATTGTCAAGGGCTTGGAGCATCTCTCACACAAGGAGAGGCTGAAAGAGTTGTGATTGTTCAGCCTGGAGCAAAAAAGGTTCAGAGGGACCTTATCAGTGTATAAAAATAACTGATGCCGTATTTCAAACTCAGCAACTCTGAGATTCTGTGATCTGATTGCTACGCATTGGTAAGCAAACATTCTGCTAATATAGGTGGTTATAAAAAAGGTCCTTCTTAATGACAAAAACAATGTTCTTCTTTGAGCAAGAATTTGACTTAAAAACGCCTTCCTCATTCTTTTCATCTTTAGCCAAACATACAAGTTTCCATAATCAAAAGGAATACCAAAATTCTGGTTTTTTTCTTGTTTCCTCTTGCATTTTTGTAAGCAAGCATAAGCCTTAATCTAAGTTGTTAGCTTCTTATCTTGAAACAACCATACCAACTTTTCTGAATATTCATAAAGGTCATTAAAGTTATTAATTACTAGATTATTTACTAGTAACCCAGTATTTCAACCTTATCTGTTAGTCATCTTCAGCTTTCTTCAGGAAATGAAAGCATAACAGAGTTTATAAATCTATAGTGATGTGTAGTAATGGCATTACTGCAATGCCTTCACCTTCTGCTGTCTTCACCTTAGAAGCCTTATGCACATAATTGAACGTATGAGATGTGGAAGAGATCTCCCAGAATCATTACCTTGGGTGAGGATGAGTGATACAGAGAAGTGGATATCTCCAGACAGCAATTAATTCCACCTAAGAACTTTAGGAGGGGATACATCATTTCTTGGAGATTTCCATCTCTTTCCACTTGCAATTAAAACTATTTTCTTGTTACTAAGTATATCAGCTTAGCAAAGTTATCTAATCTTATTAGACAAATTTTATGAACTTACATGAACTTGATATTACTCAGAAATGTCAACAATCTGACAAGGAGATTGAGAATTTCATACAGAGATGTCACTGTATACCTCTCATTGCTTTTTAATTCTGCCCTGTGGCCACCTGTGTGAAGGCTTCTAGAAAAGCCATTAGCAGCCAGTTAACACTGGCAACAGACCAGTGCAGGTATAGTCTGTTTCAAGTACACTAAGCACCATTTAAATCCCATTTCTACTTCTTGAATCAAGCCATGACACTGCAGAAGCTTCTTTTCTCCTTGTCTATTTTTTGATTCTAGTTCAGGAACATTCATACAATATTCTTCATAAAGCTGTTGTGCTCTTCAGTTTCTAGGAGCTACACTGTATGTCTGAATGTGTTCAGAAGTAAAAATCTGTATTTCAAAAGCAGCTACAGATTATGGAGGCAAAATCCTCTGGTATTTATACTGACATACTACTCTCAATATTATCTATTTGATGTTTAGCACATCTTACTAAGATACTGGAAACTGCATTCATTAGAGGCTGAACTATTCAGGCATTCATTATGTCTGTGAATTAGTGAATCATTCTGGATTGGACCCTTATTTATTTCTGAATAACATTAAAAACTACTGAACAGGAACCAAGTTGTAAGCTTTGATTATTCATATACTTCTAGTCAGCAAAGAGACATCATACCGTTTCCATTAATTCTATGACTGTAGTATTTCAAAGAGAGTATTAAAGAACAAATCCATTTTGTCTTTCTGATAAATACATTGGCCTCAGAATGAGTTCATATGGCACTCAGAAAGCTTCTTGCATTTTGAATATTTTCAAAAGTTCTCAGAGACCATTCATTTGATCTTAAAAATCTCACAACATACTGGACTGGGAGTTTTTACTTGGGGGAAAAAAATCACAAATACAATTTCTTCATTCTCTGATAAAGCAAGCACTGAAACTGTTGAGACTTATTTTCAGGATTAGAAACTAGCTGTCTTTGGTACTCCCCAACGTGGTTTGATCTCCTTGGCTTGAAACACTCAGTCTCTTTGTGTGTTTGCTGAAAATAGATTTGGCATAGTGGCTAGGTAATTTAGATGCTGCTCTACATGTTCTGAAATGTAAATTGGTTTTGGTTCAGAGACTCATGACAAAAGATGCTTCCCCACTAGCACCCCAGTGAAGAATTCCCACATGGATGTACATGAACTGTAAAGAAGATGGACTTGCATGTGGTCAATTGTCTATAGAAATTAGTATTCCTTCATCAGGGTATTCCAATGGACTAAGCTAACTGAACATGACACGTCACACACATGTAAATATCTTGTGCCAAAATGCCCCTTTTCTGACATAACTGTACTAAAATCTTTCTTAATCATTTACCCAGGACAAGAGCAAAAATTGATTTCATAGTAGCAATGGTCTTTAACTAAAGGTTGAACAAGAATACATTTAAAACCTCAGAGATGATGAAATGCATGGGAAGACTGTTGCATATTAGATTCTGTCCTTACTGCAGATGCCATTTTATTAATAGAAGCTATAATTCAGTGGGGAAAAAATAAAAGACTTTCATCTTGCAGCAACTTCCTGGCGGGTTTGAAAATATATCCTTGATTTGTCTTTGTGTTTTTCACAAAAGTACAAGAGACCAAGACAGTGGAGTTCTTATTGATTTTTTTTTTTTGCCGTTTGACAGAAGTGCTGAGTTTCAGTAGCTTTTTGCATACACCTTCAATTAATCATTCAGATAGATGGTGTCCAGCTGAATGTAACCTTACATCACTACATTTGTTCACTGTTTCCTGCCATATGACAGTATTTATCTGATTTGCAATAAAAGCAGTAAAAACAGGCATAGACCTCAGTGACAATAAAGAGAATCCCGAAAAAGATTAACTGCTGTATATGCAGTAGTGTTAAACGACATAACAAGCATCCAGCTCTATTTCATTAGCATTTCTATTCAAACCATATTTATTAGCTGCTTCTCTTAGCAACTGCATGAGTTACTGTCTCCAAGCAATTTGCTCTGTGTTGTACCATCTTGTTACTTATTACAGATGCTTCCTTACAGCATTACCATCAAAAAGGCAAAGTTTGCAGTGCAGCTCTAACACCAGTTAGATAGAAATGTGCTCATCTGTCTCATCAGTGTTGATGATATTAAGGAGTAAGGAGCCAATTCGATCTGACAGGAAACAGTTTTGACATGTATAGATATGGTGGATGGCCATGACATGGCCTGTGGTGGAAGCAGAAATCCTTTAAACCCTCTTTTCTGTCACAATCCACAAAATACTTCCAGCTCAGTCAAGGTGACAGTGGACACATGTGCTTTGTCAGCTCCTTCGAGGCGGTAAGAATTTTGGCCAAAATTGTCAGGAGGATAGCATTTTAAAAAGTAAATATGCCTAAAAATATCAAACTGAGTTTGCCAATTGTTGTCTTGAACCTCTGAATCCTAAAATATTATTCTGAATTCCTGTTCATATCAGGTAACCCTTCCTCTGCTGAATCACATTTCAACATCTTTTTGGCAAAATGTGAGTTTTTTACCAACTCATGCAGAGCTTACAAGTGTACAACAAATATTTTTATTTTAATGTGCTTGTTAGATAGGCAAGTCAGCTTATACCTGAGACTAATGTGTTACTAGACCAGTCACTAGCATGCAGACACTTGATGAGCCTATGCTGCCCAGACACCTTTTTGGGCAGAGGGAGGAATATTAGCTTTGGAACAAGGCTCTTGCTGAGTTCTACCTTTCAGTTATCTGCTTTCTTTTCTCAGTATTTTATATTGTTTCATACTGATATTTTTCTCTTTATTCCCTGAGCTAGTAACTAGAACCACCTCAAAAATTTCACTTCTGTCTTTTTTTTTTTTTTTTCTCATCATGCACATCTTCAGTGTAAGAACTCTACCACAGCTCAGCAATAACTTTTACCAAATTGGTAAAACCAAGCCAAGGTCATACAGTTGGGTTTCACAGAGCTGGGCCTTGGTCTGCAAATAGTTGGACCCACTGACTGTGGGTTACAGGAGGTAGATAATTACAACTGTGGGTGTTTGAGAGCTGATCATGAGGAGGGCTGGTTGCTTAAAAACACTTTACTCATCTTTTAGCCACTATGCCTGCATTTCCCTGAATCATTCGAGAGCTTCCGTTTCCCAGAAGAGCACTGAATATTTCAAGAGCAAGGTAATGTAATCCTTACTCGTATCTAAAGAGATCCATTTCAGCACCGGGATTTTCAAAGGAGACCAGGCAGAAATTAGAGACCTAATTAACTTGTTTTCAACATCTAGTTCCTTTAGCTTGCTTTTGAAATTCCATTCAGGTTTTTCAGCTATGGCAAATTAAAATAAATAACTAAAAACACTATAAAAATCCCAAGAACCTAAGGCTGGAGAAAATCTTTGAAATTCTTTGATATATTTTCTCACCTTTCAGAAAACTCATTTATTAATAACCTCTATACTCAAAACTATTTGGGGGGTTTTGTGTCCTATGTTTTCTTATTGGAAGGCTATGTTCCAGAGCCTGACTACTCTAAGAGTTGGGACATTTCTTTTAATTTCCCGCTAAATTTATTTCCAGCTGTTCACATCCATTTGTTCCTGTGACAACACTGGCGTTTCACTTCAATGGTCCTTTTCTCTCCTGTTGTTTACCCTGCTGATGTATTTATAGACTTCCTTCTCAGCTTTTGTTTCACAAAGCTAAACAAACAGAGCTTTTCTAACCTCCTGCTAAATATGCAACCTAGCCTTCATACCACCCAAATATTGCTTCTCTACATAAAACCTTTAGCTTCATAGCAAAACAAAAACCAAACCTGGAGACAACTTTCAGAGAGGAGAAATATAACTAATCTGTAATTTTTACAGAAGTAGTGCAATAAAAAGTAAAAAAGAAGTTACAATAAAAAATAATATTTCAGATGAATTGTAAGATATAGGTGGAAACATATTGCTCCCATGTAGAAACTAGTGTTAAAACTAAACTATATTTCACTAGCTTTTTGCTTCTTTCAATCATTTTCTTTATTATTATTATTATTTAAATGCAGACAGAATAGCCCAAGGGTAAACAATAATTTCTGACAGTAGTGTTCAAGGTGACTTTGAATGCTGACTCCTGCCTTGAAAATGGTGATCAGTTTAGCATTTATCTATATAGAGACTACCATTAAAAAATGTTTAACATATCTAAGCAGTGATCAGGATTGTTTCTCAAACCTGCATGTGGGAGAAGAGTTATTAATTTGGTGGCTGTGTGAGGATGGATGTGTGTGTGTGCAAGAGTGAAAGTGCAAAAATGTGAAATATGTAGGAAGTGACTGGTATCTCCAACCCTTAAGCTGACACTGATTTCTTTCAAGAGAAGCAGTATAAAAAGTTTTAATCAAAAGTGAGCATGGGAAGAAGTTTTTCTGAAAGCATATTCTGTGTAGTGAAGACTCAGGTTCTGTTGGTGCAAATGCTGTGTCTGCTTTTAAGAGTATAGTTTCTGAAGGTCAGTAAAATGAAAAGGAATTTGTTTTTAATTTTCTATTTCTGTCTAAACATTGTGTGCTCAGAGGACAGAACAATCTTTATGGCCTGGTGATGTCTTGCTATGAGTGTGGGAAATTGCTTTGAGTTTTCTCAAAGGGAGAAGCAAGCTGACTCCCAGGATCTGTGACAGAACAAAGACCTTGATTGTACTTGAAGACAGAGGTGCATCTAGCCACAGGATTTCATTGGGAATAATATCTTACTTTGTCTTGTAAGACCCCCACCATCTTCTCTCAACCCTGTCATATGATCGCCAGACAATTGAATGGGATAAGCATGCCATTTTGCTTTT
This sequence comes from Coloeus monedula, assembly GCF_965178545.1. Classification (NCBI taxonomy): domain Eukaryota; kingdom Metazoa; phylum Chordata; class Aves; order Passeriformes; family Corvidae; genus Coloeus; species Coloeus monedula. The sequence goes on from NC_138782.1 coordinate 56,299,902, forward strand.
GGGTTTGACCAATTATTTGCTCTCCAAAGAGGAGTTCAGATAGGCAGCTAATACATAAGTGGAGCCTTCGCCACACAATAAACAGAACATATCCTTAGTCAGGGAAACAGAGGCTCTTGTTAAATGGAGATGGCCAGTGGTGAATGGTGAGGCTCAGAAGAAAAAAATCTAAACCCTAGTCCATGTTTGCCTCTGCAGTGTTTTCTGCAGCTTCCATTGTATCCTTCTCTCTCTGTAGCCAAGTGACCTCTAAACCTTGCAAACAGCACACAGGGCTTTTTTTCTTCCTTTTCTGTGTCGACTATTATCCTTTCATCTTGAAAGGTCATTGGGTATCAGCTGAAGAAATGTACCACTTAGCTTTGAGTGTTCTCTCTGTTTGAAGTGATTTGCTTGTTTATTTTATAAATGGGAGTCTGTCCACAAACAAATTGAAAATTAGTTAATCGTCCTTTCCAGTCAACATACAGTAGGTGTTGTGTCATAGAAAAAACAGGTTAATCCCTAAAGCAGATTGAAATAATTCATCAGCCACATGCAGGGCTCAGTGGTCTGGCATGATGACGAGGCAGTTGGAGGTTCAGTACAAGCAGTTCCTTCAGGACTGGGTAGAAACTCATATTCAAAGCTTAGAAATACTTGCTAAAATGAGTTAGAGGGGGATTTTTTACCTGAAAGATCCTGTGCAGATCGTACACATATTTCAAGTATCATACTGCTAAATCTAGACAAGCTGGAAGAAGTAATTACATTTATCACTCATACAGGACAAGACATGATGGTGGAATCTGAAGTATTTGTTGTCGTGTTCCAGTCTTGAGGTGGAATCCCTTTCAAGTAATTTTTTTCAATTTAAAAAAGGTATTTTACATTATTTACATACAGGTGGTAAAGACACAATGAATTTGTACAAGAAAGATCAGTTTGTTATCAGCCCACATTTGTTACATCCAAGAATTTTCAAAGGAACCCTGGATTTCATGAAATCTGCAGGGAATGGGGGGGGTGGTTCTGATAATCCTTTGCAGTATAAACATGTTCCTATGTTTAATTAGCTTGTCATGTCAGTGAATTCAAAGAGCAGAAAAAAAATAAAGAAAATAAAACAGATAAAAGCTAAAGGGTTAGATATTTTATGGCCATATTTTAGACTAGTAAAAGCATGCATATCACTTCAGTAAGTGGTTGACATTGATTGCCTAGGTTAGGCCTGTGTCTGAAAAAGGAGGTGCAGAGCAAAAGCAACAGCTTATTCTCTTCTGGTGTGAATTGGAATAGTTATCCTACTCCTTTTCCCGTGTTGTTTACACCAACAGATTTATTATGAGTTCATCATATTTACTTCCTCTGAAATGGAAATTGAGCAAAAGAACACCCACAGCAAAATTGCAATGGACAGTTAAATTTATGAAATGTCAGAACAGGACTGTGAGAAGAAAGCAGCTGTGGAAAAGAAGTCATCAATATACCAAGGAGAAAAACATGAAATTTGCCTGGAGATGTGTGGACACTGGTAGCTGTCGAAGTAGGTAAAGTTATTTTCATCACCCATCTTTCCAACAGCTTTATCAAGGTAATTAAAAACCAACCAAGCAACAAATGCACATTGCTAGGAAATCCTAGCACTTCCTACTGTTTATCAGACATTTTTTTCCAGAACACTGTCACCACCACAGGTATTAGTTGCCAGAGTTTTCTGCAGACAGGGATAAAGTGGGCATATCTAAGGCAAGTCTTTAGAAGTGGTACTTGCCATGTGGAGGAGAGGTGACTTAATAGAAGGAAAGAATCATGCTGGAGTTAGTTCCCTCTGTGATCTCTATGTTTTATGGCTGAGTACAGTTTTTCAGTCTCCTGAAATGTCAGGCTTGGCATCTTTCAAAGCTCTAGGATCATTATGCTTTTCAGAGAATTGGAACCTACACACTGTGTGCAGGTTTACTGTGAAGGAATTAATCCTTCGTTTGATGACAAGCACTTAAGCGATTTTGAAGAAATATTGATGTTCCAGCTTGCCATGCTACACACTACAGAAAGCTAAAAAATACACTTTACTGGAAAGCTGCTGTGTTTACTAATCCCCATTTCATACTGCAACTCAGAGAACATGCAAGAAAAAAATGTCATTGACACTGTTTTTTATTATTCCCCTTTTTAGGGTACTGGAAATTAAGCATATCTAAGTGTAGGTATGACATCCTTGTCTATTATATAGGATAAATAAAAAAATTCCTTAAAATGGAGAAGAGTGTCCTCTACATCCCTGCTTTTGGTTTATGTTGTTCACAGAGCCAGAGAATAAAATATTTTTAATCAATTGAAGCATTCGTTTCACTCAAGCCTGCTGAGCAAAATGATGTATTTCACCAGAGACAAAATTATCCTTTAGAATGTTAGACAAATGTGCACTGTTTGCTGTGGCAGCCTGTTTATGGCCAAGAAAAGTAATGATATCTCCATGGAGGAAGAACATTTCCTTATATCTAACAGGTTTTTTCCATAAAAAAGAGCAATGACAGTGAAGTTGAACTCCTGCCTGTTTATTTTGATGAAGATTTATTTGTAATATCCATAACTGCTTTACGAAAAGGTAAACTTTATATTTTTTTTCTGTTTTTATTTCCTTGGAATGATAGCCATAATTTATATTATTTAGTATTAATGAGTTAGCTGCGTTATGAGGAAGTAGAAATATAAAGGAAATGCCAGGTGTTGCCCCAAGTAACCACCTACCTAGGTCGACAGAAAAATATGGCGTCAAGGAGTGATAGTTGCTCCAGTTTTGCCAGAGAAGAACCAAATTACAGATGATAATTTGCATTAATTTGCACAGTCTAGTCAGGTCATGATATGGTAGCAGGAATACATTGAAACAATGCATGACATAGTTTTACACGGGCTGCTCATTGTTGCCAGTTACCCAGGACCACAGAAGCAGGGAGTAGTAGTTATCTTTCAAATATCACTGTAGCATAAAGAAGACCAAAGGAATTTTAGCAATATATAACCTCTCATATTGGGAAAGAAGGATTTGTTGAAATTGAGACTTCAACTGAGAAACGGTCATTTCTGAAAAATGTATTTTGCATAAATAAATCATGACTTTTTACAGTTATTGAAGTACACATTTGACATTTTTCAAAAGGCAATATATTTTTTGTTATATTGTTTGGACAATTATGCTTGGAAATTAAGCTAATTTATAGCAAAATGCTTTGAAGATTGAAATTCAAATAAATAAAACTTTTCCTAGCTATTGGAATGGAACTCCATTTCAGTCATGAACTGAAAAAGATTTGCCTTCAGATTTTTTTAAATACTTACACTCCATTTGGATAGGTACAATCAATGAAGTATTTATTTATTCAGGTTAAAATAGATATAATAAATCCACCAGTCTTCCAATCTGCTCTTGTGACTGAGTAAATCAATTAACAAAAAAACCCTATTTATTTGTTCAAAAATCACTGTCTCTTAACTAAGCTATTTAAACTATTTATTCTGCTTGCAAGAATTCCTCCTTTTTTTTCTTTTTTTCATTTGCTTTTTTTCACTAATAGAAATACTGTATAGATTCTGGCATGCATCAAAATGGAGGAATTATAATGTAATGACAGATTCTTTCCTAAAAGTAATTTTAATGCGTGTGAAAGCAGGAAGAACCATCCCAAAAGATTTTTATTCACATAAAAATTCTGACTCAGCTGGCAGGCTCAATCACTTGTCATATTAGGAAGCTGCAACCTTATTTTTGGATACATATTCACATTTTAACTAAACTCACATAACCAACATTGTAATCTCTTATAAAGATTTCATTTTTAACATTTTCACTCTAGGGTGGGTCATAGCAGGGTGGAGAAGGCAATTCATTCCAAATTTGGCAATTTCATTCCAAACCTCTTGGCTTAAAAGGCATGTGGGTTTGAATTCAATGAATGTGTATAGTCAGAAGAATGTCACATTGTTAGAAGTTCTCCTAGACATGTCATGATTAAGAGAGATTTCAGTAGTCACCTACTGGAAAAGAAATTTGTATCCAAACAAATGCAATGTAGGGATTGGCAGAACAATCCTCTTGGCATCCTTAGACATGCTTCCTGATTACTGTACAAGACAGATTGAGAAATGAACAGTTGAATGTTTTTTGTAACTTTCACAACAAATAATAGATTTTTTCTGCAGAAAAATTTGCTTTTGATAAAAAGGCATTTTCTGTCAGAAAATCCTCTAATGGCAATTTCCTGTCCCATCTCTACCTCTCAGACACATTAGTGAGACAGTCTAACAAGGACTGGAGAATGCCAATGCCACTGCTCAGAAATGATCCAGGACCAGCAGAACCAGTCTGAGGTTGCTCTGCCATGTCCAAGCACAGCTGCTGGCGCCAGGTCCTGTACGGCAGGACAACTACATGGCTCTCCTGAGAACCACTGCAGGATGTATTTCCCACTCACTCTATAGAATGGGTGTGGTCAGGAAAGAGGAAACATCTACCGCAGGGAGTTAAAAAGAACTGAGAAACTAGGATAAATGATGCAAAGCTAGAAAAGCTGTGCAAAGTTATTACTGCACAAGAACATAGCTAGGTCGTCAATGAGTATATTTAGTCTGAGTATTAGAGGCTTTAAGAGGACTGAGGTTTTGAAACAGTCTTTCTGCAGGACCTTCCAGAAAAGTAACTTTGTTTAAGATCAGTACTATAGATTTATGAACACAGCTAGTTCACTATCATAGTAAGGGAAGGAGCTCTGGCCCAAGAGTTTCCTGGAGGCCCCAGGGTGCATCTCTCCAGTGGAGGTATTACGGTCAGAAGCCAAGTGGGTAGGAATCCAGCTATAAGTAAGGTCTACAAATCATGTGATGGTGTTTTCCTAAATTTATAACATTTTGGCCATCAAATTGTGAAGGAATAATAAAGTTAGTGGACAAAACATGAAAAATTACTAGCTAGTTTGATGAAAGACAGATTCACCGCTCTTCAAGACAAAGCAGAGGTCAGTTGGACCTGTAGAAGGAAGACATAAAGGAAGACATTATTAATATTTGGGTGCCCTCAATCCAAAGAAAAAAACCTTAAAATACTATGACTGGTAAAATGTCCAAGGATTTTGCACCATTGTAACACTACCAATAACATTGTGTAAGACAGCTAAGCTTAAATATTAAAACAATAGCCAAAGCAAAGAGAGGTCTCTAGTATAGTTGCACAAGCAGGAAGAAGAAAAACATGCTCAAGCAGTAAAATATGCCAGAGCAGAGCTAAGGATGGGGAACATGCAGGAAAGGCGTCTGTTGAAACCAGAATTCTGCAGAATAAGATAAGCCAGCCTACATCCTGATCCCCAAAAATAAGTTGTCAAAACTAGATGAGATCACCTCATTTCTTTCAGGGAATTGGACAGAGCAATGAGAAAAGAAAGATGGGGAGGAAAGAAAATGCAGCTGTCCTCCCCTGGGAAAAACCTTGGCTGACTGATCTTGGTCAAGTGAAGGACAGCCCCCAGTGCCAACTAAAACCACATCAATTCCAGGGTACTGCAGACTCATAGCTGGTTTAGGTTAAGATTGTTAAGGTCTCAGTATTTTGCATATGCAATGGTAACGACTGTCAGTGTTTAAACAGCCATTGACAACACAATGTTCATTGTTAACAAGTGTAAATCCAGAAAAGTGTCATCCTAAAATTTTAAACTGGTCTGACTTGCTGGTCTTCTAAACACTCCTATCATAGCAAAATCCAATTGCCCAACTGATACCTATGGATTTTCTTATACCTAGTTGTGACACAGTTAAAAAGCTTTTTTGCTTTTAATATTTGTGTGGGAATTTATATCAAAATTTTTTACAAATCATCTAATCTAATAGAGTGTGTTCCCATTAAAGAGGTAGTTTCACTTTTAAAATCAGGGGAAATTGAATTGCCCAAGGTTAAGTGTGCATAAATCATCAATTCAATTTCTGGTGGTCTTTCTTCCCTGTTTTATCTTCCCATTAATATTTTTTTTTTCTGAAGCTTTCTGAAAAACTCAAATCTGTGTTGATGTAAGATAGACAGTTGTAGCTGTGTTATAAAATAATTATTTCCTTGGGAAATATAAAAACAACTCACCAAAGCTATTCTAAACCTGGTTTTATGAACCTGATTCTCTGTTCAAGTACTTTGCTAACTCTGTTAAATTCTGGGAGCTATGTAATCTATATTTCTGACCCTACAAGCTTAAAAATCCATTTTAGTGTGGCATAGCTAATGTTTCCTATCTAAGAGAAGTCATTAACCAAAGCTAGTGTGTTAGATTGATATTTCAGGATGCATTTTGGGTTCAAGAACTGTCTCTCAATAAAAATGGCAAGGAAAGTAGTTGCAGAGAATTTTTAAAGAAGAATACAGGCAAATGATTCCTGAACTATTTTGTGTGCTATATTTTGGAAACAAATTATGTAAATTAAAAAGAGAATATACAGATTGGTCTTCTAGACACATGCTAAAAACTGAATTGATTAAATTTACAGGAAAACGGCAAAATGTACAACAGTGTTCTCATTATTTTTTGTCCCTCTTAATTCTCATATGCCAGGAAATTGATGAGGTCACACTCAAACTAAACTGCATGTGGTGCAAGATTTCTATACTAAATTATGAGACAGCCATGACAGTAATAGTATTTTACTTTAATTTTATAGCATCATGAAAATGCTGTGATCAGGATCAGAACTCATTGTACCAAGTTACACACACAATAAAAATTATTATTTCTTCTCCACAGAAGAAATAATAAGACACCAATGAATAATTACTCAGACGTTTTGTGTTATTTACTTTGGAATGCACTTTAGGAAGGCAGTAGGGGAAGAGGAGAATTCACCAGCATATCAGGGAGGGGATAGAGGGATAAATTTTGCAGGACTAGAGGAAGGCTATTATCACCAGGAATCTCTGGCAAGTGTAGGAGAAAAAGCTTTTGGGCGTTGTGGGAAAGAAAAGAAGAAGAATGACTGAAGAAAGAACAAGAACAAAGAAGTTAGAAAATTAGCTGTTCGGTAAATTTTATTGTCAAATGTATAGCCGTAGGATTTATGAAGTGCACAGTCATTCTGAAGACAGGGTGATTAATTTTCTCATGGGTTTCTCTATGATGTCTAAATAGCAATATCAGAGTGCATCACCAAAATTATTTAATCTTCATAGCACTCTAGTGACATGAAGAGATGGTATAATTCCCAATTTTATAGGTACTAGAAAGAGACAAAGAGGTCAAGTGCACTCATGGATTTTTAGAGTCCAAGTTGAGGGCATAGAATCTGATTTTCCAGCATGCATTACAGAACATTTAAAGGTTCAAAGCACTTTTGTGTGAGATCCATGAAAGTTGAACACTTCTGCAGACCAGACCCCATGATCTCAGGTCAAGCCCAGAATATGATGAATGAACAGTTACTGACTACTCATGAGAGGATGCTTAAACTCATGCAGAAATTCTTTATCAGATAAGGATAATTTTGTACAGTGATACTCAGTTTAAAAATGGAGCCATTCCTTTTTCTTTTCCCTTTCCTTGACTGATCATTCATCCCAGTCTCATCTTCCACAGCAAATAAAAATTAAAAAAGCCTTCCCCTTTTACAATCTGATCCATCTTGCATAATGAATAAGCTTTACATCCAAAGCAAAAGTATCTTGACCACACATAAATATGCACGCATTTCCATGATTCCAAATAATAGTTTTTGCACATCATCTTCAGTTAAAATGTCTGTCTCCTTGTCCAAGCTAGAAGAAAACAGGTCTGAATATTTTAAAAATCCCTGCAGAATAAAAACGTCCAGATGCCTCCCAACCCAAACCATGCTTTATTGAACAGGTCCCACATGGCTGGAGAGACAGTAGTCACAACCAGCTATTGTATTTTGCACATTTTGCTTTTTACCTTCCTAAGAATCTGTTTATTTATATATATATATATATATAGCTTCTTTGATTTGTCTCATTATCACCATATCAAAAACATCTTACAACTCCAGTGGTGTTTTCTAGAGTCTCTGCTATCTGGTTTTCATTACTAGTGTGTTGTACCTCTTTGCTGCCAGTTTAACTCACTGGAATACCTGCTCAGCTCCAAACTATTTGAAGGGCCATTCATACAAGAATTTCACAGATGGGTAATTCAAGAAAAACTGTCATAATTATAAGTAATTTATTAACTCATGCATCCCACTCTGCCTTCCAATAACTGTTTGTACTGGGTGAAAGTCCCTAGCACATAGTTAGGACTGGTAGTACTTGAAAAATAGAGATGGACTTGAAAAATTAGAAGTTTTCTGTTCCTTTGCTCCCAGGCCTGGGAGGTTAAATAATGACATCTTAACGAACTGTTTTTAAAATTCTAGAAATAAAGTTGGAATCCCAGGGGGAGTTCTACAATATGTGTAAATGTGGCACAGATTTTCCAGTGTTGAATAGGTTTTAAAAATCACTCAATTCTCAGTACCTGATCTACTGCATACTAAATATGACTCATGCACTATTTAGTAATGGACTGCCCCACTTTATTTATCTATCACAATAGTAATCTGAAATATTGCTGTGTGGGAAACTACAAACAATTCCTGATTTTCTGATAGCAATTACCTGAGAAGTTTCTTTTTGCTGTTTCACTATTAAGAGCACTTGGAAAGTGATTATTTGGAGATTGCTGTATAGGATCTTCCAGGTGAGCATGGCTTTCTGGATGTAATAGTTCATATTTATTTGACAGGAGTCCTTTTAAAAATATTGCTATGATTTTTGTTTTTACTAAAATTGAGAAAAGTGTCCACAAACAAGTTCTGGGTTTTTGAAAAATTACTTCAAATAATGGATACACCCAGTCAGCCACTTCTCTTCACCAAATCAGCAGGGAAGAACCTTCCCTTACATAGTTAAGAGTAAAGCACTGATATTTCCTTCCTCAAAGCAAGGTGGGATGAAAGGATCTCACCCATATGTTGGCAAATGCAACATTATGGGCAATTTCAGAGCCCATACTTTTGTCAGGGGCTTTTATTTGTCTATCATGCCAAGCTGTGAAAGCTTCTACTTTATTGAATACTCTACAACATCAAGCTGCTATCCTACATTTTGCCATTTGACAGTGAGGAAGGGCAGGTTGCTTCAAATCTATGTAGTGCTGAGCTTTTGTGCTTGAGCCATTAATGCTGTAGGAAAGCATGTCTGTTGCCAGAGCCTATAGTATCACACATCACTGAATGGACACAGAGAAGCATTTACTTAATGCAATAGCATTGTTGGGTACAGCAATTCTGTAGGACAAAACATCCATCTCTGCGAGGAACTTGCTAGTGTAGGGTTGAATAGACCAACCTCCTGAAACTACTGGAAACAGTTTACAGAACTATTATGTGGTAACATACATAAATTTCAGATTGGTCTAAAGCATGGGAAAAAGAGTGCAAGACTGTGATTGTAAATGAAAAAAAAAATTCCAGGGAATAAGCTGCATTTGTCAGTATGGTTAAAATAAGATTGCAGAAAAACTTAAAACATTGCCTGATGGAAATAGCTGGTTTTCAGGGAAATCAGGTTCTTTTACTGGCTCTCACATTGCCTACACTTTACCTTGGATAACTTGTGCTTCATTCCTCTGGAAAAAAAAAAAAAGGCAAAACAAAAGGAGAAAGTTCTTTTAGGTCCGCTGATTGACAATAATACTTGGGAATGAGGAATATTCCTAATGTTTATTGATACAACTCATAATCATCTTCCTTTGCTTACAGGGTTAAGTTAGAATGAGCTCATGTTCTTCATATAAGTCCTTACAGGCATGACATTTTTATACCAGCACATAAGCACTTCCCCCCACCCCCCAAAGGTATTTCATCCATATGCTCCTCTTAAAAACCTTCCACTTTCTAAAAATATTGCTGAAAATGGTGATTCTAATAAAATACATTAAAAAATATTGAAGTCAGCTGAAATATTTTAAGTAAATCTTCTTTCAAAGACAAGAAAGCCAAATAAGAAAAATAAATATTTTGACCTTCTGTTTGCCTTCAACCAGCCCAATGAAACATAATATAACAGTTAATAACAACTGACATGATCTCTTACAAAACAGATTCAGGCTGTTTACTCATTCCCTTTCCCTTCTTTGCCTTTGGCTAAATGGAAGAAGTGATGTATAGAAAAGACAGTGTGTAAAATGACTTTAAAATGGTTAAAGTTCTCATTATTTCAGCCTTTAATTTTTTAGTTTACAAACAAAAAATTTTATCTTTTTTAATTGCTGTTAATGCTTGTGCTGACTGCATTCTGAGACAAGCTACATTCTTGCCTTCTCTCACATTATGGTAATAAATATATGCAGGACAAACATTACCCTCAATTATAGATGTGCATAAATGACAACCTAATTTGAAAACTAGGAGGTCACACAAATTGCAGTCAGTGAATATTTTTGCACTGTTGAATCTTTGTCACTGTATTAATATAGACAAAAGAAACAACCTGGTTCCAAGGATGACAGGTGAACATGAAGCCTTAACTGTGCAAACAGTAGATGAATTTCTCAGCTTGCTGATGGAACAAGAAAAAAACTTTTAAAAACATAAATTACATTAATCTAAAAAAACCCTAAATCCTCAAAAGAAAAAAAAATCAGCATTCTTTTGATTGCCATATCATTTTTTTTAACCGAAAGTTAAAATTTTTGGGCATAGAATTCTCACAGAATAAGTGCTGACAGTTCTAAGTAAGAAAGGAAAAACATTAGTTGTATGTAAAGCTTACAGCATAAAATTATAACATTTTTTAATGTTTTTTCAGCCTTTCTTTGTTAAAACTGTGGCTAAAGTTGCATTAAATTCAGAGATGATTTTGGTATTACTAAGCCTATTGCAGGGTTTTTTTGAGAAATAAAATAAATAAAATAATGCAGAGAATCTCCAAATTTTCTCCACTATCTACTGGTCAGATACCCAAATCTACCTTGAACTGAAGACCTGGACCCATACTGAAGCAATACCAAAAGGCTGAACTCAAAGAAAATGATAAAGATGTAAAATAAATAATACTCTGTGCATTTGGAAACACATCCAGCTTTCACCTGATGTATCCTGAAGTAAATGTGTGATTCTCATATATATAACTGCCTGTACCATCATCTCGAGTCTTGAAAAGCAAGTCCTTTGGAGGAATGGTACCCCCAGTTACCTGTCCAAAAACCAGAAGCAAGAGAGTTTTCGCGGGGTTTGTTTGTTCTTAAATGTAGATCACAGAGGCATGTCAAGCTTCTTAGGCAGCTTAACAGAGTTGTCAATATTCAAACTAGCCAGTTGATTGGTTCTGTCGGGTCTAGACAAAGCTGTCTGCAGCCCCTTGTAAAAAAATCACTTCCATGGCTGGTAGAGTTCTCCTTAACTAAAACTCAAGCTGTGCTAAACCACAACGGGGACACTTCCCTTTTGAGAGCTCTATAATGAACAAATTAATTCTCTGAACTATTACTGCTTGACCATTTTTTCTAGGACATCATATATAGTTCATTAAGGGAACGACTGAATTCTGTAAACTGAACATAAGATTATGAAGAAAACCAAGCAGGAAAACAATTCAAACCATCCCAAAGAATCAAATTGCACTAGAGGAGGCTGGCTGCACTATTTGGAGATAAGAATGAAAATGCTACCAAAGTTAAAAGTGTCCTAAACATTTTTTACCACAAAGAAGAGAAGGGCAATGATCTGACACTTTTGTTGTTCAAAATGTTTAGTACAAGGCCCTGAAAGCTTTTTACTTCTGGAATCTGATTCTCTGTCCTGTTTTGTACCAGGTAACAAAAAATGCAATTTGAAAGTCTGTCCTCCCTTCCACTGCCACTGACATACCTGAACTACACCAAATCACAAAGAAACACAGAGAAGAAAAGTCATTGTGATTTGCTCTTCATTACAGACTGTTCCTGGAGCCTGTGAGCTCCTGACAAGTTTCAAGGAGAGTGTGTGATGCATACACAACACTGCCTGCAATTTCCCATACTAAGAAACTTGTATGTCTCTTAGAAGAAGAAATGTCTTTCACTTTTCATCTGTTATTAATTCAGTGTGCTTCTCTGTAAAGATATTTGTATCCCATCCATATTACATGGAAATTCCTAGAAGGAAACCATCTGATTTATTTCAGGCCATTTTTAATATACAGTACTGCCTAATATGAAAACAAGATTTCCTAAGCCAAATTTGACTACTATATACTGAAGTCAGGCTGAAGTCAGCTGAAATATTTTAAGTGAGTCTTCTTTCAGAGATAAGAAAGTCAACATGAGCACGGAACATGAATCAAACTCTCTTTGCATGACACATGGCTGGAATAGTCAATAAACTTCTGATTCAGCAACAAAGTTGAATGCAATAACAATTTAGCAGACAATCTGGAAATACCTTTAAATGAGGGAGGGATAGAGTTAATTTATTTTTCTCAAATAAGGAGATAAGAACTAAGTGGTTATGTACTTTCAGAACTTATAAAATAAAGTGTTGGCTCTGATTGAATTAATTTTAGATTCAGCTAAGGGTAAGCTTACAGCAGAAGCTATCTCCTTTCGTAATATTCAAACTGCTGTTTTTTCCTTTTTGAATGCAACAGGAAGCCTAGTGTTTGCATATGATTCCTAATTTGAACACAATTTATAAAAAGTATCCTTCAACTTTGACATGGGAACAAGCAAATTAACTAGTTTTAAGCACTACGTTTTGGTTTAAAGTTTACCATTGAATAGACCATTTCCTTTAGCAATTTTATTGTAAATAGCATTAGACTTATTTCTTAAGACACTTTACGTCACTCCATTTGCGCAACTTAGGTGATGCCTCAGATGAAAAAAGAAACATTAATATGGCAAGAAAACTAATGAAAAGAAGAAATTAAAGAGTATAAAAATTAGGCCACATACATTTTTGACATGCAATCTTCAGTCTTGCACTTCATCAGAATTCCTGTTACATTAACTTGGCTTTCTTTATGCACCATGTGTCTACTCTGCTTTTTATGTACTCAGCCTATTTAATGTAAAACTTTCATTATTACTGAGTTTGATTAATGCTATTTTTTGAATCCCTTAGTCATAGGTATAGGTGCTGTTCCATCTCAGTATATAAGGATTAGATAGACCATCATTAGCATTTGTTAAGCACTGTCCCACCTAAGTAGAACTCTCTCTGTCCCCCCACACACACTTTCCACCCGGTTGCTTTGAGACAGTCAATCATTCCTCCCATCTACTACAGTACTGGTGTAAAAAAAATGTGAAATATTTTATTAAGACAGGAAGTAAAGCTGCATTTTCACATTCACTCTGCCTAGTGTATCTGCAACTAATGGTGACAGACAAAAATAATTTGGTCTCTGTATCTCATTTGCTGTTCAATTCAAAAAACTAAAATATAACAATTTCTACAGCCCCATAAGATCATGGAATATATTTTCACTCATATTCCTTCTGGTAATAAATTGCCTGTTTGACAGGTCTCCATCCCATCCATGACATTTATAGTGGTTAGACTATTAAAACACTAGTTTTATTCAGGTCACACAAGACTGAGTAGTGTCAGTGTCTGCATACTGCATTAATAATGTCAGCAATAACACAAGTAGTGCTAGAAAAGTAGACGAATCCACTCCAGAAATAGCACTCCCCTATTATGTATTTATTTTATCCAATAAGAGATTTTGCTTAAAAGAACCCCAAAACAACCCAGCACCCCCATCTCTTGAGTACAAGGGGATTCAAGCAATTTAAGATAAAATCCTTCTGACATAAAAAAAATCTCCAATCTATAAGCCTTGATCACTAGTTTGAACCTTTGTAACATGGTTACAATGTTACAACCCCAAACGTTTTGTATTTCTGTAAGGTTTTAACTTTTGTTTTTTCCATTTATGCAAACACTACTTGTACTAAGAGTTCCCTTGAAGTGCTGTGCATAACGCCACTCTGGCAGGAGCATGCAGATCCACAGATATCCAGCTCTATCTGTGTCATACAGGTGCTCCAGTAAAGAACGCTTCAGTTGTTTTAACAAAAACAGCTTTTCCATATTTGTGACAGAGCACTCAAATGGAAGAACTGATGGAAATACATATTGTGCTCCCAGGAAAGATGAGGACATACAGTTAATATAAAAAACCCACAGTTTTCTAAATAAATATATATTATCTAACTTCTACATATTTGCAAAAGTCCTGCATTTTTCAAGCATCATAATATCCTTACAACCTTCCACAACAAAAGAAGCAGGACCTTAAAAAATATTAAGTATCTGAAAATGCATCATGGTTAGCGCGCTACAAGATCTGCACTGGACCTGCAGTTGAGTTATGAGCAGAACAAAAAACTGACATGAATATGACATAACAGGACAGCATAACCTCTTTCTCTGCACATATTTACATATTTTTCCATTAATCCTTCTTTATTTCTTTTTTTTTTTTTTTTAACCCAGGTACAAGATTAGTCTGTATTAGTTTGCTGTCACATGGGAATAGTTGCGAGCTTCCATACAAAGCAATGCATGTCCATATTATGAGGTATATGAGTATTTTAGATAGTCTGATCAGGTTAGATGGCTATGAGAAGCTGAGGCAGCTCACAGTCTAGATTTGAAAGACAGGATGAGGAATAGGGCTACTATGAAGGAGATGATGAAGAGACGCACAAAAAAATTACACAAGTCTGTAACATCCTGGCCTGCAGCACAAGTATTGTGGTCAGCAGGACCAGCACAGTGATTGTCCCTCCTGTACTCAGCACCGGTGAGGCCACACCTTGAGTGCTGGGTCCAGTTCTGAGCCCGTCACTACAAGAAGGACATTGAGGTGCTGGGGTGTGTCCAGAGAAGGGACATGGAGCTGGTGAATGGTCTGGAGCACGGGTCTGATGAGGAGCGGCTGAGGAAGCTGGGGATGTTTAGCCTGGAGGAAAGGAGGCTGTGGGAGACCTAATCACTCTCTACAACTCCCTGAAAGGAGGGTGTAGGCAGGTGGGGGTCATCTCTTCTCCCAGGGAGCTAGTAACAGGGCAAGAGAGAAAGTCTTCAAGCTGTGCTAGGAGAGGTTTAGATTCATTATTAGGAAAAATGTCCTCACCGAGAGTTTTCATGCACTAGGAAGTGTTTGAGTCACTATCCCTGGAATTATTTAAAAGACAGGTAGTTGTAGCACTTAGGGAAATGATTTCATGGTGGATTTGTCAGTGCTGGGTTAATGGTTGAACTGGATAATTTAAAAAGTTTTTTTCATGTGAACAATTTTATGATTCTAAATTTGGGTCAAGAGTCTTATTCTTATCATCTTCAAACTCCTTTTTCTCTGTATCCTTATTTAGAAGTGTTCAACACTGTAGTAATTACTGTTTCTTAAGTCCACAGTCTGTGCCTTTTGTCTGTAGTTGCTTAAGTTCCATAGTCCTTGTTGTTGATATTATTATAAATTTTTATTTCAAATATAAATAGGAAAATTACCATATTCTTCCAGGTTTGTGACTTATTGTTTGGGATACTGGAATTTCCAGGTTCTGATTTCAGCACCATCTGCCTGTTTAATGGCTGGAAAAAGGGAATGATGGCTCCTTTTGAGATCAGCAACCCCTTTGAGTCTACAAAAGAAACTGCCTTGGCCCCACCAAAAGTAAAATTTCAGCTTCCCACTCAGCAATGCTCCAGCACACAGGTTGCCAGTATTGCCTCATGCCTCCTGCAAGGCTGGTGCAAACAAACAGCTCCTTTGCAGAAGGTGTCTTGTGCCTGAAGACCTGCATCTCCACGTGAGGGAGCTACAGGAGGAAGTAAATAGGCTATGTAGTGTTTGGGTGTTTGGGGAATGAGCAAGACTGGTTGTTTTCAGAGATGCTACAGTCTCAAGACCCTCAGGAGTTTTAAACATCAGTTGTAGCTGAGAAGCTGGTGGACTCAGAACCCCGCAAGGCAATTAGTCAAGGGTCTGTTGAAGACAAAAGCTGAAAGTGAGTCACCGCATGTACAAGGAGCAAGGTCACTCCTCATTCTGAAAATGTAGTAAGTAGGACTGGCACCTTCTGCAACAGGTATGAGGCCCTGGAACCAGAAGTCCAGACAACTGATGAGGTGGGAAAAGGCCCTTCTGGGGTAGAGGGGCCTCCTAAAGCAACACCATCTGTACCCCATATCATGACCTCCTCTGTTAAGAGGAAAAGAGTAGTTCTAAAAGGTGACTCCCTTCTAAGGGGAATGAAGAGCCCAACATACAGACTGGACTCAGGTCACAGGGAAGTCTGCTGTTTCCCGAGGGCTTGGGTAAGGCACTGTGTGAGTCACCACAGGCAGGCAGGTAGAAAAACCACAAAACCATGGCTGAAATGCAAAGAGCAAGTTTATTCCATTACCTCTCAAACTGGAAGATCCTGAAGCAATACCCAGGGCAGAGACACACCAGCCAGAATGTGGGCTCCGTTAAGATCTATTCTGACAGAGCTGTGGGGCTGCTGTTTGCAGCAATTTAAAAAAGGTCTGCACATGTGTAGCTTGCCACCATAGTATGAACTTCCTTGTGCTCTTTAGGATCTCTGAGCTTTGATCTTTCTTCCAAAATAGGGAGCTCAGGCATGTCTGTGAGAGTGCCTCCCAGTCTCCATGAACACCTATGTTATCTCTACACAGAGATTCTACTTCTCAAAACAGGCAGAGGATAAACAGGAGGAGGCACAATATGTGGGGTTTCCCACACTGTTATTTTCCAGACCTCAGCATTCCCAGCCACAAAGTCACTTTAACGAGTCTATAATCCTCCTCTCCATTCTGCCACTTTTAACACTTTCCTCCGATCAGGGGCATTACTGGAAAACTCCACACTAGTAAGGAGTGATTACTATTTGTTATTGTTTGTTCAAGAGAGCAGTGACAAAATAACAAAGAGAAGTCCAATAGTAATCAAAAGAGACTTCAGGGACTCGGGATGATTGGTTGAAGGATAAGAAGCGCTGGTAGTGATTTCCGGGATCCTTCTGGTAACAAGGGGTAATATTGATAGGAATAGGCAGATCCATCAGGTCTATGTGTGGCTCTGAGGCTGGTGTAACTAGAAAAATTTTGGGTTTCTTGACCATGGAATGATCTATTCAACACCCAGTCTACTGAAACCTGATGGGATGCACTTTTCTCAGGGGGGGAAAAAGAATTCAAGCACAGTAGCTATTGGGCCTCCGTGACAAAGTGTTAATCTAACTTGGAAGAGGGAAAGGGAAAACACCAGGCTCATGGGTTGGGAACAAAGGGTTACAGGGAATGGGGTGACATCAGGCTGGTGACCTGTCACCAGTGGGATTTCACAGGGCTCCATCCTTGGCCCAGTTCTCTTCAACATCTTCATTAATGACTTGGATACAGGACTTGAAGGGATACTAAGCAAGTTTGTTGACAACACTAAATTGGGAGGAGCTATCAACTCCCTCAAGGGCATAGAGGCCCAACAGAGAAACCTCTACAAATTACAGTGATGTACAATCACCAACTGTATGAAGTTTAACAAGGGGAAGTGCTGGATTCTGCACCTGGGATGGGGCATGGCTGGTTGTGTTTATAGACTGGGGAATGAGACGCTGGACAGCAGTGCCACAGAAAGGGGCCTGGGGGTCCTGGTTGATGGCAGGTTGAACATGAGTCAGCAGTGCCCCAGCAGACAGGAGAGACAATTGTGTCCTGGGGTGCATCAGACACAACATTTCCAGCTGGGCAAAGGAGGGAATTGCCCTGCTCTTCTCTGCACTTTCAGGCACATGGTGTGATTTTTGGAGTGTCCTCCTCAGGGCCAGGAGTTGGACTTGGTGATCCTGATGAGTCCCTTCCAACTCAGTATATCCTATGATTCTCTGATTCTATGGACTTGATTTTCTTTTCAAAGACTGCTTTTTCCCTTTGTTTTCTTTTTTAAGTATCATTTATTCATTTTGCAAGAAAGCCTAGTCCAGAGCTCTCATTCAAAAAACCCTAGCTCTAAGTTTAACTCCTCATAAAAATTAGTCACCATTTGGATCTTCATTTTGCAGATAGTAACTACCTTCTGTCTTCTAAATTGCATATTTTCTAAAAATATTTAATGCTATGAAGATTAACTTTCCCCATCTAATAAGATGAATATTCTATAAAAATATGATCACACATTTTTAGTCGTTACTGGCTGGCATTTTGCTGGTAGTGAAATGCTTAAAGTCTCTTTCTTTCTCTTAATGCTAGAATAAAGTTAATAAACAACCAGTGACATAGAGTGTAGCTTCTGAAGCTAAACTTCTAAGTAATCTTAAAAGGAAGGAGGAAAATTGTTCCTGACAAGCTGAAATTACATTATAAAGCCTCCCACATTTTGAAGAGCCATGACTTGTCTCAGGCATGAAGCTTATTTCAGTGTTTAACAAAACTTGTTTATAAAGAAAATATCTCCCCTAATATCAGTTTTCCAAAAGCATGCCCTTTAACCCCTGCTTTTTGTTTCTATTCATTGTTGGCATGGAGACAAAGAGGCACTCCACTAGATTGATCAATGCATGGTAACATCAACACAACATTTTCAGTCAGGTTCCCAGGAGCCTTCCTCCTGAATCTGTCATTTTGATTCAGATAACTAAATCAGGCTAAGCACTGCAATGATAACGGATGACTTGCCTCATTAGCTGTCTCCTGCTGCTTTACTCTGTCAGGAAGCACCACAGTGGCTGTCTGGAGTTCCTGTGAGAGACAACTTGTTTCCCGTATAATATTTCAGTATAGATATGCTTTTCTCATTTCTATCCACTCTTTTGTATATACTCATGTACATAGAGAGACAAATGCAAGCAGTGTTTAATGGACATTTCATTAAGAGGAAACAGAGTTGAAAAATTCTTTATCAAGGTCCAAAATTTAATCATATAAAAATATACATTTCATAGCATCCTGATAATACCGTTATATTCTTTTATATTCACTGTCTCAAACTCTGTTTCCTTTAAAATGGATTCTCTTTTGTTAAGGCACTTTGCTTATCTGAACATTCAATGAATCAATTACCCTAATTGCACTAACATACAATAATTAAAATCTTAAGAATCATTCCTAGATGAGTAGTTTGAATTTTAAATATGCTGTTGAAAAAATAAACTGCATAAAATAAAACCTGTGAATGACAGAACAGATTTTCAGTTGTAGCTATTAAAAAGACCATAGGCATATCCCAGTATAAATACCAGTTCAGGTAAAGAAAATGAATCAGAGTGTCTATTTAGCCAAGTTGCAAATGCACACTTGAAGGTAGTAGTAGCTGCAATTTTTTCTTGTCAACTGTGCTTATGGGCAGGTGTTTAAATACAGAAAAAAAAAAAAAGACTACATTTATTAAATAAGTCACAAACCCTGGTCTTCTAACATGTACTATCACTACTTTATTCTTCATATATTTGCATGATATACTGACCACAAACTAATCCAAATTAGTGAAGTGAGAATATGCTAAAATCACATAAGTCCCTGTCACATCTCTGGTTGAAAATAAACAACTTCCTTCGAATTTCAAAGGCAGAGATTTATTTTATTAACAGAGAAGTCTTGTCCTGGCATTGAAATAATACTATTCTGTGAGTGTCAGCTAAGCATCTCAACAACCCTGAGCTGGCAAGTTGGTTATACAAGAAATGAGAAAATGGTGGCATTAGCCATTTAACTCCCCTCCCTCACATGTCAGCTTTTAAACTCCAACAAAGAGGTTCAATAAAATATTTAAGCTGGGTTGGTGAAACCCAGTTTCTTTTCAATATTCAGTCATGGGGTGCTTGCACATTCTTGTCATGGCACCTGGGTTAGATTGACTGGTCAGATTCAAAGGGTTACACTGCAGCATTTGGAGGGCTCTGTCCTTGCCTGCCAGAGCACTCACAGAATTCTCAGTCACCTGAGTAAGTATGAGCCAGAAATGGATAAGGGAGTCCCTGAGTTTCTCTTCCATTGCTGTCTAGTTCTTGATATCACCTGCCAGCATGACATAGTCATACTAAAGATCCAGTGGGATTCATAAAGTGCCTAATCTCTGGCTAGCTCACTCAAAAAGCTCAATAAAGCTTTTATGGAGTATACTTAACATTTAGGGTGGAAAAAAAGGGAAACTCTCTGTATTTGGTGTAACTCAATAATTTCTTCTTCACTAAGCATTTTTTCCCTTTTGTAATGTCTCTAGACTTACAAATTATTCCTTGAATTATTTTTGAGAATATAATGAAGTGGTTCAAGCTGGTATCATTTCATATGTCTGTCCTGGTTTCAGCCAAGCACAGGGTTAATTTTTTCAGTAGCCATGAAGGAACAGAGCCTGGATTCATGTGGACACGGCCAAAAGCCTAATGTTATTTGATACCATCTTACATCATTGCCAGGAGTGGGGTAAAGAGATTGTCTCTTGTTTATGAGAAGAAAGGGTGATCTTTTCCAGTGGTGGAGAAGCATGGCAGGTGGAGTGTCTATCTGCCATTGGTTTTTTTATCCTCCTCGTCTTGGTAAACACTTTGCATGTCAATCACCCTCTCTTTGCACGTTTTTTGTCATTAGTATTGTTGCTGTAACTGTTCATTTTCTTATCTCATTGCTGTTTCCAGTAAATTGTTCTTATTTCAACCCAAGATCTTTGCCTTTTGTGCCTTTAACTCTCTTCACCATCCACCCAAAGGCAGGAGGGGATGGAGCGGGGAAGGGAAGGGAAGGGAAGGGAAGGGAAGGGAAGGGAAGGGAAGGGAAGGGAAGGGAAGGGAAGGGAAGGGAAGGGAAGGGAAGGGAAGGGAAGGGAAGGGAAGGGAAGGGAAGGGAAGGGAAGGGAAGGGAAGGGAAGGGAAGGGAAGGGAAGGGAAGGGAAGGGAAGGGAAGGGAAGGGAAGGGAAGGGAAGGGAAGGGAAGGGAAGGGAAGGGAAGGGAAGGGAAGGGAAGGGAAGGGAAGGGAAGGGAAGGGAAGGGAAGGGAAGGGAAGGGAAGGGAGTGCCAGCATCGTTTGGGTGGGAGCACTAAATTGGGGAATACCTCTCCTAAACCACAACAGTGGCATAACAAATAGAATGTATTACTACTAAGTTTAAATCTCTTTCTGGCTTTCAATCATTAAATGTCCTTAATTAAAATCAATACAGAAAGAAACCATGAGCCAAAGACCACTTTTCGTGTTTTTTACAGGGAGAAAGTAGAAAGAAACACATTTTCTTCAATTTTTTAATGGAGAGGAATTAATTACTTTAATTATAGAATGAATATGATTCACATTTTTAAATATTTGAACATTTAAAAACTACCTCATAGAATTAGTCTGATAAGTTATTTATGATTAGGGATGAAAGATGCTTGATTATAAATACTCTGGACTTTTAGATATCTGTAAATGCTACGCCATCTCCCCTTCAAATTATTCTGATATAGAGAAGTAGAAGAGAAAGTAATCTTCTTACCACTATTTCACTTTAGGATACAGAAAACATGGGGTAAAATTGTGCAAAGATCTACATATAGGTTTTATTCATTATATATTAGATAGTGTATATCAGTCATTATTGAATCATATAATATAAAACATCACTGAGATGGTTTTTAGAGGAAAAAAAATCATAAAGCTGAGTTTCTGAGACACCAAAGCTATTAATCATTCTCAGCAAACTTTGTAAAGAGTTTTATGGTTTTTATCTTTAGCATGTTAAAAGTTTTCCCATTTCCTTCCTTCTGTTTTTCAAAATTCCATCTGAATGCATTCTTGCCAATTTAATCACTTTCCACTCTGATCAATTCAATACAAGGAATACACCTTGGGAGATAGAAAAAATTGTCTTGAAAAAACATGACTCCAGGGATCTGGGCTATATAAACAATGGCAGGACCAATTATGTCTATGTCATTCAGGTGGTGACATGCAAATCAAGTCTGCGGGTTTTTTTCCAGTTGTTGTATCAGTCTTTTACATTTTTAAAGCCTGTTTTTGTGTCTTCCTATCCTCTGCTCTCTTGTTCAGACTACACTGTTCAGAGTCTTCTGTTCTCTCATTCTAGAACAAAGCTATTAGAGACCTCAGATCATCCTCACAGTTCTCCTCTGGAAGGTCTTCAAGGGATCTCACTTTTTTTTAGAGGTGTGATGTTCTAATCTGCTTGCAATACACTTGCTGGGGTACACTTGCTTATGCCAGTGCTGCATAAAACAAAGAACTATGTCACGTGTCATACAGGCTTCATTCCTGCCACAAATACTTTTGTCAAATTGGCACATTTATTGACTCTTCTTTTATGATCAGACTTGACTTTCTCATTCTATGCTTAAACAGTCTTTATTTTTTTCATTCTCAAATGATTTGCACTTGTCCCCATTTTTCTGCTGTTTTATTTCCATTGTTTGTTTGTTTTTCCAGGACATTTGTCTTATTTGCTGTTGGAACCCTGGGTTCAGAGAATTTCAGTCTTTCAGTGCTGACAGGCAATGATCTTCAAAAGCACACTGCATTTGACCTGAGGCCTTGGGAAAGGCTTCCCAGACTATGTGATAGCACTGAGATTGTCGCTGTGTAATTGAAGAGAAGTTTGTTGTATCACTGGGTGGAATATGTAAAGATTTAGAAAATTTAGGTTTCTGGAATGTAAGTGACAAGATGGAGGATTTGGGGTGTAGGTTAGTTCTTCTTCTTTCCTTCTTCCTCTTCACAAATCTGGGTGGTTTGGTATTGGTCCAAAAAACCCGCAGTGCGGAACATGAATGATTACTTACTGGATTATAAGTAAAATTAAATTAGTTGGCATTTCATAATTGGATAGATCGGACTTTAAAAGACCTTGGAAGGTAGCACTTGGGGGCCATTTTCACCTTGTTGACTTAGAGGCACATTCCGTGCGGCTGCACCATAGATAAGAAATAATAAACATCCGAGTCCAAAGAACAACTCTGCGTCTCCTGCGTTTCTATCCGAACTCTGAATAAGAGAGCCAAGAGACTGAGGCAAAGAAAATACAAAGCAGAGAAAACTAATAATTTGCCACAAACATGTGTTTCTAATCAAATCCCTTCAATTTTCATACTGACTTAATATAAAAAAGTATCACCTATGTTCGATCATATAGGTTATCTATGGAACATTGCATAGGTCAAGACCAAAGCGAGATCTCTGCAGCATTATATTCAACACACCTCTACATTTTGCTAATGATTCTAACTTCTCTCTGCATAGTTCATCAACCACGTTTGCATTCTCTATTCAAAAGCAGGCCATAGTAAGGCCAAGATACAAAATATTATTTCTTCTCCACATATCAACTGTTCCCTTTAGCACACAGAAGGAACTTTGATTGTTTAACATAATACTGCTTCAAACTGCTGTAGCAGAGGTAGATCAGAGCTGAAGACTGTATAAATTTGTGCTCCACTTCACCTGTGTCAATAAGCTGTTTTGCAAAGAGTTAGAGTCTGCATGTTTACACTGACATGTCCTAAGGTAGTTCCTTCTAGGATTTCTTGGTGTAATAAAACCCTGACTTCATAATTCTGCCATGACATTTAATGGTCCATTTCTTCTGTTGCCTGGTGTTTGAAATCTGACGCTCCTTCCCCTTTGAAAGAGAATTATTAGATGGGACACAGAAGTCATTTGTGAGATTGTGTGTATGTGAGAGAGAAGTTACCAGCTTCTTCACTTTTGATAGACAGTGATATTTCTTTTCCCAATCAAGGTGTCCCTGTATCACTGTCCCAATCTGACCTACATTTTAACATGCTGAAACATCTTCCTGACTGCCTGTGAATTCATCATGAATGTAAGAATACAGCTTACATACCAGTTCCTAACACTGCCTCTTGGACCCCTTGAAGCCAGGAGTTTGATTTTTAAGTTAATGAGGTTTGAAATAGAAAATGGTAGCCTTCCACACTTATTTTTGAACTTGAATATTGTTCTGGCTTCCCTTGTAGGTAGGAAAGATCAATATATACTCATTTTTAAAATGAAAGCTGAGGTGTTTCTCTAATCTCTTTATTTCAGCAGCCAGGGTTTTAAGAGATACTGCCTTCATCATGAAACTAGTCATGTAACAGAACCAAGTTCATATTTTCACAGTGAATCTTTCTCTTTGTGGTTAGGGCAGTTTCCTAGGAAAAAACCTACTTTTCTTTTTAAAAAAAAATAATCCCCAAGCTGTCATCCTCCCACCACTGGATTTACCAGCAGAGAGTAGAGGATTTCTTGCACAATATTCTGAGCAACTCCTGGAACTGATATTTTGCAATTGCTTTAACCTCTCTAAAAAGTGACTTCTTAATGCATATTTCCCCCACACATTCACATAAGATTAGTATTCTCTTTTAGCTAAAGACAGATTAAGATGATCACTGTCTTAAAGTCTTTGATTCCTTCTTTTCAGCTGTAGTTCCTCCTACAGTAAATAATACTTAGTGAATTGAATAAAGTCCCATTATTCTTTGTCAAGATACCATAGCAAATTGAGCCGCAGTCATTTTCTTGACTCAAAACACCTGTTACTTATATCCTGTGCAAACTGGGAAATGCCTATAGTTAGAAAGAACTTATCTCTCAAATAGGAGGTGTTATAATTCTGGTGTCTCCTTCCAAGTATAATCAGAGCAAAAAAAAGGATCTGCTTATTCTTTATAAAGCCTTTTAGTGTGCAGGGTTAATGAAACTTCACAGCTTTTTTTGTCTAGCACATATATAGAATAGAATAGAATAGAATAGAATAGAAATTTCTGTTCCCATGATGCCTTTAAATTCAACAGCTTACACAGTGTTTCATTTAAGGTGCTTTTCTTTAAATGAAATCTCCATCTCTATAGGCATAGGCCTGCTAGTTTAAATATACATACTATTCCAAAACTAGTTAATATATCTCCCCATGTGATTATTTAGTATCCATCTCAAAATATCAATATGATGGTGTGTGCTTCAAAATAATCTACTTACTGCTGACTTTACAGTGCTGACTCTGTTTTTCTTCCCAAATAATTGACTCTAAACTCCAAAATTATACTGTGTGGTAAATGCCTCATACTGCTGTAACTAGCATGCTATTTGATTCAAATATTTGTAGCACAGAAATGTATGTGTGTGCATTATGAACATGAAGACTGCCTTTTTGTTTTCAAATAAAATAGAAATTGTAGCCGGAATGCTAGAGACATCTCTAATCTTGTAGTTCCAAGTGTTCATAGTCTCGAAACAGGTTCCTATTCTAAATCCAATTCTGTTTTTTTCTGCTATTCTAAAATTGCCAACCTTTGTCTCTGTCCTCAAAGAAACTGTATTAGAAATTCTATGAAAAATCAGTTTCTTTGGCTTGTTACCGAGGGCAGGGATATATAGTCACTATTAAAATCACTTTTGTAACTCATTCTTTTGCAATAAGGGCACCAACCTAGCTGATGGCAAAAACCTAAAACTTCATAAGAGAAAAAGTCTGTCACTAACACATCATGCTATTGAATTAAAATTGCTTTTCAGTTTGGCTGGACTGGGAGGGTTGCTATTCTGGGCAAGATCTGCAGGAGCCACATTTTCCTCTATACATTTTGAAAGTGTGCTTTAGACTGCTATTACCAGAGTTGGATATTGAAAAGCATCAACAACTGCAGAATGGTTTGCAACATTTGCAAGACTCTGTAGACTGTGAGGAGGAATACTTAGATATTTCATTTGTATATTCTAGATCCTTGTATATTAAAAGAGAATAATTTGGACAATTCAAGGAGTACCATGATAGTAGGTTTTCTGAAGGGCTCAAACAGATCTTTAGAGGTATAAACAAGCTTACTTCAAAGTCCATTGGTGAAAAGAAAAAGGTATGGAAGTCACACAGGACAAAAATAAATACTGTGAATAATTGTGCCCTCTTAAACACTTACTATTATAGTCTTTGCTTCAATTTTCAACTCTTTTACATCTAGAAAGGGTAGAGACACATGAAAGGTAAAATTATTTTAGTGTTTTATTCAGATAAGCTTCCAAATAAAAAGTTTTGCTTATTTCTTCCTTTATTCAAAACTGTTTTGCCCAAGTTTGACACTAATTAAAACAGCAAAACAGATGTTGTGAATAATTAAAAACAGTCATCAAGAATATGCATGCTATATGTCTATATATCCTTGCACCCTGCCCCCGAATACTGGAATAGTATTTCAAATTAAAGGGCACAAAAAAATTTACATGTAAAGTTTTGTAGTGGCATTTATTAAATATATTGAGTACAGAAAATAAACATTGAACACATGATCATGGGTGAAAATGCTTCCCAATGCTTTCAAGTCCAGCATTAGCAGGACCATGTATGTATCATACGTTCTTTGCCTCAAACTCATTTCACGAGCCAGGGAATTTAAAGTCTATTTTTCTCAATCTGTGCCACATTAGGACTAGACTGAGATTGCGTACTCTTACTCCTTTAATAATTTTTTAAGCTTGATATCTGTTATAATCGAACTCACTTGAGTTGGTTTTCGTAGCTGACAGAATGGTTAAGGGTTCTCTGCTAATTGCTAATTAGTTAACCACTTATTATTGGTTTTGCCAGTTGATTGTTAATTGTTAGGAAATTAGTTGATTAACAATTGTTAAAAGGAAGTAGTGTTAGGAGCATTTTCTGTATTAGTATTCGGATGGTGGTGGGGGGGGTTGCAAGCTGGTAAAGAGGGACAGTTCTAGAAGCCATGAGGGTCTATGGCAGTCATGTCTCCTTAGCATAAGGGGATAAATACCACCTGCTGATAGGACCGAGACCAGCGAATCACTCAACGCCCAAGAATCCCACCACTGACAAGAACCTATCCCCTAGAGATGAGATCTTAACGAGCCGCTCAGACTGCAGATGCAAAAGGATTTTGTCGAAATAATCTAAGTTTGAAAACAGAGGATTTTATATTCTGTAATCAAATATATACAAATATGTAATCAAATATATATATATCAAATATACAGAGTATTTTATATTCTGTAATCAAATATATACAGTTTAGTAGTCATTCTGAAGTGTAGATATGCAAATATATAAGGGCTGTAATACTTCAATTGATAGTTGGTCATCGTAAACTAAGATACCAATCAAATATGATTCGTTGTATAGGTTGATAATCCTGTCTTTCTTGTTTGGTTTTGAGATATTACTGTGACACTCAACCACAAAACTATATTATTTTTGGAACACATGAAAAAAAAATTCAGAAAGCCAACAGTATTTCTTTTAATAGCCCAAGTGATTTATAATTTGGCACATGGATGCTAAAATGGAGATAAGTCTGTGATTCTTTTCTGCTTGGTGTGTAGCTAATTAAGTTTCTTGTTCATAATTATTAATCTATTTTCTTGCAGCTCTCAGAACTTTCTATCTGCTTAGATCTGTACCATATGTAATTCTTCTCGCTTTATACCCTCAGTTATAGAATGAAGATTCATGTTTCAGTCAGTCTTTTACTTGTTTACCTGTTTGGCCTTCTTCCCTTCTGATAGGAATAAAATAAGTTTGTTCTTTTGCCTGTGACCTTACATATATGATTGTTTTCCCATTTTAAAGCTTAAAAAGCAATGTGATTACATGGTTTTTTCTGTGCAAGATTATGTTTATTTGTTGTTTGAGAAGAGCTTGTGTGTCCTGGATGATATTATTTCTAGCAGTAGCTGCAGCAACATCAGTTTTGTAGGACAGACACACACTAGCTTGTCACATGTCTTAGTCCTGGTATCCCTTGGGGGTATTTTGGGTCATATTGACATTTATTTCAGGTGCTCATTCTGATAATCTTTAACAAGGTCATATATAACTGAGTTACTCAGCTGTCTTACTCCTGTTTCAATTGCATTCTCTTGCAGGTAAATTTTTTCTTTTGTTAAATGTTTTGGCCTTTCATTCTTCATAATGTCTTCTTTGTTCTCCTGTATCGTGCTCTATTTGTATACATTTTTGACAAAATTTAACTGTTTTCTATTCTCCTATGTTTCTCCATAATTATACTCCTGTACTAAACAAATTGGAAATGTACAAATAATGGATGGAAACCAGCTACATAAGCCCCCTGTGCTGAAAGATATTGTACGGTAAAGGTCTTTATTATCACATGTAATTGGATTCTAACGTTCAAAATAAATGTTAGATATTAAAAGGATGCTATTTAACACAACGAATAATTATGATTTCCAGTTCTTTTTCTATGGACATTTGAGAACAGATAGTATTGCTCATGCATTAACTTTTTTCTCTATTGCTCTCTGGGGCTTGTTCCATGAAAAGAAATGAATAGACAAATGAGTCAAGTATAAAACCACATGATAATGCTCAAAGCTTGTTCAACAAACATGCAAGGGAAAATAAGGCTATCCATTGCTTTTACTTAGCAAATACGAGCACTTTGGATAGCACTTTTCTTAAAAAGCACCACTGTGCTCTAAAAATACCATCAGTCTTTGCAGTACTGCTGCAAAATACCTTTGGTATGTATTGCTCCTGTGTGGCAAAATAGAACATTTTTGCAGAAATGCCAATTACAATTGAAAAAATTAATCTGACATCTCCCAGAAATTTATATGTTGCTGAATAGCAACATTTGTCCTCAGCAATTCAAAACAAGTTACAAAGCAAGGATGAAAGGAAAGAATTATGAGCTGAAAAATGAATTTACATAGATGTCATAAACATTATCTGTTGCATTTGGTGAAAAGAGATATTGCAATAGACTTTGGGAATCCGCTCCAGAAGCTCAATTTAAGTGCTCTGGAAAAGGTCATTTTGGTCAAAGTTTTTATGAAGTAGGAAGTATTTTGTCATCAAGCTAGACTTGAACTCCACACTTCATATCTACCTACATTCAAGCTAACATTTCATGAATTGTTGCAATACTACTATTTCCAGAATTAATACATTTAAAAATTTACAAGAATCTCCATCCTTCTGAAGATTTTTTTTTTTTTTTACAAAAGAGCAACCTCCAAAAGAGAACCTAAATTCTTGTGAAAAGTCTTTTGAGCTAAACAAATTTTTAGACTTTTTGCTTGCTTTCCTTAATCTCATCTGTAAGCTGCATCCTTGGTTGTCTGATGAATACGTACAATGCATTCAGCCTGAACTTTTGAGAGTTGAAGTTACATTCCCATGCTACTGCATTCTTTTTTACGTAGCAGAAACTATGCAAAGGACAAGATACCAAGACTTCAAATCATACCTTGAGTAAAGGGAGCACAGCGACTTGACAAGTATCTTTATTGCAACTTTTCTCTTGTTCTTTCTTTTCATCTTTCAGCCTTAGCAATTATCGGTTTTTGAAAACAGCGAAAGCCTTACACGTTACCATCCTCTGATTGCAGAAGGCTACACAGTCCAATGTGGCACCACACTGAATTTATAACGTCTTCCAACATAACTTTGAATCCCTAATTTGGTTATCTACTTCACTTATTGTATATACCAAAATGCATAAAAACATGATTTTAATAAGTAATTTATAAATAGTTTTATTCTAAATAAAAAAGCAAAAGTGGTGACTGAAACTCCTGATAAATAAGGGCAAGAATTTAATTCAATATTACTAAAAATTTAATCTAGTTCATACCAAGTGCCACATTTGAACTTCTCTGCTATTAACTTTAAATAAGAATACAGAGTCCATTAAAGCACATTTCAAATATGAGCTTTGAATCTAGAGTCCAAAATATGTATCTCATTACCCTGTTATACACAGGAAAGAATTGAGAAATGGCACATGAAAAAAAAGATTCTCTTTGTGTTTCTCCTGTGAAGATGTGCCCCAGAGCTCCTTTGAAAACACTTGAATATTACCATTAATCTAATGAAACAGGTTAATCTTTGAGACAGTCTTGTAACAGTCTCAAGAGAAGATGAGAAGCATTTTTAACATATAATGATTTCCCCGTTAAAAATACCAATTGATTGATGTAACTTTGTCTCACTGTCTGTGGGAATTTTTCATGAAATTGTGGTTGAATTTTGTTTCACAGTGTTCCAACTCATGCATTAGCATTATTTTGTTTTTAAATTATTTTTGTATTATTTGAATAATTATATTTTAAGGATACATATGAAATAAGCCAATAAATAAATTTTAAGAGTAAAACACAAAATTTAACTTATTTGAACTCTCAAATAAAAAAGTTATTTTATACCAAGCAATATTTTTTCTAAAGGGAAAATACATTTCTGAAGTGAAATTGTATTTTCTAATGTAATATTTTTTTTTAAGGGAACATCTTTTGAAATGTTCACATTTCAAAATTTTAACTGCTTCTGAGAAGAAATTACTTACACGGCTCTCAATTAGTTGTCAAACACAAGCTTAAACTAGAAACTCCTCATAATAGGACCAGTGAAAGACCTACCTTGGACACTTAAAAAGCAATTGCTTGCTGCATTTTTACCTATTTGGTCACATTAGTAATTTTGGTGTTACATAAATACTAAGGAAACAAATAGCTTTACCTCATTTTTCACTGGTTCAGTACTTGTTTTAGTGAAAAAATACCAGTGTTTGCTGATTTTAGGGTCATTTTGTCAGCCTTGCTTCTAATCTTTTTCTTCATTTTTACACGTAATTTTCCTCAGCCTACTTGTAGTGCGATTTAGGAGTGCAATATTGACAGTATTATGCATTCCTCAACACGCAAACGATATATTTGTGAGTTTTTAATGGTTCATATATTATACTAAGCAGATGCATTTGACTAGGAAAAAAAATGCTACAGTACTGAATTTTGAAGACACTGGAAATGGCAATTTTCAGATTTAAAAAAAGGTTGTTCAGATATGCCCTTAGACCTCACAATAATTTAAATTTTGAGGCACTTTTTAGACTTGAAAGAGAATTGTCACCTTGGAGCAATGGCAGTTGTCACCTGCAAATGAGTCCATTCAATGCATTTGTATTTCTCTCCATCAGTTAGCATACAGAATTTAGCTGGTTATTTTGGAATATAAGAACATAAAGTCCCCATATGGGCAGTCTTCATGAATTTGTCCCATGGATCTGCCTGAACATGTTCTTTACTGAAATGCTGTACATATTACTGTCACACCAGAGAGGTCTGTAGTTTAAATCAGACTCCAATACCTGGATACTGAAGAAACAACAGGATTTGTGGCTACAGAAGATAACCTGCTAGATTAAGGCCTGAAATCTGAGAGGGGTATGCAGTTCATTATACACGGAACAGTTGAGAAATGATCACCATCAGTGAGAGCAAACAAAGTAGTGCCTTGAAGCTAAGTTGGAAAGATAGCAGTGCTGTTAATAATTAATTCTCCCAGTTGTGTCTGGCATCCTGCCTATGATAGCAAAAAATCCAATAGGATATTGCTATATCCCCCAGCTCATACAAATCCACCAGGGGTGCACTTTGCCTGATCTGTTCCTGCCCAACAGTTCAAAATTAAATCAACAAGTGCTGTCAGAGACATCCTCCCTCATCTCATAGAAAGCAATTGAATGTGGGAGATGGGCAAGTGCTGAAAACCCTAGCCTAAAGTTGGAAAAATCTATCTGTTGCAGCAAGCCTGCTTGCAATTGTTAAATCATTCCAGATAGAAACACTGCTATGCCTTGCCCTTGAACTTTCATCCTTTTCTGTTTTGGTTTTGTTTGTTTGTTTTTAATTTAAATCAAATTTATCCCAAGCCCTTTTCAAATGGAGGGTCAGGCTATACCACAGACCTGCTAAAACAATCATATATCCAAAAGCAGAAAAATTGAATCTGTTTATATAGCTTGCATCCTTTGATCTCTTTCTATAGAAGTTTACATTAAGTGTCTTTTCTGTAGAAATACTGCATAATGTACAGATATGTCCCCACTCTCCTCAAAGCTCTTAATGATCTTTAATGTGTTTAGACATATAGTGTGTATCTTTGTTAAATGCTGCTTTTGAGATTTTCAGGAGCACATTAGAGAAGAAATCACAGGAAAAATAAGTGACAGCAAAAAAATTTTGTAGAGTCATAGAACAGCACAATTTTGGACACTTTTCTTGTGTCCAAGAGAACCTTTAAAGATCACCTATTCCAAACACTCTGCCTTGGGCAGGAAGATCTTTACTGGACCAGATTGTTCAATGCCCCATCCAACCTGACCTTGAACACTTCCAGTAATGAGGCATGCAGAATTTCTCTGGGCAGCTTGTTCTAATGCCTCACCATGTTTATCATAAAAAATATCTTCCTTATGTCCAATCTAAATCTACCCTCTTTGTGCTTAAAACAGTTGTCTCTTGTCCTGTTACTACAGGCCTTGGTAGAAAGTGTCTCTTCAGACAACAGAATTTTTTTAAAGTTTAGATCTATAGAATATGCATCAAAGACCCTGAAACAATTTTTCATGTAGTGTTATACTCCTTATCAAGTGTAGTTCAAATATTTAGTCTCCTAGAGGACTAATACTCAATGTCTTGGGCACAGGAAGGTTGGATGTTTTAAGTTACTGCCTCAAATTTTATCCCCAAGCGGAACATTATCAAAAACTGCTGGCATCAGAAATGTCACTTATTCTCTGTGTGTTGTTTAATTTCAAATTGATTATGAATCTTCTTCCTCTAATCCCTAATCCATCATAATTCAATTTAAGGAATTAGTTCAAAGGTTTAATATTACCCAAAAATCATTGTTCTGTTGTATTGATTGTTCCAAAAATTATACATTTGTATTGTCTTTTTAAATTCTGGAGATGCCTTGTTATAGAAACCTTCTTTCTTTATGAGTGCACTTTTATAAAACAGGATTTATTAATTACTAAGTGATAATCAACTTTCATATGCCTATGATCAATAGCCAGTGATTTCTACTTTCTTCCTGGGAAACAAATATCTGCTTTCCATTGCTTACGCTCCATTGCTTTCATTAATTTCCTGAAAAGTTTCTAGTCAATATTACTTATATAGATTAATATTGAAGCCTTATGCTAATAGAAGAAAACATATTAGTCAAACATTGGAAATAATGGCTATATGCAACATAACACAAGTGATACATAAAGATGTTTACTCCTTATGAAATCAGTTTTATCACAGTAATTGCAAATATAAAAATTTAGAATAATAAGCCTGTACAGATCAATTTCATGTTTGATATTTTTTCATATTTCTATCTTTGAACAGGTACTTCATATATTTTATTTTATTTAGAGTCATGAAACTATCCTAGTAGCAGTCACATATGTTTGTTTCTCTTATAGTGCTTGGAAAATCCTTAGAAGTGTGTGCAATACAAGCACAGTTTAAAATAATTTAAGGAAGAAATTCTGCATACTGTTCTGGTACTCTGTGAGACTGACGGGTGCAATCAGTCCTATTCTATATAGTGCTACTTACAGTACAAACATCTAATATATAAAAAGATGGATATTTTTCTGTAGCTATTATAAAATTCACAGTTATTCAGGGTTCTTTTCTTACTCTTTATGGAGAAGATACTTGGAACTGACTTACTGATAATTTTTTGAACACAATTTTTGTCTGCAGATATTTTTTCCTTGAAAAAAATTGCTTGCTTGTCAGATTTAATCTCATGACTTTATTGTATTGCCAGGGCTGGAATGCATGTTGAACACTCAAAAGGTTGCCACAAACAGCACTGAGAGTGAATGAAAATGCTGGGCCTATTCAGGGTAGGTGCAAGTTGATATTGCAGCATGCTACGCTCTAGTTGTCTTTAGCAGTTATTGTTAAATGAAGGAAATCAAGCCACTCAGCTGTGGCTTTCCTCTAAGCTGAGTGAGCACAAGCACAGTGTATAAACCATGTATACCAGTTTCTGACCATGAGTACAGAAATCTAAATGCTTAAAAGGCATTTTTGATTTCGAAACTGATACTGAAAGTTTATGTTTTCCTTCAATTGCATTTAAAATTCAGGGTTCTTAGAATCACTCAGTAGTGTTCAGAGTCTTGCAGGATTGTCCCCGAATTTATAAGGTGAAAGTCCCAATCAAAAACACTTGTTAATAATAAAGAGAAAATCATTTGAATATGGAGCTCAGGCATGAGGTCAGTGAAGTTTCGTCTCGTAATTAAGGGAATAAGAATTAAGGGATACCTCCTATTTCTTGTGACAATACACTCAAATCTCATCAATTAGTTCTCTGGTGTTTCCAGAAGACTCAACAGATGAGTTTCCAAAACACCACGCTGCTTCATCTGATTAATTCTTCAGGTTAAAAATTCTGTTTAATAATACAGTATCATGTGAGTTCTCTAGCTTTTAAAAGAATGATAGGCTCAGTGGACATTACATTTCACATGTGTTCACTGAATCTTCCTATTTTTTAAACACAACTGTCTCTTAATTAATAACATCTCTTGTTTGACTCTTCTTAAAAATTTCTTTACAAAACCTTTTCTTAGCCACATTAAATACATAAACCCCTCTGAAACCCTGACACCTACCTTTTACTTAATAAGTACATGATACTTTCATTTCCAAAGTTTTTTCTTTATAATTGTTGGTTGGCAATCATTTTCTGTAATGACAATATGATAATTATGTATGAAAATGCAATTATAAATTTCTTGTTTTCCTGAAATTCAGCCTTAGTGAAAACCTTAGTGAGATTTTAAGACATAGTATCTGCAATAGTTTAAGTTGCTCTCTATTTTGTAATCTACATGGTGTCATCACATATAAAAGGAACTACCCTGAAAAAATATTGCTAAACTCTGTAATGCACTGTTCTGTTTCTTTTTACTAATACCTTGCTTTGGAAAGTTTTTCTTCTGAAACAATATTGCATGCAATATGAAATTAGGAAATAAAGTACTTCTTGTCAGCTTTCTTTACTAAGCAGAGGTTTTTTTTGGTTTTTTTTTTGGTTTTTTTTTTAGTTTTTCAATTTCGTCTTTCCATCACAGGGTACATTACCTTTTTGTTTGTTTAATTAATTTTACTGCTGTTTTTTCCTGTCATCCTGCATCTAATTCACATTTATCACTACCATTGTAAGAGAAATCTTACTCTTATATGAGTGATAAAGTCTTTGTGTCTCTAATACTTTTCCTTTTTTAGAAAGAAAAAAGATGATCTAGGGTAATCATTAGACTGAATATTACCTCTGATATCTACCTCTGCAGCAAAAACTTACAGGGCCTTAAGATTCTCTCTCCATATGCTTTCTGTATGCTTACTTTATGTTGAATTTCCAGTTTTTTCAGAATTTATCAAGAGCCCAATGGATTATCAGATTGGGAAGCTCACTCTCCATCCACACATATTCCATAGGACTCAATACCTGGACATGCCAACCAGAATACTGGTCTTTGACAAGCCAAAGATCTAGAAAACTTGACCTAGTAATTCCTCTTGGGAAGTTCCTCAAGACTGCTGCTGCTCTGAAAAGCATCTCTTATTTTTTCCAGGAGTCCTCTAATGGCCCACACAGTATGGTGGTGTCACAGTGGTTTGTTTGTGAAGTCCTTGAGGACATGAAACACGTTTGACAGTGTTACTGTTCTTGGTGTACGCTGACTATGTGATTGATGTTATATCATATAAAAACCAAATATATTTGTATCTTTTCAAATTCATTTCTTTAGGTTTCCCCTTGTGGATCCCCAATGTGATTTATGAACTCAAGGAATTACAGGAGTCAAGAGCTTGAGCTGAACTAAAGCCTACAGTCAGGTTTAGGGATTCGGACAGTCAGAGTATTTCTGCTTCTCTAGAACACCTCAGGTATCTTGAGGCTGTCTTTGTGTGCAATATGAAGAAGATAGTTAGAATACATTTATTTTATTATCAGTGGACTGTAAGACTGTGCTCAGGTTCCTTCAAGCCTTTTCCCACATCCATGCCAGCACCCCTGAAATAAATGCAACCTTTTCCTCTTAAAACCTTGTAAAGTTAAAGACCACATGGCTACCCAGTTTCTGAACTAAGGTCATTTGTTTCCAGACAGAATGCAAGATGGGAAACCTCACAAGAGCTGCTACCTGCCTGAAAAAACATACCAATTAGCATATGTACAGTTCAGTTTCCCTTTGGGCATAGCGGTGATCAGACATCTAGGAATGCCCCAATACAAAGGAGATGGACAAATTTCAGAATTGTATCCTGAAGACCCAGAATAATCCAATTTCTAGGAAACCTGTCTCTGTTTCCCTCAGTAATTTCATTAAGAATTCTTTTGCCTAATGTCCGAAATTTTGTTGCCATAGCCACGGTATAAAAACTGGAATTTCTTTGCTTTTTGTAGATTTAGCTTTCAGGGACAAGTTTGAGTTTCTAGCTCCTGGAATCATTAGGAAACTTGTTGCGCATGAGTTTCTCTTCTCTGTAAGGTGACATGGGCACCTAATGACTATGACCATGGTGCTTTTTGTCTGGTGGTGAATCATTTCTCTCCCATTTGAGTTGTTGTTGCTGTTATTGTTAAGTGGCAACGTGGTTACTGACAGGTGAGTT
The DNA here is from genome assembly GCF_965178545.1 of Coloeus monedula. Taxonomy (NCBI): domain Eukaryota; kingdom Metazoa; phylum Chordata; class Aves; order Passeriformes; family Corvidae; genus Coloeus; species Coloeus monedula. Next base: position 56,336,350 of record NC_138782.1, read on the forward strand.
CGTTTAACAGTCTTCTAAAATATTGTGAATGAATTGACAGAGTAGGCAGGAAGAGGCTAAACATTATTTAAGAAACCTAAGAATAATACACAGAGCAGGTTAGAAGATTGTTTTGAAGATGCCCTTGAACTGAATTCACAGACATAACATTTGCCTGGGTGATACCTAAAACGTGTCTAAGATTTTGGCCGTGTATAGAGCAGCCTTCTAAAAAATTTGGTCTCTAATTGAAGAAGTAACTTGGAGAACAGGTGTGTTTGAGATCTGCAGGCAATGCTGTCTACAGGAGTTTGACATCAAAGCTTGCCCAGTTTGTGTGTGTCCCCATAATATATACAGAATCTTTAAAAAAGGGGTTAGAACCTTTCCTGTGTTTGCAAGGCCCAAGGGATTTGCATATGTTCAGGCTTCTATAACAATACCAAAGTATTTACTTCTAGTTAACTGGGTAGAATTTGCACAACCTTAGAGCTAAATGCCAGTGCACTCATTTACTTTCATAAGAAAAAGTAGACATTAAAAAAAACCAAACCAAACCAAACCAAACCAAAAAAAACAAAAAAAACAAAAAAAAAAACAAAACAAAAAAAAACCAAAAACCAAACCAAAAAAAAACCAAACAAAAAAAATCAAAAAGAAAATCATATCACATATTAAAGGTTATGCAAAGCCTGAAATAAGAGACGAAATATCTACTGCTTAATGCAGAACTTACGTCTTACATGTTTAGGTAAGGAACCATTTTGACTCCTATTGAATCAGTCATGTCATTACTCACAGCGCCGTGTTTTGTTTGCACTGCAGCACACTTTCTTTGTTCCTCACATATATTTTTTTGCTACAGTACTTCTCATGCTGCTTCTAAGCCACAATGATAGATTTTTTGCTCTTCTCTGACATGAAAATCAGGAATTGTCACAAGAATGTAAAACACATGGCCAAGAAAATTATCAGGTGCTCAGTATACAGAGTATGTCAAGAATAAGACAAGCAAAGGGTGTTTTCTGTTTCCTGGCAGAATGCACTTTTGTCACTTTCCTGAATGGAGCCACTTTATTACAGCTATTAAGAAACATTGCATGAGATGCTGAAGTTGTAAAGAAGATGAAATGAAATGGTACTGTATAAGCCAGATGTATTTGTAGAGACATTCCAAGTCCTAAATACCAATCTTCTGAATGGCAAAGGCCATTTATATGTGTATATGGTTCAAAGACAAGATACTGACAAAACAAAAATACTCGTAATTTTATAGTATTGTATACCCAGTTCGTGTGAGGCAATGAAATAATTTTATGCTCTCACTTTTACATTAGATACTGAAGTTCTCATCAGGGCCTAGACAATCACTGTTTGTCCTCCTGCTTCTGATTCATGGACAATCATATATAGAACATAGTCTGACAGTGCAGTTCCAAGGAGTGGGAAGAATATTTGATGCTGAGACCAACACATATCTGTCCAAATACATCACCATCATTTGGCTTCTCTTTCCACTGAATTAGAAAGGTTTGCAGTGCCTAGATTGGAAATAATTTCAGAGTTTTTGTGGGTTTTTTTTCCAGATAATAGTAATAAATGCTTTTTGTCTAAGAGGCTGTTGTGGTTTAACCTTAACTGCCACTCAGGCCCACACATCCATTCACTCACTCTCCCTTCGTGGGATGGAGCAGAGAACCAGAAGAGTAAAAGTGAGAAAAGTAATGAGTTAAGATAGGGAAAGCAAAAGCCATGCATGAAAGCAAAAAGCAAAAGGAAGCAATTACTTGGGGAGACAAAACACCATCACATTTTCCTTCTTCTTCCCCAGGCTTATATGCTGAGCATGACATCATACGGTATGAGATCAGCTGTCCTGACTGTGTCCCCCTCTCAATTTCTTGTGCACCTCCAGCATCCTGCTGGTGGAGTGGTGTGAGAAGCACAAAAGGCCCTGACATTGTGCAAGCACTGCTCAGCAGTAACAAAAACATCCCTGAAACATCAACACAATTTTGAGCACAATTCCAAAACACAGCCCCATACCTGCTACTCTGAAGAAAATTAACTCAATGCCAGTGCAAACCAGCACAAGGGCTTCCTTAGTTCTTTTCCACAATAGCTGGGGCAGAAAGAGAGCATAGCCTCCTTCTTATAAGTTTACTCATCCAAAAGCACTAAATGTCTTGAATACAGTACTGCATTTCTTAAAAGATTATCCGCGAGTATTTAAAAAAAAATTGCTGCTGTTCTTCTAATACCGAATTTGTGTTTTTTATGTGCAGCTTACTTGCACAACAGTTAATACTTGGATCTTTGGTGTTCATAACCAACTGCTTATCACTGTTCTGTCAGAGAGAGACTGGCACTGTATAGTGTGAAATTCTGTTTCCAGTGACTTAGCAGAAACGTTTATCGATTCTTGAAGTAGATCCTAACTTCACCTATGTGTCTTGCACCTTGGATAAATTTTGCAGTTTCATTGAGGAAGCTAACATATACAATATCTAGATGTTTCATTCATCCCTGAATCTCCTTTCCAGATTAAAACCACAAATTCTCCTTGCTTTTGCATGACATAGTTTAAATGAGGAAGTACTCAAGGAAGAGACCACTTATATGTCATGTTGAAAAGGTTGTACTAAGCTGTTCCACTTCCAAAATCTCTTGATTTTCTAGGACGCTGTTGAACTAAATATAAACTGCCCCAGAATAACTGTGTGAGGACAAGAATAATACGTTGAGCATAGCAGTAGTCTTGCTGCGATGAATTTTGAAAAGCATTGCAGGGTATAGGTCTGGTCCAGCATGGACTCAAGACCTACATTCTGATGTTCCTGTATATGTTCATTTTCCAGAAATCTTTTCCTGTGATCAAACATGTGCAAGTTACCTTAATCTATACAGCCCTTTAAGTCATCTGGGTCTTATCTTTCTCATGAATTTTCCATTACCAGAATCAATACTTTCCTTTTGGTATTTTTGATTTCATGAGTGAGTAGAAAATTATTCTATCTCAAACAAGTCCAAGTTATTGAATTATTTATGGCAATTTTTCTCTCCCATCACTTTTCTTAAGACTTAGTTCATTTCAGAGCCCATTTAATGTTTTTTTTTTGGCAATGTACATGAGATGCTTTCTGTATACTATAATTTTACTTTTATTTCAAATACAAATAGGTGGGTTTTTTGGTTTTGGGGTTTTTTTGTACTTTTAGCTATAGAATAGTAACACAAAACCAAAAAGAACTGAGAAACCATGAGTGCATTATTAGAAGTAAGCAAATAATTTCTGGTTTGCAGCAAATTCTTTGATGTATTGTATTCTAATTTGAACCCTTTAGTTGTCTATATGTGTACACCTATATTTAATTTCATTCAGCGAAATTTTTGGTGTGCAATATAAGGCTGTATGGGTGTCTTTGGAGCACATTCCTACTATATGACTGAGTGCCTCTTATAGATTATCTCAGTTGGTTAGAGCCTCATGCTGAAAACTCAAGGGTTTTGGATTCGATCCCTGGGCCATTCATTTAAGAGATGGACTTGATAATCCTCATGGGTACCTTTGACTATGAATATTCTGTGATTCTGTATTTTAAGACCAAACTTTAATAATTGCTACATTTTAAATTTTCTGTTCTTATTCTGTAGTGCATACTTAGAGTTCCCATGATTTGTATAATTCCTGACTCTTTCAAATTTAAGGGAGGAATCTGTCTTGCTGCTTTATGACTCCTTGTGAATGCTATGTTCCATCAAAATTTCCGTACCCTCGTCAGTGTAAATATAGCCTTAATTCTAGTGCTGCTTGAAAACAAGGCAAATGGGATTTTTTTTTTTTTTGATGTCTTACTCACATGTGATGAATTCCTCTGCAGCTTCTGTGAGAATATAGCTTCTATTGTGCAATTGTATGCATGTGCCACTACACAGATGATACAAATGTATTGGACATCTGTTTCATAAACAATGTCTTGTGCTTGACAGAATGCAATATTATGGACATATTCCTTCAAATAGCTTCAAAGTAAAAATAAAAATCAGCAAGGAATGAAGACTCTCTTTAGTTCGTTAATCTTCTGCCTCTATGCCCTTGTGGATTAATCTTGAGCTGTGAGCTTGGATAAATACGCCTGGCAAGAAAATGCTCTCACTCTTTCTTGCTTTCTTTTTTTTTTTTTTTTTTAACTTTTAAGGTCTCCAGACTCTGCTGCCTAGAGTGCACAGCCTAAAGTGCACATAATTATTTTCAGTGAAGGACTCTCCAGTGAGATCTTCAAGTTCCATATGCAATTAGATTTGCTGGTAGTTCTGTAAGTCGTGCATTGGCAGTATATACTTTTAATTTACTCACAGTATGGAAGACTGATTTACAAAGTTAATTCAAAGGCAACTTCTATTTATCAAATATTTGAGTAAATGGGGAAATATTTTGGTCATTTTAGGGAACGGGGCTCAGTCTTGACAAATAGAAAATAACATTTGCTCTTTCACTTTGTTTTTATCTGAGCTAACTGTTGACTGTAATAAGTGCTCTAAACTCTGAAGTGGATGCTGCCTGGTACATCATCTCTATTTTCAAACATAATTTCCTACACATGCATGGTCACTTATGAGGAACTGATGCAAACAGAATCACAGAATCACAGAATGACACACACCTACAAGTAAGGATAAACACTTCCATTGCTAACCCTACTGTCCATGAGAGAAACCTCCCTCATCCTAATATCCACCAGTTGAATAGAGCACCTAAATATTCTTGGTAATGCCTCCAGATGGACAAAAAATTAAAAGATGGTGAAAAGGTATTAATCATTATGTTTGCTTTCCTGAGTGTGTGACAGGCATTTTCATTAATCTTCAAGGAATGCAGTACTTACGTATGGAAGTAGATCATAAAGAATACATTTAAATTTAAATACATACATTTTCAGACCTGCTATGGAAATTTTCTATGAAATGAGACATTGTTCCATGTAGGTTAACTTACCATGTTCAAATGTGGAAGCAAAACAGATGATTGCTTGGACAACAAAGAAGACAGTATTTGGTGCAGCTTAACAAAGGAAAGTAATGTGAAAAAGAAATGTGAAAATCATGTTTCTCTTCCTACCTTTTCTGAATCAATAAGAGCTCTTTGGCTTTGTCAAGAGCCAAAGATTACTGAACCAGCATTTCTATTAAGAAGGAAATTATAAAATCTTTTAAGGAAGATGGGGGGTTTATGTAAACATTTTCCGTAAGAGAAATAATGTAGGGGGTTTTAGGCTCAGAGCACTTTATTTCTTTTATAGTTTTCTGTTTTGTCCAGAATGCCCCTACACATACCACGTTACTTCAGTTTTCTTTTTTTCAGCCCCCCCAAAGCAGCTCTTATATTTAAGGAATTTATACTAGTTTTGTATCAGGTGAATGTTTCATCCTGAAATTGTAACACTTTTTTAATTAAATGATAAAAAATTATGGCAATTAGATGAAAAAAATAATGTTATCAAACACCTGTTTAATATCCAAATTAAATTATGGAATAATTGCAGCACAATACAAACCTACAGAGTTTAAAACAGAAAGCTTCTCTTTAATCCACAATGAAATGGAATAAGGGGTATGTTTTTATCTATTTGTGGACGTTTCACAAAGAGGAAAATGAGGTTGAATTCATGGAATAAGTTATTCACTGCTAATTATACACTGCTCTAGCATCAATGGAAAAATCAACCACAAATGTACTGCAATAACTTAGCAATGTGAATGGGAAGTGTAGCTGTTCTATGATGCACATGAATACAAGATGCTAAATTGTATGAAAATGGCCTCGGGATATCATTTGAGATTCTGTGCTGGTTTCTGTATGAATAACGCTGCTGCAGTGGAAAACAAAAGAAAACAAACAACTCAGAGTTTTTCTACTGGTAAAAAATATATGAGATAAAATCCAATATTCTTAGTTCAGGATCAGGAGTTCAAGTTAAATTATAAAAATTCACTTGGGCAGTTACTTTCTTTTTTGCTCTATTATCCTGGATATTTGTTTGCTTGGCAAAAAAAAAAAAAAAATTCTTCACATCTCACTTCTCTTTTTGCTTTGATCCTTCAAGTGGGCCTAATCCCATGTTTGTAATAGCCTAATCCTCTGCTATGGAAATTAATGTGGTGTCACACATATTCAGTGTTATGTAGTTCCAGTGCCAGAAGGGACAATGAGCCTTGAAAAGAGCAAGATATTCTAAAAATAATAATAATAATAATAATAATAATAAAAATAACAAAAATACCCAAACAGACAAATAGGTAATCTTTTCAAGAAATATGTAACATGTGGCCAAAATTGCATAATGTTACTGAAAGCATAATTTGCTCCTCTTGCTTTGAAAGATCACACTTCTTTTTCCTTTCTTGGGCTAATCACAAAGGCATATATTTTGATTTCAGAGCACTAAAAAGGCATAATCTTCTCAGTGAAAAAATATCAGGGGACGGATTTTTTCCTAAAATAGTCACATGAATCTTTGTAAGGTTTTTGGAAACAAATCTTCTAATATTTCCAACAGTTTGTTCCACTGGAAAAACACATAAGAGAAGGAGAGAGCAACGGGAACGCCTCTTATCTTTTGGGACAAGGGGGTGAAGTTCTCAGGCAAATCCCTTAATAGATTCACCATTTCCATAACTTGTGGAAATGTGAAGGGGTAGCCATCTCTATCTCATCAAAGGTCTCTTGGACTCTTCACAGGCTCATAGGTTTCAGGTCAGAGATGTATTTCTGGAGACCCTTTGACTTAGGCTTGCTGTTAGGTTAGTAGTCCCAATATCCCTCTTGAAAATGATTTTCTGCTGTACATGTTTGCCTCTAGATGTTCAGTACATCCTCATGGAACTCTTTTATTTTCCTCTATGCTTTTCTTTTCCTTGTAAATAAAATATTTTTTTTTCCACTCACCCCTGTCTTAAATGCTGCTACTTAGGGAAGAAAAAAAAAAGAAGAAAGAAAAAGCCCCAAAATCCCCAATCTTTTAATGTGCATTTCATTTGAGAAAAGTGTCCATAATTGTTTTGCTGATACTGTAAATCTGCAAAGAGATTGAAAGTAACTTTAAGATTCATTTTAATGGGGATGCTCAGGGGAACTGAACTGTAAAATCATTGTCTGTAAGTCCATTTAAGAACTTGTCCCTTCATTCCACATCTCTCTTTCCCAACAGCGCTTAGAAATGTGTTTTTAATTATCTTGAACATCTGATTAATTTCTACATTGCCAACTGCAGTCCTGGTGGGAAGGTACTTGTCAAGACATAGCAGGAATAAAATACATCTTGTCTGAGAAGTATGGAATATGGTTAGTCCAGTTTTCAACTCTTTCATTACTGTTCTTAAGCTAAATTTTTTAAGCATTAATCTCAAAATATTGCTGGCAAACAATTTATTTGGTAGTTCATTATACTGCCCAGCAGGCAGTGAAATCAGCAAGAGCATGGGCTTGTTGGACTGCTCCATATGTTTATTTGCTAGCATGTACAGAAAACAGATTCACACGAAGATCCTGAAAATGCTGAATCCAGCAAATATAGACAGAGAGGCTGGAAGAGAGGGAGTGGAGGATGGGGACTGAAATGCACCTGACAGAGGGAGAAAGACATCAGGGCCCTGAGTGTACCTGTGAGTGTTACTGGACCAGCCCTACCTGAGTCCCCTTAAGCTACCCTCTCCTTGTGGCACAGAGATGCCATTTCAGCCTTGGTTGGGGTTTGGCTTCCAGTCTGTCCCACAACTATTGGCTGACCTCCAAAACCCACAGAAACCTGAGGCAACAAGATTCAAAGACATGTCAGCCCTGCAGCCTTCTCTAATGCTCCAGCATGCACAGCAGCCCCTTCTCCCCTGCTTCCCACACTGTTCAGTGGGAAAAGGTGAAGGTATGGGTTTTTCTGGATGACAAGATGACAGGTGTCCTTTCTAAGACTCCTCATGCCCATTCAGTTCTACCTCAGCCATCAATATTAGCAGTACAGGAGAGGCAAAAAGATGATGAGCACTGCCAAAGTGGGGGAGTCATATGGGAAGATTTTTAATACCATGTATACTGTGACTATTTTGATTTTATTTCATGTTCAGACAGCAGCTTCAGGGGGTTCCCCTTGTTAAATCAGGGACATAGTCCTGCATGTTGTACAAACACAGAAGAGAATATTTGAGCTAAAATTTGTAGTCTCAGAATCCACATGAAAAGCCTCCAGGCAGCTCTTCTGCCAGACAAAGTGATCAATTAGAGGATGTTTCAGCCCCAACAGGTAGCCTCGGATTTCACTGCTCTTATTTTTCCTGTCCTGAATATCATAGACCATCGCAGCAGTACACTGAGCAACATGATGGACCTCTGTAGCTTTAGTTGTTCTCCTGAGCTCCTTCAAATAAAGAAAACCTTGTTCAATGAAGTGTGTTGTTGTGGTAGGACTTTTTAATATGTCTGTAGAAGAAGTCAGGCATACCTTGTGCTTAGAAGGGATTGGTAGAGACTACGGTAGATCCATGATGGCCCTAAATTCCCAGAAGGTTTCATTAGTAATCTTGTACTGACCTCAGAAAAAACTCCTAAATACATGGGCTTTTTTATGTAAGTGGCAAATAAGGAAAAATGAAGAAACCAAGTTTTTAGAGGCATATAAAAAGCTATGGAAAATTATCTGTCTAAAGTACGAATTCCCAGAAAAATACAGCATTAGTAAATAGTGCAAAAGAATCTAAAGAAACATTTAGCTAATAATAGAAACACTGAGATTATCTCTCCCTTGGATTTACCCCTCATATTCCTCCAATTAAGAGGACATATTTGTGAGAAAATTTCAGTTGAAAACTTTCCTTTAGTAAAACACATAACCTGGACAGTTACTCCTTCATATTTAGAAATTCCTAGTGCTTTGGTATGCTGGTGGTAGAGTACTAAAATACTTTACTAACTAATAATCATCCTGTAAAATGGATTTCATTCCCTGTGATATCCTACCCTAATGGTTCTGGTTGTTGTTAGAGTAAAATATTTCTGTGTATACAGAAATTCAGGAATCTCAGAAAACTAGGACATTAGCAAATAGTAAAGGCAATATGTAACACCTTGATATTCTAAAGCCTTTACACTGGCAATTTTTTTGGCATAACTCAAGGAATGATTTGGTGTAATAGATGCTTGATGATGCAGATTAGTCACACATGTCATAAGTTTTATTGTCCCCAAAATACTTAAAGAAATATTTACAATTTCCATTCAATTTCTCAGTACCAGATATAGGTCTTGAAAAGTTTTCTTAATCTGTAACAGATATTACAGCAAATTATGCTATTTTATTCCTTCGGTGATTCCACTGACTTCAGATGATTTTAGAGACTAGAGTAATACTCAAGTTAAAAATGAAAAGTCTCTTTTTTACTCCCCCGTATTGTAGATGTCAGCCCAAAGTTTGGATATGCCGCAAATTAAAAGAAGTTCCATTACTTAAATTCCCCAATCAAACTTTTTAAAGTAGCTTTCTTTGTGAATTGGCTGCTACCAATATCTAAATGACAGAACACTGAAAATAAATCCTACATTTTTGTACAACTCCCCATTAATCTAAATTGCAGAGGAGGACAGGCTGCTTTTCATACAGGGCAGGACAAATGAAACTAAATACATTATTTCACAAACTAATTTGAGCAAAATAAATAATTCAATATTACTAGATTATTGTAGAATAGCTCCTATGAAGCTATTGGAAAGAAGAGACTTCCGTGAAGTCAGTTCTGGCACTTAGTTTAATTCATGGAGGTCAGGAACACAAGTCTATCTGCTTGGATAGCACATCATTCTTGCACACTACAGAAGAGTCTTTGAAGAAATGGGTGCTGAGCACAAAGGTTTAATACTCCTATGTTCTTTCAAATACAACCCTGTGTCAGTTTGACTATTTGAATGTGCCTGTGCCTGAAATTGTTCTGCCTAGCAATGTCTGAAAGTACGTAAGACTAAAGATCAGAACAAACAGTCTGTAACTTTCATGCTACCCTATACCCTGTGCAACCTGATCCAGTTGTGTGGCATCCCGGGCCATGACAGGAGGGTTGGAAACTAAATGATCTTTATGTGCCCTTCCAAACCAAACTTTTCTATGGTACTGTAGATATGCCAATCCAAGCAAAATAGCAGTAAAGGTTTCTGTGAAAATTTCTGTAAACCAAGAAATGTAAGGTTTATATCCACTATTTCCTTTATATCCAGGTTGCAAAAGAAGTTAATTCCTCAGGAAGCAATTACATTACATGCCAGCTCTGTCCTGCCTCAGTGTAGGATATCTTCTAAAAATAGTACAGTGCACTACAACATAATATCAAAATTATGCATTCTAGTACCTAATTTCTCTCTTCCAAGATAAGAAAAAGCAAGACTGATAGAAGATGCTGCTTTAGCAAAGTACCAATGTCAGTGACAGGAAATATGGTTAAAGGAAAGACTAATTTTCGATTTCATAGGAAGTGTTAAAAAACTAAGCTGAATTCTTCAACGATTTTGCAGTAAAGAGATGGAGATGCTTCAGTCAGCCAGAATAACCCTAAGTAGTTGTTACTTAGATTCATATCTGGTTTTATTGAACAATTCTTTATGCTCTTTTTCCATATAATTCTTTGTTTAAATTATTCAATTGGTGATTTTTAGTAAATCAGCATGCAGGGACACCCATGAATAAGGACATAGAATGAGGACAGAGATGTCAAAATGACATAGACCTCTACACCTTTTTTGAATATTTGACTCTGTTTACCTCTCATTGCAAATTAATAAAAAATAAAGAAAATGTAAAATACAATTATCCCATGGGTTAGGAGTATTTTTTCTCTTTTGTTATATTTTAGCTTAACAGTGCTTAGAAATCTCACAAATAATGCAGAGTATTCTATTAACACTCATTATCCTTAGCCTAATAAAAGATACATCCCATGTCTTTAAAGAAAGTTTTTCTGCTTTAACATGGATATTAAATTAAAGAGCCCTAAAAGGATGTTGTTTCAAAGGGCAGATAATTACTCTTTCTGAGAACTGGTCTTCTTTTGCATGCCACAGATTTACTAGTCTTATTAAGAAAAACTTGACCCTGGGTCTCTAAATGTTTTCAGAAGGAGTGTTGCTGATGCCATTCTCTACATTTATTAATCCTAGCTGTGATTATTAGCCCCATATAAGGTAAGCATTTTCAGATTATGATTTTAATAATAGTAATTCTGGGTGACGCTTTAGCTAAGCCGTCCAACTGAAATCAAGGTTATGATCCTTTCATAGCTGAGGTTAATACTGTAAATACCAGTTATGACCCTTGCTGAAGAACTGCTTCAGCAATTCACTGGAGTGAAATTACCTCAGTCTCTGGAAATGAAGATCCTCTAAAGGTTCTGGCAAGAAAGCATATAAAGCAATAATTGGGAGTCAGTTCCACAGAAGCGGATAATGTAATCTTCAGTCTTACTTAATTTTGGGAATATAAAGATTTCTTCCTTTCTAAAAATTCAGATTAAAGGGAGAAATAAATTTTGTAATTTACACCTCTGACATTAAGCTGAAAAGCAGCACTGCAGACACCTGCTTCAGAATTGTCATTGTTTCCATGGCGCTACTTTCCATCACCTATTTTTAATAGTTTACACAACAAGATCAAGGGTGTCCCAGCTGTTACTGCCACTGTTGCTAAGCAACCTTTAAATCAGAGTTCAAGAAGACAAAGAATCATGCTTGAAAAATTTCTCAAGTGTCTGCTTTTCCCTTTCTTCTTCAGTCTACACTATTTTTCAGATGCCATGTTTTCTGTTCTTTTTTTTTTTTTCCCTTTCAAATTCTGTGTGAATCAATTGTAGTCTCCAAAAAGAATAAGCCACCTTCTAGCTACCACATCCACTGTTTTATGCCAAAGAGGAAGCTGGGGCATTAAATAAAGGGCTTAAAACATTTACTTTTTTTTTTTTTTTTCCAAATTAAATCCAAATATTTTTAGAGCTCTGCAACCTGCTGCTGCGGTTGTGTAACATCTGTGCATGACTGCATCATGGACTGACACACCGATCAATGGAGAGAGATTCAAAGCTTGCAGAGAATTTCAATGCCCCCCCTGTGCCTCCTGGAATCTTAATACTGTCACCTGCAAAAACCTCAGAGGTCGAAAACACACAGAAAGAAGGAAAAGTTAGCATCAGTGAAACTGGAGAAGTCTGGGGCTGGATCTCTGTCCTGGAATGTCATTATTTTTCAAACTTTGTTGCTCAGCCATTAGCATCCCTCCCCCTGCACTACTAATTGTCTGGCAAACAGCAGCATGTCTTTTTAGTTAGATACATTAGCTGTGCTAATGTTGGAAGTAAAGCTGTGATGTAGAATGTAAGGATCAAGGAAAATGTTAAAATTAAGAGATCATGTATTTCATTTAAAATCTTTGTTTGGCTTCATAGCCTTCCTCTTATTTAAGCCATTCAAACTTTCATGTATCCAGGTGATTTTTTTTCTGTTTCCTATATCCTTCATTTTCTGTTCTTGCAATTCAAAATGCTTCATCCCATATCATACCTGCTTGATCTCTTTCCCCTCTTTGCACATCTCACCACAAGCCACTAGTACAGTGTTTATTCTTTCTTCCCTTCTTCTCTTGCAAATTTATTCTACAGGATTTTTTTCTTTGCAAAATGCTGTCTTAATAAATTCTCTTTCAAATTCAGTAGATGAGATACGCTTTCTGTAACTGTTAATCACCTGTTCACACTTCCAAAGCCACCATTCGCAAAAATTATGCTATTTCTGGGTTTTTAATCTTCACGCTACTCCATAGTTTTCCAATCAGGTAAACAATTCACTAATGTCATATAAGCATTTCAAATAGCTCTTTTCAATCATTTATAAAATTTCTTTCTGCTCAGTTTCCAGTTTGAAAATAAATTTACTTACAACTTCAATGTTCATAAAAGTTTGTTGGTCATAGAGCCAGAACTGTGGGCAGCTCAATCACCTTCCCTCCCACACTGCTCCCTCAAAACCAATACTCAACTTCAGAAGCTGCCTAGAAGGTAAAATAGCTTGTTCTGTGTGTTTCTTCAGTCCTCAGCCTTATTGTTTGACCACTTTATAGAGACTTCTTCATCAAGGCTGCCAGTTGTGATAGCACTACTTTATTTACTCGTTTATTTGGTTGCTTATTGTCAGGAAACAGGGACAGGGGGAGATCACTTTTAAGACGTTGCTCATCTGCTGGATGATGCAACCTTTGGTCTCCATCTTCCTGGTCAGACACTAAAGCTGCCACAGGGAAATATGTTACTCAGTCTGTGAAAACATTTGACCTTTATATTCATTTCATCTCTGTTGGTGTAAATTAGGAGTTACAGAATGGCCATCAATATAAAATTGCTGTAAGTAGAAGAGTTGACATTTAAAGCTTTTATCCAAAAAGTAACTACAGCACCAATGTTTAATGTGCTCTATAAAGTTGGTACCACTATTCTGAGTAAATTAATAGATCATGCTTCAGGTTTATTTCATTGATTTCTATGAATCCTGCCAAGTAAAGATAGTCTTTTAAAACTTCTAGGTAGAAACTTACAGATGGCAGTATATCTGTCCTCACTAATACTCTGAAAATACTTTATGGTTTTGTCTGGCTCCTAAACTCTAGATTTTCCTAGCCCAAAATTCTGAAGGAATATACTCCATTTAAATGAATGTTGTTACAATATTATTTCCTATATGAAGCCCAAAGCTGTGAATAGGACATTTTCTGGCAGACTTGTTTGGAAGTTGTGAAGTCTGCTTTTTTGAAGAATAAATATGGGAGCTGCAGCTCCTTATTATTATTCTGCAAGGTGTTTTTAGCACCTTTGCAGTTAAATATCTTCTTCAGAGTGTCTGTGTTTAGCAGAATTTTCTTTACAACCACTTAATGAACAAGCTAATTTAAGAATGGTAGGAGAACATAGGTTTAGGTCTGTGACCCTGGCATCTGACTGAAGGACTGAAGACACACCGGCCCTGGGGACTGAGGAAGAAAGGTTAAGAGTGTGATTAAGACACACTTGCTGCAAGAGTCTGTGCCTCAGCTTACCCTCCAGAGGCGAGCACAGTTTTACAGCATGCAGCTGGATGTCAACATTGGAAGCCAGATCTCAGGCACCAGCAGCTGCCACCCCTGCCAGAGCAGGAGCCTCTCTGCAGCAGCACAGTGCAGCAGGCACAGAATTGCTCCTGAACAGCTCCCAAGAGCTGTTAGCATGGTTGTCTCAATAGTCAGCTGCATGGCAGTAATTCCTCAGGATTCAAATTATTGATCAGGGCCTCTGTGGGCTCAGCAGTGTGCAAGCACACAATGAGAGCAGGGTTGTTTTTTCCCTGAATAGCTGTATAGGTTCCTGCAACACACACTCACGTGAGCATTTCTCACTCTGAGGGAACATTCCCTTACTCTAACAAGATGTCACAGGGAATATTGCTGCAAATACCTGTGCTTTGCTTTCCTGCTTTGAATCCTGTGTAAATTAGGATCCAAATCATGTAATGAGAGATTAAATTTACAGTGCTGCACAAGATAAACAAATGAATCTAGGGTGATTTAATCGAATACTGCTCCATTTTATATGCTCAAAACAGTTCAGCACAGCTATCACTCCTGGCATTTCAATTTCTGTCACTGTTTAAGACTAAATCAATATTAACAACACTGGCATAATACAAATCATAATAGCTTAAAACTCATATTTTCCTACCAGAATTAAAATTTGATCTCATGATTTGGATTGCTGAGGTTCTTCCTAGAGTCTGTTAATTGCACTATGGGACAGACACAATACTCTTCAACTCCTACTCTTTTCATGGTAATGTCAACAAAAAGAAAATTATCATATTAGAATACAGGTGTATCTCAAAAGTGCTTCAAAGATCAGGACAAAGAATCTGAAGACTTCAGGCCTCTCATGGGTCAGATACTAATATTAATAAGTCTGGAATTTCACTGATGGGCTTCAGCTTTTTTCATTTAGCAAGACTTCTGTTATGAAACCATCAAAGAGTAATTTATAAGCATTTGTTCAACTCTTCCTTCATGAATCATAAGTTGTCACCTTAAAGAACTCCGTAAAAGATATTTTTATGACTAGACGGGATTGCAATATAATTAGGAGAATCAAAGAATTTTAGAAGTGGTCCTGAAGCAACTAAAAGTTAACTAGTGCAAATAAGCAGAGAAATATTAAAACAGTAAACAAAAAAGAAACAATTACTTGTCCTTTTCAAAGATGTCATATTGCATTCTTTATTCTAATTCTGGAAAATAAGCCAGTGATGACCAGGAACAATGGATTTTCCTTCTCAGCTGTTCTCTAATTACTTCTGAACACTGAGAATTCCAGCTGTCACTCAGTTGTACAAGGAGTCTCTTCAATTCGTTTTCTTATTACAGCAAGTGCCCTGTTGTCCTGCTACCCACACATGTATCAAAGGTCTGTGGTGCTCTCATTGTGGTGCTGTCTTTTAGGTTTGCTGAACGACATCTTACATTGCAACAGACTGGAAGGAAATGCACAGGCCATTAGCACAGATACTCTTGCAGGGTTTATCCTTTCCTGCACGGTTTGGTTCAGTATTCCTAAATTGTAGGTGTCATTCATGAACTTCTGAGAGGTTCAACTCGCTGTATATTCATATACATACACATACATACGTATGTGTGTACTTTAGAGAGAGACAAATGCACATGTACATTAATACCTATATAGGCTGTAAGGTCAAGGATTCACAAATCACCTTAAGAAGGACTGAGGGAATCTGATCACCTGGTGTTCTGAATACTTTTTAAGTAAAACATGCAAAAAATTTACAGGGAGACCCGCACCTAAAGTTCAGAAAAAGAACCTTAGAGCTGCTATGGACTTCTTCAGGTATTATTATATGCAATTAAGAAACAAGGGTATCAAGGGGGGTGGGGGGGGGGGTGTTTGGTTCTGCATTTTTCTTACTTGTGTCTCTTTAATTCTGGCCATTCAACAACTATTTTGTGCTCAGAGATCTTTTACCCTTTTACTCAAGTAGCAAGTAATGCCATATCTCTGCAGTTTCATACATACTGTATCTTATATTCTATATGCCAATCCTGGTATCCAAATAGTAAAATTTTATTTTTATTTTGACCTACTTCCACAACCCTTAAATTATATAGAAATACCTGGTGAATTAGATAGAAATGTGAAGACTCAGATCTCATTTTATAGTAAACTATTCCTGAAATCTTGAAGAAGCAGCTTCCAGCAGATTCTCAAAAGCTCAGGGAGCACTGAGTGGATTTCCTACAGTTCAGGAATGTATTGGAGTGAGGGTTGAGGCACACAGTTTTAAAGCCCAGGGTTCAGCTGGAGCGAGACAGGAAAGGATTTGCCAAAATATTAGGATTCTTAGAGCTTTATTCTATTAATTCTTCTTGAAAAAAAAAGGAAGGAGTGTATTTTTTGCCAGCTAATGAGCAATTCTATTGTTCATGACCACAAACCAAGTGCTAAGTGTTTTGTGAAATTTTGAATATAAATACAATTTTTTTATTATTTGTTGACCCATAACAGAGGAAAGGCTAGGCAGACATGTTCTTATTTTCTTCTGCATACAATAAGGAATAAAACTGTTACCAGAAATGTTATGTTGTTCTACATGCTGGGATTTTTTTTAATACCAGGTGATTAATATTGTTAACAATATTGCAGAAACTTCCTCTTTCTCTAGGTTCTACATAAGCTTAAGAGTGAATTTGTGGTAATATGTTCAACTTCCTACAAAATACTGGATTTAATAGACTGGATTTAAAATTTAGCAGTAACTTTATGCTTTGTTTGACACTTTTGCTTTTTTCTTGTAGGAGCAAGCATACCTCCAAATGCAGTTCCTAACCTAACATGTGAAGTAAACCTCTATTCCAGTCCTTATTCCATATGATATATAGTACTTTGATAGCATTTGTAATTTCTTGTAGTCTTTTGTCATCTATTCAGTACATGACATTGTAAGGATCAAATAAATGCTGATCTTGTTTCTCCTCAACCACATGGTTCAAATAAAGCATGCATTTCAGTCAAGGGAAACATTTGTTCTTGTTAGTCCTTGTTGGATTTGAGCAAGTAGTCTATATTTCCAAAAAAAGGGCTTTACTTCAGAAGAAAACACAGCATTATGGTTTCTATCCCCACTGCCTACTTCCAATTGAATTTCATTTCTTTTCACCTCTCTTTGGAGTGAAAAGTAGACCAGAAAGTTCCAAGGATCATCTATTTTGTTACCTGAATCTGCTTTGTTTAATGACCAGGGGTCTGGAAGTTCTGATGCCTCTCTTGTTTGGCTGTACCCAGCAGCTACTTTGAGTCTGATGGGATCAGCCAGCTAAAAGTGAAGGTGAGACAGGAGTCTGACTATGGAGGCAAATTCCACTGAAACCTGTTGAAAACCTCTAAAGGAGAACTAGAAGATTTTGAACCAAGTATTCCAAATTAATGTTGCAGAAGGAGCTTTGAACAAGAGCTTTGAAATCAGTTTCTAGATTGGGACATGGGTTAAAGTAAAGCCTTAAATGAAATGAGTTCAGAAAATACATTGAATGTGTTGAATGTATTGAATGCAATGAATTTCCATTTCTAATGAGTAGAAAAATGACAAAGCTAGTCAAATCAAAGTTACTATTTGGTATTGTCCACAATACTCTAAAGAGGAAGTTGAAGTTGTAACTTCGTTCTGCATCACAAATATCTCTACTTCAATCCTTTTCCCTTCATGCTCATTCTGAGCTCTATAGTGAGTCACGCTTACATAATATACATATTTCAATCATCTAACTATGATTATTTTTAAAGCCATTGCTGAAATAGAAACGAGTATCTCCCAGCACTGTGTATTCCTATCAGGCTCTTATAATCAGGATGATTGCTTAATTAGCATGTTTGTTTCCACTAGGGTATACCAATTAAGAGATATAACCATGCTGCCGTACATTCCTATTAATGCTTTTCTACATTTAAAGTAAGATCACACATTTCACCAGGTGTAGCTTTTAATGGTAATAGAAGATTTTCCAAAGGATATTGAGCTATTTTGCCATCTGTTTCTTATGCTGATATTCTTAAATTACTAGAAACTAGACATTAGGTGGGGGTTTTTTAGAGCTTCCAGAATATTAACTTTATTTTATTGTTTTCATAGATGTATTCAAGCAAATATTTTAATAAAAATACAGCTGTCCTGACTAATGATTCCTTAGAAATGCTACTTCCACAGATCTGACATCCCAAGTCATTTTGTGTGTATTTTGTGCTAGGTAGTTACAGTAGAAATATGTTTTCTGAAAAATTAATATGTTGCATCCTTTGTTTCTCTCTACTCTGAACATAAAGCTCAAAGCTTCTTCTGCCTTTTCTATTTTTAATGCTGTAAAACATGTTTGATTCTGTTCATTATGACCTTCCTGAAGAAAGAGACAAATAATGCAAAGTTTACATTTATTTCCAATGAATATTGAAGAGAGCAGAGTTATCAAAAATTGTTATGCTGTATTCACTACTATTTAAACTTATTTTGTCACATTCTTATATTTCACTTTAAAATCCATTTTGTACTGTAAGACTTCGTTCTCTCCTAGAAGGACAAAATTTTAAAAAAAAGAGGCTTTAAACACTCTAAAGTATTTAATACATAAAGTATTCACAAAAGTGTCCATTAATAATGTCTAATTATTCTGAAATTTGCATTAACAAAAGTAACTGGAAGATATTTAAAAATTGCTTTTAAATATGTGTGTACAGTTTCCCAGTGTAGCGCTATAAAGAATCTCCATGATTTTCAACTAGATTTCTGCTAATTGATCTGTTATACACCTAATTAATTCATTCAGAATTATTAAGTCTACAGAAGACACTATTAAAAGCACAATATTGCAAGTCTCAAGCACAATTTCTGCAATATCTGGGTGTCTCGTGTCTCCCATTTTAGGTCTGAGTCTTGAGCAATCACAGTATGTTTTACAGTCTTATTTTTTATCAATTGCAGTGTTACAACTGCTAGAAGGCTTTCCAAACCATTCTCTTCAATAATAACAGCTTAGTTAGTGGCCAGTTCTGACCACTCTTCTATTTTTATAATGAGTGTGATGCTGAGTTAAAGGTAGTAGCCATTTTCACAAATTCACAACTCCACAGGTTGATATTTCAAGAACATGAAATAAAGAATTGTGTGACACAACTGATTCTGTTTCTCTTCTCATAGTAGCTTTTGACTATTTGAAACAGATTTATAAAAATGAAATTCCCTTTCCCTTTCCATTTCCCAATAGCTTTTAATTTATTTCACTCTTTTTATGAAGTACATATATGTGCTGATGACTGTAGTAATTTTTCTGTAGAGCCTGTCACTGTAAAACTGTTTTTGCTTGCTCTTCTGCCAAACTAAAAGTATTAATTTTGGACCAGGAGAAGTTTTCCCTTAAACTTGGCTTACATTGATTTCTTCCAGATAAAAAAAAAAAGGAACGTGATTTCTCAGAACAAAATGGAGTGAATGAGTTTTGGGAGGTTTTTTGGGCAGGTTGGGGAGTTTTTGGGTTTTTGTTTTGGTTTTGGTTTCTTTTGTGCAAGAATTTCACTAAAACATTCTAATACAGATATAGAAGCAAAGACTTACTGTTTTATCGGTGGGAATACAAAAACTAAGGTGTACCTTCTGCATGGGGTATGACTCTCTCCAAAGAGAGAGGGATTTTCTTTCCGAAATATTCACTTGTGAAGGCTCACTAGGGCCTTTACACAGTTAGACAGGCTTACTCCATAAGGTTTCCTTTTCCATCAGGAGTTCAGTCTCAGGGCTGCAAGACCTGGATAAGACTCTACCTACAGATAAGGCTCAGACAGTCAATCTTCTGTCTACTTCCCAATCCCTGGCTCCATATAGAAAACATTTTGGGACTCGATGAAGAAATTAGTATGTATCAAAAATGTTTCACCTTTTACACATTTAATCTAAACAGACTGGTGTTTTCAGGGCAATACTGATTTGAATTGGTATTAATTTCCAAATTAAGAATCCTAAACGCCCTAGGCACCATTTGGTAAGGATAAGGATAAGGATAAGGATCATTTGGTGCAGTAAGTGATTGACTTTCAGTTAATGGCATTAACAGCGAACAAGGGCTTAACTCAGTAGGTTAGGCATTGTCATCTAGTGCCAATAGAAGCAGTCCCCATTATCCCAATAAGCATCCAAATCCCTCAACCACAGGGCTATGAAACTTTCTTAAATCCTGTGTTATTGCTCTCACCTCCATATCAAATATTGCTGTTAATTGAATGGTGCCTCTGATCTTTATGTGTGTCTGAGCATAGAGAGGTATTCAGGTCATCCTAAAGGAGACACCAAGCAGCAGCCTGTTTAAGCTCAGGCTTGCCCTAGTTCTTGGTTTCTACTTCTCCAGGATAAATTGTCATGCAAATAATTCTATTTTAAACAACAGGCATAGAATCATTTATAATTATGCCTCAGATTCAATTGCTGCTTATCATTCAATTCAATTGCTGCTTATCATGTCAAACATTGGCCAAAAAATGTAGGATAACAGACGCTCAGTGGGAAAGAGCCAGCATATATTTTCTAGGAAGAATGGATTCAACAACATGCACAGTAAAAAAAAAAAAGGCATAAAACACCATCGTTGCAGACAAATAATTCATTGTGGGCTTATAGTGATAATTTTTTTGTTCTGGAAATTTTCAAGAGTGGTCTTCAAATGCAAATTGTAATGAAAATAACACAGGATGATGTGTTTATTCTGATGGTTTCAAGGTGCATCCTATTCTGATGTTCTCAGAATCATACATGTCACAGGCTTCAAAAAAGCCCAAACCAAAGCCACACAGAAAAGGCATACTGGACCACAGAGTAATAAACTGATATTTTCACCTATCTATTATACCAAAGCATCCACCAAGCATTCATCTTCTTGATTAATTTTGTTGAAAATTCACATGTTGATGTCTTTCAATACATTTAAAACTGTTTGTTGTTTTTGTCTTCATCAACTCCAACATTTATGTGAGCTACAGAAGATTACCTTAAAGATTATTTGCATTTGTCTTTTTAGGTAGCTTTGGTCTCTGTTACTTCAATAAGGATGGAAAAACATTAATGTCAGATAGAACATTTCAAGCAAACTATGAAGAAGAAAAGAAAAGAACATAGATAGAACTGCACCAAGACAGAAGTTATCCACAGTAAGATTATTCCTGCTTAGAATAACTATGATTCTTACAACAGCTGTTAAATATTTTGCCTTGTTTCTTATTTGAATGGCTGGTTTCAGATTCTAGGCACTGGGTCTGGGTATAAGACAACCTTCACCTGTTAAGGAACTTGATAATCCCTGCTATTTTTTTCCCGTGGAAATAGAGCTACACTGCAATCAGCTCACATCTTCATCATCTTCTTCTTACAAGCACTCAAGCCTGCTTTTCAAAACTTGAAGGATTCCACCATTCACAGGGGTTTTTTTGGCACTTTGCTGAGTTATGTGCAAATGGTTCAAATTTGCAGCATTATTTCAAAAAGTGGGAACACAGGATTTGTGAATGGTATTCCAGTATTAAAACCTCTCTAGATCTTACAATAACGAAAAAATTCAGTGTCTTGCTTCTGCTCTCCCTATTAGTCTTTCTGCCACTTGTCTCACTGACAAGAGACATTAAGTCATTTGTCCACTATGGCTCTTATTTCCTCTCTGGAATCTTGATTTTTATTAGACTGCTCTGTCTTCTGTGTAAATTTTCTGCACCTCTTGCTTCAAGACGTTTGACTTCTTTTTGATTCTGTTGAACCTAGCTGTGTGTAAATGCTCCTATTTTACTCAGAAATCATGAATCAACCCCATTTCTGCATCTTCATCCTTATTAAAAATTGCATCTGTATTACTAATTGTTCAACATCCATCAGTTTTATCCATGATTTCTGTTTTTTTCTGGACTATTTCTAGGTATGCTGCATAAAAGTTGGATGTCAAATAACCTAATATTTATGGAGTTCTGCTGGAAAAACATAGTCCTTGTTCCCCATTGGCGCATACTCTTTTGAGATCCATCTGTTGGATCAATTTCTAACGTGATCTCTTGATATTGTGTAATGTTAATCAGAGTTCTGGGTCACAGTGTCCTCTGCCAATCATGGTCAGATTATACAATATCCACGCTTTTACCTTCTCTAGACAAATTTTTTATCTCATCTAACACCACAATCAAGTTTATTTGACTAGATCTAAGTTATGTAAAATTATTTTGGCTAGCATTAATTGTATTCCTATCACTGAATTTCTTATCAGTGAATTTTATACCAGCATTTCCACTATTGCTTAGGACTGATATAGGGCTTACCAACTACTGACTATGGCAGATTAACAATTCCTCAAGCTGCTGGAATTTTCTTGTTT
Organism: Coloeus monedula; assembly: GCF_965178545.1. Lineage (NCBI taxonomy): Eukaryota > Metazoa > Chordata > Aves > Passeriformes > Corvidae > Coloeus > Coloeus monedula. The sequence goes on from NC_138782.1 coordinate 56,358,822, forward strand.
GGAGATTTATTAAAATGAACATCAGAGAAGCAGACATTTCCTCAGCCAATTTTTAAGGACTCTTGAATATTATCTTAATTGAATATATTTATTCATGGTAGATGATGCTTGAAGTTTAGCAGCATGTGGTGCTGTGATTTTCCATCACTTTTATATCCTAAAATGTAAAATATACTCTCATTTTTTTTTCTGAGAAATGAAGTCACTACCTCACAGGGAGACAAGATAAAGGCATCAGGTCCTCTCAGCAGGAACCAGGCTCTGTTGCTGCCACAAAGATGAGAATTTAACTCGACTGGAGTAGGACAAAAGTTTTAAGTTACTTTGAAAGAATCTCTGGAAACAACACGGAGTCTCAATTTTTCAGCAGTATCTTGTTCAGTATTACCATTTTCCTGAGTTTGGAACCATAGCTTCACTCCCTTTCCTCACGTGACCCTTTGTGTACTGATTATAGACAGTCCCTGACATTTTGCTGTCACTACAGAATGAGTTTATCCTTCATTTTTCATGTTTCATTTTCTTGGTTGGTATACTAAGCAGGGGTACTTATAATGAATATATTCTCTTTCTCATTTATTGAATAACTCATAGTAATAATTTTTTCATATCTAGCTTGCAATGAATATTGCTTTAAGATGGTTCTCTCAGTCAAAGAATTATTCTAGTATCCTTACATTTCCTTATCAGTTAACAAAATTTCTTCCTTTCTAATTATTATTTTGCTGGCTATTTTCTGTTATCATCTATGTTTCTCATCTACATGATAAATAAGTGTATAAATAAAATCATATTTATATACATCTATGTCTTAGATGTATAAAATAAATATAGATAGATAGCTAAATAATTATAGGTATATATAATTTCTATTTCTATCTCCTGTCTTGCCTTGTTTCACTAATGAACTTTTACAAAATATTGTTCTTCATGATTATGGAACCATATTTTTTGTGTGCCAACTCATCCCTTTCTAAAGCTCCCTATGTTCATTCATATTTCTCTCACAATCTATCATCTTCTGATTCCTTACAGACAATTCCTATCATACTTTTCATATTCTTTAAAAAATAATCTATTTATAGAGTCTGTCAGAAGATCTTGAATGCTGAAAGGTGATCACATCAAAACACTAGTACTACTAATAGCATAAACTACTACCTTCTTCTCTCTGGAGTACAGTTCCCAAGATCACTGAAAGGTGTAATTTCTGATGAAAACCCCAAAAACACAATTCGAGGGAAAGGTGTTTTCCTGCTTTTGTTAGCTTATGTGCAACATAATAAATAAATAAATAGACAGTTATTTGTTATTTTGGACTGGGAACACCAAGCAACCAAGACTTTATTTCAGCCACTATGTGGCTTCTCTCACATAGTGCATCAAATGATAAAGGCATAAGTGCAAGAGCTCAACAACTCCCAGTTTTGTGAAAAATCTAAATTCTTGAATATTTTTCCAAGTTATAGCAAATTGGAGGAGGAAAATAATAGAGAAAATAGTAAAAAGTGGCACTAGCTGGATTTATTAATAAAATTTATGGGTTTGGAAAACTAAGCAATCTTACCCTTTTGTCAATGTATTGCCAACAGAGAAAAAATTTGACATGGACTGTCCTCTCTTTGAGGGGCTGATTCTAATGATAGAAATGAGTTTAGTTTTTGAGAATTATTGTGTTGTTGAGTAATTGGTTTACATTTTGTTTAAGTAGTAAAGAAATCTGTTTTATAGGGGTTTGTGCAGATATATTTAGAATAGAATATATAACCTTGATGGCTATTTAGGAAAATGTAATCAAGTTGTTACATTCAGATAATTTTCTGTACTGAATTGATGGATCAGTAGATAAAGCTTCAATTACAGTCACAGAATTGTAATTTTAATTGGAAAATTGCATAGGCAGTGTTCACTATGACCAGAAAAAATTAGACTAATGAAAGCAACAGCTAAGCAATTTTTGAGGTTATGCACGTGTATTAATTAAAGAAAGCATCTTTTTCATTATAGCTGTTAAAAAGTATTTCAGGGGCTGCATTATGAAGACTGCCTTTTGATGGTCTGGGAAATATAACCTAGAGGCAGGAAGATAACTTTTGGCCCACATTCTGGGTTGTATCTATTATTTGACATGGGAATTTTAGTACTATCAGCTAGTGAGCATGACTGCTTGAGTTAGATGTTTTACAAATTTAGGAGAGGAGAACCTTAATACCTTACTGCAATAATGAATATTTGAATACTGTAGAGGTACAAAAATGGTTTAGATTTTCCAAAAATGTCTAAGGATTTTGTAAAGCAACTCCCATAAAGGTTGCCCCTAGGCAGCTTTGAAGAATATCCAACATAGTAGTAGTATTTTGTCTTCTAGAACTTCTGAGAGAGTAAGATGCACTAAAACAAGCAACATCCTCTTATGGCATATGGATTGGTTACCTGTGCTTACAGGTTTGGCATAGCCCAACTACATCAGGACTGTTTGCAGTATTTAAGAGATCACTTTTATAGTTTTAGCACATACGGTAAAAAAAATGAAGCTTGGGAAACTGTAAACACTGGCAATTTGATCTGAAATTATAAAAGATATAGGTGTCTTTGGTGGCCTCATTCCATGCAATTACATCATAGAAATTACACTGTCTGTAGTGGAACAGTTAATACATATGCATTCCAAATTGTATAATACTGATATAAGTCAAATCATATTCCAAAACTTGGAGTCTGGGAGGATAGATGAAAATAAGATGACATTTAGAGACGTATGGTATTTCCATTTGGAAACCTTTATGTTTTGGGAATATTTTGATTTAAGAAAAAATCTGGAATACAAACAGAAGATGAATTAAAGATGGCAAATGCATCTTAAAATTGGGACACCAGATGAGACTTTTTACTACGGAGGTAAGAAACCCTGAACAGTACCTCCCTGTTGATATCATGTTAGCGTCATAGTCAGTGTTATAATTTGAGCTGTGTGGTCAACTGCTTACTTTTTCTTGCTCAGATTGGGGCTGTATCTGCTTTCTGAACAGAAGGTAAAATAGAGTTGTGATCCACAGAGCACCTAGTTACTCTTTGTACATTTTCAGCACTGCAGTCAGTAGTTGCTACAGACCTGTGTGTATCGGCTCTTTAACACGCAAAGAATGTCAGCAACATAGTGTAGACAGTAAGTTAATGATAATTGTAGCAGTAAAGGTGTTTAATACTAAAAAGTTTCTGGGAAGGAGATTCCATTTTAGTATAAAAACACTGCTAGATGGATGTTCAGGAGATACGGGGTGGTAAGAGGCAGATTTTCCATACTGAAAATGTGAAGAATGCATTCCTTCTGTTTTTGCAGTAAGAGAAAGAAGGTTCTGCTTTTGTGAGTGTCTGTGAAAGCTACTTTTTTCTGCATGCTTCTCATTTCAGTTCTGTTTACTTATCATTTATCACAACAAACATGATGGACCTTGTAAGCTTATAATTTCCTTTTTACCATTCTTTTTTCTGCATCCTGGAGCTCATGAAGCTCCTCTTGGAAATTCAGTATTTGTACTTTTCAATTTTCTCATCTTCTCAGCCTAACAGTTCTACCTCTGTTCCCTGTGATTTTCTAGAATTGCTATGAGTAGGACTTTGTTATAGGAATTCTTCCCCTTACACTACTTATTGTGTAAACAGAAAGCAAGAATTCTAGGAAAAGGAAGTATGATTTATGGTTTAGACAGCTAGAACTGCCAACAGGAAATTAATTTACCCCCATCTCCATGAGAATATCCTAACATAGTGTTAGATAAGTCACCTAGAGCTTTCAAATGATTGTTTTACTTTTAGTCTCCACAAAAATTTCATATCTGGTTTTCAGAAATACCATATCCCTACATCTGTTACTGAATTGCACACAAGTTGTGCTTTGGGTAAATAATGCTGTGATGCAATAAGTTGTGAAACAAATCAGGCCATCTTCAGTTGGACATTCAAAACAACAGCAATCTTTAAAAAGAAAAACATGGCTCTTACCAACTTGTCTATTAAAAGTGAATAATTATATTTCATGCCACAAAAATACCAAGATGGTGAATAAATTATTCCTTTGATACATTCAAGTACTATAATAGTGTCATGGAAAAACTCATGAGAATATTAATAATTCTGTATTCAGAGACTCAATTAAATCGTATGCAGTAAACAAAGCATGGTGCCGAACCCTGAACAAAGGGAGTGGAGTGAAAGCCTGAGCTGTTTCTCATATGCTGAGCATGAGCTTTCCCAAGCAATAAAAAATATGGGAAATGGTCAGAAATAATACAGTGTTTAATGAATAAATGATGTATATCCTGAATTAAGTATGATCAGCATTAAATCTGGCATTTCCTAAGTTTAGACTTCTTGGCTTTTAACCCCAGTATTCTCTAATATATTTTTGGATGCATTCTATCAAAAGTAATCTTAAGTGCTTCAGTCAGTGTGGTCCTACTGCACCAGGCTGCACAAAAACACTGAGACAATGACTGCCCTTAAGATGTTTCCTGTATATGCAGGTGCAGTTTTTTGAAAGTGCTTTACATATTTAGGATATTTTTTGATAAGAGCAGTGCTTTTTTTTTCTCTTGCTAAGGCTTTCAAAGTGGCCTAGAGATGAGGGCAGCCAAGTGTCTCCACCAAAACAGTTTTCTAAAGGATTGGCTTACAGTGGGGTTCTCAGCCAGAGGTCAGGGTGTTACAGCCACCCTGCCTGGATCATGTTGCTGAAAGGGAAATGAGTCTCCTCTAAATCCTAGATAGACAGGACAGGCTCCTGGCAGTGAAAGAAAAGGTTCTGGTATAAAAAAGATTGTGATTTTCTAGCTATAAACAATTGAATCTCACATGTTTTAGTGCAGACATTTGAACATTGCTGGAGAAAAAATTTTTGTAGGATTCAGAAATTCCACCCAGCCTTTACCAACAGCCCTTAGCTGAATATTTTGTGCACACAAACTGAGCAGTCTTATTCTTGCTGATTGATTTTCAAATTGATATTGACTTTCCAATTCACATTCCCCTCACTGAGCACCTTCCATTCATCCATCTATCGTATTTCTAGCATGCTCATCACTGTAGTCTGTCAAGGCCTTACATAAATCATCTGAGGCATAATCATATGTCAGATACCTATGCAAATGATCATTCTGTTTGCCAGTCCCTATAATCTACTAACTTTCAAAAGCACAAAATCTGTTATCCTTTCCTTTCTCTTGGCACTTTGCTATAAAATCTATTCATCTTGATCTACTTGTTATTTTAACCTTCCTGTTTTCTTTACTGGGAATAAAAATCACACTTTATCTGAAACAGAGCTGATGGACATTATAACACTCCTCATGAAATCCAAAGAAAAACATCATGTGTTACAATACTCTACTCCAGAGCAATAGCTAGAACAATGCACCTTGACTGAATTTATATAATTCATCTTAAAATATGCTTTTGGAAAACAAAACAAAACAGAAGAACAAAACAACCCACCACTTCTATGCCAGACTTTCATTTACTAATATTTTTTCCTGTAAGAATGAATTAAACTTCCAACAAAAAGAATGCCATGCTATTGCACTATTTGTGGTAAATTGCTACAAATTCGTTTTCAAGAAGAAAACATGATACATACAAGAAAAACATTCTGATTGACTTGAATCATGATGTATCTCTTACATTAGAATGACATATAAAAATGGAATTGAGTATTTTCTGGTGTGGAAGAATTTTCCTGAGCATTTTTCTGTTTATGAACTTAAAAAAAAAAATTCATTTGAAAAATAAAAAGAGCTAGTTAAGAAAAAATTCTCCCTTGTTCTCAATATGATAGGTAACCATGAATATTTTGTATTTCTCTGTTTCTTTCTAACAAATAAGTGTTACATTTTAATACAGGTATTTTTCTTAAAGTATCACTACTTCCTTCTTTTGGAGAAGAAAGAAGTGTGTCCCAATGATTAATTTTGCCCATTTTAGCAAATTGTTACATCAAATTGTTCAAGTTTTAAATTTCAATTAGTATGTATTTTAAAGAGACAGTAGGTACTCATGAGTATTTTGTACTACAAGGAAATTTAATAAACATTTCAGAAAACTCAGTGCACTTTTTGCAAACAGGGACAAAGACCCACTTGTGTAAAAGACAATGTGTGGATTTTAACATTACCATTTAAAATTCTGTTGTGTTCTATCATCCTTATAAAAGGAGCACATCTAGAAAATAAAGCTATAGCAGTGATAGTTGTAGTAGTCAACAAAAAATGTAATTGCAATTATATTTAATAGCCACCTAAGCTTGAAAAAAAAAGGAGTAAGAAAGAAAAGAAAGGAGAGAAAACACATCATGTCTACTTAAAATTATTTTCATTGCTAAATTTACTAACAAGAGGTAAACAAAATATCTACAGATGTCCTGAAACTGGTTCTGTGGTCAGAACATTAAAGCCCAAAAATTCCTTCATTTTTTAACTGTTTGCCAAGTTTGTAACAAAAGGTGGTGATTTTTTTGCCAGCAAATAACCATTGTGTAACCCAGCAGTAGAACACTTGAAACATTGTTAAAAATTTTATTTTCCACCACAGGCAGAAATACCTAATCTGATATATATTTTTTGTTTCAATTAAAGGTAGAGGCATTCTTATATACATAACAGGGCCTGTCTTCAGAGGATGTGTGGAGGATACTGGTTGTGGGGGTCCTAGAGATACAGTAAAAAGCCATCGTCTCATTAATTACCAACTGTTACAGCAACAAAGTTATCATAGTTCCTCTGTGTGCTTTGCCTTTCACCAAACTCTAAAGTTAGGCTGGGTCATGCTTCTGCCTCTTGGATGGACTGTGATGTGTGGGAAAGTGACTGCCCCTGGAGAAGGACTGGTGTAGGACAGAGAGAGACTGCCCTTAGAAGGGTGAATCTCTGGTCTCTGCCCTGGGAATTATGCCTGATTGCTTTAATCTGCCAGTTGCCAGCACCAATAGGAATCAATGGGAGTGGCACGTCTATTCCTTCTCTTTTCATTTATATAGTGCCCTGACTTGGCTTTTCATCCTGAAGTGGAAAAATTCCATTTTCCCCTACATTTCTGATAAATTTTAACCCAGAGAATTGGGTTAAACTCAGAAACAAACTGTTGTTCCAGGAACTGAAGGATGAAAGTTTCAGACATTTCTTCCTAGAGCTGTTTCACCTAGAAGAGATCAAACTTGTCTCCCATTCATCAGCCTGATCTTTCCATTCCTGACTTTAGGTGTGTCAGTTCTCTTGTACTTTTTTAAAGGGGGTATATAAATCTTCACAAGGGTCTTGGGTCCTACCTAAGTTGGATACCTTTACCCTTGAGTAGACCTCAGGTGTGCAGACAAACTATATCAAAATAAAGCAGTGACGGATAGTGTTCTTATGACGGCCATGTTTTTTAACTTCTAATAAAAGTGTTAATTCAACTGCAGTCAGCTCTACCTGACTACCCACTGGGACTTCTCTGAAGGTGTACTTAAGGCTCTGCAAGATCAGGACTCACATCTTCAGGAAATGAGTGAAATTCTTCTCCTGATGATACAGGGCATTTTCTGGATAATGTTTTGTTAGTTGCAAGTTCAAGTATTTTTATTTCTGTCTTGGTACATTTTTAATATATGTCACTTTCATTCCAGTTGAAGGACAATTCTTCAATGATTTTGTTAAACTTGTTTAGTAGGTGCATTTTTTGATATATGGTATTCTTGTGTATAGTAAATTTATCTATATTCAGTATGATTTCTGACATGCTGCATCACAGATACTGACAAATGATTGATTAGATTTGACAGAGGAGAATGAAGTATACTTGACATAAAGCATCTATACTGCACTGTCAATACTTTTCTGTGCAGCTGGGAAGATAATTTATCTATTTTCAACCTTCTTCATTTATTTCCTGTTACAATTATAAATAAACGTCAAATGTTTCTCTTTGTTTTGCTTCACCTTGCTCTGCTCCTACCATTGCCATACTGCCATGCTCTGCAGGCATGTGGTTTTTGAAATATATGTTCAGGAACACTCAGAATTTACTAGCCCCACCCAAAATTCATTCCCTAATACAGTAAGAAATGGAAAATATTCTTTTAAGCTCCAAAATACTCTACATTTTGCAAATAAAGAAAAAAACCCCAATGTCTAGCTGAAAAAATATTCACAATATTTTTGAGAATTCTACTTAAAGGACTAAAAATATTTGTATTGTACACATTCATGAACAGATAGGTTCAGCAGGATGTTGGGCACCTATACAGCTGCAACCCACAAATGTGGTAGGTAGATTTTGAGGTACAACTCTTTTAATAGAAAAACATTAACTTTGTATCAGACACTGCCCAATATTACACCTATTAAAAATGAACTCCTCAAGACAATACTTTTGTCAAGAATTATATCCAATATTAATAGGCAATGAGTGTGTGGGCACGAGGAACTTAAAGTACATTGTATTTCTCTTTGAATTTCCCAAGTTTATTGCAGTAACAGTACCTCACACCTTGTTTTATTGGCAAGTTCTGTTGCAGAGCATAATTAAATCAATTACTATATGGGCATGACACAATGTTCTGGTAAGCTTCAAGCTGAGGAAATGTAAATTGACTACAAGCTATTTGCAGAAAAAGAGAAAACTTTTCTTAATGACACAGCTCTCATAGCCTCAAAAGCTATCACCAAGTTTGTCCTGGGTATGGATGGCTGCATCTGTAATGGTTTACTAGCTTCAGAAAAGATCCTAAGGTTTAGACTTCTGACTGTAAATGTTTAAAACAGAGCCATTCCCATTTTTGCATCAAAATAAATAGGTTTAGGTTTTTCTTCTTTGTTTTTTTTTCATAGAGACAGTTCAATTGCAAGGCCTTTTTTTCCCTTTACTTTTTTTTTTGTTAATCTTTTTTTTTTCTTTTTTAATGCATATGATCTTTCATGAGACATTTCTTGGGCATGATACAAGAAGATTTAGATGCAGACCTGCCACTAAGCTACTGGGAATTGCCAATTAAATCTAAGGCATAATATTGAGAGTCTATGTATCTAAGAACAGCTTCAAGTGTTTCCATATGGTGGAAAAACCTCCCTGAACCTGAGTGATATTTAAATTTGTACAATATAGCACAAGGAAAATACAGATAAAACTTTGTTGCTTTATATAGAATATCATTATCCCTGGCAGGATGACTGCCTTTCCTCTTGGGACCAGAGTTTAAGATCAAGTCTGAGCATTCAGCTTTCCTAGGTAAACGGAGCTCATGTATAATTGATGTTGATAGCGTTAAATGAAGCACTCATTGTCTCTTTTTTTACTACCCGACTTCAAAATCACACTGACTGCAAACAATGAGGAAGTCGAACCAGCTCCCCTAGATTGGTTAATTGCTTCAAAGGAGGATGTGAATGAAATAGTAAAGGTACTTCCAGTAGCATTAACAAATCTATTACAGGTAGGCACCACCTGGAAATAGTAATTTGACAAAATGAAGGCTTTTTCACTGCAAAAGCAAAAATTCCCATGTATTTATCCAGAGAATTAGTCCCAAGAAATTCAACAGGAAGTCTGCTAGGCTCCTGACATAACAAAATTACTGAAGTTTTCAGTTGACTTGGATTTCTATGAAAACCAAAAAATGCTTACATTCCTTTTTGTTGGATAAATACTCCAGTATATCAGATAAAATAGCTGATAGCCCTAAAGTTAGTGTGAATTACTTTCTATAATTCACTTTTTTTTTAAAATTGCTGGAATTGTCAAAAAGTTTCATTCAACAGTTTTAAAAGAGAATTCTGATTTTCCATTCTTTGAAACAATTTTAGCTTAGAAACTGTGGTATAACCATTGATAATAAGTGGTGTGAAATCAAATGTATCAGAATTATTCAGATTCTGACAAAAAAAATCTTTTTTTACTTTCTATTACACCTCGGTTAGAAAAGGTTTCAATACCCTCTTTTCACTGGATGGAAAATTGTTTCCTTGTAATTCTATATTCACTGACAGCAACTCAATATAAACTAAAAGCATTCTTAAAAAATGTTACATTACCTTCAGATCAGCATTTCCAGTCCCTGTTAATGGTAAAACCATAAATATACATTATCAGCTGCAAACTAACTGAAGCATTATTCAATATGAAAATGTGTTAAGTCCAAAAGGACTACAAGAATGAAGATTTTGTACATATCACAGCATAAAAGTAAACTGAGGAAGCCTCTTCAGGTTTCCATGTAAAAAGAAACATTAAATAGAAAATCATTAAGGAAGATTCTCTCCCAGCCTTTCCTACTTCAATACTAAAATAAGAAATTTTTCTTGTATATCTCTACATACTTCATGCATAGCGTACCAGTGTGGCAAGTAAATCTTACATCTTTCTGTACTATAGAGAATTCCTGTTAATTACACATAGTTCAAGTGTTAATTGAAGTACTTTAGTGCTTCATTTGTACTCTAGAGTCTCTGACTACATCCATTTGAACATCCTGTCTACTTTAGTGGAAGCATCAAAGCCTTCGATGAAAACTAGAAGTCTAGAGGTAAGACTAGAAACAAATAGTGAAGAAAAAGAAAACAAAAAGGGGATAAAAAAGGAAAATGAAAGACTAAAAAAAAAATAGGGAAAAAGAGTGCCCTGGTGTCTTTAGTTATTGAACACTTTGGAATCTGTCAGTCACTAGGAAGTTAAACTTCAAACTGTGATCATGAAATATAAAAGCAGTAAAGTTACCACTCATGATACCACAAGAGAATTATTGTATTCTCACCTCTAATGAATAATATCTTAAATTAGACTAAAAGGAATAGATGTAAAAAACGTACAATGTTTTGAGAAAACTTCTTTGAATTGTCTCTTCTTCCAGTCATACCAATAGGTTTAAAAAAAAAAAAAATTGCCTCCATCTATATGCTTTGCCTTGACTTTCTTCTTAGACTACCACAGCTACAAACACACTACTCCTACTGAAGGATAACAGAAAGAAATGTGAGCCAAGACTCCCTGTAATTCCAGTGGTACCACTTATAATATGAAGCACAAGATATTAAAAATGCAACTATATCAGAAGTTCAGAAAATCAGTTTTATTTAAATGTAAATTAACAAACTCTCCTTTCCTCCAATCTAACAGAATTGCATAGTCCACTGATTTTAATTAAGATGGGAAAACTGTTTTGATAAAAGAAGAAATGACCCCAACATGTCCCCAAAACTTCAAATGAAACTACATATGAAGTGAATAGAAGGGAAAAATTATAGCTAAAGTTAACTTTTCCTCTATGCTGTTTTTATACTTTTTTCTCTTTCTTTCCTTTCTTCTTTCCTTTTTTTTTTTCCTTTTGGTATTTATGAACTGGAAAGCCCAAACTTTGCTAAGCCTCTTTCTATGAGTATGACTATTGAGAATATAAGGATACAAAAACAGAGAAACATTAATTGTATATAAAGAATGTTTTCTGACTGTTTTGAATGGACATTTCATTCAGAGTTACACTTAGCACATGCAAAAAAAAAAAAAAAAAAGCCAACCCCAAAGACACATCTCATTGTAATCCAGCCATTTGTGTTTAAGAGCTCTAAATAAACAAGAAGGTGAACAGCTACACATAGTAGTTGATAAGCAATCCCAAAGTACTCAGAACATAAGCAAAGTTGTGTCAACATAGTTTTCCCAGGAATAGCTGAATACAGCCAGGGCTGCAGAAGTCAGACTTCTTGATTACCAAGACGTTAAGACATGCTGTGGATGCCAGGGTAATCTAGACAGTAGGCATCTTTGCTGCTGTTCCTCAGATTTTTCAAATTATCTGAGAAAGTTTTGCTTTAAACTATATTGAGTTGTGATTTTTTTTTTCACTCAGATAAAACAGACCATAACAGCAAATAGCGACTTAAAATGCTTTTGAGGATAATGGCTACAGAGACAATGGCGTTCTGCCAATGCAGGTGATGACTCAGATAAGAATACAAACTCTTTCCTTTCCTTTGTGTACACTTCATGTCAGCACACGTGTATTGTTATTAGAAGAATTAAATACCACATTTTGAAGAAATATATGGGAAAATGAACTATTTTTTAAACTAGTCAGTCAGTAGAAAGAGGCCTAGACGTGAAAGACACACATAGCTGCATAATTTTTAATGTCAGTGGGTAATATTCTCTGCATATCACAAGGAAGAGAAACATAGATCTTACTTCCCTAATATATTTATGAGTAGTGAGATTGTAGAAGCCTGAATTATCGGGGATGTATTAAAGTACAAAGGTCTTACTGAAAATATAAACACTAGTATGGATTGTACTTGAAAGTATTGTGTTATGTACTTCCTGGAAATTGATTTAATGATCCATTTTCATAAGATCCAAAACAAGTATCAGATAACTACCTACTTTAGCAAATGACTACAGTATCCAAGATTGCACTAGTTGTACCAGCAGTATAATGCTAATGTTGTATATAAATCTATTAAAATGCTAATTGCTTCATCAAGCTATTACTATCACTAGTTGTCTCTGCCAATTCAATATTATCATCCCTATTTGAGTCTTTCTTAGAATTAGGGAGTCAATTATAATACCCTTAACATCCTTCAAAGGTAATTGTATGAGGTATATTTAATTGACATGTATTCTGAAGAACATAAAAGTATACTGGGATTCTGGTTTTTAGGAATCTGTTTTCTTCGGATTGAATTTTGCCCTTTCAGGATATCTCTAAAGGTGTTTCCTTGGGAAAGCCTTGTGCGGAATAGGAATGTAGTACAGTTTCTACAGTGTCTGTAGTCTCTCCAGGACTCAGTGATGTGTATCTAAATCTCTCTAACACTCATTCTGTACAGTCACTGATGTATTTGCAGTTCTGTACAGCAGCTGCTGACACATAACCAGTTATTTCACAATGAAACCTATAATAGCTGTTTCTTTCCCAGTGAAACTTTGTCAAAACTGGCACCTAGATACTGTGATTGCTTTGATACAAACATCTGAGAGAGGGAAAACTAGCCTGATCACTACACTCATTCTTCTGTAGAAGTATGTGTGCAAAAGCATGAATGACTAAAAGTCATGGTGATTTCTTACATATTTTAGTTTTTCTCTTTAAATCCTGAGCAGTGTTATATTTACATCATTTCACAGTTCAGTCTTTTCTGGTCTAGTACCAAATGACTTTTCTCTAAAAAGCAGGGTAAGTCGGCTACAACTACATGCTTTAAACTTGTCAAGAAAGTTTAATGTAAACACAAATGTTGGCAGAAAGCATATGCTAAACTTCAGTCAAGTAACTGCATTCTCCCATTACTGCAACTCTTCTGCAGTCTATTATGCTCAGTGATTTTGTCATGTCTGAAACAGCTGTATAATTTGTGCACATGCATCTTTGAACCAGAAGCATAACCTGTGGCTGCACATTTTGAATAGATGAATCTGTTACAGAACATAGGTCCAGACAGTGCATTTTAAGCAAATAGGAACATACTGTGCCTGTACTGCCAAATAGATATGCTTTTTTGACAACATTAGCTTTGATCCAAATGCAGGCTTATTCTCTTTGGTGAGAATGAAACCCATGATCTTAATGAAGAAACATCTAAAACTGGGAAGCATAAACTACAGTGGAAACTTTTAAACTGGAAGCATAACAAAAACATTTTAAAGGGCTCAAGAGCTCCGTTACCAGATAGTGGGAACAGGATAAATGATGATAACTAAGTGACTTCCCAACTCTGAACTTTGTGGACACAGTAATGTGGTTTGCAACTGGGCAACAAAACATTATTGGAGTGTTTTTCAACTAGAAGTTCGATGATAAGAAATGTTCTGGTTCATGGGAAGTACTGAGGGTTGAAAAACATAAGCTATACAAAGCGTTTGGGAACACAGCTCTTTTCTCTGCATGAATGTTTCCTCTGAGTATATGTTCTCCAACACTTAATTCCTGTAGTTCTGGCCAAGTTCAGAAGGACTAAACGTTACCCAAGTCTCAACATGTAGGTCTTCCTCATGCCTGCACAGCTCTACAAGGCTATTTACAGACATCTGCAACTTTTAATCCTTTTTCTCTAGTTCTGGTCATTTACATTCCTTGAGGATTTTTCAGTCCATTAAATATGACCTTTCAATATTCTGTTGGAGTTTTATAATAGAGTTAATGCATGACTTTGTCCTCCAGGACAAAGTGTATGGAAGCAGCCCATGTGCTACCCAAAACAATGGGTTTTTCTCCTTTAACTGGAACAATATTAAAGTGTGGCTCAGTAACTAAAGGTACTATGACTGTTTCAAGAAGTTTTATAGCCACATAGGGCTCAATACCCAAATCGGAGGCTTTATTCTCCTCAAACAAAGCATTTTTCTCTTAATAGTTGTTTATAGGTACATTGTCACTTTGTACTTCCACTACCATGGATAATCTTTCTTGTTCTAGTGTCACTAATAAGCAATTACAAATAATAGACTGATTATAACAGCGAATATATCAATCAATGTATGTTAAATGCCAGATTATATCTGTAGTATTTGAGTAACTGGAAGAATGCTTATGGCACGGCACCAGACCTAGTAGCAAGAGATGCAGAAAGAAGCACTGAAGCTCATAGGGAAATGTTGTTTATACTTCACTGCCTGCTCAGCTGCTGTGGTTTTTGGAAAAGTGTGTTTAAGAAAAAGGTGTCTATAAACTGTTTGTGTAAGGACTGTGTTGACTTATTGAGTCCACTTATATGGATGATAATTTTCCACAAAATAAAAATATATGTCTCCCATGACTGTACCTGACACTAAATTTTTGAAAATTTTTGAAAATTTTCACATAGTAGAGCAATCTTTTGAAATTTTTCACATAGTAGGGCAGTCTCTCTTTTCAGAATCTGCCATCGAAGACCCTGATAAAATTCAGAAGTTTCCCTAATTTTCAAGACAGAATGTCAAAAACAAACAGGCCACAGCTTCTCCTGGAAAAGAATAAAAGTTAATTGTTTCTATCTTCTGTTTCCGGTATAATTTAAGAGATTTAAAAATTTGTCCTTGATTTAAGGCCCTGGACAATGTCTGTGAAATTGCTTAGCCTGTAAGCTAAGCAGGAGAACATCTGCCTCCTGGGAGAGCTGGGTAGCATGCTTACTGCAAAGTGCAAGTTGTACTCGATGTACCTTCAGCTGGGTGCGTTGTGCCAGCAGCAAAGTCCTGGGAGCTGGAACAGTGCATGAGTCAACTGCCATAAGTTTTTTTTCTCCTTTTTTAATCTTTCTGTCTCCTATTGTGCTTCTATGCATAATAAGCATTCCTTAAGCACTTGGCTCTGTCTGACAGCAGTGACTGCATGGCTCACAGATGGCTCATGGAGACTTTAACCCCCCGTTTCTGTTGACTCTTGCAGGCACTGAGTTTGGCCTGTGACTAAGCAAATCTAATAGCAATTTTCTTTATAAGAATTGTTGTCAAGGATATTCATTTGTTTTTGAGCTGCTGCAGAATGTTTTCCCAACTTCTCAATTGGGAACAGCTAGGGGAGCAATTCTTTCTCATTTCCAGTAGCGTGATCATACTTACTCTGCAGAAGAGAGAAATGCTGACTCTGTGAGTGGTTGGATTTGCAACAGTTGTCCAATAAGCACAGTTCAGCACTGCATTTTGTAGTGCCAGGTCTGTAACTAGAATAGTTGATGCCAGTACTGTCTAGGTCAGGACATTCTTTTCCTTTGCACAAAAAGAACTACATAAACATTATTTCCAGTATGCAGAAAGCAATTCCTGATTTAATGGTTGCGCATGTCTACAATATGCTGCTGCTACTGAGAACAAAATGGACAAGGTAGAACTGCATGTCTGAAAGAGGCCATGATGTTTCAGTAGGTCCCAGCAGGCAGAGTATGATCTACATATGGTATTCTATGAAGCTTGCAAAAGTCTCTGAAACATCATGTTGGTGATGTGTCTGGATGTGTCTGGTTTCTGAATGAACAAACAAGCAGAAATTCAATATGGATGTAGAGTCAAGTACTTATTAATAACCACAGTTATATCAAATATGAAAGGGCAGCTGCAAATGTTGTTGTTAAGGAGTTGCCTGTTTTTATCCATTAAAGAAGCAAATCTCTTTCCAGTGCCGTTTGTTACATGAGTCACATTGTGTCTGGTTAGATCAGCCTGTGTTGTATCAAAAATGCACACTGTGTGTGCTGACAAAGCCCAAAGCAATACAGTACAGGATACATTTTCAGCCTAATAACCTACAGCTGTGTCTTCCACCAACAATGACATGCATTGTATTTGCTTTCCAACATGCAACTTTTCACTCTGGGCTAAATGTGCTGTAGGCAGAAGTTACCTGAGTAGAATGCAATAGGCCTTGAAAACAAGTGTGTCACCTCAAACTGGTAATATGGTCAGAAGAATGGCATATCCTCATTATATTCAGTACTGCTAAAATTATTATAGGTGTTCAATATACTGTTTTGTCACAGTGATCCTGATGTAGCCATTAGATTCTTGCAAACTCTCTGACGGAGGAAGATACCAGGTTTAAGAGGTGGAATTCTCCCATACTAGATAATATTGTAAGGCCTGCTGCAGAAATAATTCTTAGTTAACAGGATTAAACAGGGACATAGTCCAGTGAACTCCAGCCACAAATAGTGGTTTATTCACACCTGTTATTCATGTGTTCTCCCCCTACCTGTCCCACAAATCTTCTTTCTCCTTTCTCTCTTGATCATTTCAACATTCTCTGTTCTTGTAACTAAAATGTTTTCCCTCTCATTTATTCATTTTACTACATGTGTCACCCAACCTCATAATAATTCATCTTTACAAAGAAAACTTTATGGAATGCAGAATTTAAAAGATCTTAACAACTCCTTTTCTCCTAGACTTGTGTAGGCAATACTGATAGTAGAATTCTTCTTTATCTATGAAATATGTAGCTATTACTAAGGAAGAAAGTGAACTCAAAGCCCTGCAACATGAGTTCTACCTATTAGTAATCTTCTTCCTTTTATTTCCATCTTACCCCCCTGTCTTATTTCCCTCCTATACTTCAACTACAAACTCTTTGGGGAAGGAACTATATTTTTATTCTTTTCATTTACATCTAGCACATGTATGCTGTATCTAATAGGTAATGTCAAATAGTTCTTGTCCTACTACTACCCTTCCAGTCATCTTCCAAAGAATAAATCTCACACCCAGGTTTCTGAGGTCACATATAGGCATAGCTTAATTAGAGCATACATCTAAGAAGAAGCTGCCAGGACCTTCCAACATTTCTGCAGAATCCAGTGAAAGAAAGGGATAGCCCTGAATGATGGCAAAGCAAACTATGAAATGCAGCACACATACACCCATAAGAAAACACAGAGAGATGCAATCGGCTGCTTTTGCACCTCTTGGGATCAATGGCTACTTATTATTGCATTAGAAAGCAGCCCCTTGGATAGCTCCTCCCTAAGAAAATCCAGTACTAAGTGCCATTTAGGAAGACAACTTTTGTCCAGAAAGATTTTTTTGTGGTGTAGAGTCCAAACTTTTCCTGTATATTTTCAGACAATTTCTGAAACTTTTGTTTTCTTCATCATCAGTATATCTTCTACATAAAAAGAAGATATTTCAACACGTGAAAGAGTGAAACTTTGGCCATCCATGTGAATTTGTGACCTTTATGGTACTCGGCAAGTAAAGACATCATAATCCCTTGATCCATATTAAACAAGTGCTCTCAGCAAACAAAGGCTTTTTGTCTCAGAAAATGGACACACTTCTGAGGCTTATAGTTTCTGGTCTTCATGAAAAGCAATATTTTTTTTAGTAAACACTTCATTGTTGCTATTAAAAACATTATTTTGTTTAAAAGCTCCAGCAATTTCATTTTAAAAATAGAACAATTCTTGCAACATGTTGCATTTGGAAAAATTTGTCATCATATTCCATTTTCTGATAATTAATATGAATAAATGAAATCTGTCACTGTAAGACTGTTTGTTTCCTTCCAAGAGGAAAAAAATCCTGTATGTATATTTATTACTATATTTGAACTTGCTTTGTGAAATTTCTTTACATGAATGCCTAACTATTTCTGAATTATGCAGGCCAGTAGTTAGAAATCAGATTTTAAGAGGCTGTAACACTTGTGCTAAGTTTCATTAGAACACCTGCACTGTCTGTGAAGAAGAATAGTCAATAAAATCAATGACATCTATCTTTAAATAAAATAGAAAGGCAAAATGAATCCATGATGTACCCAATAAAGGTCGTGTGCTAGGGACGTTCAATACCTTAAAACATAGAAAAAGTGGAAAAAGTCAGTCTCAGAAGAAAAATCAAGACCAGTTTTTTCTTCTATACCATGGCTTCCTTTCTGTGCCTTTAGTGACCTTGATGTTATTTTTAAGTTACGTGTTGTTTGCTGTGTTCGAGGAGGTTTCTGCACAGCATCACAACTATGCAAGATTTATAGGTGATGTTTTTCTGTCTCTAAAAGACAAACACGCATTTGCTTGCGATACTGAGGCTTATTTGTTTTCAGTAACTCTGTTTTCCACTCAAAACCAGATTTACTTGGAATGTATAAACCGAGTTAGTGTGAGGAAGAATTGAGAAAGAAAGGGGAAGGAAATATGAGCCTGTATAATTTTTGTCCAAATACTTGTTCTTCTTTTGTACAAGAGGATTTTTTCACAAGTGGAAAGTAGTGTGATCCAATCATCTGCAAGGTGAATACAGCACATTGCTTTTTCTTTAAGAGGCAAAAGAGAACAACCTTTGGATCAGCAGACGCTGCAGGAACAGCAAACTATTACCTTCTACCCTTCAGAGCTTCCTGTGGGAGGTGCAGAAACCAGTGTTTTTGGCAGCTGCTGCTCTGTGAGAAGGGAGGGAGCACTACTGGATGGAGACAGGTAGAGCAGTCCCAAACCTCAGATGTGTTGGGTTCTCCTCCCCCGCCGTGTAGCCCTGGCAGAGGGGCCCTGAGGGCACAGACACGGGGTTTCCCTGCTCCTGCTCAGCCTCGTTCCCATGGGTTGGTTTGTGTTCCCTGCGCGGGCAGAAGGACCCTCGGGTCCCGGGACTGGAACAGTTCCTGGGCAGAGCCCCGGCCATGCGGCTGGAGAAATAAACATCTCTGAAACATCTATCAAGAATCTGTCTGTCCATATATATTTCCTTTCCACGGGACTCCTGGTTTGATATATGCATGTTGCAGTATCCCCACTGCAACACAGGTGTAACCTCATCTACTGTTTAGCTTGGATCACCCATGCTTTGGAGGCATGACATCAATTTCTCACAGTGCAAGAGACATACAATCGCTGTTGAAATAGCTCAATGCACAGTGAAAGCCAACTAATCTATGCATTTGGGAAACTAGTAGAGAAGGAAATATCTTCCTATCCCTCAGTGCAAAGTTAACCTAAAACACTAACTATGTTTATTGGCACAAGAAGAATGTTTCCAATAATATAAAATCTGAGGTCTGGAAAAGCAAAGACAATTTTAATTATAAGGCAGATGTCCCTGCCCAAGCTAATTGTAGTACCAAAGGTAGTAAACTACATCAAGGCATAAAGTATCTTGGTTTCACTTGTAACATATGTTCTGCTAAGATACCACAGTATAAAATGAAGAACCTTTTGTTTGTGATTACGTTGCCTTAGTATTGTACAGTGGTGTCTGGTTTTTTTTTCAAGAGGTAGTTATTTCTTAGGAACAGTGGTCCATACTGGAATATATGAGGGACATGGTTTAGTGACGGGCTTGGCAGTGCTAGGTTAACAGTTGAACTCCATGATCTTAGAGGTCTTTTCTAATCAACATGACTCTTTGATTCAGTATTGTGCAAAACTGCTAAACTGTAAGGTGTGAAGAGCCAACTGGTAGTTATTAAATTAAAGTGCTCTCCAGGTCAATTTTTTTGCAGATAAATATATGTAAATCATTTTTATTTTAAGTTGTAGAATCACAGGATCACAGAATCATTCAAGCTGGAAGTGACCTTGAGCAATGTCTATTCCAATCTCTTGCTCAAAACAGGGTCAGCTTCTCAAGTAGCTCAGGATTTCATCCAGTTAGATTTTGAACACCCCTGAGGGTGGGGAATGCAAAATCTGTTCCACAGCTTGACTGGTGACATGGTGAAAAAAGTGTTTTCTGACATCCAGTCAAGCCTGTTTTTAAACTCCAGTCTGTTGTCTCCTACCCTCCAACCAAGCCCCACTGTAAAGGGCTCAACACCGTCTTCTTGCTGAACCTCCCTCCCAAACTCCTCCCAGATGCTGGGGGTTGCTGTAAGGTCCTTCTAAATCTGCCTCTGTCCCAGGCTGAACCACCTCTGGTCCCTCAGCCTCTCCTCAACAGCTGCATGCTCCATCCCCAACCATCTTGGTAAACCTCGCTTTAGTTTACCAATGTCCTCCCTTTACCAGGGCGCCTAAAACTGGACCAGACTTCCAGATGCAGTTTAGCAGGTGCTAAGTACTGTGGGATGTAGCAGAAAAGAAAAATATTGCCAGGCTGTGCTTACAAGCACTGTGCCAAAGCTATCCTTATTTGTGACCGGTCAGCATGCAGAAAAGACTATCAAGGTGATAAAATTTTGGCTCACTTTCTAAACTAATACTCTCACCCTTAAAACATCTACTTTCATAGTTGTTCTGGACAATTAAGCACTTCACTTTTGCTTTGCTACAAGTACAGATTCTGAAAACAAGGTAAAAAAAACAAATTAAGCGTTGCAATAATGAACTAACTGAGAGGGAAACAAAGCATCATTGTTACTATTCAGAGACAATTGACCATGCTGAAGGTGTAGGGTGTTTCCCTGGTAATACATATACTGAAGATTTATTCTTTCTTTCTACAAGACCCACCCAATCCTTGGAAGCACATCTACAAATACTGTTTTAATAAACACTTGTTCCTCAACAACGGTGCCATTATATAGTATCTTCAGTTAGAAAGAAAAAGTAGCATGACCTAAAACATGAACACTATCCAGTTTATATAAATGTATGACATTTATACAACAAGAAGTTAGATAAGCACTTAGTTTAGACCCTGATATTTTTGTGAAGTAGCTTCCTGCACTTACAGATAGAGGCACACACAGATATTACAGCTTTCTGGAAAAATGATACAATTCACAAAATTGCTGTGGATCTCTATAGACTGTAAATATCCCTGTCTAGTGATTAAATTTGACTCCAAAATTTTAGTGCCTCCACTGCGAACAATAAATGAGGAAATAGTTTAGGTTATGAAAAGAGTAAGCAATTCTCTGACTTGGTGGTATGTAACCATTTTTGGTGGGGAGCGTCTCGTTATTGAATGGAAGACAAAAGTTCTTGTTATCCAAAACTTTTTTTCAGTGCTGAAAAAGGCTCTAACAATTCACAGGTTTTAACAATTTTCTTTCACACTTGGTCTTAAAGCTCCTGAGGACATTTCTGCAGCTTCAAAATTTGATTAAAAATTTAATTTATGATTAAGGGATCTAAATTATTTTGGTGCTCATATTCCACTTTCTCACTTAAAAGTTCCTCTCAATTATCATTTGATATAATCTAAATAATATTCTACAGAGATTCAGCTCCTGAGTTTGTATTAAGACAAGCTTAATTTTTAATAAAAAATTAGCCGTATTTCAAAACAGTAGAGAATATCATACTCGGACACCTTGACAGACAAAAGGGTTCATTTGGTCAGCTTTAAAATACGTGTGTGTGTGTTTTTGTTTTCAGGCAGTTTTATCACACCACAACTAAATAAGAATTTAATTTCTTATTAAACATATGAAATGTGACAAACAAAACATCAATGAGCAGTAACAAGAAATGGTGACAAATGAAAAACAACAGCCTCCTCCAGAAGCTTCCTCCAAGCTGATTTCCCCAAAAATTCTGTATCTAACTACTCTTTGGACACTTTGTTTATTTTATATATTGTACTTATGATTGGAGACAATTGCTTTCAGAAAATATCAAATAACAGAATGAAAACTTTTCATTGTCCTTAGTCTTCTAAGGCCATTCTCATTTTTCACACATGGCAACACATCTTACTCAGGATGTTGCCAAAGATTATGGGGACATCTTGGTAATGAAAGTGGTTATTGGCCTACCAGTTTGGGGAATGCATGTGTGTAGAACAGCATGAGGGGGGCCATAGCTAAAGGCTTCCTTTTTATAGCTGCAGATAAAGATCTTACATAGATAAAGGATTCAGATTGAAGAAGGACTCAGGTCTTAGTCAAACCTATGATTCCAGTGTCTGCAGTCTACACATGGTCTCTCTATAAAATGGTGGTGACCCTCTAAGAGTGCATCATACAAAGAGTAAAATAGATGTCATTGACTGCTTGTGCACAAGCAAAGTAAAAGTGCTGGAGACCCCCAGGACTGCCTGATCAGTCCAAATGACAGAACATCCCAAGGTAGTTTCGGCCTGTCTGAACTACCACTCACCTAAACTACTCCTGGGCACATTTGGGAGTGAGCATGGGCCGGCGACTGTTCCCGACTTGGGGGCTGCAGGAGGTTTCAATGGTTTGGGCACAGGCTGTTCCCTGACAGCTGGTCCCAGTGGATGAGATGGGGGTGCTGGGAACATTCGATTGACTCGTACAGGTTTCACCGCTACTGGTCTGCCTGTGGAGTAATAGCAGGTCAGCATGCCCTGCTCCAAACTTGTGGAGCACAGGCCAGCACATATGGCCTGCCTTTCACAAAAGCTTTTTAATGTGAGCTCAGCCCTGTCATGATACAGCCATGGCTTTGAGTATTTTCCTAGAATGTTCAGGATATATCCAGGACTGGTTTTGTCACGCCATGTGTAAACCTTACTATCAGATCACTTCCCAGACAGCAGCATCAACTGTAAAATACTTAGGTTACCTTTGATAATTATCAAAATTAAAATCAGAGATATGCTTTGCTGATTGCCATGTCTGATGACTTTTCCTAAACTCTGACCCTTTAGGAACTATTAGTTTCTCTGTAGAAACATATGCTTTGAATTTGTGCTAGTGTGTGTTCAAGTGATTTACTGTAGTCTAATTAGATAATTTAATTGACACAATTAGCAGCAATATTTGTGGAAACAGCACATAATGCTTCACTTCTTGTGTCCTTGTTTTTGTCATGCCAATTATTCTCTGCTTTTCTAATCAAATGATTTTATAGGAGACTCACAATGAGATGCAGAGTGTGACATGAGACTTTTTCTTTATCATTAAAGAGGAAAATTCAACTCCTTGTTTTTCAAGGACTAATCACTCTTTCTTATGCATACCATTTATTATACAATCCTGGCACATAGAACCCCTTGTGAGCTTTTTTGTTTTAAAAGAAAATTCCTAGTGTTCATCAAAAAGGGAGATGCTGATAGTACTGAATAGAGAGAACAATAGTGCAGCAGGTACTCTGGAAGCTTCCCCCCAGGGCTCTGCTGATAGAGTTGAAGTTTGACCTGCAGTGGCCTCTGTTATTTTATTGTCACTGGATGCCAATTAAGTTAATCACTAAAACTGCAGCAACCTGTTCACCAGAGTTTGATATCTCTGCTGAGCAAACCATCTCATTCCCATGCAGCAGTTCGTGAATGAGTGGACCAATATTTACCTGTTCAGCACACAATAAAATTGATTTTGAAATCAAGTAGCTGTATCTTTTATCAGAAAAGTCCATTTGTTCTATAAATGGAAACTAATACATCTGCTTAAACTGATGTGACAGTCAGAACATGATGCCATCCCAAAATCTTTATGCACTGAACAGGTTCTCTAGGATAGAAATAGACATCTTGAGGCAGGAGCAGCCCAGCTTTGGCATGTAAGCTGGTGCTTGCTTCTGTTGTATGTGGTTTTTGGAGTTCTCCTCTGCAATAAGCCTACACATCTGGCAATGACACTGGTAGCGGTGAGCACACGCACAGCTGGTCACGTGATAATTCAGGCATTTATGGATTTGGAAAATATCATGAGATGGAAGGTGTTGTATATCTACTCATGATATTTCTGCAATGCACATGTGTACACCAGATCATGAGGCAAGGGTATGACAAATTGCTGGGGAGAACTTACAGCATGAGACACTGACATGGTCCCATCACAGACTCTGTGGCTAGCACTGCCTGAAGGATTAGGCATCTCTGTTTTGAGTTGATTCTCATAAGGAAGCAGAGCACTGAATACACAATATACAAATTCTTCCCTTACCACAAAGATTTTATTCTTGTGGGAAAATAGTTGAGATGATGAAGTTAAATGCGTCTTATTTTGTACCACTGATTTTGTAAGACTGCACTAACTCTTAGTGTGCACCATATAACACAACAGTAATATAGAAATTCTAAATCCTATAACACCCTTCAAGTAAAATAATTAAAATATATTAGTTTTGTTTAAAAGTAAGACCAAAATTCTTTTATCTCCATGAGTTTTCTTTTCAACATCTGGACCTCAATTAAGAAGAGAAAATAATGTTTATAAGTCTGCAGAGTTTTCTTTATGTTTTTCTTTTTTTTCTGTGCTGCTGCAGTACTTTTCAGTTGTAGCAGCTATTTTATGAACTCATGAGCTAAGCAGTTCCAAATTGGAAACGTACCAACCACTCCTACTATTCAACAAAATGTTTTCAAGAGCAGTTAAAAATACCAAGGAAAAAAAATATCCAACGCTCATTCTACAGCAGATTCAAGCTTAGTAGTAACAAAAATAATCCTTTTGGGATCTAACTTGTCAAATAGTAAGTTTAGCATTCTAAATCCACAGTCAGCTCTTGTTTACACTGAGAATTTGAAAGAAAGAAATTTTGATGGCTCTCCTGTCCTGGTATTGTCACTGGTGAGAGAGCACATGTAGGCAAGAGTCCACTGTCCACATCTTGTTTTACCACCATCTTTCACCTTTCTATGCTTCTTGAGCTGGTGGTAAAACCAGGATTGTTGGAATAGTTCATTTTCAAGCAAGTATAGAGGTGGACTAAACTAATCCAAGCAGTTAACTACCTTTTTATTATTTCCAGATCAAACACAAGGACAGCATTTTTAGATGCAGTCTCCAGCTATTGCTGGAGATGGAAGACTGTAATGGCACCGGTGAAAGTGATTTTTCCCATACTTGACCAAATCTTTAGGCAATAAAGTTTTTTGCTGTGATGCTACTAGTTGTTTGATGGTGAAACACACAAAAATGAAACCAATTTGGTTACCTCTTAGAGAAAGCCTGTAGGTCGGCACTGGGTCTTTAGTTTCATTTTCTCTGAGACAAGAACTTACTGTTCATACCTGTGTAGTAAGAAGTACATGAGAAATAGAGATGGTGGAACTGAGAGACTGTACAATTTTAATACTCTTTTAACTCTTTCATAGCTTTCTCCACCTGAGGGTCTGAATTATCTTTCTGGTATTAACACACTCTTTCAGGCCCACAGCATTTTTGTGCTATGATTCTCATCACAGAATATCCAGCCACATCTCAGAGAGAATGGTGTTAGAGATACCAGGACTATGCTGTACCTTTCCCTCTTGTCTGAAAGTTGTTCAAAATGCTGAAATTCACAGCAGCATCTATATGCTAATGTAGTTGGTGTCCTACTTAAATTCATTAACTGTAATAAACAACAAAATTATAGCCCTAGGTCCAATACAGGACTTCAACGTCTCTAAAGAGAGTGACAGCAATGTCTTTCAGGCACTGCTATCCAACTTGGTATACGCGAGGATTTATGCAATATACAGTGCAATGTGATCTCTCCCAAAATTACCAGGTATCCCTGAAAAACACTAAGCAAGAGAAATCTCAGCTCCCATGCTTCATTTGAACAAAGGAAACCCGAGTCCATGAAATGTTTGCTTTTATGTACTCTTGCAAGGACCAGAGTTCACTGCATTGCTTTTAGAAGCCAGATGATTTATAAGACTTGTGCCCACCATTTACAGCGCAGTTTAGTTGTCAGAGAATTCACCTGGAAACTCAGCCTGCTCAGGCTTAGGTAACAAAAGATGGAAAGAGGGTGATGTTTTTCTCACTCAAGTGCCCTGAGCTGTAGGCTGATCCCTACAAGTGCTCTGTAGAATTGGGATAAAAAGCAAAACTCTATATAAAAGTAGGTATCTCACCCACTTAAAGGTGGGATTTAGAGCTCCTCTTTTCTAAGTGAATCTTCAAACAGTTAAGCCAGGAATGTCCAGCCTACTTAGCTCTACATAAAAAAAAAAAAAAAAAGAAAAAAAAAGAAGAAAAAAAAATCTTCATTTGGTCAGAAGCCGTACAATAATTTAGAGAGTCAAGAAAACCACTCCAGGAGTGGCTATGAACAGAAGGTGACAGGTATTCTTCAGGGGAGGCACTGTCCCACTGTAGATCAGACCTGGTTCTAGCAGTTCGCACTGGCCAGAACAGAGATATACCAAAAATCCTCATACACACTTAATCTGATGCCACTAAAATTGTCCTCCCACTTTGGATCATTAGGATATCATATTAAGTGGTCACAGGCACAATCCCTTACTGTGTTTAAAACGTGAAGTAAATAAAAATGCATTGTTAAGACCAGATCCTGTCAATGTAAGTTGTCCATACTTAAATAAATTGAACAAATTGTGACTTTCTGCAGCATTCTACCTATCTTCAATTCCCACCGAGTTTTAAGAGTTTTTTACCTAAGCCCCCAAGCCAAAACAGTACAAGCACCTGGAGAATGGAATAGAGAAGTGATCTGAGCTTTCAGGGTTTCTGTTCTTAGGATATATTTGCAGTATCATATTTAAGCATCACCATTTTAGGTCTAGGCAGAATTTCAGATTCTGCCTAAATCATGTTTTAGCATATATATTGTTTTTTGTTTTCTTGATATTTTTATGCTGTTCCTTTCAGCCAGGTCATCTTTTGTTTTAATCTCTGAATGTTTAGGGGTGGAAAGCCAGGAGTGGAAGAGGATAATTCCTGTCCTCTGTCTTCCTCTTCTTGAAAACTCCTTCTCTGTTATGTCTTTTGGGAAGTCAGATGTTGCACTGAGGGCAAAATCTGATCTTAGTCAAATCCAAGGGAGGTTTGCATTGACTTCTCTGGAAATAGTATCGAGTCCTTAACATGATTTAACCCAGAAAGAACAGCTTTCTGAATCTGATTAAGCACATTCTGTAACAATTGTTCTGACAACTTGTACCTTCCTTTCCATGAGCTGACACTGAGCTCTGGGGTAATGTGGCTCCCAGTTAGATGGAGATTAAGTGATGCAGGAGATGTTATCTCATCTTTGACCTTCAGTACCACCTCCATAGTGAGATACATTACTCTGATCTCTGGAAGGGGAAATCAGACATGTTTTGCTGACTAAAACTGCCTTTTTCTTAGCAAAATTACAAAAAAACCTCAAGGAAAAAGTGTATGTTTTTGCTTTGCACCAGAGTTGGCAAAACTGCACATTTTGCCTGTTTGGATTTGAGATTTAACACACATCTCTGCACAGCCCTCCCCCTCTTCAGTGTTCTTCTGAACAGAATATCAATGTCACCAGAGAGGAGTCATCTTTCCCTTTTTTTTATTCCTCCTTTTCTGCTGTTTCTCCTCAGTGAGTTTAAATTTCATTTACTTTGGCAAGAGGGCTTTTTTTTTTCCTTTAAAAGTTTTAATCCACCTTGTAACACCACCCAAAAAGAAGCGAAATTAAGCTGCAGTATGTACTAGGAGAGAAAACCTACTTTATTTATCACCCAGTCCTACTTCACTGTACACTGACCTAATTACAGCCCACACCACACGGGGTAGGAGGAGCAGCAGAAGGAGCGCTTCTGCCACCTAGTGATTCCTGTCCTCCCGCAGTCCCCAGCAGCATCCCTTTGTGGGATTGGCATTTTCCTGTCCCTAGCACTAGACAGCAAATGACCTTCCCCAGCCTGCCTGCCTGGATGCCGGGTTTATCTGCATACTGCTCTCGTCTCCTCTTTTACTGCTCCAAAATAGCTTTCACGGGTGAATTCTGAACTACAGCTGGCAACACTCTGTAAGGCAGGTGGGGGGTTAAAAAAATCACTTGAAATGATGCAAAGTACAGCAAAAACACCCCAGAATGTTCAAACAGTGCAAATATATGTCTGAAAACAGAAAATATTTTGTATGCACAGATGTAGGCTGGGGTTTTCAAACGGAGCATGGAGAGCTGGGTGCCATGGTAGCTGTCACAAATTGGATGCACAAATGATTTGGGTCTTAAGCACTTGTATAAAATTTTGCTTCTCCCTCTCCTGCAATTATATTTTTGGTAATCTTAATCCTGTAAAATGACAGGTGATCATGCACCAATTAGCCTATTTATCTATGATAGCATTTTCAGCATGACTATCTTGGACTGAAAATGAAAAACATAAATATTTTCCTATTGCTGTAGACATAAAAATATTACAGAGCAGGCCCCAATTTGACTGTTGGAAAATTAAGGTATGTTTTTCCATTATTTGTCTTTCAAAGCATGTCAATATTTTTGTTCAGAACTGCTCTGAAGGTCATTTTTATTAATTGGGATATTGCTGTTAAATTAAATGTACATCACTGGCACCATTTGCTATGCATACATGAGAGTATGTGAGCCCTTAAGGATTCCTGTAAGGAAATTTGAACATTATTCCCCAACATGTGCCAATCAAGGGAAACATCAGCTATTATTTTAAACTCTGTTTATAATAAAACTTTCATCCTTTTTCAATTGTTCTAGTGAAGGGGTCCAATACAACCATTTTTTATACTTTACTTGTATTTTAATGTATATTTAAGTGAATGAAAATTGAGGTTTCAGGATGCAGCATTAAACAATCAAAAAATACTCTGACAATTGCCTTCACAATTTCCAGCCATTTCCAGTCATGTTTCTTGGGGCACCCAAAATGTCGAGGGGTCTTTTAAAAACTTTGAAACACGTTCTACAAATTTGCCTTCTCATTTTAAGGAATATTATCATTATCTTTCACAAAGATTTCATAGTGAGCCACTGATGTCAAACAGGGGATTAATAACATTCACTCTGCTCTCATGAATGCTCAGGTTCTCCAGAAAGGTGCCTGGTTTGAATGTGACGTGGTTTCCTTCCAGACCGTATTCCCCTGCTGCCTCCCTGAGTGGCCAGGATGCTGAGGCAAGGAAGGAAAGAAGGTTCTTGCCACAGAGCCAAAGCACAGTCAAAGGGTTTGTGTGTCCCCACAGGCACAGACACACTTTTTGCCTATCTCCTTTGCATCCATCTTCACCTTGGGATCTGCTTTGCAGAAATGCTGAGCACTCTTGTTCGTAACTAAAGCTGTGCATCACGTTTAAATAGACTCCTATGATGCAAATAATCACATTTTAAACATCTCAGATTAGCCACTCCGCATTCAAGTACACTTTTCACCTTTACCTCTCTGTTCCTCAGTTCTCTCTTCATAAAAAGAGGCAATGCTCTCAAAAGAGATGTCGTGACAATAAAGGAATTGTGTATGAAGCACTCATATATATCAGTGGTAAGCACTGTAGGAAAAATGAGGAACAGGTCAAAATTTTGTGCAGTAGATAACTGGCAGGAGTATGCACTGAACAGGAAGAGAAAGATGTTGAAAAATGTTGGCTAAGGGACCATTGTTCATTCTGTGTGTTGACTGAAACAGGAATACTAGAGAAATATATAATGTAAATAACACGTCTGTACACTATATAATATTCACACCACAGGAAACCTACCCAAAATGATTAAAACTGAAGAAATGGTTTTCACTTCTGTCCCACATAGTTACAGACCTCACTTCGTTCTAGGACCTTAAACTTGTTTCTGGTTGTCTCCTATGTTCCTTGTCATACTGTAACCACTGCTGTGATCTTACAGGTCCAGTAGAGTCAGAATCTTCTTGCTCTTTGTATAGAAATCAATGGATAGAGATTATTTGATAATGCAATCTAAAAATCTTCCTTTGATACATTTTAGAATGCCTTAATATGCATATTTTTGACACTGTTTATTTCCCTGGAATCTTAGTTCTTTTTAGAATATATTTTTGATGCCTGATTTGGGTTATCTGGTATGACAGGGTTAGGCACCATCTGATCTGTCTGTGATGCCAGACATTTGATAAATATGTCAGAAAATAAATAAAACATCTGCTCTCACCCATAGAAGTTAGATCAAGAATGTTTCCACTTGTTGGGTTTTGAGTGTCCTGTATTAAGGAAAGGTAGCATGGTAAAACTCGAAAGGGGTGATATTTTCTATTGTGTTATGAGGGCAGCCAAAGGGAAGGTTACTCCAAAGTTGTTTGAGAACCATCCACGGCTCTTAGTCTGTTCCTGGGAAGTGTTCATTCTTGGTTTCATTTACAGGATTGTTCAGTGCAAGTCCTGAAATGGATCTAGGTCAGAAATTACATTCTCAGCCCAAATTATTTTACTATACTTGCTGTTTTAGACAGCTACCAAATACCCATCCACACAGTTCTTTTTGGTTTTGATATTATTGCTTTAGTGGAAAGTATAACTTTCCAAGTACATAGAGATGATTTTAGAAAATCAGGAAAGGCTGCAAACCCAATTTGATATTCAACATTAAAAAAAGGGACAGAACAAAATGAAATTAGTTTTTAAGTCATGGGATAAAGCAAATATTTGAGAGGGAAATTAAAAGCTGTCTGTCACAGAAATTCAAATTTAACTGGAATTTGAGCCTCAAAGATTCAAATATTAATGCCCGATTTCTTCCTGTATTACCTAAAATTTTTTGACTTCTGTTGGGGTCATTACTTTGTACAAAATATGTATTAAATATAAATATTATATATATATATATATATATATATATAATTTTTTTTTTTTTTTTTTTTGGGAAAAGCAGTTTTCCTTATCCCAAAAGTGCCATAGGTATAATCAGGTATAATCAGTAAAATGTTTTAGTGCTTATAAATCAAGCATAGTAAAGTCTTCCAGAACACCCCGCTGGTGACCATCAGCACATGAATATATCTTGCCAAAACACAGAAATACAATGATAGCATGCTCAGCAAAAGCAATTTGCTCTAGGTTCACTGCAGGGAACTCACTCAAGGGAATAAAAAAGTCCATAGAAAGAAAATAAATAAAAAATGGGCAGATAGCTGTGTTAAGTGTCTGAAAACACAATAGCTGAGAAGGGAAACTTGTAGGTGAATTCATTGGAGAGTGTGTCTTGTGTAGGAACAGGTCTGCTGATTGCTGGCCTAGATGTGCAAAGGGATGTTGCCTTCAGATAGGAAACTATATGTAAAGCAAAAGTCCTATTCTGATTACTCCTTTAAAGAAAGAGAAATTGCATGCACTACTAACAGCTATCTCTTAGAAGTTTTCTTGTGTATCAGTGACTGAGAACAATGAATGAAAAAGTAGTCAGTAGATGCTTACTTGTTTTGCTCCTACTGTTTTCTGGGTTATCCAAACTGAAGAGATGTTGGTTTAGAAGTCTCTTGAAAAGTTTGCATCTCCTTTCTTCTGATGACGTGCACTCACAGAGCTTGGAGTCCCAAACTATCAGAGAATAAAAAGCATGTGGTCCTTTTCATGGAGTTTTAGGTTATACTAGAGTGCTAAAACTATCTACTCTGACCTCAATACCAGGTGTCAGGATCCAAGAAAGAACCAAGCTAAGCTTTCTAAGGATGTAGGGGGACCCCTAGGGGACTCAGAGTTGTTTTTGTAGCTAGAGATCAATTTCCAAAAAGTGATAGCAGACAAAGATCCTCTGCCCTGGAAGCACATTCTGCAAGCTGGAGCCAAAGAATGTGGCTGGAGCCTTGTAAAAGCTAGAGGAACTTAGTGAAACCAGATGGGCTTGGCATATCAGTATAAACAGCAAAGTTGGGTTGAGTCCAGGAAGAGCACACTGGGACAATGCTCCATGGAGTAACAGTCTGAGTTGCATTTCTTCTTACAGACTGCTCTGCAGAAACCTCTTGAGAAATTGTCCCAATGCAGTTAAGCAGACCAGATTTCCCTGCTTTAATTGGCAAATCTGATGGCTATCCTAGTTATGGAGAAATCACTCCTACCTTTAAAATCACTTATCCCTGAAGCTCATAAAGTAAATTACTATTCATATGATGATAGCACCTCTTGTCTCCAATCAGATCAGGTCTAATATGATTGGTACTGTACAAACAGGCTAATCACTATTTGCAATGAAGCAGATTGCACATGGTATCAGATAGCTGTAGGAAAAGCAATCTCAATGAAAAGCATCCTAGATACAGTTAAAAGCCTTTAATTAGGTCATCCTTAGAATTCTACCATACAAACATCTTCTGAATAACATGATTTGAAAACCATGATGTGTGATGAAGATATTCAATATATTTCTGGAGCAAAGCATTTCCACCTGAGTTTAGTTGCTATAAATTATGTTGCCAAGTGATAATGAATATTAGCTTACTTGTGGCTGTTAGAAAGTGATTGTGTTTATATGGAAAAGGAGAACACCTTTCTCACACCTTCTCTGCTGCATAGTCTTACAAAAAGGGTTGATGGTAGATGTGGCAGTGGTTCTGCTTTGTTGCAAAATTTGTTTTAGTATATCTTGGCTCTAAAATACTATGCAAAGTTCCATTATATTTTAATCTGCAGGTGGGTTAGATGAAGAATGATCCAGGAAACAGATTTTTTTTTCTTCTGATCTTTAAGAGGAGAAATGGTTTGAGGCACAGTTCCTGCAACAGAGGAAACTTGCTTAAATCAACAATAAGGTACTATACGGAGCAATATGTCAGAACCACTAAGCCAGAGTGACGCACAGATTTAGTGTAAATCCCATGATCACTGAATGAATCCACTTACTGCTCACAGCATCTGTGACCCACTGCTCTTCACCTTTCTCAGTTACAGAGTGACTCTACTGTCTTCAGTTTTTCCTCTCCACACACCGTGTCCTTTAGCTGCTCCTGCAGTGGGTAGCAAGTGTATATGTAGAAAAGAAGCTGTGGAAAAGAGTATTTAGACAGAATATAGTTTCTGGTACCGAAACTATACTACTGATTCAGAAGAAAAAAAAAGAAGCTGAGGAGGTATCTGATAATTTTAAATTTGGCTGACACACAATCAAATTCAAACAGTTCTGTGGTATGTTATATTTGTATTACATACTACACAAAGGTACTTTAAATTTTTCATGGGGTGCCAAAATATACATTCCTTAATTTTGTGTTTGGTCCTTCTTGATCATTAGAGAATATTTTTGTTATATATATGACTCTCCTGAAGTGACAAGTAAGACACCACATCCCCTTTTCCTTTATCATATCTTGTTGGGGATTTTTGGATTTCCCCCTTTTGGAAAGATGCTATTTGATATCTCCCTATCTCTGTGAAATTCATGGACTGAAGACACAGCCTGATGCAATGATAATTAAACATCTTTGTAACATTTCCAATTTCAGACAAATGTGGAAATGAGAAGGCTTCTCCTCTTTTCCTCTACCAGCTTACAATATTTTTATGGGTAATTTGGCTTATATTTTGATCTGAAAGGTCTTTCTGGAAATTGCATAAAATTCTGTGATCTAAAGACTACAGAATACATACTTTTAAAATGTTTTCAGATCTGTCTAAATAGTGCTGAATGTTGCATCTATTTTAATGTTTTATCATTTTTGAATGACAATGACAGATAATGATTTATTTTAAAGAACGCATGCAATTAAACTAAAATCTACATTGGCAACATACAGCTGGGACAACTGAAACAAACATCTCACTTAGGCACTAGCTTTCTGGCATTCAAATTACACCACAATTACTCTTTATAAAACTGTTCTGCTTTTTTCCTTTTTTTTTCTTTTGCAGATGTAGGATGAAAAATATAAAAAGATCTTCACTACAGACCTATTCTAATACTTCTCACACACTTCCTATTTTGAAAGCTTCTTCACAGCATCAAAAAAAATGCTGAGACTACAGTGAAGAACTGGAATGTTATGTGCTTGTTTCCAGTGCTTCGGTGGGATTATTTTACCTCTTTTAGATATTTCTGGTCCAGAGTGTTTGAGGTTTCCAAAGCATCCTCGTAAGTGCATGATTTCTGAGTTGGTGTTATACTGACCTATGTCATACACTAGGGGTAGTGGGCTCTCTAAACCACTCTTTGTCCAAGCATGATAAACTTAGTTAATCTTTCCAGCATTCCTGTGAGTCACAATTTTGTTGTGTCTCCATACAATACACATTTTTTTATTCTTCATTCTGCAGGCTGAAAAAAAATAGCATTGTAATTCACCTTAGTCTAAATGATTCCAAGTTTATGTGTATCCTCATGAAGGGCGGGTTTCTCAATTTGTTGGTGTGGTCAAATAATTCCTACTGAGAACAATCTTCCAACTGTTCTGTAGACAAGATTGCCATGATCTTGCAGCAGCCTGAGAGGACAGCAAAAGCAGGACCAAGACCACTTGGTCAGCATAAATTTTATTGAGTGAATCATTAATAAAGTTACTCAACAGACATTATTAAAAATAACTTACTATCACAGAAGTCTGTTTCAGGAAAATGTACTATATTAAAAATTTATGGTTTATTTTTGTATCGCAGAATTGCAATGTTGAAAAATTATGGAGGTTTGAGTGTAATTTTTTATTGTTTTCTACATTTGTATTTTATACTAACATTTTCACCTTGAACTATGTCATACATCATTGCTTCAAAACTTAACACTGAAGTGTTCTTGCTTAAGATTTTTTTGAGTCATGAGGCAAGGCTGCTATTTAGGACTGTTGCAGACATTACCTTTTCTTGTACTGAAATGTTTTATTAGAAAGTAAACAAAATAAAATAGTTATTTAAGAATGCTTTCTACTTCGAAGCAAATGCTCTCTTGTTTATCTAGAATGAAGAAAAAAAAAACAAAAACCAGTCAGTCTTAAGCCTGTTCTTCATATTAACAGTATCTCAGGATTTCATTTAGTTTCAAGTCTTTCCCTTGCTAAGACTACGGAGAGTCTGGGGAACAAACACACCTACAGTCTTTCCCATGTTTAGATATTCCATCATTTTGATTGCCATTTTCCAATGAGATGAGAAAACAGCTATTCCCAGGAAGTCAGATATTTTTACAGATACGGAACAAGGAGGAGAAGGTCTCAGACCAAGGCACTCCCTTTTCTTGGTAGAGGTGGCATTCTACCACATCCTAGAGTCAAGCAGACAAATAAGTCTTTTGTCGAACTGGAAAACAAAAAATCCCTATGGGTTCAAGTCCCAAACAGAATAAATAAAAACATAGTACAAGATCAGTACAATAACTCAGCCAGCCAGGAGAATGGAAGTAGCAAAAATATATTAAGGGAACTCACATCACGGCAGAAAAAAAATGTAATTAAAGGAGCATTCAGCTGCACATAGCTAAATTAGCATGGAATCATTAAGATATAATAGTAAAAATAAATTTTAAGACACCTGAAATGGAACAACATTATATTCTCACAGGTAAATTTACAAGGTAAGAAAGGAATCAGTCAAGTGCAGATGTCAGTTCAAAATTTTATTATACTGTGTCCATGATTATAATGTATTTACATCTAACATTCTTAACAAAGCAGCAAAAGTAAAAATATGCTCTGCAATAGTTTTTGCTATGAGAGAACAAAATGAAAAAGTGAAAAAAACTTTTAAGAAGAAATTAAAAGATACAGTCAAATGAGTGAAACTGATAGAGGCAGCATGGAGAGGGTTAAAGTATGTAAGTATTGGTGTCTCAGATAAAATATATGGAGTCTTAACAATAAGACAAGGCAAGCTAAAAAAGTGTTCAGCTTTAGAAGAAGGGTGAAATTAATCTATTCTCTTGAGAATATATTCTTCAGAAAACTGAAGGTGTGGCCATGTAGGAAAATGAAAAATAAGATCCAGTGATAGCAGAACAAGAAAGCTGATTTCAATGTCATTGAAACACCTCAGGAGCAGGAAGCCTGAGAGAGAGTTAGCAAGGTCAAAGTACCGAAGCACTTAGAAAGCATAGAGCTGCAGTGGAAAACTTGAAAATCAGTCTTGTGTTCTCCCCTTTTGGGAACTGGTGTGGGTTTTTTCTGAGAGATAATGTAGACGAGGCAGAAAAGGTCTTTTGTAGTGAAGTAGCAGTGTCTAAAACTACTTTAAAAATGAACAGCAAATGAGCAACAAAATTAACACCATGGGGCCAGGTAACATTATGTAAGACTTCTTAGGGAAACTGATATGAAATTTTACTTCAGTAAAGCCTTTGATACTGGTTTCCATTGTATTCTCCTGGAAAAGCTTGCAGCCCATGGCTTGGACAGGTGCAGTCTTCTCTGAGGTAAAAACTGGCTGGATGACCAGGCTCAAAGAGTGGGACTTAATGGTGTTGGTTGACAGCTGGTAATTAGTAGGGTTGTCCAAGATTCAGTATTGGGACCAGTCCAGATCATCTTTGTTGATGATCGGGACGAGGGGATCGAGTATATCCTCAGTAAGTTCACGGGTGACACTTATTTGGGCAGGGCTGTTGATGTGCTGAAGGGCAGAAAGGCTCTCCACAGGGATCTGGCTAGGCTGGACTGATGGGCTGAGGCCAACAGTATGAGGTTCAACAAGTCCAAGTGCCAGGTCCTGCCCTTGGGTCACAACAGCCCCAGGCAGTGCTACAGGCTTGGGGAAGAGTGCCTGGAAAGCTGTCCAACAGAAGAGGACCTGGGGGTGCTGGTCAACAGCCAGCTGAACAAGGCCAATGGCATCCTGGCCAGTATCAGCAGCAATAGTGTGGCCAGCAGGACCAGGGCAGTGATTTTTTATCATGAGTTCTCAATATTGATCTTTATTGATTAATTCTTCTGGCCTCACTTGTGCTTGACCCTAGCCTATATGCATGAACATTTAGAGGTGCCTGTCTTTCACCATCAACATTAGGTGCTTATGTGGTATGGGAGACGAGGCTTTAAGAAATAAAGATTTGATAGAATTGAAAAATTTTCCAGTGAAAATGCCCCCATTTGTACTGACTGGGTCTGAGACTGTGGAGACTGAATGACTTCAGATCTGAGACATACACTCTTCCTGACCATGTCAGTTTTTGACTATGACTTTTGTTACATGCAAAGAAAATAAATTATAAGTGACATACAATAAGGAGGTCACAGCATTGGTCTCTTTCCACCCTTAATAAAGTATGTTAATTAATGTGTAGAGTATTTGTAAGCTAAATGCATTTCTAACACATATTACATATTAAAATAATATTTTAATTATAACTCACTTATTCACACTTAATAACAAAATCTAAAGAATTAAACTACATCTATATGTTAAATTTAATAACTGTATTTTTATTTGTGAGACAGTAAATCTCAAGACATTAGTTGCAAATTTGAACATGAGCATAAGGAAATGGAAACAAAATGCTTCTCTATCAGCATGTAATATTCACAGCAGAGGCAGTTTCATAGAAATTTATTTTCACAGAATATTTTTTTTGCTTCTTGAACAAAACAGTATTTCAATATTTTTAGGTTGATAAATATAATTATTCATTGAACATTTATTCATTCTTTTGTTATTGAGAGAAATAGCATTTTGAATTGAAAGACACCTCCCACTGGGTTTGAACTTCGTATCTCTAAATCATATGGTGCTATCAGTACCATTTTCTCATTTGATCTAAACCATTACAATGAGACTCAATATTTTTCAAGCATCTATAATAGCTTAAGGGAAACAGAACAATTTAAAACATAATTTGAAATAAGCAGTTTTAAATAATGACTCTTATTTGTCACAAAGAGATGATAATTGGAAGACAATTTAAGCTACAGCAGATAAATCTCTGTTTCTCCTTCCTGTGGAACAAGAGGGAAGGGAAATCTTGAATTATGGTGGTGGTTTAAGAGGGGGATAGAGATCTTCTCTAACAGCTTCACAGAAAGATATAATTTTAAATTCCCTTGGTCTGATTTTGAGTACCTTAGAGTGTCCATGTACCATAGGGTCTCTCTCTCCCTGTTCCCCTGAAACATCTGGTCAGTGACAGCTTTCCAGAATAAATGGGTAACAACTCTGATCTGAGGCTGCAATTTCTCTCTTCTAATCCCCAGCAGCCTACTTGATTGATCCTACAGCTATGCTGCATAAAGATTAATATTCTATTTGTTAAGTATCAAACAGCAGTAGCTGATATCCAGCAGGCATCACTGATGATTTCAGGAGCATCCTCAATCTCTAGTTGTCAAGTTGTGCATGCAACTCTTCTACAGAAGAGACAAAACTGCAGGAGAAGAGAAGGGAAGAAATACAGCCCAAGACAACTGAGGCCTTGTGTAAAGCGTAGTCTTGTGGGATAGGCAGCCATTCAAAATGTCTTCTCATTTCCAAACCACATTTGCAAAATCTGTTGCTGGGAAATCTGACTCACACAATTGCCCCATTCCTAATCCCTCCAAGCACTTTTTAACCTAGTTCTCCTTATTTGTTGCTCTGTGCCCACTAGACTCCCTCAGCCTAAATAAAGATTTAAAATCTGTTGCTTTCTAATTAGGGCTGTCTGAGCAGACGTACTTGAAGAAAGTTATACAGCCTCAGTACTGTACGTTGTACTGTGTCATTCTTTGGAGTGAAGTAATACAGTGTTAATGATAACAGGTTATTTTGTGCTATAGCTGCATAAGCAGAACTAGCAAATACCAAAAATGCAAGCTAACAGCAGGGTCTTTATATCTGAAGATTCTACATAGTTTTGATCAGTAGATTTCTTATAAGTGGTAAACAGCTTGTCATGTCTTATTGAATGAGCAGCCTATTATATTCTGGATTTAGTTCTGATTTCCTTGCAGATGAAAGTGAGTTGATCTGAATTGTGCTTTTGTTGGTATAGGATAGAGTTTCAATGCAATAAACACTTTTACAGCACTCAGAGATAAACTCCTCCTGGCACTAGATGCATTAATACCTATTAATTTTAATGATTCCCTACAGTAGTGTATATTAAAGAAATTAAAATACTAGGGTGTAACCTAAGACAAAGTTTCACTTGGGAAGCAGACTGCTCAAAAATGTACTTAGCCTCATTTATTTCAATATCTGAAAAACTACGTTTCATCTTCCAAGGAAAAGGAATAAGTGTTTCTAATCCTGTGAATTTGGGAAAGTTTGAATGTCTCTTTTCCATTCAAGTTGAGCATTCAGAATATAATTGTAAGGCAACTGCTTAGCATTATTTTATTAACTGCCCCTGGATTTCCTTGTGCCACCAGTGGTCTCACCCTCTGTTCGAAGCCCTGAGATTACTACTGCTTTTGGTAGCCTGACTTTATTCTTTCTCAGCCACATCTATTTCTTCCTTGATTAGCCATGAAATATCTGGTCATTTGGTAATGCTTGGATGAAACTGAAGAATGACTGTGAGCTAGCTGTTTAAAATATCCAGTTCATATTTCATAGAGATAAAAGGATGCCTAAGCTATGGCTATGTTTTGGCAATATTGTTCATACTCCCACAGAAAACATTTTGATGTTGTTAAGTGACTGCAATCTTTTCTTTCAAGGGCAAGTACTTGATCTTTCCAACACAGAATCTTAGAATCATAGAAACATAGCTGCTAGCAACTGTATTTACACAGTGAATACTTCACCTTGACATTTGCATCACACACTGGTGTCTTTTTCAGAACTTGCCACCCCACTCAGCTTCTTGCAGCAAAAATCTGTATGCACTTATTTTTGCCCTGCTTGTTACAGATATTTCTGTTTACCCTATTGTCTCAAACCCTGATCTGTTCCTATGGCACTGATTTGTGGGTTGCATGATTTGAACTGTTGAATAATGATCTTTTCAGCATATTATATGTTGCACTATTACTTCAAGATCAGAGCAGTATTAGAAAGGAAGAGGTAAAATGTGATGCTGATGTTTACAAAGGGATTCCAGAGTTACCTGGGAAATGTGAGCTATTATTTAATTTTGTTAAAAGTGGTAAAACTGACATTGCAAACCATTCATAGTTAAACATAATATACCAATGAAGAGTCAAAGTGTTTTCTGTATACATAAGTCATCCCTCAAAAAAATGGGATTTCTTTGTCTCAAAAAAACACCCAACATATAAGATTTCTATAGAGGCATCAATAGACCTGTGGGTTATAGTGATCCTGTTGCTTTAGTATGCACAGCTTTCAAAATATTTTTAAAGTCTTCTACATTATTTGTTGAATTTACTAGGGGTAAAAGCACACAGAATATAGAAATTCAAAAATCACTCTAAATTTCACAGTTAAGGGAGGTCTGTAAAATATCTATGTGAGAACTTGCACTATTCCATCATTTTTTTAAACAAGCTCATAAAGGAACATGAATAAGTGGAATGACAAAGTTTGAAGCCAATATATAGTTAATTTCAATTGCTAAAACTAAAGCAGGCATTGAAAATTCAGACAGACACCATTAATGACTGAGTAATAAAATGAAACATGAGATTCAGGTCTTAAAAAAAAATTCCTTCATACTGTCCACTGTGGTTGTCTACATCTAAGCTAAAGCCACCTGAGGAAGAGAACTGTGATGTCACCATGGGTCTTTTTCACTGGGTCCAATGTCAGAAGCAATCGCAAAAACAGGTAAAACATCAACAAGTAATAAGAACTGGTCCAAAGTCCAATGCAAAATAATATTGAGGAAATAATGTTCACCTACTGAAATTATCCAGCAGAAGTTTTAAAACCCAAGTTTTCATTGAAAGCATAGCTTTCAGTCTGGAATTGATTGATAGATGGTACTGTGGAGGTAAAAACTGTAAAGTGTTACAGAATACTATGAAATAATATTTTGGAACATGATTAG
The DNA here is from genome assembly GCF_965178545.1 of Coloeus monedula. Lineage (NCBI taxonomy): Eukaryota > Metazoa > Chordata > Aves > Passeriformes > Corvidae > Coloeus > Coloeus monedula. Next base: position 56,399,636 of record NC_138782.1, read on the forward strand.
TGGACCAATCAAAGTCTATCAAACATAATGATGTATCTTATCCTGAAAATGTGCATTGCTGGAAGGAAAAAGACTATGCAAATCTCTTACATCTTCTGCCTAGAATTTTTTACTGACTACTGACACAGATATGCAACATATGGCCCCGAGTGGCCATTTTTATTCCAACTTTTGTATAGGGCCACAGATTTTCCCTGAAGCTATCCCTCAAATGGATCCACAAAGAAAATGCTGTTTCATCACCCAGCATCCCACTGCACAAGCAGACTGTTGAAATGGAAGAACTTGGTGCTCTGAAGCGCACACTACATTTCTGCCTGCTGGTGGTTTAAGTGGACAGAAATATCCTTGAAGATGTTGTGAAATCCATTATGCTCTGTAGCTGCTGCATCTGAGTGTCTATAGCTGAAACTAGCTCAGTATGAAGTAGAGAGAAAGCACAGCATTCTCCGGGGTGTGCATTAGTGAGGGGTTTGATCTTAGCAGACACACACATAAGCACACACATAAGCACACACACACACACACGTGCTTTTCACACACAAACTTTTCTTGATCTGAAACCACCCAGTTCTGCCAGTCCCTGGACACACTTCAAGTGCTAGGCTTTCAAGATGGAAGGCTGATGGAGCAGTCAAGTCATTGACATGTAAACTACAGTAGACTGAAAAGTACTGATGATTTAATCCTGAATTTCATTATGTTTGATACAGTTCAGGGATCAAAACCTTTGTTTTCTGAGTCTGTTTAGTTAATAGAAAATAGGGCTACTCTAAAGAATTAAGCTGTTCAATTCAAAATGCAGTCCTCTAGTGCAGATAAGAGTTAGGTTAAAGTTCATCTCCTGTTACCTAGCAGTTATTAATTGTGTGGGGTTTCTGCTGCATATGCATTCCTTCTAGGTAGTATTCTGCAGGATACATCTATCCCTATTCCAAGTCTTCCCTTCTTTGAAGTACCTTTCTTTGATATGATGATGGAAACACATGTGCATTTGCTCAGACCAGTTTCCCTCTGCAGAGCAGACATGTGGTTTCCTTTTACCCTTCTGTGGCAGTATGTTTGTAGATTTGACTTTTAATATTTTCCCTTCCAACATGGATAGCTATGTAACTATCTTAAGAACAATTCCTCTAAATTCATTCATTTTGTCTGACTGAAAATTGCTTTTTAACACTTTCCTGAATGAGCCATCAATTAATATGCAGATCAGAATTGATCACGATTTCCTTGGAGTACAGCTCTTTTACTTGATTAGTGATTAATTCACACTGGTGACCTCTCTGAGCTCTTGGGGATAAGATTTTAATTTTACCTTATTAGAGAATAAATGCTACACAAATAATAGATTCAGATATGTGAAGTATAGCAAGATTAACAGAGTACAGGATGATCATCTGTGCTACATGGCATGCATTTGAAACAATCTCTTGTTTGCAAGTTAACTCTGTTTATTAACCTTTTCTTTTAGAAATGCAACACCTAGTAGAGGCAATACCCCTTAACTTTTCACATTCTACTATTACTACTTCAGATAGTAACATGAATCAGTAAAATAATTGAAATATAAGACTAGAGGGAGTTTGTTAGATTGTTGTGGGTTTTTTCTGGATGATGAAGATGATACTGTCTTTAAACCCAGGTCCCTTTACTTTTTAGCTTACTTAGGGTATCTGCTGTTCTTCCCTCTGTATTATATTTTTCCACCAGCTCTCTCCTGGGTCAGAATCCCTGGTCTAACATTTTATTTTCCCTGGATTTAGGTGAGTGGTGTCACTGAGCAAGAGCTATGACTTCCATGCTTCTCATTCAGTCTACACTGGATCCTCAGTTACTGAACATTTCAGTTTGGATTTCTCATCTTTCACTCTGCTCTAAATACTCAAGCTGGTGCATCACTCACATATTTCACTGTGTGCCAGAATTTTCTTTTCATCTAAAGGATCTGCTACATCCCCAGATTTTCACCCAGCTGAACTGGCAAGAGTTTCACGTAGCACATCTGATAGCAATTAACCAGGGTAGCAGCTTCTGAAATGACTCTGCAATAACTGAGGCTTTGAGAAAGCAGCACGGTTTCACATGAACTGTAAGCAACATGTGTGTGAGTTTCAAAAGATTAGATATGAATCACATATTTTCATGGTAGCCCCTTATCATTAAATGTCTGCCTCAAACTCCTCCTCTGGTGTTTTTTCACCCCTCAGACAGGCACTTGGCAAGATCTCTAATTCCATTCACTTGCTCACAGTAGCTGTTACCACTGGAGGAAAACTATTCCACTACATTTTTAATCCTTCTATACCTGAACTGACCCCACCTTTCCCTTGTGCAACTGTCCTGAACATCTTTTATGCTTGCAAAACCCACAGGGGAAATGAGCAGAAAAAGGACCACAATGATCATGATCAACTCATGATCACTAACTAAAAGTGAGAGTCTGAGTATTAATTAAAGGAGTGATCAGGAATATTTTAATTGCATATACCACTTCCTGAAAATATTTCCTGTTACAAAATGTACTTTCTGTTGGAGAAGTTGCTTAACTACAGAGTGGGATTTCTGGACTGATCCTGAGAAATACCCACAGCCCCATGGAGAGCAAATCTCTGTGAGATGTATTCAAGTTCCAAGCTGTTCTACAGCTGGGACTCAAACCATGTATTTTCTATTTTGGAGGACTCCCTTTTTGCCAAGGCTGCTCAACACAAAACTGTTAGTGTGGTAGGTGCAATAACCTGTCCTCTTACCTGGTTTCTTTTATTCTTTTATTCCCAAAAAGTCCATGAAGCTTTCTTTGTTTGTCTCTGAACCTTTTGAGCTTCAGTCTCTTTAACAGAACTGCACATGAAATTGTGCAGCAAGACTTGCATCTTGCTAGGACAACCCCCTACATATTCTGGATGATGTAGGATATTAACTACATCCTGAAACCCATGGAATTTTCCAGATTGAGTGTTGGATTATAACTGAAGCAAAGTGTTTGTCCAAGAAGTATTTGTCTCATGTTATTAGTGGCGTTCTGTTTCTGGTTGTCACAGGCACCCTCCTCATGTTTCTCAAAAAGCTTCTTTGCATCTGCAATCCATCTTTGATATATGTGGAGTTTATCTTGGTGGGGTGAAACAGCATGGTAAGCGAAGGTTTGGCTTTGTGGATACCCATTTACACGTTTGAAATAAGTTGTTATCAGTCCTCATTGAGTGATTCACTCAATTAATATTATATTACAATATTAGTGGTGAACTCCTGCTGATCTAGGCAGGAACAAGCAAATGCCTCTCGCCAGTCTCTGACTGGACCTCAGAGCAGTTGCTTTTGGAAAAAAAGCCAGTGCAAAGCAATTCATTCCCTGATGCACAGTGCCAGCAAGCAGCACTCATCCGTTCAAGGCCTTCCTCACTGAAGGTCGGCTACACACCCCACGTTTACATCACTAATGAACCCATTCACCACAACTGCCTGCTCCCCTTTATGAGGCATTTGTAATATGCCTATTCCAACTGCAGCACGTGGCATGCCAGGACATAGCTGCTAATGTCCAGATCTAGCCAAAACCAGTGCTAGATGTGAAGAGTGTAAACTGAGCAGGTTCAAGCTCACCCTTAGTATCTCAAAAAGGAATGTCCTGAAAACAGTTATCAACTTATTCTTCCACCTATTGCCCTTAGGTTAAGCATGTTCTGATATGCTATATCCAGCATCTTCCCTTGGAGTTAAAATACAGTTTTAAATAAAGTTGTAAGACTAATCTTATCTTCCTCCTATAATAGCACGAAATTCTAACAATATAATTATTTTCCAAAGTTTATTTTCCCTCCTGTGTGCTGTGACATGCCAAGGTAAATTTCCATTCCTTCCAAATGAACTAAATATGCAACAGGTAAATAACTGAACAATTTCTGATTTATGGAATCATTATTTTTTACTCGAGAAAAATATTCAAGTCTATAGGGTAATAAATCAATTGTTCTGCTACTTCATATTATTAGCACCCAAACAATATTTCCCATTCAGTAAAATTGTCTGTTATTAAGCATTTTTGAAGAACAGAACAGAAGAATATAGAGGTCAGATACTGAGAAGCATTTTGCTTAGATTTTTTTTTTTTTTTTAATCAGAGCTTTGTACCAAGACTCTGGAAGTTTCTGTGGTTGATAAGCCAGAGAGCAGTACCATACAGACTGATTTCCTGACAGAACTTCGGGATTATATGTCAAAACTGACATTCACCATTGAAAATATTAATTTTAAGGGAAGTGATTAGCTCATTGAGACATAGTTTGATTTTTAAACACCCAGCCATTTCTGGTTAGGACTTTCATCTAATTTTGTGTCTGGCACAAGCATTAATTGTGAATTTTGTAATTGTAAAATTATTTCTGTATTAGGATTTCAATGGGAATAGAAGTATTATACTTACTTTGAAGTATAGACTATCTGTTTGTGATAGCCTCAAGGATCAATTCTCACCTAAGACTTCCCTTCAGGAATGTTACTTATCTGTCCGTATGTTGAAGGCTTCAGCAATCCAACCCAGTGAATCTGGACTCCCTCTGTGATTGCTAAAAAAAAGCTCAATAATTAGAGACATCATGGAAGAATAAGTGTAGAAAATAGCCTCACTCCTCATGTTAAATTAATGGTTTGAGGTTTTTTCCTTATCCTTATATATGGCCCCAATCGTCCACTTATTTTTTACACTATTTCATACTTAACAACAACAAAGGTGACTTCTGCTACTTTCTACTGCTAATACTTCAGTTAACACAGATTGGTAGAGTGGAGAATGAAGCAGAAGGGAAGAGAAAATAATTCTCAAACCCAGGAGTTAGCATGAAAGGGCTGAGCTGTGTGTTTGGTGTTTTGGTGTGATGTGTCCCATTTCTCAGCTTCAACTTCAGTTCTGCACATTGCCCAGAAAAACAAGCTTCATAAATTCATGCCAAGGACAGAAAGAAATCTGAACAGTGGGCTAATCTGCCCGGCCTATGGCAGGGGAAGTTGAAAATAATTGCTAAAAACACAGCAACTGATATATGCCATAACTTGATCTAGAGATTATTGCATTCAACTGCAGCAGTGATATCGGACCAGTTGTCAGAATCCTCTTGCACTGCCACTAAAAGCCTTCAAACAGTTAAAGATGTCATTTCTCTCGGTTGTCCTTCTATATACTTAGTACAATGTTTGGTGTAACTCTAAAGCATTATCAATTTTTACTGAGTAAATTACAAGGTACTAATCTACAATTAGTCAATGATGCTAAATATAAATTTAGAGGCTGATGCAGCCATTTCCAGTCTCTCAATAAAATTCAACCTCATTTGTTGAAGAACAGGAGCTTCTCAGGTCAGTGTAATCGAAAATGGAGCATTTGTTAAGGTAAAGCCATAACCACTTCCTGCCAACTTCCCCTGCCCCAGACGTCTGGATCCACATAACTGAAAGCTTTATTTTTTTCCTTTTTACTCTGTCCCTTCCCCCTCCCTTCCACCCACCCCCCCCCCCCCCCCCCCCCGTTCCCTCCTCCTTCCTTGCTCTCTGCTTCAATCCCTCAATTTGTCACAAATTTCCTCCAAGTATATAATTTCTTTGGTCCAATACCTTCACTTTAACACAGCCGTGAAAGTTAGCCAATATCAGAACCATTCTGACAGATGCTGACAGGTTGTAGTTTAATGATAAACTATCACAACATGAGAAAACCTCCCACAAAGAGTTTGTGCCATGTAGCTGCACACAATTCAGCTCTAGCTTCATCTAGAACTGAAATGTTTTCCTCTCACCACTGAGCTTTCAATGAGAATTATTCTTGGCACAGCTTAAAGATGCTGGATGCAATGAAATCTGGCACAAGACCACTGGCATTAGCAGAATTATATCAGAGATAGGTTTTGCCTCTTCAGCATTGAACAATCTGGTAAAATTTCTGGATAACAGGTACCTCAGCAAGAAACTGAAGTTATTTTACTGTACCAATTAAAAAAAAATTTAAAATGTTAAAGCTTAAGTAAACAAATTTGAATATTAAGGCTTATTCTTCCTCAAAGTGATTCAGTTGGCTTCATTCCCCTTAAAGAAGACATGTCAATTTATACCAATAAAGTTTCATTCTGGCTGGTGATGACAAGAATGTACTATGCAAGAGCCTGAATTATGGGCAAGGACTGCACTGTGCAAAAATAGAGAAGGAAAAAAAATTACCTTTGTGGAAGGTCTTTACAGTCTAAACATTAGAAAATAGACAAAAGAATGATGATGACAGGCAATCACAGAAAAAACTTTAGGAAACGACAGCATAATAAATTAAAGAAAATGTGAATAAATTTTGGCATGTCACAAAGTTTATTTTTTGTTTTAAAATGATGCTAATACTCTGCTTTTTTTGAAAAATGAGGACAGAAATCCAGCCCCACCAATACTCTTTGAGGTTTACTGCTGGTTTCTGTGGGACCACGGTGATTCCTTTTCTCTTCTTATTTAAAAGAAGACTAATTTAAATAATATCCTTATAAAAATGTACGTTTTCTTTTCTCTCCCTCTGGCTTTCCTATCCCTCTTCTTTGTTCAAAATAAGATGTTCATTATTTGTCCAGTAAATGAATAATCTGCTAATTAACTGCACTTGTTATGTGATGAATATTCAATTACCATAATGGGAAGAGGAAGAAGATGTATCATACCTACGCAAATTAATTTGTTGTTGGGCAATGAATTTGCATCCACCTGGCTGCAATTGCTCACTCCAAAATGCTATCCAGGTTTGCTATATTTGAGAATTAAAGGAGCACACAGCCCATTTGCAGCCATATACAAAAGGTGAATACCATTTCTCTGTCTCTTTTAACAGTAATATTGAAACAAATGGAATTCGGAGATAACTTGTGTTCTGTCTAGTGATAAGAAAAAGGAATTATCAAGTGAATTAAATTTATTTCCTGTCTTTGAAAAATGGTAGGCCTCTAAGATCATGTTAACCAAGAAGTAAGAGCATTCCCAATGGAAAAACAAGCCAAACTCTTCCTACGCTAAACACTACAAAATATACTTAAGTATGCAAGTCCAAATCTCATTGTTCCATTCTTCTTGGTGGTGTCTAAAACAATAACAAAAGTATCTAGTGTGAAATGCTAAAAAGCCAGCATAATGGTCCTTATTCTAATCATCAAGGTTTATCCAATTAGCACAGTAAAGGACAAAAGGGAACTAAGTCCAGTTCATAGAACAGAATGGTCCCATTTCTGTCCAAGGGAGAGAATGTCTGCTGAGACTCCTGCCCATCCTGTTCCCTCAAATTTAGAGTGGAGTTATTATTAGTCCATATGACAAAGTCCTCCATCTAAGCTATCTGTGACCTAGCTTTCCTACCACAGCCTCCACACTAGTGTTATACCAAATATCCATAGAACAGCTGCCTTACAAGGATGACTGCTTCTTCTCTATTTACTGCCAATTAAGGATCATTGTGGTATGGTACGGGACACAACAGTAAGACTGGAAATGATCCAAATTTAATCCATAACACTTCTCTAACCTAAAGAGAGAAAAAAAAGAGGAAAAAAACCTATAGCAAAAAATTATGCAATGTTAGAGTAAAGAATAGAATTACTGATGGGGAGGAATTATCTCATTTGTCCCTTGGGAGGGAGAGAAGTCTAAACAAAACCAAACCTGCTGACACAGATTAATTTGCATAAAAATACTATTCATAAATCCTAGAGAATCTCTCCACAGGCTTAGATTTTCTCAGTAGTAGCCAGCAAGTGTTAAAGGAGAAAAAGGAGAGAGGAAAGAGATTGAGGTTTATGACCAAAGTTTATTTCTTGACAGATGTAGTTCAGCACAGTGGTTTTCAGTACTTAAAATGTGAAATGGTGCTTCAGGTTTATGCTATAAGGTATGATGCAGAGGGAATTTGCAGACACTAGAGAAGATGCCTGGATGCTTACAAATATCCCTCTACACACCTTCTTTACCAGAGTCAGTGTAGGATGTCACAGGGCAGTACCTCAAAACAGATCAGAAAATAGTTGTAGCAAGGTAGATCCCAATGCATTTTTGATATAAAGAAAGATTAAAGGAAGTGTCAGTAGCTGATTAACTTTTTTAACTTTACTTTTTTAATGCAAAATATTTGGGTCTATTTCTTATACACTGTTCATATTTTTACAAGTTTTCACTTCTAGCTTTTTAATTTCTGATTTCCATTAAATAAAAATATAGAAATCTAATGAAAAAATACTGCTGTTTTAAATAGTAGAAAGTTTTTTTAGAATGCTTTCAATTTCCAAAAAAAACAGTTTTCTCAGGGAGCATAAAGGGCTTTTGTCTTCCTTTTTGTCTTTATGAAAAATTTTCTATTCAGAAAAATTTCTGCCAGCTATAATGGCAATAAATGTCATTGACTGAGAAGTATAAAGGTCCCCTAGATAGTTCTGACTCTGTCCCTCACAGAGGTTAAGTTCTTTGTCAAGAAGTCATTGAGTTTACATGCTATTAAAGCACCATGCTTCCCAGACTATATTTAGCTGTTTGAGTGTAGGTTATGTATGTCAGGATGAGAGTGATAAAGCCGTAGTAGACTGCAACAGAAGGTGATTTTCTTTACTGCACAATTACGGTTTATGTTACCATAAAGCTTTTGCCAGGGATGAAAAGTTGGGGAGGATTAAAGGAAATGCTATAAAACATATCAAAGTGGATTGCATAAACAATTACCATGCTCTGGGAAATGGCTGATTAATTGACTGAAGTGAGACATCTGCAGGATGTTGGCACTATGGATATATCAAAGGATCTCAACTGCCTTGTTTGCTTTAATAAAAGTGGTTTAATTTGTTCCAACAGTACAAAACCTCCTGTATTACCTGGTTTGGCATCTTCATTGTTAAGGGAAAGAGCCCTACACCTCTAAGTACAAGAGTCTTCCCACAGCCACACCTACTTGTACATTCCTCAGTGCAGAGAAAAGAGTACAGGATTTTGTTAGACCTCAAAAACTAAGAGAGGGGCAAGATTTAACAAACAAAATGTGAGCGTGTGTACGTTTGGAAAAAACTTTACCTGCCTCTTTGACCTCTGGCTTCTCTTTGACCAATATTAGGAAAAGAAAGCTCTTATTGTCCTTTCATCTGTCTTCCAAACTAATTCTTCCCTTGTGACAATAGTGCTTTGCAATCTTCAGTGACCATTTTCAGCTAGACACTGCTATCACATTCCCTGATAAGAAACTTACTCACAGACAAAATGAGGCCCATAATGAAAAGTAAAACAGTGATCTCCTGTGTAAGTGCCTAGCTCTTACTGAAAATTGTACACAGTTTAGATGCTCCGACCAGAAAATTATTCAAGAGAGAGTTTTTCTTATACTGCCTTTTGACACTATCTTGGAGGCAATGGTTTATTCTTTCTTCTTAAATCCTAGCTATCATGCATCGACATAAGTGTATATATGTATGTGTCTATATGAATATATTTGTGGCCGATGCCAGGCACCCACAAGAGTCACTTTCTCACCCTCCCCTGGAGTCCTCCAAGGACAGGCTGCTCCCGCCTGGAAGCGGGGCCCTCTCTCTGCACCGGGTCTCCCACTGGATCACAGCCTCCTCCAGGCATCCACCTGCCCGGCACGGGCACTTCCCCCACGGGCTGTGGGTGGATCTCTGCATCCCCCGTGGATCCCCACGGGCTGCGGGGGCACAGCGGCTTCACCATGGGCTGCACCACGGCCTGCAGAGGAACCTCAGCTCTGGCACCTGGAGCACCTCCTGCCCCTCCTTCTTCACTGACCTCGGTGTCTCCATGTTGTTTTCCCTGACATGTTCTCACCTCCTCCTCTTCTCTGATTAGAATCCAGAATCTTGTGACTTTGTTTTGATTTTCTTCTTAAATATGTCATCACAGAGGCGTCACCAACCTCTCTCATTGGCCCAGTTTTGGCCAGCAGCATGTCCATGGTGGAAAGTTCCGGGTGGTTTTCCCAGGAGCCGCCTCTGTGGCCCCCCTGCTACCAAAAACCAGGCCAAGCAAAACCAGTACAATAACCTAGGGATCTCTGACCATTTCACACTGATTAAGCACATAAGTTATGCAAAATCCAAGGAAGATAAACCACCACTGTCATGAAAGTGAAAAAGCTTGGTCCTAATCACAGTCCCTAGATGAGTATTTTTAGGAGAGATGCTCAATCTGTTCTACATTTTCCTTCTGTGTGTAAACATGGGAGAAAGGGAGTTGCACATGGATTTTCTACTATGTTACCATCACTAGTAGGAGTAAAAGACTTGCTATGAGAGTTTAAAGTGCAGCAAATATTTCTTTTACTACCCTGTTAAGAAAGGACAATGAAGATAGAAGTGTTGGGAATTCTTCCTGGCTAGAAAAACATCTATTTTTGCTCGGTTTTTACAGGGCTATTTAACAAGTCACTTTGAATAAAAAGAAAAAGAAAAAAATAAAATAACAAAACAAGTATGAAGAAGATTGAGTAACATGAAGTGATTTCTATGCAATTATGTGAATAGTATAATTTGCTTACTCTTCCCAAACCCTGCTGATTGCAAGGTTTTCACTTAGCTGCTTCCTTAAAACAACAGAAAATTATTAGGATTCTCCTGTTAGTATTTTGTAAATTACTTACATTCAGCACAATGACAGTTTCTCTAGTACTCCCCTTCTATCTGCTGCAGTTTTAAAAAACATTCCAAAAGTGCATAAACAAATGTATATTTTCATAGTATAACTTGTTGCTAAAATGGCCTGGCTGAAAATATTTCTAAATATTTCATTAATTCCAGTAAGTGCTAGGAAAATTTAAAACATTAGGATGCAATTAGGGAACGTGACATATTATAAATGATAATCAAGAAATTAAACTGCTGACCTAAAAAAACAGCTCCTAATGATAGATGTTGGTGTAGTACAGATACTTCAGAGACAGAGTAGGAAAAAAAAAAAAAGCCAACATCATAAAGTCGAATTAATTTTACATTTTAGAAGTAAGATGTTGTGATTTTGATATGCAAATTAGTGCTAAAGAAGTATTCAAATAGGTTTAAAATAGCCACAACTGTTTCTTCTACCATGGTTAAATTTCCTCAACATTGCCCAAAACACAGGACTTATATTGCAGGTATAACTATGTAAATATATCCATAGTGGCTTAGTTGTGTCAGCAGGATCCTTTTCTTTAGAGGTAGAGTATGTCGACAGAAGGAGTTTTTCTGCCTGCATACTTGTGCAACTTCCCCCAGCACCCAGAGGTCAGCCTGAAAATCTCTTCTTTGTCAGCATAGCTGTGTCCACATGGGGTTTTTTGGCTGGCATAGCTATTTTGGCATAGAATATGTGAGTTTTTTCTCACTCTTCACTGACATAGCTGTGTGGATAAAACATTGTAGAGCAGAAGTAGCATGTACACACAATATGCCTCTCCCTCCTCAGCCTGCCTTTGCTTTTCACCTCTTCACAAATTAGCAACTTGAGGCATGGTTTGCTGAAGCAAGGAACACAAGGAGTGTAAAGTATCACATCACTCTTACCCCCAGATACTACTAGCAGATCATGGGATAAAGGAAATAGATGAATGAGTGGTGCAAGTAAAATTTCCAGGGAGTTCCCTTTCTTTGTTGTTGGGGTTTTTTTGTCATAATGATGATTGACACTAATAAAAAAAGTAACATACAGGCTTACGACTAGAAATTTTTGGAAATAGTCTCACCACGTCAAACATACATGGATAGGAAAACCAATCATCAAGGTACTAACGGTCCACCAATGTCGAAGAGTACAGTTTTAATGAATTGGGAGCCTCAGGACTGGACTCACTAACACTGGGCTCAGATTGGGTTTCTCTGCCAGCATTCAGGAAATTCTAATCAAAGGAGAAGAATTAATGTGTAGACTTTACATCCAGGATACCCTGCCAGCCACAGTTGGTTCCTAGCATCCCATAGCCAGCTTGACACTTAAGTAAGGGGTTTTCAAAGCAGTGCTTCTTAGGACAAGGCCACTGAAATTTGATGCTCTTTTGTAGAGCCAAGTAGGTGTCTCTACTTGTAACAGCAGGAGGAAAAATAGCAGTATCTTGCCTTCAGCTCCCATTTACCCATGAGAAGTGGTAAAAAAATTTCAGCTTTTCTGATCCACATACCAAGAGTTCACGTGTCACCAAACTACTATCCCAAGTGTTCAGCTGCTAAGAGATCTAGGTATTACATTTGTCTTTTTTATGCTTGTCTGCTGCCTTCTATCTCCTGCTGAGAGCCCCTTTTTCTAGTGTTATGTGGGCTGAGTCACAGTGAGTGGCTGAAATGATTCTACATTGTGACAGAAAGTCACAGATAGTAGTTCCTAGGACAAGCTATGCCTCTCTAGGAACACTTTATTTTATCCAGTATATTACTAAATAGCAAGTGGTAGGTAGAAATAAAATAGCTGTGATACTTGTGTGTTGCTAGACATACTCTTGTCCTCCTCTTATTTTTTTGTTTCCTCTCTCATCCATTAATGCCATACTTGAACTTCTCTCAAGTGGGTCAATGAATATTAAGTAGTTTCAATATCAGTGAAAGAGGGCTGTACTCCAGATGAGATTTTGCCTGATTCCTTAGAAAGACAAGCCTTCATTTCTTTTCTACAAAAAAATCTTAGGAACAGGAATGTTCTGGTATGAACAAAAGAGTTTTCTACAGTAATAAGTGTTTTCTGAAGAGGCTGAACAGTAAGTATTTACACAGAATATATTTCTGTATAAACCAGGCAGCTAGAAAATAACTCAAATCTATGCCAACAGTTCTGTGTAAATCCTTTTGCTTGGACTAGATGACCAGCCTGGGGCAGAAGAAAGCAGGAACATTCATTACTGTATTTATTAATTAGAATTAATTCCTTTCCCAAAGAAGGCCAGTTATAAATTTGTGTGTCATTAACAAAACAGGTTCAAGAATAACAATTGGAAGAAAAATAGAACATCATGAAACAGGTTTTGCACTGTCTCATCTTGCATACTATTTGCATCTCTTACAAAAAAAAAAAAGTATCAGTATAACAAACCTGAAGAGCCTTGAATGCAAAGAGAATCTTTTACCACAATAGGACAACTTCTAAGAGAAGAGTGGAGGAAAAGAACAAAAAGAATGACAAAGCAAGTCCACAAATACTGGTGTAAAAACAGATAATTTATGCAAGTTATGACTAATGTATTCCTCTAATCATATTGTGATAACTGAAATCAAATTCCAGTGGATTATTGAGGTTATACAGGTCTGCTGCTGTTATTATAACTGTATCACTTGATAGACATTTCAGCAAACCTGAAAAAAAAAAAAAGAATGGCTTGACCTGTTTTCCATTTTACCTCAACTGACCTGGTCAGACCAATCTGATAAAACTAGCAGGATTATTTGTCTTCTGGGCCACAGAAAGCAGGTTTCAGTAGTAGGAACTGGGGCTTATGGTATCGATCTCAGCAACGGGACTGACAGTGATTGCCTTCCAAGCTTGTAGCCCGATAGGAGAGAAAAATAAAGGACAAATTCTTCAGTCAACTAGAAAATGTCAGTTAAGAGTCCTGGTGACAAAATTGTTACATTCCTGGATTGTTTTACACTGACACAGTGTAAAATGAGCAAGTAGTGGAGGACCATTTGTTTGCTATCTAACACCACAGTCAGCCCCTGAAGGCACTATTGCAACTTATTTATTTAAGAATGGCAACTTGATACCTTTCTTAAGCATGAAAAAAAAATATTACTAACCAGATTGGCTTACTCAAACTGTAGTGAACTTTGGTCAGTGAAGAATCCAGAAAACATGACAGCATCCAGTCCACTAGCATATGTTGGCATTTGAAAATACTCCTTTTCACTTAACTGCTGTAGCAATTAATTTATTTTATACTCTGCCACACAACCTATAAAATACTTGCTTTCTTGTGCACTCATTTAAAAAAAAATCTTTGGAAGTTTTGATCATTTAACCAACCTAGTGGCCTTCTGTGGTGGAATGACTATGTCAGTGAAGAAGTGAAGGGTTACCTGTAGTTTATCTGGGCTTCTGTAAAGTCTTTGACATGGTCCTCCACAACATCCTTCTCCAAGAATCAGAAAGAGATGGATTTGATGGGTAGACTGCTAGATCGATAAGAAATCAGTTGGATGGTCACATCCAGAGGGTAGTGGTCCACAGCCCAGAGTCCTGCTGGACATCAGTGTCAGACCCCTCAGGGGTCTGTATGGGGCTGGTGTTAATTAATATCTTCATCAATAACACAGATGAAGGGACCGAGTTCACCCTCATCAAGTTTACAGATGACACCAAGCTGAGTGGTGCAGCTGACACACATGGAGGATAGGATACCATCCATAGGGACTTGAAAAAGCTCAAGAAATAGGCCCATGGGAATCTCATGAGGTCTAGCAAGACCAGCTACAAGGTGCTGCACCTGGGTCATGGCAACCTGCGGTACCAACACAGGCTGGGGCATGAGCAGATGGAGAGCAGCCCTGCCGAGAAGGGGTTGGGGGTGCTGGTGGATGAGAGCCAGCAATGTGCGCTCACAGCTCAGAAAGCCCAGAAAACCTGAAGTGAACTTACAAGAGAAGTGGAGAGAGATTATTTGCAAGGGCATGTAGTGACAGGACAAGGGGGAATGGTTTCAAACTGACGGAGAGTGGGTTTAGCTTAGATGGTAGGAAAAAATTCTTTACTGTGAGGGTGGTGAGTCACTGGAACAGGCTGCTTGGAGAAGTTGTGGATGTCCCATTCCTGGTTCAAGGTCAGGTTGGATTGGGCTCTGAGCAACCTGGTATCACAAAAAGTGTCCCTGCTACTGACATAAGCTGTATATAAGAACGACTTCACCCTGAAATATTGTGCACCAGCCCACTGCCTATTCACACAACTGTCCATGCCTTCCTTCACTCCTATTACTATATGCTTCTTTTTCAGTTTCTAAGCCTAGTGCTTAATCTAGAATGCAAGATTCTTTTATATTGATATTCTTTTATATCCTTAACCATGAGCGATAGTTTATCATTTGTTTTTCAGGTAGCATTTCTAAATTCTGCAAACGAAATTATTAAAACTAAGAAATAGGTCACAACCTTGGCAACCATCTGATGTGAGACAGTGTAATCTGCTAGCACACTGGTTGTCATGGAAACTGACAATATTGGATTTTTCCTTCAATGCAACCTGTTTTATGCATAAATTATTAGCATAATTTTAACATATAAAATCTAAGGCACTGACACTTCAAAGCAGACCACCCATGTGTTTTATGTGTGTCCATGAGTAACTTAAACACATTCTTATTTTCATTGAGGAGAGGGTTCATCAGTTGAGGACTCTGACAGAGGAAAGAGTCTTTAGATTGGACAGTACAGACTGGTGCTTTTGAGATTAAGAGATCTCAGGCTCAATCCCATTTACCTAATGACCCACCCAAGAGTTTTGTATTGCTATGCTTATTTGCTTTGCTTTTTTTTTACTGTCAATCATCTCAGAGCTAAAAGTTTGTTTGATGTAATACCAACTTTATGAGATACATTGAAAATTTATATATGATTTGTTTTACTTTCATCTCATCTAGAATAAAAATAAGATCTTCTGGACTCTGAGAGAAACCAAATAATTCTTTCACTCCTGCTGAGCCTTTTATTTCTTCCCCCACACTTCCCCTAACAGCCAGGAGTTAAAATTCCTTTTTTAAACTCAAGGACTAGTGCTCAGCTCTTACTCCCATTTAGCTCAATTAGCAAATTACTAAAACGTAGCCTCTCTTCCTGTGTTGGCTTCCTTCATCTGTTCTGTATTAGTCCACAGTACATATTGGTTGCAAAGAAGAAGCATTTCTGAATGACAAAAGATTCACTTGATAATTTTTTTTCATTTTCCCCAGCCTGAAGCTGTGTGTAGAGTACCTTCACCTGTAGGAAAAATCCAGAGGCATGAAATGAGACCATTAACCCATCGCCAAAGAACAACTGTCATACAGCATATCATCTGAGCTGACATCCATGTCTCTTTCTTCTGTAAAGAACATCTTGCCCTTAAGTAAAAAATTTGAAAGTTGAGAACAAAGGACTGAACAATGAACTGAATTTCATCTGCAAACCTTTGAAAAGAGACAGGGTGACAGCCCATCACTTTTTCCTTCCTCCAAACCCCTGGTATGGCAATAAAACCTCATGACCTGGAAGTTTTTTCTCATAGTGTTCATAACCCAGTTTGCCTTCCCAACAAGAATTGTCTTTCCCACTGTTCACAGGAGTCATAGTTGAGCTGTAAGGGAAAATTACTATAAAATGTATGTCAGGAGGCAGAGGAGGTTAGTCTAAGTCACAAAGTGGAACATGAAGGTACTTGTAGGCACAAGGGAAAGTTCATCTGAAATTTATAGAGGATTCAGAAATTATGCAAGTAATTTTTCTCAGTGGAAATGGAAAACCAGCAATTCTTGGATTTCTGGATCATATTTCTGTGTTTTCTCTCAAAAGGTTGTGTAAAGTCATTACAGAGATCAAAGAATGCCTATCTTCCTCAAATATCTCCTGTCTCATTCTGAAACATTTATAAAATCTGCAAAATCAGCTGTACAAATTTAGTTCTTATATTTTACACCCTTTGGACATGGCTAATTTACAGAAATTTCATTCATTGTCATAGTCAGATATAATTCCTTACCTTCAAGATGTTACATGCTGTGTCTCTTCAGGTCATTTCCTTCACATGATCTCCAGCACTTGTCCTGAGCAGCTTCCTTTGGCCTGGTTGTACTACTGCTGGTGTCAGAGGAAATATTCTGTATTTGCAAGTTTCATCAAAACGTTCTCTTCCTCCACTGTACTTTGGTATGAAAAATAAATGTGTATTAGCCAGAATAAAAGTTTTTTCCTATAAGAGTTATTCTTTTTTTAAAAAAAGAAAACACAGAAGAGGCATTCTTTTGCTGTTCACCGTAATGATTATATGAGGGAAATGTATTTGCTTTTTAGCTATGACATTTTAATGGCTACTTTTTCTGATTTCTCTCTATAATATCAAATACTAAGGTTTATATAAATAAGATTTCTCTATGGCAAGCAGAACCTCTGTTGATTTTCTTGGATATATCTTGACTGCACATCAGCTAATGTGTGGGAGGGTTTTTCTTGATTTTTAGTTTGTTTCTTTGTTTTTCCCCCACCAATAAGCTAATGAATAGCTGTTTAAAAGTTCCACTTGTGTAGACTAAGGACTATTCATTTATTTTTCTCAACGAGAAGACAAGAATCTTGCTTCCCCTTTTTCTATTTTATCTCAGAAGTTACAGGAGCATGTTGCCTTCATGTCTGAGATTTCCAGTATATCACTACAACTCTGTAACATGCAGAAACAGAAATTCTAGAAACTGTGTTAATGAAGTGGAACAGGATTTCCTATAATCTTTTGATATGTCACTATGGCTTTTTCTGAGATTGATTTTTCCAGTGTAATTAACAAAGGTGAAAAGAGTTTTACTGTGGAATCAACAAAATGTCCAGATTCTATTTGTGATCCAGAAACACAAAATTGTCTTCCCCATGGTTACATTGAGAAATGGCCAAGAAGAACAAGAATAGTTAGACTTCAAAATATAGTTCTGTAAGCATTTTGGGAGCTTTTTTTTCTGATCCTTCCTGTAAACTACATCATGGGGCAGGTTTTTTAACTGGCAAAGGGGGTCTGGGAGTTTATCATTGCAAGATCTTAGTCTTGGCAAAGCAAGCACAGATATATTAAATAAGTAACTGTTTTTTACTTATTGAGATGCCACTTAGCTAAATTATTGTGTAGTTTCTCAAGTGTAACTCCCTTTAGATCTAATATTCATAGAAAGTAATCCATCATAAACACACAGACGCACAGGCCATAGTCATAACAAAATAATACAGTTTTGTTTCATTTCGTTTTGTTTTCCCACCGTTCTCACAGTAGCTTTCAAAGCTTGCTTTATTGTTATTTTGCTTTATCAACATTGATCAGAGATCCTGGTGGCAAGCAGAACTAAGAGGTTTGATCTCAGGTTCAAGTAAGAGAGATTTAGAAATGGGTAAAACACAATGTATTTACAGGGATTTTGACTAAATCCAACTCCCAAGTTTTTTTCAGTTTACTTAACTGCTTTTGCTATGTTATTGTAAATGTCTTTTCCTATGAATTTTGGAGGGAGAAACTTTGGTTTCATTTGTTTTTAGTAATTTGAGAAGGTGGTATCTAAGAAATTCAACTTATATCAACAAGTGAGAAGACAATTCTCAATCATTGCCTTTGGACAAGAGTAAAGAGATGAGTTCTTGCATGGCTTTCTGTTCCTGAAGTTGTTATCCTTGATCAACTCTTACTCACTGTAACTTCAGACCCTTCCACTAAAATATTCTTAGTCACCTGTCACTTTTTCTGCTGTTCCATGCCTTTCCCACCAGATGGTAGGCAATAAAAGCAGGAAACAGAAGCCTATCTGTTACTGTATACTTAAAAGGAATCAAACAAAATTAAATAAAGTGCAACTGTGAAACAATTCTCCATATGCTGGTCTGCATTTTATGCTTGCAACTAAAAGGCAGCACTGGAAGAGATCTGGTCAGTGTTTGCAGGTAGTTGATTAATGGCATAAGTAAGGGCTACATAAGCATATGCTACATATGTTATTACATATTGAAAAGATGCTATTGTGTCTCCTGTTCTGTTGTTCTCTAGTTGTAAACAAAACTAATTATTATCAGGATATGCATTTTCTGTCAATTCCTTTAAGGAAAACCATTTATTCCACTTATCCTGCTGTAACCAGATAAATGAAATTGTCTCCCCAATGTGTAAATATCTTCTCCTGCCTTGTTAGTGCTGTCTGGTACATGAAGTACTCATTTAGTTGCAAAAACCAATTATCATCCCTGTCTGGATACATTAAGAATTTTCCTACAAGTCTTTTTCTCTCTATCACATTTTAAGCAACACTGTACATGAATTATTCATATTGCCCATCTTGCAGGCAGGTTTTTTTATTATTAAATTCGATCATAATAATAGTTATTACCACAGTCATGGCAGTTTTATGAGTATTCTTCAGTGCCATTACCTGGAAAGTTTTCAATCAAGACATATAAAAGATGCAAATCAATTTCCATAATAAAATTAAACTGTACCATCTACTCTTTCATCCTTGCAATAGAGTTGATTGACAACTTCTCCCTGATAGTTGCAGCTGATAACTTACAGGCACAGTAATGGAGAATGGCAGATTCTTTTACTCTAATATTCTAAGAAATTCAGTATTCTTCTTTTCTTGTCAGTATTTAATGCTCATGTCTTCATGCAAACACAGTGTTTAAGATGCAAACATTCGGTTTACAAATATTCCTCCCAAAAAAGAGAACTATTTCTCTCTGGCAATATAAGATTTGCCTTTTAATAACCAATGGCAGTGCTGAATAAATAAAATTATTTAATGAATTTTGGGAACAAATTAAACGTTTGTTATGTTCTGAGTAGTGTTGTTATCCATAAAGGGATCTTTTCCCAAAGAGAATGTTTTCCAGGTGATTCTCCTAACTTCATCCTGCACTTTTATTTTAAGTCTCTCTCTTGTTTTAGCACTGCTTTAGCACAGGTTTTAATGACCACCTGATGGTTCTTCTTTGATCCCTTTCTGTGCAAGCACCTGATAACTTGTTCCTACTTCCTTGTTTGTTTATCACTTCTGTTTCTCTGTTTGATCCCCATTTATCTTTTCCTTGTGCTTTAGATCAAAGGTGCAGTCTAAAAAAAACATAAAATGTAATGTCCACTGGTGCTGATATTAACTGCTGTATAATTTTGCCTTTACTCTGGAGGTGGATTAAATCTTAATAAAAGTTTCAAACCAGGACCCTTGACTTCAGACCCATTTGCATCAACTGCAAGGCAGAGCAATGCATTCATATTCAGGAAGTTACTTTGGAATTATATTGGAGTAATTAAGATGCGAATATAAACAGCATTAATAGGGATAAATGTGTCTTCTCCCTTCAATTAACCTTCAAGTAAGACCAAACCATACAAAGCATCAATCAACCCTAATACCTTGGGAAATAAAGTCATCACCATTTAGAATCAAGAAAGAAATTTGCTTTCATGATACAGATTTGGACAACTCTATGCATTATGCAAAGGTTAATGTTCCCGTTGAAGTTTCTGGGTGGTGTCTGTTCAAAGAAGACTCCTGGAGTAGAGACATTCTTGCTCTATTCCAGCATAAAATCCTTATACTCCTAAGAACTTCCTCTTTCATGTTAAAAAACACTTAAAAAGATAGATTACATCACACTTCAAGTAACTAAATCATGCAAGACTGCACTGATGTCTGTTATGTAATTCAATTTATTATGGCAAGGCTTCAGAATTAATGAGTGAATTACAATTTTTCCCATAAGCAATTTTTTATTTCTGCTAAGGTCATGTTAGGACTATTATTGTTATCTTTGAAGATGCATGAAGAAAAATTAAATAAACTGTACATTTTCTATATAAATTTTCCATTTTCAAATCTATTTAGATGTTGTCTAGATTGCCATTTAAATTATTCACCAGTTTTTAATGTTACCTGCATATTATGGCATCTGTCAAAACCAATTTCTGCTGAGAAATAATTGCTTTCTTCATCTGCAACATATCCTGAAGTTTGTTGATTTTTATCCAACTGGTGTATAGCTAAGTATTAGTCATCTGTAACAGAATTTTGATTTCTACATTCATAACTCTCCCTCCCCATGACCATTTTTCTGGCTAGAGTAATAGCTTATTCCATCAAGTTTTTAAAATTTATTCTAACTCTGAATATAATGTTTGGAATTGATAACAGCACTATAGCCCATGTCTAAAATATGCAGTTCATGTGTACAATGAGATGTTAGAACTAATGCTGTCATTATTGCTCTGGATAGAGTGCCCTCTATACCACAGATCACTAGAAATTCCTGGAGGTGTTGGATGGCATTTTCCAAAGGGCTAGAAGTCCATTTGGAATTTGGTTCTCTTTGCCTTTGAAAGAAATATGTCCCTTGCAAATGACAGAAAAAGATGGCAATCTATCTACTAGCAGCTAATTTTCCTTAAGTTTAGATTTTGAAACTATTCTTCTATGTTGCCTGAATGCAATATAAAAGAAAATTCAAGAGACACCTTTTCAGTCTGTCCACCCATCTCCCCAATCTTATATGCTCAAAGCTCTTTTTCAGACTCTAAAAGTACGATACATTCATCCTTCATTGCCTCATCTGAAACATGCAAACTGTCCTGGTTGTCTCATATACCACCTAAAATGGTATCAGTGGTTATCAGTGGTAACTATTCACAGGTCAGCCAAATTCTTCTCTGTCCTTATCCACGTTGTTGCAGCTCCATCGGAAATCTGTTAAGTCCACATTTGTTACTGAGAGCTTTACAAAAATACCAGACAGAAATCATTGGTAATTTACTTTTCTTCTTAAATGAATTTGTTCATTTCCTACCAGGAAACTTAAATTTAAATGAAATCAATGATTTTCCCAGCACTTTTTCTTAACTGTGTTGTCAGAGAAAGGGAAACTGTGTCTGAGGTCTGCATGAGGGAGAATGTTTTTATAATATGCAGTGACCTTAGCATCTGTGTTGTCACCACACATCCTTACATAACTTCAACAGGTACAGTGCATTACCCTGTTACATTTTGGTTCTCAAGAGGCCTTGTCATGTTCACTTTAATCACATTGTCTGTCAGAGACCTGTCCATATCTATCTGCCTATCAATCTGACCATCCTGTACCTATCTGAAGCCTGATAGATGCCTAAAGAGAAGGTAAGGTTTGCCATAATCTGAAAATTCAACACAGGAAAGGTAATTTATTTATTTAGAAATTTATTTATATGGAAAAATAAGAAGTAGAAAGAAGCTGGCCATATTTGTGACATTGGATTATAATGAAATAGTTTGACTACCATCCTAAATTGTTCTGGCTTTGTTAAAACACTGTAACCAGAGAAAGAATGTTTTTCTAAATGGAATTGCCCTGAGTTCAAAATTGGATTTTAAATTCTATTATTCTAATGTAATATTTTATTCATTGTTTGGTAAAAGGTAACTTGACATCATACATGTTTTCTGAGGCTCTGCCTTATTCTTTAAAGCCAGCGACCATTTCCCATGGCCCAATTTCTAACTACTGCCCTATAAATTCTCACACACCAGGTAGGGAAAAATGTAAGAAGGAGGCTAAATAGTCTGCTCAGGAATTCATGACTAAATTGTGGTTTACCTGTATGGGCTTTTTCTCCCATATGTCATTGAATATATTCATCTTAAGTTTCATATTTGCGGCTGAAATCCCTTTGACTGACCTACTATAATTGAGATTCAAAGCAGATAGAGACCTCCTGTGCTTGCTTGTCTGAACCATTCCTTCTGATCCTGGTTCCTCCTATTTCAAAATCATTATTTCACTTTTTCTATTAAAATTTGATATGACTAACAATATAGTTTTCAGAACTAGACTCATTTCTCGTGAATGACAGATATCTCTTTATTTCTGCCATGAATATTGTAAAAGAGGGAAAAATTAGAGATCTTGAAGTAGTTGCATGCTATCGAAAATTGCACTTTGCTTTATAATAGTAATGCTTTGTAGCTATCCAACAGTCTTCAAACACTAATCAATTTTAAGTTATTACAAGGTTTATAATGGAATATATCATTTGTACTTCTCTTATCTTCCCTGGAATTCATTCAAGTAGATTTTTTTTTTAATTTAAACTCTGTAATAGCTATTCTTTTGCTCTGACTTAATAACCAGAAAAGTCTGCCCTCATGTTAAAATAGAGTGACAATGGTTATGTCTTCCTGCTCTTACCATCCATTTCACTGTTTCATTTTCTAAGTGGAATAGACCACACCTTTTGATAGAAATCAAAGGAAAGCCTCAGAGATATATTTTTTGAAGATTAAAGGTATGGAATTACAAATGAGTAAATGTAGTTTGATTTAATAAACCTGGTCTGAGGGAAAGAGTCTGAGTCCCAAGCAGTGCAATATCCTGAGAAAGGCCTTTACAGCCAGCTGGGGCAAAGCAAAAGAAAATGCTGAATTTGAGTTTTGAATATAAGCAGTCAGCTTTGAGGCTACAACTCAAATCAGTCCCACATTAGATCTAATATGAATCTTACATTACTCTTTGGAAGAGAAAGGTGTTCTTATATAGGGAAAATCTGGCACGAGGTTGTTGATTGTGTGCTTTTTTAGATGTGGAGGTAGAAGCCGGAAGAAAAAGGAAAGAGTAAAGGTCTGGGTAAAAGAGCAAAACAGGGTGTCTCAGTCTGCACATTTTGCAATGAAATGCACACCACTTGTGTGGGGAATCAACTGCATTTTATTGCTGTGAAGTGGGGTTCTAAAGTAATTAAAAGGAGTAACTTCATTTATTACTGTAACAAGCTGGATTGTATATATTTGGAAAGTATCAATTTAGGATAAATTTTGCAAATCTCAGATGATCAGTTATGGCCACAGCCAGCCAGGGACTTCCAATTCTCAGCACTGCATGGGATTATCTCAATCACCCCTGCTTAAACACTGATCTCCAAAACCTATACTTATATCTGCCCCTAAAACTAAAGATGCCAGTGTTTCTGCTGAAAAAGTTGCTGAAGACAGCTTCTGAGGCTAAGTTGGTTGGCACCGAGCCCAAACAGGTATTTCTCCCTCACTGTTTCCACTTGGGTGTGAGGCTTGACCTAGTAGGAGTGATCAGGGTAAACCAGCTGGATTTCATGTTGCAGAAAATACAGCCAAGGGGAGATATTTCAAGGCTGGATGGTTTAAGAACATGATTTACATAGGAGCCCCGTGGAATAATCACTTATATAAGGCATTTGTGGCATTTACTTCTAAGTCTCTTGCTGCTTGATTTGAACAGGTTTTCTTAACTTCCAAGTGCTCCAGTCAGTTGTTTCTGGAGACTTTTTTGCCTGATAAAAATTCAGCTACCAAAGTGAAGTGCAAGGTTTCTGATGGGAGGGAATGGCAATGACTGATAATGAAATCTTGCATGGCATGATTGCTGGGACTTTTTACTCCATTACAAAGACAGGGAGCTGTGTAAAACCTTTCAGCTCTCACTCCAAAACAGGCATGTTTGAGAATATTTCCCATCTCTGGCAGAAAAATTGCCTTCCATAATCATTAGATGAAGATGTTCTCACAACTTTTGTTCCCCTTTTACTGGGAAAAGGAAAAAAGAACAAAAAGAGACAAAAAGTTACAAGTTCTATTAATAACGCTTTACTTATTGTCTTCAGGCTTAATTTAAGGTAAATCTCCACCTGAACCAGTGAATCTGAGGCAAAGAATTCTACGCAAATCCAACTGGCAGTGGACTTTGCAAATGTATTTCTTTTGCATTTTGTCAATCTTCCTTGAAGAAGGAAAGCAATTACTTCTTATTTCTTTGTTCATTTACTAGGAAAACTGGGTAATTTTCTGTGCATGCATGCATGTGTTGAGCAGTACACTTGATTTCTAGAGTAAGTTCAGCTAATAATAAAATGGGTCTTTTTTGAACCTTGAAATACTGAAACATTTAAAGTTTTTTTGGCTTTCTCATTTCACTTCTGTGTTGACTTGGTCTTGGACTTAATGTCCTCACAGAGAAGCATATGATGAAGTCAGGGTATGTATGGGAAATCTATATCAAAAATAATTAGATCCTATTGTAATTAGTATAATTAAAATTATGAAAAATAGGGTTTAAAATGCTATAATTGTTAGTGTAAGAATACATTAATCTTCCCAAGTTGTTTGAATGCTCTTTTACAGTAAAAGATCATTCTTCTTCAAATAAGAAAATAAGTTTTTCTTGGCTTCTTTTTATTACTTTATGACAAAGTTCTAACCCTAAAACAGTTTAAAGGGAGAGAGAAAAAAAGAAATCTTGAAAGAATAATCTGGCAACAGTCATTAAAAAAGAATGACTTTTCCTAAATGCTCTCTGGATTTATAGCTGTCTTGTACAATAAAGTGAACAGGTTTTACAGGGAAAGATTTTATAACTGAAGACTGGACTAGTTAATATGTGAGACATTTCAGAATACACTTTACAACATTTCCACATTTGATGACATGATTATTTGTTTCATTTACACTGGAAGAAGGCTTGTTTTCAAGTATTTTTCCCCCTGAAAGTTGTCATCCTCCATGGGAATTCACAGTTTATGCTTCCAGAAAGAAACATACTGCTTTTCTCTCAGCCTACCCACAGGGTGAAGGTATGTGGTTCTAGAGGGGCTTCAGTTCTGCTAGCCCAGTCAAATGCTGTAGGACCTTAAAGCTCGATGTTTTAGAAAACTGCATCTACTCCGAGGCAACAGTTCCCTTTCCTCTCACCCAAAAGAGATGTGAGAGGTTCTGTTGCTGAGGCCAAAAGAATGATGAAATTCCTACAGCCCTGAAATAGTTCCAGGACACATCATTTTCGTTATTCATAAGAGGAAAAGGGGTGACTAAAAGGATGACTAATGGTGACTAAGAGGCAGACACTGTGCTATGAATCTTCAAGAACTTTCTTGGAGGAAGGGATTGTGCATGCCTCGTGTTCTATTTCCAGAGTTACCCCTCTCTGAGACCTACATCAAAATCTTTTTGGACTACCAAGTGGTGGTAGCTTTTAGTAGCTTTTCAGTTTCCTGAGACTTTAATTCTTGCTTTAGTCAAGTCCCACAGGAAATGCTTGAATTTTGTGTTTTGGGTTTGTTTGTTTGTTTGTTTTTAAATATTAATTGAGTTTTTACTAGAAAAGTCAGCTGTGCTACAAATCTTGTAAGAGAGTGTATTCTCATGAGAACCTTAGCCCAGTTCTGTAAAATTCAGGTTTGTACAGTGTAAATATAAAATCCCATGTGTATTCTCTGAAACAGAATAAACCTGTGGTACTCAACTTTGTACTTCTGCAGTGAGGCTTCCAATGAAGATGTTATACTGTAGCACAGCAATGGTCAATCATTCTGGACTCTGTTAAGAGAGAAATTTCTGGTTACTCTGCATGACTGGTGAGCATTAAGATGTTTTATTAAAAACTGTTTAAAGACAAATCTGGAGTACTAATAGAAACAATAATATTTTCATTTCAGTTATTTTCAGACATCAGATTTGATGAATCTTGAGGAAGACTCAAAAATATACAGTATCTCTTATGCTGAGACATCATGAGAAGCTCTAGAATTAAAATTATTTTACTTCAGCTATCCCACTGAATGCGCTTCACAGTTTAGTCCATTATCATTTTGGTTGTGAAATGTGTGTGTTGTACCAGTGACCCAAAATATAGATATTGCACCACGTATTTACAAGGTAAAAAATTCCAAAGACTTTACTGAGCATCCATTTCAAGCTAGTTTTGGAGCTCAGGATGGGGTTTTTTGTTTTCATGAGGCTGCAAATTTCTTGAGCTTACTTGTTAAAGTTTTCTTGCAGCAGTTTTGGGCTTGTCTGTCTAGAAGGGAATGTCACAATGTCACCCGAAACGTCACAATTAAAAATGGAGAAAAAGGTATGGAAAACTACATAAAGGTTCTTGGAGCTTGGGGTAAAGAGGGGATGGATGGGGTAAAAAGGGGTTGTATGGTTTTTGTTTTTCTGTTGAGTTGTGATTCACTACCGCGTCTTTTTCGGAATCTGCTTTAAGACTTAGTAAGTTTGGGATTTTGCATTTCTTCTAGCTGTTAGCCGCTTGTTTAGAATTGTCCGGGGACTAGGAAGACAAGCCCGCCCTCGGAGTAGCCGTGACCCGGCCGGAGGAGGTGGAGCCCAAGGCCGCGGAGGCGCATCCCCGGCGCTCCCGGCTCCGCATCCCCGGCGCTCCCGGCTCCGCATCCCCGGCGCTCCCGGCTCCGCATTCCCGGCGCTCCCGGCTCCGCATCCCCGGCGCTCCCGGCTCCGCATCCCCGGCGCTCCCGGCTCCGCATCCCCGGCGCTCCCGGCTCCGCATTCCCGGCGCTCCCGGCTCCGCATCCCCGGCGCTCCCGGCTCCGCATCCCCGGCGCTCCCGGCTCCGCATCCCCGGCGCTCCCGGCTCCGCATTCCCGGCGCTCCCGGCTCCGCATCCCCGGCGCTCCCGGCTCCGCATTCCCGGCGCTCCCGGCTCCGCATTCCCGGCGCTCCCGGCTGAGCGCGGCTGAGCGCGGCTCGGGCGGTCCCGCGGCCCCGGCGCGCCCCCTGCGGGCCGCTCCCGCACCTGCAGCCGCCGTCAGAGCGGCCCCGTTCCCAAAGAACCAAAATTGCTCCATCCGTTATCAAATTGATTATTGAACCTTATAACAGGCAATAATGAAACAAAAACACTTTCTGCCCGGATACAGAAACATTCATAAAGAAAGCGATCATTCTGTGTCCAATCCTGCGGTTTTGTATTAATATATTGATCTTAAACCTCTGTAGATTTCACTGGGGTTTTTTTTCAGTCAATTTATTTTGTACTGAATCAGTTTTACATCTACAGTAAAATATTACTAAAATTCTCAATAAATTTTCATGAAGTGAGGATTTTCTTCATATGTTTTATTAGGTAATTTTAAGGAAATATGTCCTGCACCATCTGTGTCTTTTTAAGTGCTCTCTGGTCATTTCACTGGAGTCATAAGTGTCCTCTTATGCCTTTTGTCAAGAATGATCTGGAGAACTGGGCATTTGTTAATTTTTACCCTGTTTCTGAGCCTTCCTGCCCCCCATCCTCACTTTTAGCATATTATTTTAATCTTTGAAGGACAGATAACTGTGAAATAACAGCAGAGTGTTCAGGTATTTTCCTAACACAGGACAAGGCAACTAATTCTCCATTAGCACACAGAGTATTCCAGCTGTATGCAAATACACATCTATCAAAACCAGTCAGTCAATGTCACATTTGAACAATTCTTAGGTTCTGTTTTCTAAATCCTTTTGTAATCGCAAAAGAAAGCTGTAAGTCATTCCCATTTCCAACTTTTTTTTTTTAATTAAATTAATTACTACACTTGCTTTCTACACCTATAGAACACACTAAAGAAACACAAATAACTGTGAAAGATGAAGCTGTTGGCTCCTCTGAAGCAGTGATGGGTTATGTGGCTTGCCTGCAGGAATGGATTCTTGCTGATTTGCTGATGAAGCCCTCCAAAGCAATGCACAAATGCACATGCTCATATGTGATAGCAAATCATAGAATCACATAATCTTTAGTTTTAGAAGACACCTCGAAGATCATCTGTTCCAACCATCAACACAGCACCAGTATAATCTCCCCTAAATCATACTCCCACATGCCACAACCAGATGCCTTTTGAGCTATTCCAGAGATGGTGACTCCACTACCTCTGTGGAGGGGCAACTTATTCCAGTTCCTGACCACTTTTACAGTGAAAATTTTTTTTCTGATATCTAATCTGAACCTCTCCTGGTTCATCTTATGGCCACTCCCTCTTATGCTTTCACTTGAGACGTGGTAGAAGAGGCCAACCCCCACCTGGCTACACCCTCCTTTCAGGCAGAGAGCAATGAGGTCACCGCTGAGCTTCCTCTTCTCCAGATTTAACACCCCAGATCTTTACAATATTAGCAATACCAGTAATGATCTGCCACAGACGATAGCATCAATTGATAAACCTCCCTTTTGCTTTTCAGATTGACTCAGTCTTGTCACCACTGTTAAAACTTAGCTGTCTTCTTGGTCAATGTAACGTTTTGTTAGTGCTTGTGAAGCTTCACACACCCACAAACATGTCTATGAACACAAACACACACATATTGGAGTGACTTGGTTTGTGTTGATTTGCTTGTCTTTAATTCTGAGTATTTTATCAGGCCTTTTTACTAGGAGTCTTACAGATTTCCTACCACATTTTACAATCAGAACGCCTTCAACCTTCATAAACTTCAGTTTGAATTCAGTGACTGCCTTTTCTCAGTAAATTCTTACTAATTTGTCAAGAGAAACTCTTCATGTACCAGCAATATTCCTTCAAGTCACTTGAGTTCCTTAGCAGGCTCCCACCTAACCAGCCACATTTGCTGTTCTGTAAGGCACAAGTTTTCCAATGCTTACATCTTTCCTTCTGGATTATATTTTTCCTTGTAAATAGTATAAATCATATATATTAAATTTTTATCTTGGATGTTGAATGTCTTCACTAGCTTCCTAGTCAGCATCCCTTGACAAAATTAAGCAAGAAATCGTAAATCATCAAGGACTGCAAACAAACTGCTGTCAGTATTAGGATTACCTTATGACCTGACTTTCAGTTGAGTTCCCTTAGTGGAGAATACAGGGTGAAATGTTTTAAACTTCCCTTTTTCATTTCTGCTGTTCCAGACAGCTCCTAGAGAATCTATTCACTGTTCTGTTCTTCCCCTCAGAGGATTGCCACTGTTCCATTTTATGCCAGATATCACATGGATTTGAAATGTTGTCAAAGGCTTAGAAAATCTGTAAAAGAACTGCTTCACAATGCGTGGAGTTACATGGAGCTTAACCATTAAACAGAGTCACTAGTACAAAAAATGAGACTCATTCAATTCTGACTAATAACTGAATTACTCACTTTTGCTCTAAGATGTTCCACAGCATGACTTGCCTCTTTTTTAATGGAAATTTTTCCATGGTTTTACTGTTCCCCATAATGTTCTTTCGCTGAACCCCTATTAGTAATGTAATACAGCTGCATTCACTTGTCACTTTCTCTTTTGCGTGACCTGTGTAATACAGCATACATGTAGTGCAAGGAAGAAATCTCTTTTGATGTTTACCAGGACTGGTGGGAGGCGTCCTTTCCATTTCCTCTCCATATTTTACACATTATTTTATATTTACATGTATCATACTATAATATGTCTCTTTATGCTCCAAGAAACCTTTTGTTTTAACATCCAAGAATATAAGAAAGTAACTCTCACTAATGTAACATTGGACTAACACTGGACAGGCCCTTTCCCATCATGTTAGAAATGTATTCAAAAGTACATTACAATTATTAACCACAAGATGGCTCAATAGGAGAGGGAAATGTAGCTTTTTTACATCACAAAACCACACCATTTCTGCATTTTAAAACTGAACAGAATCTTGGCTCTTCAGGCTCTAGGATTGAATGCATCCAGTTCACTCCACTATTAAAACACAGAAACACTGTATTGTCAACCCAGTTTAGATAAAAGGCAACCACAACTTTTCGTTTCCTTCACTATAAAGTTAAAAAATGTAAGGTTTTTTCAGATCTGAGGAAAAGCAGAACAAAAATTATGGAAGGAATCAAACTTTTAAAGGCAAAATTTAATTGACAAACTGCTGCATGTTGCAGAGACTGGTATCATTAAGGAAATATTTTTAATTCCTCCGTGTGAATCAGGCTTATACTCTTATTAACATGACGTAAATTGCATAGACATAGAGTTCCGATCATTTAGTTGACAACATAAAGACATAAACAGCGTTTATCCCCCTCTCACTTTTTTTCTTTACTACTACTTTGCCAGTTATCCATGATTTTACTGCAGATGCAGTTGCATGTAGAATCACTTAATATCAATATAGAATACAATTTTCCTTTTTCACTTATAGAATAGATGCTTAGAAACTCTTATTTTGGTTGAAAAGGAACTTCTTCAAACTCATGCATAATGCTGGACAGGTTTCTGCCCATTTCTTAATGACTGAAGCAAAATCATCAGAAAGGAAATAGAACCACCTAGTTTGGAGCATCTCATTTCTCTAAAACTGAGAGATCCAGAGATATCAGCTCCTACACTGTACTCTATTAAGATTAATGGGGAGCACCAGTATTTTCTCTTAAGAAGAAATGGACTGATTCAATGTGAAGATGTTTGTGGATAGCCTGCATATTCCTGCATGCCTACTCCCATGTTGGTGAGTTGTAAGGCTATCCACACATGACCACAGTTATTCCAACCATGCCCTTTGCCCCCAAAATGATGGAAAGCAGGTTGTCAGATAGCATGCACCAGAGTTGATTTCACGTTAATCCATTGTTCCTGTGCAAAACACCAAAAGCACTCTAGAGAGCTCCTCGATCCACATTGAATCATTCCTAGCAGGTAGCCCTCCAAAACCTGTGTGAGAACATAGATCACATGAAAGTATGGCTCTTGAAGCAAGAATAACTTCTGCTCCCTGGTTATTAATGAATATTATATATTATGAATATATATCTAGGAATGAACTGAGTATGTTAGAAGGAATATGCTTAAACGTCAATTCCTTTTGTAGTGTGAAGTAGTAACTGCAATGAAAAAATGAAAATGCATAGCTTCCAAGGATAAAAGCAAAAAGAGTGGGAATGGAGTGATCTCATACTTCCCTCCTCTCTTTAAGGTTTCCCTGCATTCCCCCTCACTCTTACACCAAAGTCCTTTGACTTTGGTGTGATTATTTTCATCTTGTCTCCTCAGACTTTCAAAGCTCTCTTTGACCTTTCCTATATATTAGCTGACAGCTTTGGCTGCTACCTGCACATGCTTTGGGAAACAGCCCTTCTCCTGCAGTGTACATACTGTTCTTGCACTCTGGTAAGGATAGTTAGCCTTGGAGAGGCAGGGGATGTGATTCTACATTCAATTCATGAGGAAGGGGAAAAGAAAATGAGAAGAACATATTTGCTTGTTGCTCACTGAAGAGCTCCCAGGGAGTAGGACAAAGGGAAGGAAGCTGCAAGGCGACTTTGTGAGTAGCAGCTGCAGCTCAAGAGGGGGGAAAATTGAGAAAGGTTATGGAAGCAGAGCTGACTGATTAGACCCTGGAGTTATGGAAATCAACTTTTCCATCATCTGAGTTACTTTTTCCTCCCACATCTGGCTCACCAGCTGCTGCCTGGAAGCACAGTTTTGCAGCACTAGAGGCAAAAGATCTCCAGAAAGCACTTCAGCAGCTCTCACCACCTCCACAGAGCATCCTGTGCCTCTGCCAGTCTGCTTTTCAGACACTCAAATTCCTGTCAACCTGCAAGGTGCTCAGTGTTCTGCTAGCAACTACACAGACAACTCCACTCTTTCTTTCTTGGCTTTTTGTTTTTGTTTTTTTTTTTTTTTACAGGGCCATCTGACCAGACACTGAGCGGAACAATTTTCTGATCAAGACCAGCACTCTATTTTTCAGTGTGATTGTTCTCATCTCTTCATGTCTGGCATTTGTGGTACTTCAAGCCAGGCTAGATGGGAGAGTAGGACAAGATTTGTGGACCAGCTACGGGAGACACTTTTGTGTGTGTGTGTGTGTTTGTGTGTGACACTAACAAACTTCAAGTTGGACTAGCTGGAGTTTTAGGCTTAGGGGTTTAGGGGCTGGACACTGAAGGGACCATACATTTCAGACAGCTACCAGAGAGGCTCAAGTAAAATCTCCTGGTGAGCTCTGAATCTCATCATCCTGCAAGATAGAGAAGAATCAGGCCATTTTTATTGTTCATTCTTGCATGAGTATATACTTATTTGTGTATATGTGATGCCTGCGCAAGAACTGTAGTCCTGTGTTTATCTCTAAATGGTTGATCATGCTTATGTGTAACAGAGGACCCAGAAAGAGTGCTGCTGGCACAAACTTTGCAGGAATGGTTGTAAGATGCAGCTTTGCAGGTGTCTTCTGCAGAGACAGGGCTGCATACTCCTCTGGTTTCTCATGTCTTCCAGCCCTGGCAAGTCACTTCAGGAGTGTGAAGGAGAGTTATGCTTCCAGCCAAAGACCTTTCAAGTGCTCAAGGAACAAGTGCATACCTTCAAAGCATGATTTCAAGGATGCTTCCATCATTGCACTGAGTTCTGTGCTGTGTATCTGGAAACAGTCATCTTTCACACACAGAGGTTAACAACCCCTGCTACTGCCAAAGGCTCCTTTTCCTAGAATTTTCTGAATGATGAAGTGAATAGTGTCAACATGGCAGAAACATGCGGGAAATAAAAATTAATCATTTTAAATGTTATTAAAAGTTCATCTGAACATTAAGATGTTCAGTGAGATCAGGGGAGTAACAGCAAAATAAATGAGTTAAGAGCAGAAATAGGGTCCTGAAAAAGAGAGATGAATGAGAAAGGAGCAACAGTCAGAAGAATGAGCTGAAGTCTGGCAGCAAAAGGCAAGCAGAAATACTTCCACAGCCTCTGTCCCTCTATATTGCTTTACAAACATTCCAGGTTGTTGTGAGCCCTCTAGATCGATCAGGAGCTGTCTGCTGCACACTTCAGAGGGTCTTGGGAGCATGAGTCACACTGGCTAAGGGTCTTTTGGAGTACAACTGCCAGTTTAGCTCCCCATGGAGAGAATCTAGTTCCTCCGCATTAAAACAACCCTGAGGACTCAGCCCTGTCCCCAGTAAATATAGACTGCCAGGGCTTCAAAACCAAGGTGCTGCTCTGAGCCAAGATGCTAATGTCGGCACAACCTAATGAGGTTTATTCTTTCCCTCTAAAACTAGTGGGGCAAGTGTCTGTCACCCTTAGGGAATCAACACATCAAGCAATAAAGAAAAATGATAAAATAAAACTGTGCAAGGGCAAGAAGCTGCATAAGTATTCCTTCCGTCAGCGATGACTCACATCAGCGCCCCGAGCGAGCGGTGCGTGGGCACTGCCATCCTGCCACACGAAGCAGAGCTGTTCAGGAGACAGACTTCCTCAATGAGTTTCCAGCCTCCTTACCTTTGACGTCTGAGGATGGCTCCATACATATTTTATGAGCTTGGATGTTGTCTTTTCTAACTAAGTAAAAATAACTTGCAAACTCCAATAACACAATGAAAAAGTGAAATCGATCCCTTTTAAATATATTTTCTTGCAGTCATTACTTGAATATTGATTTTTAGTGAAATCTTCCAGAACAGTACATTTTGACCTGCCTATCCTTAACTGCTATGACTGAGATACAGTATGTTTAAAACCCAGATTTATCTAATTAAATGGGGTATGTAGGGTTTATAGGATGTGATCTCCTGGAGTTGGAAAAGGTCATACATTCAGAAAAAAATGAGAGGAATTTGTTCTAAATTATAGACATTACAACTTTAAAAGGCCTTTAAAGAATCATTTTCTAATCTGGATGCTTGTAAATAGTTTTCAACTCTGAACTATAATAATTACTGAAATAAATGGTCAGGTTTAAGTGTTTAATGGAAAACTTTAAAACTTGTTTCCTTCAATTATATAAAAGTCCTCACTTTTCATGCCTCAAAACACAAACCCTTATCTTTCAGATACCATTAGAGCCATCTATTTGTAATACTCAAGATATATTATGTTTCAGTCACCCATTGTTTTTTAAATGTGTGTGTGGACCTGGGAACCATTGCATCTAACAAAGGAAAATAAACATTTTAAGTAAATAAATAAATGAGCCAAGCAGAAAGTCAAAAAAACCACAATGCAGGCTATAAGGGTAATTTTAATTACACTGTCCAAAAAGAGAAATCAAGAAATTTTTTGAGTAAGATGATGAAAAAAAAAAATTAAAATTCAATACAGTCCAAAAAACATTGCTGGAATTGTTAGGGCTATGATTTTGATTCATTGATTAATGTCTTGGATCAAACTGAGAGTTAGAGCTCTGCTCAAGGAAACACCACAGCTGTTCTGATTTTCATGGGCTCAGAGAAGCAGGACTTCAGAGATCATTACATCCTTGAATGCATCCAGAGCAGCAGAGGCAACAAAGCTGGTGCAAGGACTAGAAGGAACGGCTGAGAACTCTGGGTTTGCCTAATTTGGAGAGAAGAAGGCTGAGGGGGACCTCAGTGCTCTCTGCAACGCTCTCCTTCCTGAGGCGGTGATGTGGAGGTGCTGATCTCTTCCCCCTGGAATCTAGTGACAGGACACATGGGCATGGCTCAAAGCTGCACCAGAGGAAGTTTAGACTGGACATTAGGAAGTATTTATTTACCAAGAGGGTGGTAAAATGCTGGAACTGACTTCCTTGGGAGGCGGTCAATGCCTCAAGCTCGAGCTCAGCTTTTACTTTTCTAACTGCATCTCTGCATGCCCAGGCAATGCCCTTGGAGTCCTCAGTGGGTATTTGTCCACATTTCCATGTCTGGTGCATCTCTCTTTTGGTTTTGAGCAGTCTCAGAAGCTCAGAAAGGATCACTGGCTCTGGCTACTTCCCTTACCTCTAAAGGGGATGAACTGTTTTTGTGCTTCCAGAAACATGTTCTTGAAAAACTCCCAGCACTCACTGACTCTTTTATTGTCCATGGAAGTTTCCCATGGAATGCCTCCCAGAGCTGGTTTGTTCTTCTGAAATCTAAAACCTTTTTCTTAGTACTAACCTTCAGCAGTATCCCAAACCCCACAATATTTTTATCATTGCATCCAAGGCTATTGAGCTATTAAGAGCTTTAAATATTCAAAATTTTTAAATTCCCTGCTTCTTTCGTATTATGTATTTATTTTTATTTATGGAGGTTGTAAATCTAGGGACTGTTTGGCCTGAAGAGTAGAAAGCTCCAGGGGATATGATCAATGGATATAAATATTTTATAAGGGGGAATGAAGGAGTCACGGTCTTCTGAATGGTGTCCTGTGACAGGACAAAAGGCAACGGAACAAATTAAAACACATGAAAATGCATCTGAACACAACAAAACACTGTTTTGTTATCAGGTCAAACATGGGGATCATGTTGCCTGACTAGACCTGATGTTGGGTGTTCTGCTCTAGTTGGCTCTGATTGAGCAGGAGGATTGGACTAGATAATTTCAAAAGGTCCTTCCTGATATAGAGGATTTTCTGATGCTGTTATTTGGAGAAAAAATTCTCTCCTTCTTTGAGAATTTGCTAGTACACTATTTGAAACCAGGTCTCCAGTGTGCTGGTTTTGGCTGGGATAGAGTTAATTTTCTTCACCATGGCTAGTATGGGACTACATTTTGGATGGTTTTGTCTAGGAAGTCTGACAGGATAATTTTCAAATACTTCATTAAGTCAGTGAGAACAGTCCAGCCAATAATAAGTACTTTAAAAAAATAAAATTCATTGTATTCATTGTATTAACAACTAAATTGATGAATGATGATGAATTGGTTCTTAATGAAAACATATTCAAAATTATTTACAGATTTAGAATGATCAAAAGACAATTATACATTCTTTCTGCAATTGAGCGAGCTGTCTGTGGTGATCTGTTTACCCATTGTTTTTCTTATCCCACATTGTTCCCCCCTGCTTTTCCTTGCCCCTAGCCCTGGCCACTCCCTCGGGCTCTCCCTATTGGTTCCAGTACCCCAACTCCACCCAAGTACTGCCCCTGTGATCTGACAAAACTCCCCTGCACCCACATCATGAGGTCTCTGTCTTCAGGAGTTGCTGAGACAAGATGTAACCCTTAAAGGTCTTCTGAACCCTAATGGAGCGGCCCTTCTCGCCTCCTTTGCCGTCACTGTGTTGTAGAGCTGACAGCTGCTGGAGGAAAACCGCGGAGCCGTCGGAAATGGACTGCGGGAGGATGGAATGGCTGCCCTGCCCTAAGCAGCTCCGCTGAGCTCTCAGGGAAAGCTGCAGCTTGCTAAACGAAACCTAGCACTACAACAGCTGTCAGTTCTAGAGAAAAAGATTAGTTTATTTTGTATAGGAAAGCTATAATTTCTTAGTCATAAAAAAAATTTAATATATGTCTGGGTTTATCTTGCACCATATTCACCCTCAATTTTCTAGTGTTTCAATGGTTAGTAATTCTAAATGTTCAGAAGCACACTTAAGTAGAAGATGTAATGCCTCACAGATGTTTAGCTGTTGGTGTTTTTCTCTTTTAGTTTTGGGCTGGGTTTTTCTCCTTTTTTCTTTTGGCTAAATACTCCAGTTATTCAGTTTTATTCCTTATTTCCTGAGTTAGCATAACTCCTATGCATGGTGTACTGAGTATATTGTTTGGTTAAAATTTACTTGTGAGCATAGAGTTAAGTTCATTCCAAAGGACGTAAACAATGGCTTTTCTATGATTTCACAGAAACTAATTTTGTTTTTCTAATACAATGCGTACCATCATACCAGAAACATGATTAGTATACTCCAATTGTAATACTTTTATCAGCTAGAAGTGAATCGCATATATTCCAGCCTCGTTTAACACAGTTACTGATTTTCAAGGACTGTGAGCTAATCTCTAACTCATTAAAACATTGTAAAGCATGAGGAATAAATGAAATTCATTTGAAGTATTCATCCATAAATTCTTAATTTCTTTAGCTTGACTAATGCCTGGCTAGTGTCTAAATGAGTTTAAGAACAGGCTTTTAACAAGATCTATCAGCCAGAGTCAATTTTTAGCTCTCTTCATGCCACAGGTCTGGAAATTTTGCTGTGAGGTTCTTGACTCCCTGCCCAGCAGCTGATCAGCTGGGTCATTTACCAGGCTGATGTTATCACAAATAGGAGAAAGAGAAAAAGCGTCATATGAGTAGTAGAAGCATACAGCCAAGCAGGTTCTTTCAACAGCAGAGCCTGTTATCTTCAGAAGGTAATTTCAGATATGAAAGGTGCATAGCAGTAGAAAAATGCAAAAATGTCCCATGGCTTGGAAAGTTCTTGTTTATGAATTTTGGATGGTAAAATGCATATTTCTCTTGGCAGCTGGAGAGCTTCTGGAATTATACATTGTTGAGATGCAGGGAAAAAAAAGGATTTTTGATATCAAGTAATCTACTTTGGCATTCCCTGTTTTTCACAGAATCTGTGCTTGATTACAGTTCAGAGCAGAAAGCTAAAATAAAATTAAAACAGTAAATTGTGGACTGGGTGTAAAACGCAGGTTTCTGGATCCTTGAGGTTGTGAGCAAAAAAAAAAAAAGTTAGAACTGACTAGAAATTAAAGTTATTGTTAAAATCTGAAACCAAAAATAATATTTACACCCACCCTACTCTACCCCTTCTCTTTGTTTCTCTTAGCTCTTATTGCTGAGCATGATGTCATATGATATGGGGTATCCCTTTCATCAGTTTGGGTCAGCTGTCCTGGCTATGTCCCCTCCCAGGCTCTGGATCACCCAAAGCCTACTGGCCTTTGTGGAGGAGTGTGCCAGCACTGCTCAGCAGTAGCCAAAACATTGGTGAGTTATCAACTTCCTCCCAACAACAATTCCAAAGCACAGCATTATGAGAGCTGCTATGGGGAAAGCTAACTCCATCCCAGACAGATCCAATACACTCAGGTTTCATCTACTCATTCCTGCAAATAAGTTTTTTTAAACTGCATTTCTTTTTTTATTTTCCTTATTTCCTGTTATGCGATTTTGAATCTAGAAAATTAGAAAAATCAACACTTTCTGAAAGAGTCAAAATGTATGTCTATTTCCTTTTTTGAGAAAATCTTCCCTTACGAAACAGGAGAGGGTTTTTTTCAGAAATCAGTATTGTACTCAACCATTACATGTCAAAGACAAAATTGCAGGGTGTTGGGAAAGGTGACAGGAGAACAAACAGATCTGCAGTCTGCATACAAGATGTTCTGCAAATATCATGAATCCTCTAGGGCCCCTGAAATCACATAAGATGACTGTAGCTAAAAGCTGAATTTACTCATTTTTGGAAAGAATGTTCTGACATTGTTTCCAGCTTGTTCCATGTGAGACTTCTGGCAGGAGTTGTCATGTTTAATTGTCACTGTTGCTATAGTTTTCTCACCATTTAATACCTTCATCTTAATTTCTGGTGACTTAAAGCAACTGTCTTCACATTTTGGTCATAGTAGAATATCTTTTAACAGCATCTGTCATCAGCTCTGAAACAAGCAATCCCTGAAATACAGTTTAGCACATTTTGAGTTTCTGCTGTGCATAATGAAAGAACATTATTCAGACTGAAATACAATTAATATCATACAGACTGAAACATCAGTTAAGCACATTTTTAACCATGATTCTGAGGCCTCTTGCACTCGGTGCTCTGTGCAAATGTAAAATTCTTTTCCTTCGAATTTCTAATACTTATGTTTGGTTGTGTGTTAGTAGAGGTAAGTACTGCACTAATTTTTTGGTCACTCAGACAACCCTCAGTGCAGTCAATGGGTCAGGCAGAGCAGACAGCACCTAAGATTACTCTTTGTCTTTACTCACTGTTGAGTTCACTCTGAGCAAGAAGGCAACAGAAAACAAAGAAAAGCTGAAAATTTGACAGATGCTGCAAGTTCAAGGTATTCTGATATGGGTGTCTTTACTTTATCTCCGTAAACACACTGAGGCCCCATCAAAGTCTTTCATACTTCATCTTTTGCACTTCCCCCAAAAAGTCTTCAGTGTTGACAACAAACTCCTAATGTATTGATGAAAAGCAAACTATGAACCAACTTGTAAGTGCACCCCTCATAGGGCTATTTTCTTCATTTTACTATACCTCATGGCTCTTTCACTGCAGCTTTTTGAGCTATTTCTTTGAGTAATGGAAGAGTACAGAGCACAGAGAAAAAAATCCAAACAGATAGACTTAACAGCAACAAATAGCTACCTTTTCATCTGGTTTTACAAAAAATTTATTTTAGACAGCATGGAAAGTCCTTTAAAGTTTTTTTAATTTTATTCATTTCCTCTTCCAGGTTTGCTTTAGGAATACAAGAAATTTTTTTTTAACTTGACTATTAATTTAGAAAAATACTGATTTAATAAAAGTATAGCAAAGTGAGAAATATTGGAAAAGTTTCAATTTTTCTTAAAAATATATTATCATATATAATGGTTACTATTCTATTTACATGAAGTAATTTCCCTGAGAAAAAGAGGATTTCTAGAGTTCTCTATTTTTTGTTCAAACATTGATATCACAACTGTTTCCTACTCCTTAAATTTTATTTAGCATATCTATACTGATTACTTAAAAGCCAGCATGGATAACAAGGCTCAAATAAATAGCAGCAAGGAGTAAAATTTAGAGTGAAATTTTTCCGTTCGGAATTTTGTTAAGATTTTCTTTTGTCCCAAAATAACTGAAAAATTAAATGGTGGGGGAAAAAAAAAGTCCTAAAATTTTGTAGAAAGACTAACTAATGTCTTCAAAATCCTGTTATCCTCATATGACCAATTCTATTTCCTGTAAAGTCAATGGGAAATACTGTAAAATTCAACAGTAGCAAATTAGTGTTTATTCATTTCTATGTTTTCCTTAACTTTTCTTTCAATTTGCTTGTGATCTTTCAAAAGAAATTATTTCCTCGAGGAAAAAAAATCTGATATTCCTGAACTGGGTAAGATTTTTTAAATTATAAGATTTGCTGTACCTTCTTGCTGAACACAAACACATTTAATCTAAATAATTGTTATCAATTTCTTACTATTACTAAATATGCTGAATCCCTCATGTTTAAAAAAATCCATTGTGATAAAATAGTTGTAGAGCAAAATCAGATAAGCATTGAGTGATGGAAATGACTAGTGAACTCATTAAAAGATAATAGATATAAGGGAGATGTTAAGACTATAGAAGTTCTGTGGTATTGATTGGAAGATCAGCAATGTTTCTTTTTTCTTTTTTCCTTTAGAATATAAGTGAGTTCTGGGGTTTCCTCTGTGCTTTTACACACATAGTCTAATTGCTATGTGTAGTGGTTTGATGGGGTCTTTTACTACTTGAATTATTTCTATTCTGAAGAGGCAGAACAAGTGACAGTGAAATGGAATAAGTATTTGCACAGCAGGAGCAGAAAATTGCCTGAAGCTCTTCCAGGTCCAGCTGTGAGGAAATGCATCTGCTTGGCTAAGTAGAGTCAGATCAGTATTTAGATATAAATATTTTAGAGAACAAGACTCAGAAAATAGTGTGGGGTAAGCACCAACTGAGCTTAATGGTGATGAATATGTGGTGCTCTCACCTTGGAAATGGCTAACTTTTTTGAAAGAGAGCAAATTAAAAAATGTACAATGTGTCAAGTCTCTATCTGACCTGTTGTGTGCCTGTTAGATTTTTCCATCTACGCCTTATGCCACAGAAACTTCGTTTTTGGTTGCCTCCTTGTTTTTAGAAAGCAACTTTGATGACATATGATCAATTTTATAAATCTCTGAACATAAGAAATATTCACAAACCGGTAGTAATATCAAATAACAGCAAAACAAAATAATTTGTACCGTAAGCTGATGATTCATAACATTTAAGACATACATAACTGAATGCTGCTTCAACAAATATAACTCCTGAAGAATATGAGTATTTGATATTTGCAGACATTTCATTTATTAAATAGTTTAATGTCCAATGTATTCAGTAGAGGAAAGAAAATTCTCTTTAAAAGACTGTTGGAAGGCAAATTTTTTAGTGAAAAACTAACTCTGGGATTGAAGAACTTTTAATAAACCTTTTTCTCCACACAGATTGTTGATATAATTAATATTGATATATTAGAAAGAGCTGCTTCTTGAACACATTTCCTATCTGCATGTGGAAGACAATTAATCTAGCTCAGGAGCTTAAATCAGAGTAGAAAATCCATACAAAATAGCTTCTAGTCTGGCACCCAGTAAGGTCATAGCTGGTAAGAAAATATAAGTAAATATGCAGCACTATGAAGGAAAGAACAGCTAACTTCAGGATGGCATGCAAGACTGCTTTGTTAGAGAGGACACTCAAATGCAGTGACAGCTCACTGAGGATCACCATTGGTTCATTCTGGTTTTGGAAGAGGAAAGTCCAAGTGCAGCAGAGAAGTAGTGTGAATGGAAGAATCCAGAAGGTGATGCTGGCACACAGAATGAGAGTTTCTGCCTCATGCCTGCCCAAAACTAACTTTAAATATGGCAGGGGAAACAAATATAGAAGCAACTAGAAAACAGATATCTTCTAAATAGCAACTGACAACCCTAAAATGAAAGGGCAGGTCAAGGGATTTAAATGGAATAAATGGGAAACCTTTCAAAATGGAAAGAACAGGTAGTCGAAGTCTTAATAAATGCAAAGTTTCATTTAGTTGAGTGATTTTATATGATTTCCCAGATATTAAATTATATCTTAGCCCTGATGATGTATGAAATTTTCATGTCCCTGAAATCCAAGCCCATGCTCCCCATCCTGTGGCTAGACTCAAATATGCTGCTTTCGAGGCTAGACTCAAATATACTGCTTATGGTCTTCATTTCACTTCCTACTTCACTGACTTCACTTTTTAAAAAGAGAAGAATTCTTTTTTTTTAAAGAGAGGGAGAAATACATATATTTTGTGTGGAGACTGAGTTGTTAGACCTGTTCAGAGCAAACTTCCATGTTCAAACATCTCATAACATGTAGCTGAAAGAAGAATCCCATTTCCATCAAGAATAACACAAAATGTGAAATCATTAGGCCTTGTAAAGTCAGCATTTCTATTCATGCTGAGATAGCTAGATACACATTATAGGAAACCATATAGGCAAAGATGAAGAGTTAAGATGTATTCAGGATTGAACAATGGCTGAGTATGAATTGTCAAGATCTTTATAAAACACCTATTTTCTATCCTGCTCACATTTTAGGAAATAAGTTCTGAAAACTGTAAACTAATCATATAGGGTTTTTTTTTTTCATTCATAATTTTCTAAATATACACTTTGGTTTAGCTTTACAACAGCTGAAAGCTGGTAGATAACAACTTTTTCTCCCTAAGTCACATTTCAGTAAGTGAAGCTATTTTTTCATACACACTGTCTTCTTTTCCATTCTATCTCAGCTCTGCACACACTGTTTTCTTCAAACACATTCATAACAGCATATGACATGGAAAAGAAGTCCACCAAAAGCATTGCAGTCATTTGCTCTGAGACACCACAATTCTCCAAGAAGCAAAGAGGATCAGCCTTTGCTATGCAGACCAGATAGGTGAATTGTTTATATTTCCTGATCTGCCATAGCAGCTGGGTGTCATTGGACATGACTGGTATTACTTGGACTGTTTTGAATATCAGCCAGGCACAAACAGATGAAGGATGATTGCTTAGAATTTTAAGAGATGAGCTAAGCAGTTTAAGTGAGGTAGCCTCCTTACCCATCATTTCCCTGTGCAGCAATGCCTTTTTCTTCCCTTTGTTGAATCAGAGAACCAAGCCAAGCCCAAAACCAAAACCCTCACCCTCTCAGATTCAAATAGATTATATTTTTCAGTTAACAGTATGACATT
Source organism: Coloeus monedula (assembly GCF_965178545.1). Classification (NCBI taxonomy): domain Eukaryota; kingdom Metazoa; phylum Chordata; class Aves; order Passeriformes; family Corvidae; genus Coloeus; species Coloeus monedula. The sequence goes on from NC_138782.1 coordinate 56,442,757, forward strand.
TTAACCTCTGAAGTACTGAATCCTAAATAGCCATCTTTGGTACATTTTACAGGATATTGCATGTCCTGAAGGAAACCTTTGTTAGTATTTATTTACAGTGTTTCCCATGACTAGAGAGTGAAAGCAACTTGGAATTACTTATTCTAAATATTTTGGTTTTCCCTAGCTAGAAATATATTACTTCAAATATGCATTCCTTCAAAATTTGTCTAGGTGAAGGGAATGCCAATTGATTTTCTATAGGAGTGGTGTCTCAAAAACAAAGCAGTTACTGACACATTTAAAGCTTCAGCACAAACACAAGAGATTATATGACCACAGAGATTGATCTATTCTATTTTCTTTCATTAAACATGTTCCTCTAGGTCCCTTCTAGGAAAAATAATGTGGAGACAACTTTTGATGTAAAGTGAATAAAATGAGGATTTTAGGCTTCACAGCCATAAATCTGGTATATCTGAAGAGCAGTGTAATCGATTCTAAAAGTCAAAAAAAAAAAAATACTCCCATATTCCTTCAGTCAAGGTGTATTTATATAGCTGGAATTAATAAAAAAATCGTCAATAACTTTGGTAGAGATTTATTCTTTGTCAGTTCTTTGAGAAATTTAGAAGAAAAACAGCATTAAGGGGCACACCATCATTTTATCTTCAGTTACAGATTACATTTAGTTTTCTTAACCTGGGATTCAAACCAAAACATGTTTTCTTGTTAACTAAAGTGAGCTAATAAGACATATATGTAGCCAGTGAAAAAATGTTAGGGTTTTTTCTCACCAGCCAGCCCACAAGCAAAACGAGGTGTTTAGTCCTGTCGGGAGGCAAAGTGGATATATATTCTGAATTTTCCTCCAGACATACATTGTGTTTTCCTCCAGATCTGCTAAGAAATCCTTCCATAACTCCTTTTCCCATTCAGCCTGCCGTGAACAGTATGTAAGACTAAGAGAAAACATTTTGTTACCATCTTTCTCTCCTTTAATACTGTTATTTAAAGAAATACTGGGATTGAAATGCAATAGCTTCACAATATCCCCCAGAAACTTTGTCATCACATACTGTAAACCATATGTCAAACCAAAATTAACTTTACAGATTTCTTCAGTTTACATTCTCTGTAACTTAGTTGTAACTGAAATGAGAACTACTACATATCCAAATTCAGAATGCTGTTGTCAGAATCACTGACTTTGTCATAGATTTATGCTTCATCTGCTGCAGTACCATAAATTAAAAAGTAATATAAATTAAATTTAATTTCAAAATAAAATGACCACTACACCTAACTGTAGCATCAGACAGAATTGTAGCATCATTTTTCTGTTTTATTTTCCTCCTTGTCAAAAACTTTATTTCATATGGGGAAAAAAAATTCCCTTTTTGCCTAAGTCATGAATACTGAATTTGGTTTTTAATTTAGTAGTTTGATAATCACAATCCACGTAGGGTATATAAGCATGCTACTCTCATATTTCATACCAGTTTAAATATGCCTCTGCAATTAAAAATATAGATAAAATGTATAAATCCCCTTATCTCCTGTCTTTTCCTGTGAGCCACTTCAGGCAGTTTAATATTCTCTCAAATTCCATGGGAGTGTCTATGTCTATACATAAGATATCTAACTTTAAAAACACCCTGAGATTAGTGCCAAAACAATATAGTCCAGTACAAATTGGTGAAATTAACTTTCTGTGTGAGGGGGTGGCAAAATCCACTCCTATTTGGAAATGTTCAATCTGAGAGTAGAAGTTCATCTACCCTAGAATACTTTTGCTTCTTTGCATTGTTTGGAAAAAAAATACTGGGCAGTGTTGGGCAGTCCTACCTGTACAGACACTCTCTACTACCTTATGTCCTTGTTTTCCCCATCTTCTATGCATGGGAAAACTAAAGAAGGTCCACACGTTCTTTAATGACCCTGGATAAATCTTGTCTCAGAAGCTGTTAGGCAACACAAAGATACTTTATGCACTTTCAGTAACAAGCTGTCTCCAGCATTTTTTAATTCTGAATAGCTCATCCTCGTTTAAATACTATTTTAATCCAAACTATTTTGCATAATCTCATTGGATCATAAAACAGATGTTTCTTGTTCACACAACCAACTAATTACAAGCAGATAACAAACATCCAAATCCAGAAATAGTCAATGCGTATATGTAAAAGCCAGTCCTTACCAGTTTCCATCACTGTGATGAGGTTTACATTTAGTGTTGTGTACCTGCTTAGAAGAATATATTCCAACATCAGTATCTTTTTTAAAATCTATTTAAAGGGTTTTTCAGACTGAAAAATTACTGGTTGAGTGGGTCATTCTTTTTCCCAGAAGTCATCTGCAGATAAATGTACAAAGATGCTCTCTGTTATGAGATATACCCTGTGTTGATATTCCGTAATTCAAAGTTATTGAATCACGGTGATTCAAATGACACGGTGCTGATACCAATAACAGAAGAATAAGATAAAAATCCCTCTCAAAGGAAATAGATTTTTAATCTGGTTTTGGCCTAGTTTCATAACGGAAATGTTTTTGCTATCATACTGTCAGTCAACAAACCAATCCTAAAAGTTCAAGTAATTTTGGTCATATTCAGCCAAGCTATTCTTTCGAAGATTAGCGGTTAGGTGAAGGAAAGATGTTAAATTATCTGAGGCAAGACAGGCAGAGCTGCCATGATATGTTCCACCTAATAGCAGCTGGCCAGAGAACCACTGTTGACATGCTGGTGACAGAGCTCTAGGAAAGCAAAATTGAGCTGCATGTTGTACAGTTAGGGTATCTTAGAAGATCTGTCCAAAAGAGAATCTTGGGAAAATAGGGCACACTGGATACATATCTGAAAGAAATGAAGCTTTTTCTGGTCCAGAAGTGACTCAATGATCTGGGAGGGTTAAAATTTCTTGAGCTAAAGTAATCATGGGTGATTAACACATAGTTACACTTGAAAATCTGAAAAATCTTTCACAGTGGGATTCCCTTTAGGCCTCTGAACATGTGTCTGAATTGTTTACACAAGACTTCTGAGAATTAGATTATAAGCAAAAAAAAAAAAAAAACAAAAAAAAAACCAGCAGAACTATTTAAATTATTTTCTAAAGGTTTTTTTAGCATTCATTTTGGATTAGAGAAAGATACCTGCTAAGCACAACTATGGTTATTAGAGAGAGAAAAATGTTGTTTGGCTTTTATTGCAATAGATTCCCAAAGTGTTTTCCATTCAAACATACCTATTAAATAATCTGGTGACTCCACTAATGGGAAGATATTGCCTCTTCTTTCCACTCTAAACAAGAGAATTTTTTAAATTATTCTGAAAATAACTCAGAATTTTAAAAAATCTTTGAATGGGCTGTTTCTCTGTACCTTGCAGTAAAAATTCCAGCAAACCTTATTCAGAGTAACCAAGACAAATAACAATTTTGCACATGACAATTTTAGAACCATTTTGATACTCAAAACATGCAGTAAAATCTATAGCAAGGGCTTGCCCGTATTTTCTTCCCACTAATGAAACCCAGCTTTCTGTGACAGTGTTCGTCTGTTAATCTTAGTTGCATTCAAGGGGCAAAAAATGTGTCAGGTGGGTGTCTACTTTTCTTGGGGTGACTTGATGTTGTACTCCCTATTGCTGCACTATGCCCAGAAATTAGTATAAAAGCTTTTCTGTGCCTTTAAACTGAGCCTGAGAGGGGAGAGAGAAAAGTGTACTTTTCCAAAGCAGTTTGTTTTCATGTTCCGAGGACACAGAGATAAAACCTGTCTGCTTCTGCAGAGCGCGGGTGGGGAAGCAGCCTCCTTGCTTTCCAGCCAGCTTCCCTCCAGTTTTTCAGCTCCTTTTCCCCCGAGGGGTTGAACTTTTGTTTTCCTGGGACTTCATTTTTTTCCCTTTTCTCTGCTGGACTGTTTCAACATCAGAATACATCAGGAGGAATTTCCACCTAGGCCTTGGCCCTGGAGGGGGGCCCACCACCCTGTCCCAGCTCCAAGGAGAGGGAGAGAGAGACTATGGAAGGACTCTGAAATTTTCCCAGGTTTTTCTCTCCACAGCAAGAGGTTTTATTATTTAGCATTATTATTCTTTTCCTGTGTGTTTGTTAAATAAATAGTTTTTCTCTCTTTCACTTTCCTTCGAGGAAAATTCGATTTTTCCTGAACCTGGTGGGGGAGGGGTGGTTTGTAACCTGCCTTCTCTCAGAGGATATATTTCTAAATTTGGCCAAACCAGCACCCTACTGTGTCACTCCAAGCATGGAAAAGTCCTTGAAGTACAACGTATGTTAGACACTGAGTGTGTAAAAGGTCAGAATCATTAAGCAAAACACCCTGGTTTAGTTAGAAAAGGTGATTCCTGGAGGCACTTCCAGTCTGAGAAAAAAACCACTTTTTTTTAAGAAAGATTCCTATACACTCTGCTTTGTCAAGTTGATTTAAACTTCCCTAAAGCACAGAGTAATCAAGACTTGGAACTGATTCAACTACCTTTTAAAGATTTTTTTCTATCCATTTTATATCATGGAAACTCCCCAGCTAAAGGCAAAAGCCTTAATGAGTGTGGATGCTTTGCTGTCTTTCTGTTTTATAGATATTGAACCCAGAAGGATTCAATTTCTCTCATGCTGCATTCACTAAGCATTTGCAACTACCCATTGTGTCCCTGTTCACATCTTTCAGCTGGTAATATAATCCTGAGCTGATGCTAAGCACTTGCATGCCTTTACCCACAGTGCAAAGTCAATTATTTTCTTGGATCCTCACAGGGCACATATGCTCTATTACAGTTTTGTGAGTTTACTTGCTCACATGAAGCTTATTACAGCAAGTTTTGTGTGTTAAAAAGTTGTGTATAAAATATCCCTTACGGGTTACATTTTTGTTGAGTAGGTGGGTGCTACGACTAGATAGCTCTTGATGAGTTTAATGTCACAGAACTTTTAAAGGTGCCCTCCAACCCAATCCGTTCTACAATTCCATGACTCTATGACATGTGTCAGAAAGTTGGTTCAAGACATAAGACACACATCTCAAATACTTTGTCAAGTCTGAGTCAGAGCTGCTGCCAGTTAAGTGTCTGGATAGAGACAAAACTTGTGTAAGGCATACATAGAAGTCTGCTGACCAGCAAGCACAGACCCCTAGCAGCAGCATCAAAGAAGAGATAAAATTAACAAAAAATTCAGCAGAACTATATTTTCTTAAAAATTGAAACACACCCAGAGCAAGGCTGGGATTCTAAATCCTACAATAATTTAGAATGAGTGGGAATTTTAAAAGTTATCTGGTCCAGCCTCCAAGGTGCACATTCTAAAGCCCCAGTTTGCTGCGAGGCCAACCATGATGATTCAGCTCCAGCATTGGGGCCTTGAGTTTTGAAGATGTCCAAGGATGCAGTTTGCACAAATTCTCTGGCACCTATTCCAACGTTTCACTACCTCAGATCAAAAAGCAAAATTCAAAATTTCATCTTCTGCAAGTGGAGATTAAGGACTTATACTAGGTCACTGTGCAAGTACTCCATAAATTTCTTATACATGGTTTTATTCACAGAAGGCGCTAAACTCATGGTAGAACTCATTTTGCTAAGTCCTCTTTTTTCTGTGAAAACCTAACTTTCTCTACAGATACAAATTAGAAAGCATTTCTCATTATGAAAGATTTCCTGGAGAAATAAACAGTGATATTTCTGTTCTATGCAATGGAAATAATTTTTTCAGTTTCAGTGAATCCTTAAAGAACTACTTATAAACCTCCACTGTGTCTGGAAAATAACTGCACTGTAATATTTGATGAAATTTTCTAGGACCTGTCTGAAACTTGATGTACAGTACAAACAGTGAAAGGAATTTCTCCTAAATTTCAGTTTGCTTTTATAATGTTAATTATACAACAAAATTATTACCAATTTGTTATCAGAAAATGGTATTTATGCAGAAGAAAAAATCAGACACAGTGAATAGGGATTTCTTAATTTGTTTATGGCCTTAAAAAATGTGTGTATGCTTTTGAATAAGACTAGCTAATGAACGTGTTCCATTTTGCACTCAGAAATATAAACAATAAATTCTTAGATCTACACTAATGATTCTGTGTCTGTTACTTCAAAGATCAAATAAATACTGGAAGGTTCCTCTGACAGTAACTAGGATTATTTATTTATGTATTTATTTGTTAACAAACAGAACAGAAACTTTGGATGATCCTTAGCACATTTTTATTGCAAAGTGAGTGATATTTAGGTATTTAATTCAGCTATTATTTCTCTAACCTCCAAGCTGCCCAGAGAAAATCTTTATGCTAAAGAACTCTGAATAATATGAGGAGAAACAGTTTCCTTGGTACAAACAACTATAATACTTGCTTAGATTTACCAGCTGACACATAAAAATGATTTAAGGACTGAATTACTTCAGATTAGATCATTAATTGGAGTTGGTGAAATTACTTACAAAAATGCCAAGGAATTCAAAATTTTACAGTATGCAAAACTCTATCAGTTATTTTTCTATATATTATTTGTCTTCTATACATTCTTTGTGTTCCAAAGACATCTGTAATCAATTGAAATTAAAGGTTCTGTCTGCAGCTGAGATAATTTTGTGGATTTCACATCTGACTTTTAGAAATCAAGAGTTAAGGGTATCTTTTCAGAAGACAGTGAGGGCTAAGATGTGTCAGACTTTTGAGAGCTTGGATATTTATGAGTTCAGGCATTTAGCTCTGGGTATTTCAGATTGGAAAATATGAGTTCGACTGGCTGATAAACACAGAAGTAAAAAATCAATGCTTACAATTCCTTTGTTACCATGACAACTATATAACTAGCAACAGTGAATTATATCACTGTAACACCAAGAAATATTTTAATTGGTAGAGTTATTTCTAAATTACACACAAGCCATTAAGCAACAAGACAGTGGACAAGGGATCTTATTGTTGATTCCACGACACTGAGAAGAGGTAATGAGACCTGACATGACCAAAAAATCAAAACCTGCTGCTCTCTGGGGATGATCATGCTGATAGCGCTAGCTGGAATGAAAGAAAAGCCTGAGCTCAAACGCTATGTGTGCACAGGGCAGCTGAGCCACCTGAAAGGGGAACAGGAGATACTTGAGCCACTGCCACAGAAATGGTTTGTACTTGGACACAAAAGGTGTTGCCTGCCAAATAAGATTAGCAAATCACAGAATCATAGAATTGTTTGGGTTGGAAGGGACCTTAAAGGTCATCTGGCTCCAACCCCCTGCCATGGGCAGGGGCACCTTTCACTAGACCAGGTTGCTCAAAGCCCCATGCAACCTGGCCTCGAGTAATTCCAGGGAATAAAAAAAAATAAGTTATGTCTAACTTCAGAAACTACTATTTATCTTATGAAAATTAAAAGTATTTTGAAAAAATACATCAAATGGCTGCTATATGTTAGGCAAAATGTCACAGCAGCCAGCCACAAAAGAAAACTCATCAGCAATATGACTTAATCACTGTCATTTCCTATAACCTCTCTCTTTTGTCAGACCTGACTTGACACTACATGTGATTTCAATTCAGATTTGTATTCCCTACCTGTTCAATCTTTAGTTTCCACAGGATTCACTGAGTATCAGTACTGCCTTTCTATAGGAAATTACGTAAGCATGTCTTTATTTGAGTTTGAGGACTAAAAAAAAGAGGTTCAAAATTTCATGTGAAGTAAAACAAAAAAAAAAAGACAGAAGTTCTGAAATTCTTTGTAGTGATTTTTGTGTTTGCAATTTTGTATACAACAATAAGAAATCATAATCAAAAATTTACTAAAAATAAACCCCAGAATATTTCCCTTTAAATAAAGTCATTATCAAATATTTAAATCTTGTTTAAGTACCTAGTAAAAAAGATTTTTTTCAGCTACGTTCAGCTAACGAATAAAAAAAATCCTAAAATTTGAAAATAGAAGTATATGGCCTATAATTCTTTAAGCATACACTGCAGTGTTCTGTCTCTTGAAATAAATAAACTCTATATTAAATAGTATCATTATGTGCTTATTTTTATCTATTTCTTGCTAAACAGACCTTAGAGCAAAGAATGAGACTATACTTGGTTTTGATTCTTTGAAAAGAAAATGAGAAATAGCATCTAGAAGAAATGTATTGTGTTATACAAATCGATATTTTACACCTCTAGAAGAAACCACTGGTCTCTTCTTTACTGCAAGGGAGGGTTTCTGTATCAAGTTTGAGTTAGCTTAAAATATTGGTTTGACATAACAGAAATAATTAAATTTTCCTTCACTAGAAAACTTTATTACGTTTTTTTGTCTTGAGTGAAAGAGCCTGAAAATATTGGATTGAATTAGTTTAGTAAAACCGACACAACTTTGAGGGAAACTAGATTTATATTTAGTTTTGTCAAAGAATTCTTTGCTAAGTAGTTAGTTCTGTTCCCTTAATTACAGTAGCTCACTTTACAGTCTCTGCCCACCACTTCCAGTAATTCAAACCACCAATGACTTTACAACCTGATTTTTGATACAGAAACATGAGGGGATGACATAGGTTTTTAGAGTTACTTTACTCAATTTTACTCCTCTTTTTACTGTGACAACCACCATTCATAAAAGTCATGCTGTCTTTGAAAAAAAATCTGATAATAATTCTCATTTAAATATTGTTAGTGTGGCATCGTCAAGCAGACTGCTCAGAACTTTGCTTAATCTTCTGGTAATAAAATCTTGTTGACCATATAAAAAGCTATTTCAATAATGAGCATAATCTGTCCTTTGAGACTGTTGGATACATATAAAAGGTATAAAGCTTTGTATGCTCTTTTCAGGAGATAATCAACTTCTGGTTTTAGGAGTATTCAGTGGAATGTTTTTTGATCCCTGGAAGATGCTTCTGATACCATGAAAACCACACTGACCAAATCTCCTTCATGAACATTTATCCAGGCAATTCCTATCTTCACAGATTATCACAGTTTACTATGAAGTCATTCTGGCATAACGCTGCAAGAACATTTAATCAGTGTGGGATGTAAAATGTAATAGCTCACTCACTCAACCATACTTTATTACATCTCCACTGTGTGGTTTACAGTAGTTTCAATTTGTTTTAATGGCCAATTGAAAACTTTGGTTTCATCTCCTAGGACAATTTCCATCCACCTCCAATAGGATGTTTCCTCCCAAAATACAGTTAGATTTTTTAAAATTTATATTTCTGTAGTAACCTTCATTGTTTTGATAAAATACGCCAGACACAGCAAACAAAGGCTCTTTCATCTAACACTTCCTCTTGCATGTCATCACCTGATGAGGCAATATCCTTGTTGGGTTGAAATAAATATATGTCAAGTGTATTTTATTCAGGTTCTTAAATCTGCTAGGGACTGGGTCTTTTTCATATTTGCCTTTTTTATTTTTTTGATTTGGTTGGTTGGTTGGTTGTAGTTTTTTCTGGTTTTTGAGAACTCTGGGGAAGTAGAAGGAGGCACAGGAAATTCCTACTGGAGAGCTGAATAGGGGAGATAACCCAAGGTATTAATCTGTGCAGCCTATGTACTTCTGCATAATTTTTTTGTTGATGTACCAAGAACATCATATAGACATATCTGCCAAAATTGAAATAAATATAACAGTGTGGATGCAAAAAATACGGGAAAAATCGACACAGAATTTGATTAAAATCAAAATTATTCAATCAATAATCGTCCAACTTGTGATGTTCTCCAACTGTTTTACACACTAAATATAGCATTTAGTGTGTGTAATGGTAATTTTTATCTGAGCATTGCATTAAAGTGCCATATCTCCTCTATCACTGCCTCCTTATGTCAGTAAATTAACTTATTCACATAGTCATGTGCCTTCTCTGAAAGACTGAGGACATTCCTCAAGTTCACTACATAATATTAATTATATTTAAGATTTATTCATTGTGGTTTGTGTTGTCTTTTTTTTTAATTTCTAAAATGCTTTACCAATATCAAACATTAATTCAGAGCACACTAGAGATAACTGAGGCTGAAGATTGACCATTCATAATTATGTCTGGGGACTGGAATGACTTCTGAGGAAAGATCATGCATTTAAAGAGATTGGTTTTTATTTTAACCACTGGCACTTCAGTTCATTTCAAGCCATAAAAATAAAAGAGCAGTATTAATATAGATGCTAAAATACTTATTCATGTCTTCCACAGTATCTGGAATATAAGTATGTAAGAATTTACAGCACTATTTTTTCTAATTCTCGAGTGAATATAAATACATACTGCACTTTTTAGCAGTAAATTGTGACATTAATTTGGCCACTGTAGAAAGATAGCATATTATGTTATTCTGCCTGTTTCTTCTTCTTCCATTATTCAATACCAAGCATGTGCCTCAAATATTGAAAAGCCAAAATCACAAGTATTCATTTACAGTATTAGGGAAACAAAACAAAACAGATAACATTATCATATCATAATAGTGTTATTAAAACATTATAATACCCAGATTCACTTCAATTTTGGGAGGTTTTTTTCCTTATGGACCTTATATTCTACATATAGGAATAGAGAGCCCTAGTAGAACAGACATGGCCTTCTCAGGATTATTGAATTTCAGAAGTCATCTTCCACAAGGCTCCCATTACAGTTTTATCATGCAATCAAATGCCTAGCTACTCTGTAAACTCATTGTTTAATGTGAAAATACAAGGATAGGATAAGCAACACCACAGAATAACAATCAGTCAGTTTGGAAGGGATCACAGCGGATCATCTGGTCCAAGCTCCCTGCTCAAGCAGGGTCATCCCAGAGCCCATGGCACAGGATTGTGTCCAGACAGTTCTTGAGTATCTCCACTAAGGGAGACTCCACTGTGGGAACCGACAGCTGATCTGAAAGTCTCACAGATTTCGATTTGGACACAATCACTGTGTACCCTTGAGAATTTGGTTTGTACCCGTGAGATTTGTAACATCAACAGAAGCACGAAGCATAAACAAAGAGGGATATGGACACCTGCAGAAGGGAGGAAACTGGCTGATATGGAGCAAGAATGTGTGCTAGTTATAGGCAACCAATAATATTGTATTGTAGTTAGCCAATAGTAAATGAACATATAACATAAATGCTAAGAAATAAAAGAGGCTACGTAGTATTAAAGAAAGGTTTTGCCCAGAGCAGTTGGTGTGTGTGTGTATGTGTTGTGACCGTCTCAACAGCAACACTTCACAACCTCTTTGGGCAACCTGTTCCAATGCATGGTCACAGGCACAGTAAAGAAGTTCTTCCTCATATTCAGGTGGAGCTTCCTGTGCACCAGGTTCTGTCTGTTGCCTCTTGTCTTACTGCTGGGCACCACCAAAAGGAGCCTGGATCCATATGAAGGATGAAGGCACGCTTCCTTCATATATTTATAGACAGTGATATCTCAGGTGTCTCTTCTTAAGATTGAACAGGCTCAGTTCACTCAGCCTTTCCTTGTAAAAGAAATGTTCCAGTCCCTTCATCTTCTTCACAGCCCTCCTTTGGATCTGCCCCAAATGCTCCATGTCTCTCTTGTACTAAGGAGCCCAGAACTGGACACACCACTCCAGATGAAGCCTCATCAGGGCTAAGTAGAGGGACAGGATCACCTCCCCTGACCTGCTGGCAGTGCTCTTCCTAATGCACCCCAGGATACCATTGGCCTTCTTGGCCATCAGGACACACTGCTGGCTCATGGACAGCTTGGTGTCCACCAGGACCCCCAGGTCCTTCTCTGCAGAGCTGCTTCCCAGCAGGTCACCCCCAGCCTGTGCTGGTACCTGAGGTTATTCCTCCCCAGGGGCACGACCTCGCATTTGCCTATTTTGAACTTCAGACTGTTCCTCTCTGCCCCTCTCTCCATCCTGTCAAGGTTCTTCTGAAGGGCTGCACAGCCCTCTGGGGTATGGACCACTCCTCCCATCTTTGTGTAAAACTTGCTGAGCAAGCACTCTGTGCCTTCAAGTCATTGATAAGTTAAATAATACCAGGCCCAGTATTGAACCTTTGGTGGTACCACCAGTGACAGGCCTCCAACCAGACACTGTGCCACTGATTATGAACATCTGGGATCTGCCACTCATCCAGTTCTCAATGACCTCACTGTCCATTCATCTAGTCCATACTTCTTGAGTTTGTCTAGGAGGATGTTGTGACAGTGTTGAAAGCCTTGCTGAGGTCAAGGTAGACAATATCCACTGCTCTCCCCTCATCCATCCAGGTAGTTGTTTCATCAGAGAAGGCAATCAGGTTGGTCAAGCATGATTTACCTTTATTGAATCCATGCTGAGTGCTGCTAATCACCTTCTTTGTCAGCCATGTGCATAGAGATTGCATCCAGAATGAGACGCTCCATCAATTTCCAGGGATTGAGGTCAGGCTGACTGGCCTATAGTTCCCTGGGTCCTCCTTCTTGCTCTGTTGAAGTCCAAGATGACATTTGCTTTATTCCAGTCCTCAAGCACCTCTCCTGATGGCCACAACCTTTCAAAAATGATCATGAGTAGCCTTGCTTTGGTGTCTGCCAGCTCTCTCAGTACTCATGAATACATCCCATTAGGGCCTTGTGGATGTCAAGTTTGCCTGGGTGTTCTCTAATCCAAACCTGCTTGACCAAAGGAAAATCTCCATTCAATATTCCTTTACCTTGGTCTTGTGGGTGAGAGATTACTGAGGGCTGGTCTTGTCAGTGATGACCAATGCAAAGAAGGCTTTCAGTAACTCTGCCTTCACCATGTCCTCTGTTACCAGGGTCCCCCCCTCCATTTAGGAATGGGCCCACATTATCTTTGTTTTCCTTTCGTTATTGATATATTTGAGGAATCCACAATGAAATGGGCTACTGGAGATCACTACACAGGCCAATAATTTCATTCTGCTCACAAACTTCAGTGTTAGAGGAGCAGTCCTTTTTCTCAGTAACATTTTATACCTTCTGCTGTCTATAGTTGCTTGTCTCTGCCCTCACATGCATCTTCAACAGATGCCATTTTTACAACTGGATCATGCTGTGTGGGAAACAGAGGCAGAGACTTCTGTAAGCATTAGTAAATTTGATTTACAGCCCTGGAAAGAACTTGGGTTGATGTAGTGGCAAAGCTGTGGAGGCTTTAAGCAGAAGAATCATAAACCTGTGTTTCTATAGTTATAAGTAAGAAAATGTATTGGGTAATAAGGTGAAGGGTTTTCAAGTATAGTAATGTGATTTTATAGTTTAAGTTAAGAATTCAGATGTTATAATAGAAGTATATGTGTGTACATGAGCTAATAAGTCATTGGTTGCGGAACAGATGCAATGCAGTAAAAAGTAGTAAAGGTGATAGGTTATAAAGTCAAAACAAAGTTTTGTGTTAATTGCTTATTGGACCAAAAAGTTATAAATTACAGTGTAACTCTGAAACTCGTGACTTTCTACATTATGGCGACTTGTTACTAAATCACGGCCTTTGAGACCGATGCCTTGTTGATTTTAGAGTAATAAATCATGGTAATCGTGATCATCCCATCTCTTGGATAATAAGGTGCCGACAAGTTAACAATAACGACAGTACTGGAATAAAAAAATCCAAGAAATATGAAAATAATAAATCTCACTTTCTTTTTATTACCATTATCTACACTGTACAGGTATAATTTTAATTCTGAAAACAAATTATCTCACATAAGATTAAGTTATACTTCCAAGCTTTGTTTGCTTTTAGGATCACAGTATTTATTTTATGTTTAAAGCTGCAAGAGGACCTCTATTTTTATTTAGGGTGCTTTTTTGCTTAGCTGACTTCCGTGTATAACTTTTGAAGAGATGACTGTCATCTCTTCAGCCTGTGAAACTGTAATCCCCTTTTAAAACTGTAATAGAGGTACATTATTTATTGTTATCACTCGATTACCAAAAAAAAAAAACCAGTCTTGCTTTGAGGAAAATGTAGCTAAGCATATTAATTTCTTCAGTCAACATAACAAAAGATTCAATTTGCAGAACTATACACTCCAGCAGCCCAAAGGAAAGTTGACTCTACTTCAGTTTTTCTCTCTGCAGCCGATTACAAAGATGACTGAAATTATGAGTCTGTTGAAGATACGCCAGAGGTTCTCTTACAGTTTTTTGCAACTACTGGCATATATGGTTTCTCATGATACTTTGGAAGTGATTTAGCATACTTGTTCTTCTTTATATTTTATTTCATCCCAGTAACAAGAGTAACAGGTAAATGGCAAGAGGTTTAAATAATGACCTCTCAGTTTCAACCACTGAGAATTAATCTACTGTATTTAATGCTGCAATCATATCTTTGACTATAACTTTATTCATTTTGCAATATTATCCTGGCAAATGAAAAGTTTCAACAGTTGCCAATCTAATTCTTTTCATGTGCGAAGTAATTATTATTGATTTCTTATTTATAGAGCACTATCAGTATAGAGCTAATTTCCTTTAGACTAGCAAATTGCTGCTAATAATCTTAAGAAATAAAATCTTCAGGAAATGACCTAGAAATTAATCTATTGTGCATAAACCTACAGCACAAAACAGGGATGTATTCATGAAATTAAGTAGACCTCTCCCTAGTAGAACAAATCAATACCTGGTTATGTTCCTTCTCCAGATCTCTTTTTTTTTTCCTTGGGTTTTTATCTCTGAGATTCTTCACAAATAAAACTCTTTTTCTAATACCTTTGTACGTATACTACGCTCTGCAAATCTTCCCTCAGGAGTCATCCTTTTGGTTTCCCCAGTCATTCTGCTGCTTTGTCTGAGATATCCTCCCTACTATATCTTATGATTTTATGACATTACTGACCTTCAGAATGAGTAAGGATTTCAGCTGAGTATGGCTCTGAAGAGGAAGCAGACTGATTTTTATGTCATAGCTGTAGTTTAGCGGCTCATTCCCTCTAAAATAAATATTGCAAAGGCAGTGATAATTGTTGATGATTATTCTTCTTTTGACCATCACTGCTATTTGGTAGAAGAGTTTATCTTATACTTCAGCTGAAATATCTATTTCTGATTTTTCAAAAAAGAAGCTAAAATGTCAGATATGTAGAACTTCTGAAAATTCCCTTACTATAAAGGCTGTTAAAAATCCCATATTTTGTCTTAATATTTTTAATTTTTAAAAATTACTAGCAGATTCTTAAGCCTCACATGTCCCCAGAAGAGTGAAGTCCAGACATTTAAACACCTTGCAATCCTTTAAAATTATGTATGGGAACTCCAGTGGGAATACAGAGCTTTAGAGAATCTGAGGTATAGCAAATAATGGCTGTCAAGACCTACTAGAATATCTTTTCCTAAGCATGTGGCTGACCTCTGAACCTCTGCTTCTGCTCTTTGGGAATCCTTTCATGGCTTCTGTGAGAAAGACCATGACATAACTAAAAAAAAAAAAAAAACAACCTTGGCCTATTTATTTATTTCACCGAGTAAAACAATAGCAATAATTTGGTTTCCTGAAATAAATGGTATTATATTTGCACATTTAAGTAGTCACTGTACTTGTTTGATCATGATTGTCTGAATGTTATCAAATTGCCATTGCAGTCATTTGTTTGGAGAAACATGCAAAGCACCTACTGCATAGAAAATTTTATACTAATAAAAATCCCAAAATATAGGCTCTCAAGCTGCATTATTATACTCCAGCAATTGTCAGTGCAACAGTAATAAAGAGAATAGTAGCTTGATGAAATATCCACAAGAATATTCTACATTTAATTTTATTAATTTACGTTGCTGCTTCACTGGTATGGTCCCTTAGCATAATTAATTTAAATAGTGGTATTGAATGCCATTTACATCTAGACATGATCATAACAATAATAATGAAAAGTGCTTTTGAGTGAGCTTATTGTCCAGAGGCTGATGTGATAGTCTAAAGCCACTATCTGTATTTTATTAGCTGAGGTTATCAACTGAATCATTATGAAATGCTAAGACCTCTACACCTTTTTGCCCTCAAAATCTTTCAGTATTTTTCATTTGGACCAGAGGATTAAGGACTATATTCCTGCTGCTTCAGGGAAATTAAAACAAAAGGATTTACAATTCCCCTGTTAATGTTGTAACACAGGTGGGTTGCTATCCTATGTAATGACAGAGAAAGAATGGTGTAATCAGGGTGTGGATATTCTCACAGGTATATATTTTATCTTAATTATGACTATGATAAAAGATACTGTTCACACACAAGGGTTTTTTTATTTGTTCTAACTATAATTTCATTTTACACTTTCCAATTTTTGTTTGCAGTATCTTTTTATTTCTTCAAAATATTCTAGTTCCCATGTCTTCTTCTGGATTAAATATCATTGTTTTATTCCAGGTTTGTGCTGAAAGGGAGACAGTGGTGATTATGAAATTCCCGATAACATCTGAACATAATACAAAATGTACTAACATGAAATACACTAATATAAACACAAAATAAGAAATATTAATATGACACATTAGTTAGCATTAAAACACTATTAATCTCTTATATCAATAACTCCCTCCATACTAGATAGGACATTGAACTGGAATCAACTGAATACTTTTTAGGTCCTCCTGTACAGTTTAACCAAGAAAATAAGCAGTGATTTTTCCAGATATGTACTTTAGAAGTTTTTTATTTTTAATATAAACCTGTGTGAATCCAAACTTGAGTGTCAGTTGATGAACAACTACATTTACAGTGAAATTTTGAAGATCCACAGCAGCAGTCTCAAAGGAGATTAATGAGG
Source organism: Coloeus monedula (assembly GCF_965178545.1). Lineage (NCBI taxonomy): Eukaryota > Metazoa > Chordata > Aves > Passeriformes > Corvidae > Coloeus > Coloeus monedula. Next base: position 56,459,479 of record NC_138782.1, read on the forward strand.
CACTTCATTGTTAAGCATTCTTGAAGATATGGGGTGTGATATGACTAAAAAGCAGTCTTCACTGTGAAGATGGAACAGTCAGTTTTCACCCACAATAAATCAGTCTCATTTTTCATTGATTATGAACTATATTAATTTTTCAGTTGTTCTTTGCACACTACCTGACACATGGCCTACCAAGATAAGTAATGACTTATGTACTGTAAAACCATAACATAACATAATAAAAACTAAAACTAATATTGAATTATTGTATTAGTATTCCAGATGCAAAATCAGATGTTATATTAGGCAGCACAGAATTAAAACAAGCAAATTGTCTAAGGGTTCTTCCGTCAGAAAGCTATTCACTGTCCATGTTTCAAACATGAAAACAAATAAATATGAAAATATTTGCCTTGACAGGGAATTAATACTCACCTACATTTTCAAAGTCCTACAGGCATTAAGGCTCTCCTAGTCACTGAATTTTGCAGAAGTTGCAAATTCTTCTCATTTAGTTGTCTGCCTCCTGTATCACTCAAAAAACCCAGAGTGTATTTTCCATTTCGATTGCCTGGTTGCTGTCTGTTTGCACACAGACATATGGTGTGGGAGATCATTTTACAAAGTAGAGTTACCTGAATATATGGAAAAAAATCATACAACTTTGGAACATTTTAAAGCACTCTCAGACGTCTGACACTGCCATTCCTGTGTCTCACATAGTTTTGGTTGCTGTCAGCAGAGTATCACTGATACATTGTGTTGTAAAACGCTGACATAAGTGATGTTTGAGATGCTTTGTAATAGCAGCGTTTAGTTCCAATTTCCTATGACCACAACACTATAGATTCACCAACAGCAATAACTCATGTGAATACTGCAAAGGATCCCCTATAGATTCTATACTCAAATCCAATTATCAGGACTCAGCAGAGTTGAGATGTGTCCCCTGGGGGAAGGTAATCAGCTGCAAACCCTCCATTTAGCCAGGTCTGGCATTTTCCTTTAAACTTCTTTAACTAATGTTTATGCCTCCGTGTCTGCTGCAGGCTTACCTAAACCACTAAGCCAGCACAGCTCAAGTGAACAGAATCACATATCTCAGACCAAACTCTGCTCAACTCAGCATGGTTACAACTCTTTATAGTGCACAGCCTCTGAATTATAAACTCATGGAGATTAAAGAAAACAAGCAAAAAGAAATCACTTCAAAGCATCCATCACAGAAAATGTTTATACTTTAATTTAAATTCAACTGAAAAATGCATAATAGATTTAAAAGATAAATCTTTTGATTTATAATCATTCATTCTCACATTAAAGTATCACTACAAAAGACAAAGGAGGAAGATGCTTTTATAATGAGCTGCACAGATAATGTAGTCATTTTCTCAAATGGTGAGTTTCATCATTCCCCAAAGTGATAAAATCATGAGGTTTTTTCAGATACTGTACTTGCTGGATACACACAAATGAAAAGCATATTCTTCATTCAGATGCTTTGTGTCTTTTCAGATAATGAAAGCATTGTGGAACCAACTCCGTGAGATGGATAAAAAATTTAGTGCTATTTACAGGTGTTACCCAGGATTGGTCTCTTTGAAATAGTCCTGATTAGTTTAGTCCAAGGCGGAATGAAAAATTACAATCCAAATATGTTTTATGGAAGTGCATGCAAAATAAATTTGTATTCTGGTCTGTATTAACCCAAGGTTTTTATCCTTCAGGAATCTTCAGGTACCTTAAGCTTTATCTACAGAAAAACACTTTACAGGAGTTTTTCGTTCATATTTTTTCATGCATTTAGAGTAAGAGACCTATGGCAAACTGATCTTCACAATTTTATTACCAATACATTTGTTATATAAGAGCTAGGGATAAAACAAGATGACTTTTCCTTCATCTTTACAGTTCTTATGCCACAGGCTGGAGTGGAGGAATGTGAAACAAGAACATTTTTCTCCAACAATTGCTATTTGTGCCAACTGTGCCTGAATCATTGGTATTGTATCCTCTATGAAAAACAGTTCTACTTTTCGATCTTTTACTCCATAAAATACTAAAACTGTCTCTGGCTTTTAGACATCTCTAAGCAAAGTCCCTGCAGATTACAGAAAGACTGGTACATTCCATATCTAGTTCTTTACTGAATTTTTTTCCTCTACCTATGTCTGGTTTTCACTGAAACAGGATGGCTTTTAATCTACATTTTTAGTTGGTTTTCTGATAACACTAGATGATTTCAATTCTCATTACTGCTATACCATGGTTCACAACACTTATATTTACAAACCTAAAACCTATCCCAGATCTCATCTACTTTATCCCCTTTTCACTATAGGATTGTATCCTATTTGTATATTGATGAAGGTTATTGTGCAAAAACAATGAGGTATATGACTCTGTTGCTATCATGAAATAAGACTAGATTCTTCCGAAGAGGTCGTTCCCAATAATGGATATAGACCTTCATCACATAATAACTAGGATGTGAGACTAGGTAAACCAATTAAATCAGTGGTTTTTTCGAAGACCCATCATCATATCACTGACTTTCAGGTATTTAATTCTGCCAGCTCGTCTGGGTTCTTGGAGCCTCCAGAATCTCCCATGCGTACATAGGACCTGTGGGAGTCCTTAGAAGATGGTCTTTTGGACCCAGCAGATCTTGCTTGGATGCTTCATGTAAGCCAAGGAGTTTTGGTGGACATTCCTCACCTGACATAATTTTTGTTACAAGTAAATTTATTTATGTTCCACCACATGATAATGTCCCAAAACAGGGACTTTGAGAGGACTACACATCATAGACCCTAGCAGTTTTTGAACATACACTGGACTGGGAGAAATAGAAAATTAGAGAAATATTGATAATCCAAAGCTCCATTCCCAATTTTTGCTCTTTCCTTAGTATGGCATTATTACAGCTTTACCTGGAGCTTTCTCCAGTCGTGGGAAACCCAAAACCTATATCTGGGTAAAAGGCCTGAAATTTCTGAATACCCCCAGCCTCTGCACTCCTAAATTGACTGAACAGGAATCATACAGAGCTAAGCAAAAATGTTCAGAAGTTGGAACCCAAACCAGAGTATTTCAGAGCAATTTCTATTCAATATTTTTTTTTCCCCCAATCTTTTTTCCTCATTAATTGTTCCTAATTGACCAACACATGTGTTCAATCTCAACCACGTGTGTAAATATTCTGCAGAATTTTGGAACCTCCTCCAGAAGAAAATTGACATTAATAACTTTGAGTTTGAGAGCTATCTAGGATATAGAAAATGAAAATATCATTGTGCGGCCAATCACTAAACTGATTGCTTGCTCCCAACTATGAGCCAGTAGCAACTGACACTTTTAAGAAGACATAAAAATCTAAATCAGGAGTTTTTTTCTGATTTTAGCAGAAATTTTCCCAGATAGCTCTTGAAATGAAAATTGGATGGTGAATTTTGTGTGTTCATCTTGTGCTGCTGAAATGCAGTTGATATTGCTGAATTCATCTGCACCTTTTAATACACTTTTACTGTAGGTTTGAAGTGTAACATCTGATTACCTAAATAGCATAGAGGAAAGGTTTCATGGAGACCTTTCTATATCAGCGAAGGTAACCAATATAAAGTACAGACCAAAATAGCATCCTGGCCTTCATTCAGCTCTTTAATTCATTAATTTCTCCCCCAAATTAATACCTACTGGCTAAATAGAGAAATACAACAAAATCAGTGATAAAATGAAACAGACTGTGTATTCAGGCAGCTTTAACACTAATAATCTTGGCTTTGGCAAGCTAGCACTAAAGACAAAAACTAAAGTTAATCAATCTTAAGCAGCAGGTGTCCAAGCAATTATGGGTAAAGAAGCTTTAATCTTGAGAGATGTGCTTGGGACTGTCTAAAATTCCTTCAATCACATGACTCTTTCTAAAGTTTTTAAAGACACATGGACAGAAAATATTCTTAATAGACAGGGTTGAGTAACTGATAAACTTGATTTCATGTTCAGTTTATACAGTCAAGTGTACAAGAAACTATCTTCATAAACAGATTATGCTGTCCTTGGATGTGAAATTGATAAAATGAAAATGTGAAGATCATTCAAATACAGAAGAAATTCATCCACTATATGCAGCTAAAGAAAACAGTACAACACTTTGTCATCAGAAGTAAGCATCAGAATTCAAAACCAGTGCACTAAGATCAATAATATTTCACCTTTCTCTGAAAAATATATGCACAAACTTTCCCATACACATTTGTCTGAATTGACAAATTGGTCTGATATTTAACAAAGTAATAGAGACAGGGAAGTGAAGAATTAGTACTGCCTCAAAAAAAAAGAAATTGGAGGTTAGTCCATTTGTCACAGCAAGGTCCAAAACAACAATTTAAGAAAATTTTAGGACTAAGCAGAAAGCAGCCTGAGTCACAGAGGTCAGCATATGCTGTTGGACCTCCTGTACTGATATTGCAGGCAGTCATTTCCAAAAGTAAAAGATAGAATAATAAAAATGAAAAATGTGGTTTATGAAATGAAGTTTTGTCTCTCCCTTCTGAATTTCTGGTAAGTGCAGGTATTAGCAATGGTTTAAAATGCAGAGTTGTGTAAGCAAAAATCCTATACAAACCATAGTGGTTCACTTACTGCGATTTCAAGAAAAGGAAGAGGAAAATCATTAGGTTTTTTTAAAGATACAATTAGGGTGAGAATCATGTGTCCCAAGCTGTAGTAACTAAACTTTGGCTCTGTCTAGTCCTACGAAAGTATCAGGTTGATATAACTCCCCTTCTGGTCAGTACGTATTTCTCTTGTTTAGCTATGAGCTTAAGAGTGATTGCCTTAAAATTTGTCTTTATTCTTTGATTCATTTCTATAATGCATTGAAAGCTTTCTGGTTTGATCAACCTATTTTTTTAAATTCATTTTAGACAAAAAAATATAACAATTATGCAGAGTAGAAAAAACCAGTCACTTAGAGAATGCTCAATCACAACAGACATATATATATTTTCCAAAGCAGATACTCATCATCACTCTGCCACATTTTACAGGGAGTAGAAGTCCTCTATCTTCATAAATTTCCTACAAAATGGAAGCCATTATTGATTTTTCTAAAACCTCTGAGACAGAAGCACTGCTTATTTAATTAAAAATAATAAGAAACAATGTCCATCTGAAGAGTCATCCTTATATCATCTGTTTTCTTGGTAGCATGAATGTAATGTAGAAAAGGGGTTTTTTTACATTTCATTCACCCAGTACAGTTTTGTGTTTCTGACAGTTGTTAAACAATTGCTAAACTATGTGCAATTTTTAAAATACCATCTCTACAGTTAAAATCACACCATTCTAATTTTCACATAATGCTGACATCTTCATTAGAAAGGGTTATTTAGTTACTTATTGGTCTTCTGACAGCATTGGCACAAATAGATGCACAATTTCACTGCTAGTTCCATGGGATTCATGAGCTTATGAAGGATGCTGTGTCCTCAGAACTGCATGTAAAATGGATCAACAATAAAAGGGACCTCTGAGGTCATCTCTGACTATAACTATGTTGGCATTAAACTTAGCATGCCTTATTGCTGCTGCCTGTAGTCATTTCATAAAATTAAATGAATTTCTACTGCAATCTATTTCTAGTCTCACAGATTTTTTCCTAAACAAAAAGCACCACTTTTCATTTTTCTTTTCAGTGAGATGCTCATTTATTTTTCTTTCTACCACCACTGCATTTTCATCACCTTTTATTTTTTAGCTTTTACAGATATATCACTCTGTGCTTAGGCCAACTGATCTTTATCTTTTTTTCCCTCTAAAAACAGATAGTTCCCATTCTTGTTTTTGCAGTGACTGTGCACCATACTTCCAGTACAGACATGCGTAATGTGCTCCAGATTTGACTTTCTGGCTATTGGTGTCAAAGTAACCACATCCATCTTCCTTGTTTCTTACCTAGAGACAGAAAAATAACAAAATAATTCAGTCTTATCATACCTTTCAGAGAAGTAATACAAATTTATATAGGATGAAATATTTTTTTCTCTGTTGATGCAGTAATCCTGTTTTCATGGTGGGCATATAAAGAATTTGTGCTTAAAAAGTATTTAGGCTGTTTTTCTGAGATTATTTGATCTTTTTACCCTTGAGATATCTGTAACTTCTGATTTGGAAAAATTTAAAAAGGGATGGAACTGCCTTCCTACATCAGTGCTTCTGTAACTGGAACCCACAACCGAGCTCAGGTAGAGTAATGAGGTCTAATTTTGTCATTTGAAAGATTTTTTCCTACATGAATCATTCATTCTCCCTGACAATACTAGAAATTAGTAGAAGAATCTTTTCTAGGCGTAAAAAAAAAAACAAGTCTGGTTTTCTATCATACTGGTTCCAAATGTTTTTCTGGCTCACATGGCAAGTGTTGGTAGATTCCCTCTGCTGTCAGAATTACTGCATTTCTTCTGACCATCTACATATGGAAAGCCCACGGATTCAGAAAAAATCACAAGAAATTAATTAGTAGTAATAAAACTAACTCCACCCTCATCATGATTATTCTGCCCAACTTGTCTAGCTTTGTCAAAGTTAGTTGTCTTTCTGCAGGAAAATAAAAGTCAGACCCAACATAATTTCACTTTGAGTATTAGTTGGCTGTTCTCATTAAGAAGGCTGCTTCACTCAAGCTAAAGCAAAACTCTAGTGAACTCAAAAAAGTTATTTCCTTTAGAGACTTAAGCACACCGTGTTCTGGATGATGTGATTTCTAAAGCAGTTAGAGTTTCCTGTTAGGCACATTCTGAAACAAAGTGAAGGAAAAGTTGTGCCTCTCCTTGACAGTATTAGACTTGGAGAGAAAGCAATATTTTGGGTGATACTGAAGGAGGGGGAGTTGGGGTTTTTTTGTTTGGGGTTTTTTTATAAGTTAACTCTATTTTAAAACAAAAAAATATATTGATAAGAACTGAAAATTGAAATGATTTTGTTTAGGTATTGGAGACTTGAAAGTATTAGGTGTCTGCAAAAGAGTGGGCTCAAGTTGCCAAAGCTTGGATTCCCTAGTGAAAGAAAGACATTGAAATATCAGGTCGTTACTGAAGATAGTGGTACAACTACATTAAACTAACATTAATTTTGCATTTGCTGTTTACAGAGATCTTAACACTTTACTTTGTCTTGCAACTTAGAACTTCTTTCTAGAAAATGAAAACAAAATACAAAATTGTGCATGTAAAAAAACCCAAACCACCATATTCAATACTCCCCATTTGCAGCACTTTCTCCAAGAAGCAGTCAGAAACCCCAAAAGCAGATAGCCTGCTTTATCATGGGGGATGCTGTAAAATATTGTGTTTATATACACTTCAATCAACAAACATCTTCTTAATGCTTTGCAATTTCTCACATTGCTGTGAGAAATGTCTCAGCAAGGAATTTTACAAAACATTCTTGGTAACTACCTCATATCAGCCAACTACTTATAGGTAATATTTTATAATAACATACTAGACATTTGGGTTTACATTCCTCATGTGGGCTCATTTTATTGGATAGATAGTGACAGGGGAAGCTGTAGAAGAAAAGCTTTGAATAGATTGCCTAAGATCCACCATCTCCCTGATAGAGTGTGGCCTCATTAAGGTTTCTCAGCAGCTGAGAGAAAAACACCAAATACCATTTTGTAACAAAACCTCATAGTCATTTTCCTGTGTCTCTTTAAAGATGTACTTTATAAAAGTTACACATTTTTGTACATCTCCTGTCTGTGTAATAATTTGATATGTTCTTCCCACCACAGGGCAGAACACACCTGCTGATCCCACATGGGAAATTGCACAGTCATTCCTCAAATCCCAATGACTCCTCTCTATTTTCATTTGGAGACATGACATCCTTCAGATGTATTGGCAGATATCTTTGAAGATAGTAACTGATTGGCTGCTGCAGGATTGAAGGGGATAATTTTTATGTGTCTCTCTCAGTTCCAGAAATTCCAGAGTACAAAGAGGAATTTAAGCTTTATTGCAGCTGTGCAAAGCTACACATTTTAGATCAATTAAAGCATAACTGGGCTCTATTCATGAGAAAATAAAACAGAATAATAAGGGAAAATGTGAAAGTAGATTTGTTGTCTTGGGTGCAATCTGAAATATAGTTTGCGGGTTTTTAAAAGTTATTGAATGTTTTTTGAAGAACCTATGTACACAGAAGTTGTCACTGAAGTACACCATTTATGTAAAATAACTGTCTAACCTCATAATAATTACTAAAAATACCTATGCATATTTTGCCAAACTACTTTACCTGTAGAATCTCTAATTTCTGTTTTAGCTTCTGCATTTAAGATTATTTTCTATATGAAAAATTAAGGGGAAAAAAGTGGTTACAGCTAAAAGATAACCAGATTTTATGGGGGAAAACTGTTATTTTCAGCTTTCTTAATGTGACAAAACTAAAAATAAGCCACTTTTTTTCACAGATGAATCCTTTCGAATCTGCCTTGGAGTAGTTTTATTCTCCAAAATCACTGGAATGTCTCTGCATAATCTTAACCTCCCATTGCTTAGCTATTTAGAAATAAAGTTTTCTGAAAGAAATATATGAATTTCACAAGAATGTTTAACACAGCAACAGGAAAAAAATACATTGACAGTAAACAGCTATATATAATACTCAGCAACTGAAAAATACCTGTGTTGGGGAGGTATCACTCCCAAAATCATTACACCAGATAATTTCAGTGTTTAAACTTTCTGGGCAAGAAAACCTCTGTATAGAGCCCCACTGAGTTCTGCTAAGGAAGTTCTTGCTTGTTTGATTTTGTTAGTCCAATCTAAAACATTTTCCAGATGTTTCATCAGAAAGAAAGAGTTTCTTTCTAGTGTACAAAATGCTGTTTCTAACAATTGCTTCTAAATTGCTTTCTACCATCCCCCAGATTCTTTTCAAAATCTATTAATATTGCCTAACATAATGCTTGTCATCTTTTCTTGAAGTTTTACACTTGTCAATTTGAGTGAAGACAACAACTGAAAAATCTCCAAGGATGGAGACTGCACAGCCTTTCTTGCCTACCTGTGACAGTGCTCAGTCACCCTTACAGTGAAAAAGTGTTTCCTGGTGTTCAGAGGGAACTTCCTGTTTTTCTTGTAGTTACCATTGCCTCTGGTCCTGTCACTGGGCACCACTGAAAACATTTTTGTTCCCTCTTCTTACACCCTCTCTTCAGGTATTTATATATATGCTCAAACAGGCTCCCATGGCTAAGGAACCCAAAACTCTGTTGCCAACACTTGCTCCACAACAGAGCACTTGTTGATCTTTAGTATCACCGCCTTCCTTCTTACACACTTTTCCCTCACCATAGGATTGAGGGGAACACCACCTGGACCCCTGCGCTCATGACTGTCACTCCCTAGCACTAGCTGAAGAGTTGATTGACCCTCCTTAATCAGGGGGACACTGCAGCAAAGGCCTCTGGTACCATGGGTCAAGGTTAGCTGACCTTCTTGTCAGAAGCTGATAGAGCTTCCTGATGTCCACACCTACTAAGATGCCACATAGGGCAGGCAAAGCTACAGGCAGAAAAATCAAGGGAGTGTTCCAAACTCGCTAAAGAAAAGCCTGAATTTGAGTTAGTTCTAGATAAATCTTTATTAGTGGAAGTAAGGAACAACAATTACCACTTTAATATGAACAAAATTCTTAAGCCACAAAAAAACTGTTTCTATGGGAAAATATTTAAGTTCACAGCATCTCTGAGGAAAAGATTTTGTTTTGCTCAAAAGTTATTTTAAATTATTCAGAAATATTTTTGTGCTTATCTAGTACTCAGATAATCATCCCAAGTTCTTACACTGAGCTTTATTTTGGAGCCATTGAAATGGCTTAGTGTGCTTCCATTATATTCACATGACTACAGAGACATTCTTTCAATGTCAATCTCTTCCAGTCATCCTCTGAGTAGAATTTGGCATTTTTTTTGCAGTACAACAAGGATAAAAAACTCTGTGTCTCATTTCACAGAGGAGTGTTAGGTTACATTTGGAAAAGATGTAATAACATCCTGTTATTTTAGCTTCTGGGACAATTTTGAAGAGTGTCTTTCTCCACTGCTGACAAAATAGTTACATCATTTTTTTAATAAGTGTTCACAATTAAAAGCATTCTTTAACATTTTAGATGATGCCTAGTGCAGTTCATTCTTCATTTATGTCCCCGTTGCAGAATTCAAGAGTGTCATTGCTCAAGAGTCACAACAGTATTACTGCACCTTAAGGGGTGGTGAAGGTAGAGAGATTTCTTGTGCCTTTAGGTAAGAGCCAGGAAAGATTAAGAGCTGGAGAGTGCGAGCTGCTGGAAGAGAAACAACAGCACTGGCAAGAGTTCTCAGGGTTCTGATTCATTCCTTCAGTCTGACAGCAGTTTTCCAGGCAGTATTTTAATTTCTCTACGTGAAGTTTGGTTCAGTGCAGGTGAAAGGCACTTGCTGAGGCTTCACAAGAAATCATTCTTTTTTATACTGTGCTCCCTGTACCAGCTGAAAGAGGTAGTTTTTCTCTCCACAGCAAATGATGAACAGTAGTGCTTTCTATACTCTGTTCAGTGCCTTACAAACACAGACTGAGAGCTGATGCAGAGGTACTACATTAGGTGCTTCCATCCTACAGCCCACAGTTTTTCCAAGTGACCTTTCCCTAGCAAAAAAGAATGGAAGAAAAGCATCTACAAGTGGCACACTTTCGTTTAGGGGAGACAAAGAGAAGCAAATCTTTAACAAGGTGAGCATGTGATACATAATTAGAACAACTAAGAAGTGTAAATCTTGGTATAAAATGGTAGAGCTGAAGGAATGTCAGACATTCCTTGTCAATTTATTCAGTCAGCTTCAAACACCCAAATGAAAAGAAGAACTAATAGCAATATTTTAGAAGGCTTGATATAAATGAAATTAGAGGACTGAATTAGTGTGCTAGTGCCCCTGTTGACAGTGTTTGTCTTGCACATATACAGATAAAGAGATTTTTAAAAAACCCAAGTAAACTGGTTTTGAGCCCTTATTACTTCACAGTTCAAGGAGGAGCCATAACCTCATCAGAGCATCACATTAAATATAATGTCTTACTGGTGTAAAAATATATATTTTGGAGCTAGTCATTGAAGAAAACAGTACATAGAGAGCTGAAGAAAATTCCAGGCCAAATTATCTACAGCAGTTAATAAAAAGGGTTTTTTAAAATGGTGTTATCAAAGATTTCTTGGAGGAGTAGTAGAAGAGAACTATGCATATGACTCATGTGTGATCAACAGCTTTTTCATTATGACTCTGAATAGCCTTCCAAGGGTAACAGCTGGATTTAGATTTGATATGTATAAACAAAATCCACTGAGGCTAGAGTAAAGTGAAAAATCAATTGCAAAGCAATTTAAATTGCAAAGATATTTTGGATACGTACAGGGATAAAAACAAGAACTCAAAGATTTTAATTTTTGGAAGGAAGGAAGGAAGGAAGGAAGCAAGCAAGAAAGGAAGGAAGGAAACTATAAAACTAGAAGATCCTAGACTAAAAGTAAGCCTCATCTAATTTTAGAAAAATCTTTGGCTGCTATGATAGACCTTGACTACTCTGAGATAGCTCTCTCATGCTATTCAAATGCTCCACAGTAGTTTCAATTTGTGAGACATGAGGGTTTTATTTGCATTTTCAGATACTCTATTCTCATGTTCTAAAAATATTTGCATTTTACCACTTACTATTTGATGCTCACATCATAGTGATCTATGTTACAAAACATTGATAGATGACAAGCAATGTCATTTAAGTGGTAGAGGTGGACAAAATAAAAATAATCTGCCAATAGAAAATATGCATTTCCCATAGATAATGTTAATTATCTTCAGCTTTGTTTCTTGCACAGATTTGCCAATTGAACTATAAGCCAAAGTTATAATTCATCACACACTGGGACCATGTACTTACTACTTTATAATTGCCTATGCAGAATTTTTAGGCATTAGAAAGAAGAATCACACAGACAAAAAGAGGTGAAGCATGTAGAATTAAGCATTTTCATTTAGGCCAGAAATGTGCGTTTCTTTTCTATTTATGTTCTGTGTAATATTTCAATTATTGAAAAGAAAACGCCAGCACTTAGATTTCACACTTAGATGTGAAATGAGACAGAAAATAAAATATTGCCTTTTCTGCATCTTACATGTAAGTTCATCCTCATGTTTATATAATTGTTGCCTGACTCTTGCCTCATTTGGAAGCTGAAAATCTGCAAAATTACATGGAAAAGGAGGACCTGGTTCTTTTCTGCAAAGAGAAGACCGAAAGCGTTTTTATATGAGGTGTAACAGAAAGTCCCTGTGAGCCTTCGTACCTACTACATGCACACACATTTTGTGTTCACACAGCAGACCTAAAAGAGATAGGGCCAGGGATATTTGGAGGTTCTTTCCTGTAGCTGGCTAAGAAAAAGCAGACACTTCTAGCCCTTTTCATTAAACTTTATAATTTTCTTAACTTCAGCTCCAAATGACAAGTAGGTGAGACATTAGGAATCACTGACACCTCTGTCTGTAGTACTGCCCAGCGACATCAGAAATGCATTCAGGATCCTTGTAAAGCATCACCTAAAATCTGCCATGTTTTGGCCACTGAAAGATAGAAAAACTGGTCAGATATCAGCATTAGGACTATCTGATGGCTCACATTCATTTGAATATTCCCTGTCTGTTTCAGATACCTCTGTTGCGAATGGGCAAAATGTCCATTCCTGTACTCACTATCTGAACAAGAAAAAAAATTTAAAAATTCACATATAACAAGATGGTTCTTTACTGCTTAACATCTTCTAGTGATGCAGAGCAGAGCTGCTGTTCCATGTACATGTTGCAAGGCTGAAAATATCTTCTCCAAGTACAAAACAACAAGCAGCCCAACTGTACCAGCTAGTTACATAGGGCATTATTCAACTCCTACCATTGTAAGAATTTTTGTAGGATTATAAGATTAGCAAAACACCACATGAATTAAATCTCTTATTTCACTATATGGAAATGTATTTCCCATTAGTGGCTCTACAAATTATGACAAGGTATTTTGAAGCATAAACATCTGACTAACCTAAATTATTCTAAATTTTTTGTTTCCCTTTCTGGTTGTTTATATCTCCTCCCCATCTTCCTGTGCTCTGTGAGTTCTTAACAATAACCACCAGGCACAAGTCTGAAGACTTGTTCAACCAATTCTCCTCCATGAGCCTTAGACAGTCCAAAATTTAAAAATATCTAACCTACTGAAATAGTCTCAAATAATCTCACATTTTGATTCTTGTATTAGAGTTTTACAGTTTTGTTTTGTTTCTTTCTCACTCTTAATAACTATAATGCTGTCTTTGATTAGAGAAAACTATTTTTCATGTCATGTTTTGGGAACCAAAAAAAAGAAACACCAACAAAAAAAAACAGCCCACACAAAAAAAAAAGTCCTATTGGAAAGTACAGTGATAGTCAATTAAATAAACTCATAATGCTTATGGAAGCCTTTGTGCATTTCCAGAGCATTTTTTCACCATGATAGCTGCCAGCACACAATGCTATGTTTTGCATTATTTCTCAGCAATTACCACTCCATTTCAGGACAATGATATCAAAATATCTGATGTCTGCTACTATTCTGAACACAACTTTAATGTAATTGTTTCCTTTTATGTCTTGATGTTTCAGAAACACACCTGGAGTTTTTTTTAATTTTTCCATAATAAAGATATGCTGTTTAGAGAAAGTATAGGTGTCAGACAGTTTTCTTCTGTCCAATAGACCTGAGTAGCAAGACGAAGAACCTACAGGAAGCAGGTACTCCAAGGAAACGTGCTTCCTTCCACATGTCCTCCTTTCAGTGTTGTAAATCCTGTTGCTCTGGTTTTGTTAACCAGAATGAAAAATGCTAACCAAAAAATGTATTACGACACTCAGAAGAGGACATATGGCTTTGCAACTTTTGTCAAAGAAATAAAAGAGCAATTCCACAGCCACACATCCATGAATGAGATCTGGATTTATTTTTGTATTTCTTGTTTTCTTTGACTTGAAATTGAGTCATCTTAACTGGCATTTGTACTTTGTATGCTCCTCATGAGGCTTCATTGCTGGATTCAATAAATCAGAACTGTCACAAAGCAGTTTTAGCATTACTGCCCTACACAACTGCATTTGTGGTATTTTATCACAGCTGGCAGTCAATCAATGGTTCTTATCAGACATTTTGGTCATTACATTGGAAGATTAAAGTGAAAGAATGTATTTGCTAATCCATTTGTATACTTGAGCTTCTTTACTCCAGGGTATCAAATCAAATTAAAGTGGATATAAAACAGATGTGTTTTGCATGCTATAATCTGTGTGACAAGCCAACTGGTCTATAGAATCATGGTACTGATTACTCCCTTTCATTCTTGCATACTCCTTTGCACAGTTTCTGAACTGAATTCCCAGCTGGAAAAACAATATTGATTTTTAAAATTTTGGTTCAGGATGCTAACAGCAATCTGTTAGCTACAGAATTTACGTGAAGAAGCCTGTAAGGACCTGTTCTTAAGACATTATTACAGAGCTCAAAGGTCATGAAATCAGAGGTCCCAAAATGAAAAATGAGATCTGAAAAAAAAAAGCTGATGTTCTTGCCATTAAATCTCTGCAAGATCAACCAAAGCAATCATTCTGCCAAAGGCAGGTTTACCCAAGTATAGAGATATTGAGAAGCATTTTTTAAGCTTCTTCTTAAAGACCTCCAGTGACAGACATGCTACAGTCTCCTCACATGGACTGTAGTTGTGCTTTAGTCCCTAGCATCAGGTAATAAGTTTACACCTTGGATGAACTTCCTTTCCTTTGGTGTGATTTAGATATCTTAGAAAAGCAAGCACTCACTTTTCATGCAACTTAAGACTGTTATCAGATCATCTTTATTTAATTTCCTCTTCCTTCTGCTTAAGTGTCAGCTGGTTCATTCTCCATGGGTTATTTCAATGCCATATGCCAAGGTCTAATAGGTCAAAGAAAACTTTAAGTAAAGTAGCAATCACCTTGAACAATCATCTAAACTTCCCCATCTCCAGAAGAAAATCAAGGCTTCTAAAAGGCTCTCTTTATTTTTGTTTGTATAACAATCCTATGTACTTGCCTTAGAGCCAGGCAAAGAAAGGAATGTGTTGTATTCTTAACTTGCTGCCAAAGAATTCTAATACTACAAATAAGGGTATCATGCAAATGTACAAACAAGTCAAAATCCTGTGACCTACACCTATTTATAGATCTCAGTTGTATAAATAATGGAGTCATCAGCTGAACTACAGACCTGACCTGTCATCATTGACGATGATAAAATTATTTTTGCTGATATTTTTCCAGACTTAAATAGAATCACAGAATCACAGAATGGTTTGGGTTGAAAGGGACTTCAGTGATCATCTAGTTCCAACTCCCCATTGCTAATTCAAGCATTTTATGCTGACACTCCCTATGGCAGAAGGGCTGCTTTTAGTGGAGTTGAAGTGTTAAAGGGTGTAAAAAAGAGTAGACAGGGTTTTGGTGATGAAACAATGTCAGTGCTGATTAAAAAACTTATATTCAAGTTCTCTCATTTTCCAGTTGCTTCCTAATAATGCTGCATGCTTCTTATAAGTAACAATATTAAATAAATATTTGTGAACTCCTAGAATCAGGAAGCTTGCAATAAGATTATTCTCTTCTAATGTAAATCCAAATAATCAGCTTTTACTTAAAGTCACACTACTTTTAATTCAAAGTAATTCTGTCAGAGTCAGCGGTGTCTCTTTGGATATGCAGCAGTCCAACAGAAAACTGTTTATGCCCTTATGGCATGAAAACATCCAGTCTTTACTGTCATCTGTCCCTGAAAAAGCAACATGCACAAATTCTTCCCAGATATTTACATGCTCTTTTTTAAATTAAATTAAATTAAATTATCTTGGAACACTAAAGGAGCATTTTTCTCTTCAACTTGATGACCAAATAAACCAAAATTTTGCACCTAAGTGTACACACAGAAAAAAGAAATCAGTTTTGTTCCAAAGAGATCTGGAAAAAAAATATTCCCTTACTTCTGTGAGAACACATTATTGTGGTTGTGCTGTAGCAACAGACCTGTGTGAATTAACACTTTAGTGAAAATATGAAAAGAAACACTCAAATAAACATATTTATATTTATTCATTCATCTATCTGTCTGTGCTATTGCTATATATATTCCATTGGAACTTAACTCTCAGAGGATACATTTTCATTCAGATCAGGGTTTCTCTTTGTCTCCATTTTACTTAATGAGATCTGCTGCTAGCATTTTCCATGCATCTTCCTTAGTAAATGGCTTCTTTTATCTGTGAAAGACAGCAAATGAAAGTGATACAAAATTCCAGGACATGACACGATATGGGTTTGAATCTATTATTTAATATATTTTCATCAAGATAATTTAATTTATTGGGCTGATGATCCAATATTGATAGCCTGAGAAAATTTTATTCATATAAATTGGAGTTAAAATTTTTTCTGATTTTTTAAAATTTACATGATTTTCCTCCAAAGTTCTTGTACAAGTAACAAATCAGCATCTGTCAGGTGAGAACTTGTGGATCATTGGATGCTTATAACACTATATTAAGTGTTCATGCCCAGTTTTTGACAGCAGAAGGTCTCTATGAGGAGAAGCCAAAGACTGCCACATGAACCTCATCCTGGAGCAGTTGGATATTCCTGGAGGAACTGCAGCCCAAGGAAAGCCTTTGCTGGAGCAAGGCGAAAGGGTGAGATTGAAGGAGCAGCAGAGAAAACCCTCTACGTACCAAATGTAACATGCCCCATCCACTCTGCCAGGGCTTGGACCAGGAATGGGGAATGGAGGAGTGAAATTGAGCAGGGAAAAGAAGGTAGAAAGGCTGCTTTAATGTTTCTCTTTGTTTCTCACTACTCAAATCTACTTTAATTGGCAGTAAAATAATTTTCTCCAACTCTAATCTCTTTTGTTCATGATGGTTACTTGTAAGCAGTCTCCACATCTTTATCTAGATCCATGAGTTTTCTCATCCTGTTTTCTCCCCTTTTCCTGATAAGGAAGGGGTGGAAGTGAGTAGCTGGGTGGGCATTTGACTGTTTGCTAAGTATGCTCCCTCATCCTTCCCATGCCCCCCGAAAACAGAGGTGTTAACTGTGGAATTCTGGCTCACATTTAATATCATCATCATCTTCCTAGAGATACTACTTAGATACCTTACCAATATCTTATTGAAAAAGTTGTGATCTGATTCAGCCTTGCAGATTTTGCAAAAGCAGTGGGTACTCAGAGCAGAGACCTAGAAGACACTAAATCTTCCAGATTTCCCAACTGAGTGTTTTGTGGCCCATGCTATCCATACTGAACACCTCACTGGCCTTGGAAGCACGGACATGGTCTCTCAGGTAAGGAAACTCAAAGATCATCCCTGTAGCAGAGAAGACAGTGCAAGTTTGGTGTTACATAATTCTGACCTGTTGGCAAACCTGCCTTGCCTATGTATGGATGTCAGAGGGCTTAAAACAATTAAAGTCTAAAGAAGGTTTAATAAAATGCATAGAAGTACTGACTTGTGCTGTACTAATATAGCTACAAAATCTGTATTTCTTACTATATAGTCCAATGTGTTATATTAATTAGAGCCTCTAACTGGAACCTTAGTCAAAAGGAATTGGATTTATTCTTCTACTGTCTCTGGACAAAATAGAATAACAATTCCTTGGGATGAAAACTCTGAAGAACGGCTGAAGGAAAGAGGCTGGTTCAGTTTGGGGCAGAGGCAACTTGGTGGGGACGTGACAGCAGCCCACAAGCACCTGCTGACAGATCACTGTGCTGTTCTGTATGTCACGAAATTAATGAAAAAAACCCACATCAATCTTTTGAGGAAGATATGTAGTATATTTTGGCCCCTTTGGAGCTAACACTTCAATAAATTTCCAAATCTATCAACCAAGTCCTTCAAATTTGTAGAAGAGTTTCCAGATGGAAGTTCTCTTAACAGTTTCCAAGCTATTCAGTCTTGGTTTGGATCTCATGTGGCCTCTATGGCATCACTACATCTCAGCTGCAGTTAAAAGCATCCATAATAGTGCGCTAAAAATCATACTTTCCCCTCCTGCAGTACTTCAGGTGACCCAAAGGGCAGGACATCACTGAAGCTTAGCTCCACAGTTCAGAAAGTATTGGATTCAGTAATTGGATGCTGTAACTAAACCAGCAGTATCTTTTTGAAATTAAAGGAAACCTATGAACCTAAGAAAAGCACATATCTCTCTCCATTTCTTGGTGTTACAAATCCTGCATTACAGCTATCTATTTGGTTTCAGACACTGTGAGCCTACAATGTGGTGTTGAAATTCCCTTCACAAAGTCAATAAACAGCAATTTACTTTCTCAAGAAATGTGAGCATTTATCTGAATAAATAAATTAATCCTTGATGCTGCAATCTGAGATAAAATGAGATGGATGCATAAAATCTGGATGCATTTTATTGGCTTACAGTTTTTCTTCTAAGTATATCAGATTTTTTTTAGTCTGAAATATCTTTCATTGAGAGTACTTGAACTAAAAACATTAGCAGAAAATTAATCATAACACAAGTTCTACCTAGTAAATAGAATACCTTTCAGGCTACAGCTCTAGTGCATTCAGATAAGAATCCAAACCCACAATTCATCATTTATTTAATTAGTTTCAAATGCTATGAGACTGCTGCAAAATTGTTTTCTTCTACAAACACATTAAGAAGATGAGATTTTGGGCCAATAAATATGATAGCTTCTCTCTACCTGTATCAGTAAGGTTTGCTTTCAGCTGAGGACACCAGCAGACTCAAGAAGGAAGTATGGGGTGTGGTTTGCCCTTTTTTCTCAAAAGCTGTTCTGGTCAATCTCCAGAATAGTTGCTTAAAGCATGCAGAATTTTTTATGAACATTGCATTAGCTCTCTTTTTCTAAGGTTTTTAAAGGAAACAGTGACAATTGTTATAGAAAGTTGTCCCCAACAGAGCAAGACTGAACTTCAGCTGGTAAGCATTCAGGATCAATTACATCAAAATATTCTAAACCAAATTCTCTGATTTGAAGTTCAGATATAGTTTAAGTATACAGGTTTCATTATATTGCGCTGAGATTTAAGATTACTTAACATTATTTTGTGGAAGGCTAGAACTCAACCTTACTTTTTATCAGTTTCCTGAGTGAAAGCCAAAGAGAACTTTTCCACCAGCCAGACTGTGAGTCAGAATAAATGACACTCCAGGAAACAATATATTTTCATCTTGCTGAAATTAACTCAGTGTATTCCCTAGATCCTTTACTTTGGTGGCAGCTATCAATTTATCTTAATTAACACAACCTGGACTGGACTGATTATCAGTCCCATGCATATGGAAATCATTCCTAGTAATCAATATATAAATAGATAGACTTTCTTATCCTACAAATTTTTTTTTTCAATTAACAAAATAGTTTGATAGATTTTCAACATTTGTGGAAATCCTTTTGATACCAATTTTGGTTAAAATCTTGCATCTCTAATAGAGTTTTATGGTGTCTCTAATCACCCTTATGAGTTTTTGTCTTCCACGTAAGTAATCCTTAGAAAAGGATGCAATGTCTTCCATTAACTTCATTTCAAAAAGACTTTTTCAAATATGTTTAATTGTACTTAAGTCAGCTTGAACCTTATCAGTGAATTTTAAAATGGTATACAGTTATACACATGAAATTTTCAGTGACTTTTCCAATTTATGAATTAAAACAGTCAGGGATTTTTTTCTTTTGTTTATTTCAGCATTCTATCCAGTGGGATATGTAACTAAGAGCAGACTTTATTGAGCTGTGGTTTTTTTTATTTCCAGAATCTTTTCCTACAAGCATCTTAATTTCCTGAATGCCATGAAATCTGTAATTTTTACTGCATTCATAATGAAAACTGTTCACACTCTGTATCATACCCACAGGATTCATTGAACTGTCACACTTTAATCAGAGTTGTTTACTGAGACTCCTGTAGAAATTAAAATCACTAAAGTCTTTTGAAGTCTTGCTCATTTTTTTTATTAAGGTTCATCACAGTTCTGGTCACACTCTAAGCTTCCTACAACTGCTACTGGTCAGGTTTCTTGAAAGCCTCTGCTCTTCCTGAGGTTTCTGAAAAGTGCTCTTGTCAAGAAGTTGAATCCTCCTCTCTTAACCCATATGGAATGGATAATTGAATAAAATAAAATTGAAGTTCCATTAGCTGCCAGTGTTGGAGTTTTTGGGTTTGGTTTGGGGGTTGTTTTCCTTCATTTTTTTTCTTGTAAGAACTTGAAAGGAATTGAAAACTTGCTCCTCTGTAAGTGATCATCTGATCTTCTGCTATTTCAGTCAGGAAAATTTTCTGTTCTCCTCTGGAAGCTTCACAATTCACTAGTGATGTCAGTGGATTAACAGGAAAGAAGTGGAGAAAAAATTTGTATAATGTAAGGCCCAAAGAACTTGCCAATACACACCCACATGAAATAGCTTGATGTTAAATTATTGTAATAGTTAACCAAGTTGGTATTGTTCAATAAACAGATGAAATGGTGGAAGCACATTGAGCTTTTTTCCTGCTTCTTCAGAAGAAAGCTGAAGATCTGAGATATCTTTCAGTCACATTCATGTGTTGGAGTTAGAGATTGAGAAATGTGTGAAATAAATCCACCTGGATAAGATGACAGAGGCTAAGGCAAAGAGAAGAGAACTTCAGTAGAAAACAGCCATTGAGATAAAAATCAGTCTTCGGGTAACTCATCAATCATCACTCCACAGAAAACTGGAAGGCTGGAGTGAAGTATGGGAGTGCAGGAAAATTCCAAGCAGAAACAGCATGGCTTGAGTCTGAAGGGCAGATACTCAGATTGCTTGGGAGTGCCAAGAGCTTACAGACCAGTTTGCTGTTGTACATCTTGGAGGAAGCAAGGCCTAATGGAATGAGCAAGTGAATGATTTCCACTGGTGTTAGAGTGGCAGGGTCTTGTAAAGATAAAGAGAAGTTATATCAGAACTGGAAGGAGGTAGGGCTGAATATGAAATGCTGGAAGACTGCATTGTGCCATGCAGTAACTTCTGCTGCCAATTCTTTGTATTGTATTTGTTTTCTGTCCTGTTGACACCATGAAGGAGTATTTTCACACTTCACCTGACAGTCATTTTAGGCCAGCGCCTGTGCCACACAGTGTCCTGGAGGAGACACAGCAGGCAAGGAGAAGCTGAATCAACATGGCCATAGCACTCTGCCCTGTTTGTCCCATCAGTTGCACCCTCAGACAAAAGCTCACATATTTGAAATGTTCATCAAAAGGGGAAGCATTTTGTTTCTGTCATGTTTGAAATGTATTTTAACCCACTGAGCAGACCAAAATGCTATTTCATGCTAATGTTTTTGCTACCTAGCATGCAAAACTGCATGTTGCTGTGTGGTGCCACTAGCTAATTTACTGGACATTAAAAAGTTAGCTAGCTCAAAGCTCTCTATAGTAAATTATGTTGGGCAGTCTGTAAATGTTGCATAAATTATGTTATGCTACATTCTTTTATTATACTTTTATCCTTACCAGTCCACAATAGGAGTTTTAGCCTTTTCTGAATCCTTTCTGATTTGAGTATTAAAACAAAGTTAAAAAATTACAGTAGGAAAATTTCCTCTGATTGTTTTTCCAGCCCATTTTTTAAACACTGAAAATTCACCATTGTTTCCTGCATATTAGAAAGATGTCCAGGGACAGTAATGCAGTTGAAAGTGAACACAGAGCAGCAGTTACATGGACAATCATTCATCATGGTCTGAAAACACCAAAGGCTCAGCTAATTGGCTGATGAACCTCTGCTTTACACATTGACAAATGACACCAAACTATGAATCAGGGCATGAGTAAGTAACCAGTGGAAAATGATTGACCTTTGAGACAGCTCAAGCCTATACAGACATTTAGTTTTGCATTCCAAATAGTTTTTAGACTGAAAGAAAAGTTTATATTTGCTTGATTCAGCCTCCACCTTGTCTTCTGCATACATCTCCTAGTAAGCTAAGTAGTGTCAATTTTCCCTCTCTTTTTCTGCTGGTGTGATCTTGTAAGACAAGTCTTAGGTAAGTGCCCAGTTAGAGAAAGAAAGAGAGAGGTGACAGCCTCTTACTGGAATAATTTCCCAATGGAAAATACAATTTTTAATAAATGTTCTTCTCATTCAAAACAGGGGAACTTTGATTTTAACCTAATTTTTAATTCCTTCAGGAAGAATAAGAATGAAAGGCAAATTAAAAAGAAATAAAAGAAACACATACAAAAAGGAAGAAGAATTTATTAATGGCTTGCAGTAAGTTTTAGGGAAAGAAAAGAAAATACTATGTAATATCACAACACTCTGCAATTTCACCTTATAATGTAAATCATGGTCTTTCTGATCTCTGTGACACAGAAACAACTGTCAGACCCAGCCAGACTTACAGATAAAAGCAAGAAAGCTTACCTGTTGGAGCATTGGAAAAAGGAAACTGTGTCAGATAAAGATCTTCTCCTTGAACATATAAAAGATGCTACTTCACCTTGAAAACATAGTTTCTTTAATTGAAATTAATAATTTATCATTTTCTTTCTATAATACTTCTTAACACTTTATAGCAAGCTCCCCTGCTTTGAACTTGAACCAATCCCATGTAAAGTTACACACATTTCAGCTTCTCAATGAACATACTGTTTAAGACCATGAACAGGAATATAGCTCTAAAAATGACTGTCTGCAAAATTGGCCAGCTTCTCTGTCTCTTATTCTATGGAATAATATATCAGAACATCTGAATTCTTAATAATTCCCCTTTTCCAAGAACAGTACTTCATTTTACTTTCCCCAAAGGAATTAAACTCAAGTACAATATTGTAGATGGGTTTGTGATCCACAGCCTATGCATTTAACCAAACTAGGAAGGAGGATGCAATTTATCTGAGACATTTATTTCCTATTAGGCATTTGCAAGCATCTGTTTCAATACACCTGCTCTTTTTGAGAGTGGAGTATGAAGTCAATGGGACTGCCTAGGTATAACAGAGTCTTTTCTGAATAAAAGTGCTATTAGGGTCCATTTCTATTTTGCCATTGCTATTAAATTAATTAATTACAGTAATTCACAGGTATAAATTTCAACAATCAATCTTGAAACAGGAACAGATTAAATATCTTTATATGGAAGTGAAACTTGTAAGTTAATGAGTCATTTTCACATGAACTCCCATTCACATTGATTTTGTGTCTCTCTGCCATAGAAATAGGGTTTGCCAAGATATGTCTGTTTGGACCAGCTGTCTCATTGCATATAAAACACATGTTCCATTAAAAAGCAGATTTTTGCTGAGCCCATTCAAATATGCATTTCAAAGTTGGTCCTAGAATTGTCATTCCCTGTTGCTTTAACAAGGGAGCTGATGAGAGACTGTGAGTTTATTTCTTCCTTTTTTTTCTACTGAAGAGATTATTTTGGTCAAAGAGTAATATTCTTCTCTACTAATGTCAGAATAGGAAAGAACTCAGAAATTAGTTATTGACCTTGCACAAGGCCCTTGCAGAGACAATAGTGCTGTATTTATGCTGTGGCTGGTTTTTTTTGTCTGAGTGTCCCAAAAGTCTCATACCAAGAAACAGACCCTTACAGAAAAAACAAAAGAGTAGCCAGACAAGAGAAACATGGAGTAGAAGGGGATGAAGTGCAGTGATGGCCTGGAGACACCTCCATATCAGACTAGTGCTGCAAGAACAGATGTCTCTTCGAGTGGCAGTGGAAGCTGCTGATGATTCTGATCTATTGCAATTAAGTAAACATTTCAGAAGATAAAACACTTACATTCAAAAAGAAACCCTCAGAGTTATCTGAAACTATATTTTTATAGTTCCAGAAGCCTGTTGTTGAGAGACAAAGCATCCTACTGTCTTAAATTACGTATAGATTATATATACGGTTAAATTACAGTTACTAATCATACTGGAGTATCACAGAATGGTTTGGGTTGGAAGGCACCTTAAATAGCATCTAGTTCCAATCCCCCTGCCACATGCAAGGACACTTTCCACTAGACCAGGTTGCTGCACCATCCAACCTGGCCTTGAACACTTCCAGAGATGGGGCACCCACAGCTTCTCTGGGCAACCTGTTCCAGTGTGCCACCACCCTCATAGTCAAAAATTTCTTCCAAATATCTAATCTAAACCTACTCATTTTCAGTGTAAAGCCATTCCCTCTTGTCCCATTACTACATGACCTTGTAAAAAGTCCCTCTCCAGTGCTTTTGTAGGCCCCTGTAGGTAGTGGAAGGTGCTTCTCACAGCTTTCTCTTCTCCAGGCTGAACAACTGCAGATGTCTCAGCCTGTCTCCACAGGAGAGGTGCTGCAGCCCTCTGAACACCCTTATGGCCCTTCTTTGAACTCAGTCCAACAGCAAATGTCATGTAGACCTGAAGCAGATTTTCCAAGCTGGAATTATTGAATAACCACACTCACAGCTCAGAGTGATAAAAACACAGCTTTTTTAATTTGACTCTCAAACTTCATCACCTAGGCTGTTAAATTTGCTTTGTCTGACTTCAGAGTAAGTTTTCTGCCCTGGAATATATGAGTGCATCTATTTACTATGGGGTTTTGCCATGTTGCATTAAAACTAAAAATATATTATCATTGAGAAACTCTATTCTGCCAAATGGAGGAGAGTGAAAAGAACTCACTACAGCTAGGATAATTGTGATTTTTTTATTATTTAGTATGTATCCAGGATAGTTTATAGCTGGCTACAAAAAATGTGTAAGGTAATAAACATGCTTTTAAAAGTCACTGTTTTTTAACTAATAGGATTAATAATTGAGAACATTAATAGGACATTGTAGCAAGACTCTCAAGAGCCAGGAAGTCAAGGAAAATTATTCATTTAGTTGTTGCAGTAATTTAGTTAATTAGATTTTCTTTGCTCTACTTAATTTTTTTTCTAAAAAATATTTTCTTTCTGGTAAAATTAATTCTTTACATAAATATGTGATAGTGAGAGCAGAAGAACATGTATTTTCCATTAGAAATTCATATTCAGTGTTAATGAAAATTCTTTTCTTTATTTGAGGAATAAATGATATTACTTTCTGTACCATCATGATCTTAAAAATAAGTGGGTTGTGAAAAAATTATCTGTTGAATAAAAATAAAATGAGAAGTCTCTTTTTTCTGCTCTATAGTGGTATGTGCTTAGCCTAGTAATGTATTAAGCTCATTTTTGTTATGGCAAAATTAAACAAAACCCCAAATATTTATCAGTTCATGCTTGTGCTGAGCTTGTGAGAGTTGCTCTGGCCATGCCCTCTGTGAAGATGCCCGCTTGGATAACTGAACTTGGTATATTTTTGGGATCTTACCAAGAAACCCCTTGAAAAGCCAACCTTATCCAGAGATTTTCCATTACAGTTAAATGCAGAGCAAGTTACTCGTAGAAAACTGACCAAGATTAATTTTCTGCAGTGATTTTTTGGAAACGTATTAAGATAAAGAGACAAGATTTTATTTTGTGACCTATTATAGAGTAGTTTCTTCACTTAGTGTTTATTTTCCTGTCATATTTCTATCTAGCAATTATGGATGCAAATCAATTAGCAAAAATCTTTGCTTGGGAATATTACTGGATGCTCAGACTACGTGGAAAATAATTTCTCACCCATATGTTCTTATGTGCTCATGAAGAGGCTCTTCCTCCTCTCTGTGTTATAACAAGCCATACAAGACATAGCTTTTGTGTGAAAGAAAGCTTTGAAATTGTTAAAAAAATGAAGTTCCAGACCTTCATGACACTCAAAAAAGTAAAAATTAGCCATTTCACCTGGTGGAATCAATGAAGAAAAAATTTGCATTGCCACATTATCAACACAATGGCCATCATGGTCTTTCATAGCAAAAGTCCAAAGCCAAGAAAGTTGCCATCTCTGTGGAACTCGCTTTATTTATTCCAAAGAGAAGGAAGTTTGACATCCTACCCAGGGAGAGGGGTGGAAATACAGACAGCTGAAACATGTGGTCCTCCTGTCATCCTCCTGAGGTTATTTGCCCTGGAAAAAAAAAAGCTTCACTTGTTTTCTTATAGTATTTCAATTGAGATTGTTTGCAAAATATTCTTTGTAAAGGAAGACTGATGGTTTCAAATTTTTGGTCTTACTGAATTAAACGGTGATGAACACCATTAGAGCTTGTTTTTTTACCAAATACAGACATTTAAAATCTCTTGCCTTGGTGTTCTTCTTGAAAAAAATGAAGGAGGATGGAGGTTTGCTTTATGTCTCCTGTCCCCTTTTCCACTTAAGGGTCAAAACAACAGTTTCAAGGGTTTCATATGCATTGTTAGTATGAAGTAATTTAATAGGACATTTGAAGCTATAGCAATTGCTTTTAACATATAGGGAATGTTTTTATTGAAAAAGAAATACTAAAATCAATATAAAAGAAATAATCCAGTTGAAAAATAAATTAAAACTGAAATTTGTAGGTTGGAGATAAATGAAGAAATTGGTTTCTAACACAATTTAATGCAGAGAAAAAGAAAGGTATGTAAAGAAAAAATTTTGAAGTATATCAGAAGATAAAAACCAGTGACTTGGAAGAATGATTCCTGGAAAAATAATATGAAATAATATATCTATCTAAAAACAGACAGCAGATATTTTTCACCTGGACTCATGCTGACTATAAAAAGTACACCAAACCCATTTCTACAATGAGTCTGGAAAAAGCAGATAGAAACCAAGAACATATAATCCAGCAACAAGATAGAAAAGAAAAAAAAAAAATAGGCAAGCAGTATGAGAACATATATCAAAAGTATGAAAACTTATTTACTTCTACACAAATAGAAATCAGAAAAATCTTTTCTATTTGCTTTTCCAGGTTCTACTGTGAAAATGTAAAAGAGAAATGGTATCTGTAATGACAATACTATAAAGTATGAGCAAAATATGCTGTCCTGCAAGAAATTCAAACAAGGAGACAAAGTACATAGATTTTTACATTACAAGAAGTCTGAGACTCTTGGCTTCTCTAGAATAGAAAAATTAAAATATATAATCATCTATGTAAAATATTTTAATTGAGAGCAAGATTTATCTAGTAATACCAAAGACATGCAGTCATATAAAATTTGTCACCTAGAAAGTATGTCCAAGTGTAGAAACAATGAGATCAAATCTTTTAGGATTTAATCTTTACTTTTAGGTAAAACCTAAAAGTTAGAAATATAGTACCCCCATTGATACTAGTTCTTTTGGTTTATTTCCAGCTCTTATTTCAGACTAGCTGCATAAGTAGATCTCATCCCTTCAGGCTAAGGTTAGAGGCTTATGTTATTAAACAGCCAGTTCAGAACCAGCTCGTTTCCTATACACCTAGGGATTTCAAAGGATTTTCCATACAAGAGATGAACCAGGAAAATAAAATAATACAGGCTCCAAAGACTATAGAGTTTTGTCCAAAACAGACCAGAAAGGTCAGAAGTAATAAACTGAGGTAAATACCACATCCTAATGTTTTTGACCATCTTACATTACACTAAAAAATTCCCGGTTATTTTCTCCAATAAAGTGGCATATTGAGTTTAATTGCAGTGAAAAGGTTACATGCTTTCTAATGAGATAAGGTAGAATTGTTTTCTCTTCAGTTTTGTTTTGAGGATGTACAAGTATGCACCACTGTATTGGTTTTGCTCGGCATGGTTTTTGGTAGCAGGGGGGCCACAGAGGCGGCTCCTGGGAGAACCACCTGGAACTTTCCACCATGGACATGCTGCTGGCCAAAACCGGGCCAATGAGAGAGGTTGGTGACGCCTCTGTGATGACATATTTAAGAAGAAAATCAAAACAAAGTCACAAGATTCTGGATTCTAATCAGAGAAGAGGAGGAGGTGAGAACATGTCAGGGAAAACAACATGGTGACACCAAGGTCAGTGAAGAAGGAGGGGGAGGAAGTGCTCCAGGTGCCAGAGCTGAGGTTCCTCTGCAGGCCGTGGTGCAGCCCATGGTGAAGCCGCTGTGCCCCTGCAGCCCGTGGGGATCCACGGGGGATGCAGAGATCCACCCGCAGCCCGTGGGGGAGGTGCCCGTGCCAGGCAGGTGGATGCCTGGAGGAGGCTGTGATCCAGTGGGAGACCCGGTGCAGAGAGAGGGCCCTGCTTCCAGGCTGGAGCAGCCTGTCTTTGGAGGGCTGCACCCCGTGGGAAGAGAGAGCCCCGGCACAGCAGTTTTGGGAGAGCCGTGTGCCCGTGGGAGGGGCTCACGCTGCAGCAGGGGCGGTGGGGCTGCTGCTCCTGAGAGCAGACCCACGTTGGAGAGGTTGAGAGAGAACTGTCTCCTGTGGGAGGGACCCCACGGCCTCACAGGGGAACACTCCTCTCCCAGAGCAGTGGGAGGAAATCTCGGTGATGAACTGACCACAACCCCCCATGCCCTGTCTCCATGCGCTGTTGGTGGGAAGGAGGGAGGGGCTGGGGGGAAAAGGTATTTTAAGGGCTTATTTTACTTCTCGTTATCCTCCTCTGATTCTGTTAGTAATAAATTCACTTTCTAACTTTAAGTTAAGCCTGTTTTGCCCTTGAAGTGTTTTATTCTCCCGGTCCTTATCTCAACTCATAGAGCCTTCATTAACATTTATTTTTTTTCTTCCTCTCCCCTGCCCAGCTGTGGCGGGGGAGGGTGAGTGAGCAACTCTCGTGGGTGCCTCGCATTGGGCCAGCGTCAAACCATGAAAACCACATTTTTCAGACTGAAACATAAATTTGCTATTTTTATGCAAATATTTCACCAACATCTGGCTTTACTTTGCTTTAAATGGGTTAAGACATTTTAAGACTAGATATATTCTCTTCTTTCTTGTATTCACTGGAAGTCGCTCTGGGATGTGTTCATTTACTTAATGAAATTCTTTCTTGTTTTATCTAACACAATTCATCACCCACAGCAACTTCCTACAGATGATTGAATGGAATTTTTTTTTAAATTCAGTAATAGATTCTGCATTCATTATTAGTATGTATTTAAATGTTGTCCTAAGCTTACAAAGACACACAGAGAAAACACTGAAAATTTGGGTAGATATTAATGTTTATATTAATTCCTTCAACTTTTGTCCATCACCTCATTGCAGAATGCCAAATGTTTACCTCACCAGAAGTTCAAGCTAGCAAAACTGTCAAGAATTTGTTTTGAATGAGTCCAACAAAATTCCTGTGCTCTCAGTCAAACAAAGCCATAGTAGAGCAGCACTTGTGGGGCAATTCTTAAGGTGAGAGGGAGAACACATTTATTATACAACTGTCCTCCTACCTGTGGTCTGAAATACAAAATGTGTCAGGCAATCTATGCAAAAGTGACCTATGCTTTTGTTCCTTTCTAAAAGCTGTCATGTTCTCTGTAGAGGCAGACCAAGTGCATATATAGCCCTGGGAAATTATGTACTGATGCTTCCTAGTTCTGCACAGTTGGAGCTGGTTTTACCCTTATGGCTTTTCTTGTGGGCCCAACAAGTGCAGCTATGTTGTGGATTTAGTGCTGTCCATGGGAGCAGTTGTCACTTTGCTCTTTGTCAGACCTGACAACATCATTTTTTTGCAAACAGTGAAGCCCACAGGCTTTTAGCAACTGGCAATACAGAGTGTCATGTAATGCAAGATACAACAGTCCCATGCTTCTGTTCAGTGCTGCACTCACAATTCAAATAGGAAGAAATTTAATGATGACAAGAGAGTTAAATCTATATTAAATACAACTATATGTAATGTTCTTCTCTAAGGTAAACTGAAAAATAAGCAACATAAAGGTACTAAAAAAATTCTTATGCCAGAGCATAATGGGTCATCATATACTACACATAGGTTTAGCTTATATTAGTTTTTTAATGTTGTATTTAGATAAAAGTGAACTTCATAACCCAATAAGCACAACAACAACCAGCAAGATACTATGAAGAAAAGGGAACTAGAAAGCAGCTTAATTACTAACCAGTCTTTTCCTTCCAAATCAGATTCTGTGTTCCTACATGATTTCCAAAACATATTTTTGAATAGTGGGGAATTTGATAAATATTTTCTGTGGAGCCAAAACCAATAATGAATAGCACTTTTCCAGTGTCTCTAATGTTGTACTCATTTCCTTTAAAAGCTTATGTGAAATATAGGGAGGCATTTGAATTCCCTACCTCATTCTAATCTGTAAGCCAGTCAATTTTAATATATCCTTTTATCCAATATATATCTCTCACACCAAGCATCCAATATCCATCATTTCTTGTGCTAAAAAACAACAGATGTTTTAAAACCCTGCAGCAAATGTTTAAACTTCCAAATGAGAACTAAAAATAAAGGCAATCAAAACACTTTGGAGGATTTAAATTAGACATCAAATATAAAGCCAAGGCTTGCGGTCATGCAGACTAAACAGTCCCTTTATATTCTGTTGTCTGTAGATGCAGACAGGTTACAGAGCCTTTTCCAAGCACGACAGATTTCAGAAACAGAATCACAGTGTGAAACTAAATTGAACATCCTTATTTGATATTACTGTGCTGGAGGCAAGTTAACTGGAACGTCAAAATATCTCAATGCTCAAAATGTGCTTGTATCTTCTAAAGATAAGTATATTTTGTGTTAATCATTGAATTTACATCACTCTTCATAGCTGAGTGGAGCTCTGCAAAACACTGCAACCTAGTCCTCCTGAGAGAAGGTGGCAAAACCCCCATCTCTTACTAACACTTGCATTTGTGCATCCACTTATGTACATGTCAGTCTATCTTGGGTCTGGAGATGGGTTACCAAGATTAAGAGGACAGCAATAAACATGCATAAAAAATGTCAGGATGAAGGACTTTTATTTGGTATTGATTTGCCAGAAATTTATTTTTGGATCTCTAGCTGCAATACAGCAAGAGAGAACTACCCATTCTTCAAAGATCAATAGACTAGGGTCCTTCCCACATGTATATGTAGCTGCTGTGCCAAAGTGACATATATGTATCATAAATGCTAATTTTTAAGGAAAACATTTGTACAGCTTACGGCACTCCTAGGTTCTCTCATCATGTCCCTCAGCTATGTGTGAAAGCTTTTTTCCTCTGTTATTTGGAAACAGATGTAGGAAAGAATACAAATTCTCTCTACTGAAGATTTAGAGGGTGAAATGCATAAATTGATTTTTAGGATCCTTAAAGTGACCTTTAGGCTCGTCAGTTCCGTGTTTAAGTGTCAAGGATATCTCAACAGTGTTACTTGAGAGATACTAATTTTGACACAAACAGTCCATTTCAGGAAACCCAGGTAATTATATCATGATAGGACAAAATTTGTGAGTCTGCTGAATAGTACTTAAATAGCATAAAGGAAATTTGGTGAGGTAAAATTAAAAATGGTTGCCATATTAGCAAAAAGATAAGGATTATTTATGAGTACCTGCCATGGATAGAAACAGATATTCTTTGTGCTTTACAAGGGAATGCGTATTTCTGGGTATAAAAGTTCAACAGAATAAGGTTTTTTCAGAGAGGTATCTCCTGCCTGATTAAGCTGAGGGTTTTTCTTTATATCCAGTAGAATAAGCCAAAGCACTATGCACGGTATGTTAATGAGAGGCTTTTTGCATACATTTCCCATGAATGAGGAGTGCAGGGTGAATATCATCCAACACATCCTTGAATTGTGTTAGGGACAATGTTTTGACTGATACATTTCACAGATACTTTGTGAAACTGAGCTTGGATGGGTCCAGACTGTCAGAGAGCACTCTAAACCAGTGACTTTGAGGAGAGTGCATGGACTAGGAAGATACTAGAACTAGGGAGATACATGCACTATCAACAGCACATGTTAAAGATCCTGCAGTAAGCAGTTAGTATGTCCTTTATGCTTACAGCTTTAGAGCAAGTTAGGAAAGCCATATTACCACTCACAGAAATATTGCTACATTATGGATTTAATTCCCATATGGGCAGTGGTATCCCACAGATATTGGCTCACACAATATGTTCTTCCATTCTGACATGTGAAGCTCATACTAGATATCACATACTTAGGGTTGAGACCTT
Source organism: Coloeus monedula (assembly GCF_965178545.1). Lineage (NCBI taxonomy): Eukaryota > Metazoa > Chordata > Aves > Passeriformes > Corvidae > Coloeus > Coloeus monedula. Next base: position 56,491,655 of record NC_138782.1, read on the forward strand.
GTTTTTGTATGTTATTCTGTTCTTTACCTAGTGTTTTTTCCGAAGAGTAGTGCTTCTACTAATAAAAAGTACTAGATGGCAGCAAAATGCTTTTAAATAGTTGCTGTACTGTCATCACAGCCTATATCCATTTATCACACCCTGCCTGTGCTCCCACTCTCAAAAGAGCATATTACTTTTACTGTTGTATTCTTGGCTCCCTGTTTGGTGACCCCACTCTCCTGCTGCACCATTCCTATAGCTGTCAGAGGATCATAGACAGAGTTTGAATCATAAGGATCGCAGTGCTGAAAAAAAATGATGTATTGTGTGAGAGATTTCTGAAGTGATCTTTCTATGTCACCATATTAGGCCAGCCTTAGCTGCCAGCTTCAGATCCTGCATTTCAAGACAAGGTGGGATACAGCAAGAAAAAGAAGTCTAGAAATCAGTGCATCTGGTCAAAATACATGATCTCTAGGGGCAAGATTGAAGGCATTAAGTGGGCTGGTGTGAGCTGCAAAGGACAGGAACATAAAAAGTAACTAGAAAAAGGCAAGGAAATGGACACATCAGGAACCAGTGTGTTCACAGTGCAGCAGAGCTGAAAACAGGGAAAACTTTTTAAGTGTAGGGAGATCTTAGTACTGAAAAACTGGAATATGCATCATAAAATTGATGTAATTCAAGATTAAACAAATTTCCACTGTTATACTTCAGAAATACATACTTTGGGGTCCCACTTAGAGGAATGTGATATCTACATAATGCATTGAGTCATATACCATTTTGATAAGGCCAGTGCAGTTGTGGGTGGAGACAGCCTAACCCTTCAGAGTTGTCTGCCTCTGACAAAGGAGGAGAGTTAAGGCAGTGTAGATAATCTGTGTTAAACTGTCAGTGTGCTAAAATCACCACAAAGAACAAGCAATCAGTATTGAATCTGGCTGCAGATTTCACAATCAACTAATGAATGAAAAGAGTCGGGGTATCATATGTTTTTGTGGTTCATGCCATCTGTTACTTCTTTGTAAACAAACAAGTGCCTGCAGATGATTGTTTCTTCTGATTTTGTGATTTTAGAGGCAGTAGAAACTGACAACAATATTTTTGTCACTTTATTCCTCATGGGGTCTTTCTATCTGACAATAACAATGAAAGGTAAATGGCAGCCCCCTCAGGTAACTGAGATGAAGTGCAAAGCCTTTGAAAAATGAAAAAGCTCAGCCCCTAGCAGGCTGCCACTGTAACTTAGGAACACTGCTTCTACCCTTCAAGTCTTATTTCACATCCTGATATCTGCATCATGGAAATTGGTCCAGAGACTGGGAAACAGCATGGCAAGTGCTAGGACACCTGGACCCCCCCTTCTGTTTTTTTGCTGATTTGCTTTAAAAAAAAAAAAAATCTATAAATCCAAGAAGCTATGAGAATTCCCACGTAAAGGTGTTCGAAAGCATGAAGGGAGCTGCAGAAATAACAGCAGAGTGAGCATGATGATATATATTACTGTTCGTTGTGGAAAGGAATGAGGAGCTGCTTCTCTGTGTTGTGTGAGGCAGTTCACCACAAGGAAAGTCATTCTTTAGGGCCAGTGGCTAAGGATCCTGGTGTGGAAATATTATTGTACCCCTGCACAGCAGTGAAGCTTCAAATTATACTGCTGACCAGGCTAGGGTAAAAGCAAAGGCCTTGAAGGTTCAGCAGGTTTAACGTACAGAACAGCAGGGACCTCTTGCTATCTGTGTGGTCAGGTCAGTATAATCTTTCTTTTTTATCTTTCCTATCCTCATGTTTTTTCCATACAGAAAAAATAATGGTCATTTGTGGCTGTCAAAATTAAGGTGGTTCAAGGTTGGTTCAAACATACTTGGGATTAGGCAGACATGCCTTATCATTTCTAAGACACTTTGCACCAGAAAAACTTTCCTGGCATATGAAAATACATTTCAAGTCTCAAACTCTTTCCTCCTAATTCATTCAGACTGTGCCCATGCTTTACCTGTTTCAGTAAATAAACTTGCATGTCAAAAGTAGGGGAATGCAATTATGCATTCCCTTTTTTTCTCTTCTTTCCCATCCATATCTTACCAGTTTTACAAGACATTTTAGTGTTTTCATAAGAGCAGAAAACATAATTTTGAGGAACTTATGTAGAGGAAATTATCTTCTTTTCTCACAGACAAGATTTCATTAACAGCTCAACCCCAGGTTTCCCAGAGCAGAGTCTCAAACGTCCAAATCCTTAAAATTGTTTAATCTTGTAATAACTAAATATCCAAATAACAGCTTGAGCTAGTACCTCCAAGGAGGGACCCTGTACAAAGGAAGCCCTGAGCATACCCTCACAGTCTGAGTGGGAGAAAGTCTGGGGGTCGGTAAGTCCTGCTGTATCTCTGAGTGCCCGGACACCTGGCTGGGCCACAGGTCCCTGTGCCCTTTGTTGTGGAAAGGGTCGGCCCTTCATGGCCTCCTGCCTGGGTCTTCCATCAGCCAGAGCTCAACCTGCAGCTCCCACTGCAGCTGCTCACCATGATACCTGCACTGAAAGAATTCCTCAACAAACAGGACAAAAATGTTTCAAAATTTTGATGGGTTTTTTTTGTAGATGAGTTTTTTGTTGTTATATCTGCCTTGTCGCAGTACTATTGACTTAATTCACAAAAGGATTGTTTAGACATCTATTTTCAAATCTTCCCAAGGATATAGAGTCTCTAGAGAGTTCACAGAGTAGGTTAATCTAAAGTAATAGACTGAAGTGATTGTCTCCCACAGAGCATCTCTGGGGACAGCCTACACTCATCCAACAATCTGCAAAGAGCTGGCACATTTTCTTGGCTGACATAGAAAATGAAGAAATAACTCTTTGGCTGACTGTCTCTTGCTTTTTCTTCACAGCTGAGCAGCAATCATGTGACTGCTTCTGGCATATTTGATAAGCAGAAATACAGCAGCTGTTTCATACACAGTGGGCATCCTGTGGACATGACTACCTGCAGACCCAATCTTTACATGAGAAACGGAGTAAAGTTAATTAGAAAAGACTGCTTGAAAAAACTTAGAATGTAGTAACAGCTGAGAAATTCAAAAGGAAGTAAATTTGCCCGGTATATATGTAAACCGAAGTCTACTGGAAGAGAAAACTGAAAAAGAGAGATTTCAAAACACATCTGTTAAAGGAACTTAATAACATCTAACTCACAGCCTTACTTATTTGGATGGGAAAAATTCAGTAAATAAATCCCAACCCTTTCACAACAGAAAAAAAATCCTGGGAGTGGAGGAAGAGCTGCTGAAACTTTGATTCTCTCTTCTTCTCTAACTCTTCTTAATAACCAGAGGAGAATAATCAAAGGAAGAATGCAGACATTGTGGAGGAATTCTGTGTTTTTGCTAATATGGAAAAAGGCCATATAGAAAAAGTGAAGAAGTAATACACATAGAAGAGAAAATAAAATGTATTATCCTCTCTTGTCCAGTCTCAATCTCCGCAAGAATTAACTGCTTAGTATTACCCCACTGACAGCTATTTTACTGCAGTTGTTGGCACTGAGGTTGAATTCTTACTCATGTATGAATTCTGAAATTCAAATGCAGATAAATATCAGAAACTATTTAGTTATATAAAGAAAAGACATGTAACTATTCTTCCTCCAGACCTATCTGTGCCATGACAAGAGGTCCCATTTTTTGCCAGGGATCATCTGTGCCTTAAGAATTAGTCTGTTCAGACGTTCAGTCCATTCAGTGTGTTTTGTTGTTATGATCATCAGAGGGAAAAGTAATTTTATTATCTTCCCAAGATGAAATCACTTCATTCCCCAAACCACCTTTGTGCTTGTCACCAGATTTGGAAACTCAGATGCTGTTCTCATCTTCACCTGAGTCATTAGAGACTACAGGAATGCAGTGAAGATTGCTTTCTGCCTCAGTTGTAATGGAATATGTGGCAGCACAGCTGGGACAACGTATCAAACATTTACTGCAGATATTTTTTTCTGCTGGATTAAGCTTTTATCCTTGGTATATGTCTTTGGTCTTCTATGCTATGTTCAAACGTCAAAACAAATAAAGAACTTTATTGATTTCCCACAAGCTGTTTCTAAATTCATGATGCCCACATGCTAGAGTTGATCATTTTACAACCCACAGATTATTGAAAAAAGATTTTTTTAAGCCTGCATGCTCAGGAGATGTTATATTCAAGTCAAACACTGTAAAACATGCTCTTTTCTTGATTTATTATAGTCCTACTCTTCAGCTTTTCATGCTGGTAGTTATAGCAAAGAAAATCATGTGCAGAGCAAAAAATTACAAGTCTTATTCTCCACCTATATTTAAATCAACTTGTGCTTCTGTTTTTCTAAGTGTGAAATCAGTGGTTATACACCTAATTCTCTAGGAAAGAAAAAAGATGGAAACCATAAAATTCTACCAACCTGGGTTGTTAAGAAGCTGGCAACACAAACCTTTCATCATTTAACATATGAAGGTACTGCATTACCTTGTCCACCAGGACTCTGAGTTTCTTTTCCATCCTCAAGAGAATACTGCCGCAGAAAAAAAGTGTTTATGCCTGAGCATAAAATCAGTATGAATTTTCTAGAGCTCTGAGTCACATAATTCCCTATTTTCCCCATGATGGGGTTACTTCTTGCATGGTTACCACGTCCCCATCAACAGGGAGTGTTGGTGATAGGTGCATAGAGTGTCTGGAGAGGAAAAGAGGCAAGGATTCCCAGTAGAGACAGAAATAGAAAGGGCTATGAACAGCATAGTCTGTAGTTCTTCATACTACAAAATCTATAGCTGTAAAAATTAGAAATCTTGTTTTATATTAATATTTATAGTTGTAATTAAAACCCCCTAAGTTTAATTTTTAGAATATAAAATAATATTAATTTTAGAATAATATTAGAATTTAAAATAAAATGATTGCTCTTATTTCATTTATTTTGGGCCACAAATATTCTTTCTTTATTTTTAGCTTGTGGTTGTTTCATCTCTCTAGTCAATATTTCCATGATGAATTTATGTTGGAAATCATAGTTCCAAAACAGATACCAAACAAAAATGCATTATTGTGTCAAAGCAGTGTACACCAGTTTCTCTTCTGATTTGTTGTCAATTCTGAACAAGCAGAATTTAAGAACAAAACTTCCGTAGGTCTGTAATAAAATATGGAATTCAACTTTTCATTTTAACAAAGGCTTTGAAAGATGTCATTTCCACCCCCAATAAAACCAAACCAAACAACAAACAAACAGTAGCAATGAAATTATAAAAAAAAAGCTCTACATCTGCTTTTTTTTTAATATCTAATCTAATATTCTAGAATAATATCAGGATACCTTTGTATATGCTTTTCTAAATTAAATAATAATGTATGTTTCTTTAATACAGAAAACCCTGCACTCTACCTTATTTTCTGGTAAACTTTAATCAGATTCAGTAGAATTATTGAACAAACTTCCCTATTCTCTATTTCAAATTCTCATTTAATTTCTATTGTGGCAGAAGATTCTGGCTCCTCTGAATCACTGCGAATAATAGCTTCCAAACCTTGCAATTTCTCCTGACTACCATTCTGTGAATTTAAAAGGAAGTACATGGATCAAATGCCTAGTAATACCTCTGTGTATTGTCTGTAGACTTTTATACATCTTTGCAATTTAGATAGTATATGGCATATAATTTAATATCTTTACATAGACATAAAGGAAATTATTTCTTTTGGGACTTCCTTGAAAATATTGAGAAAAGGTTAGCTAAAGATTGATTGCAAAGTAAGGCAATGTAAATCAATATTCTGTATTTAAATCTAGTAATGGTTACAGCATGATTATTTAATTTGCTACTTTATATCAATGAAAGCATGAAAGCTTATGTATCTATTTTAAAGGATCTAAATTAAGATTAAAATAAGGCTGCATTTTCTCTAGGCCAGGTTGTCTTTGAGATATTATATTACTAGACTAAGAAAAAATTTTTCACCTTTAGAAACAGATTAAAACATTATAAACTAGTATTTCAAAACACAGCTAAAGACAGATCTTTATTGTAAACTAGACAATTTTACCAAAAAATAGTTGCAGCACAGATCTTTATCTCTGTTTTATCATGAACATTTATCAAAAGCAGCATCAGTTTGGATTCATATAATATTAAATTGCAATAGAATAGTTATTAAAAGGAATCTTACAGTTATGCTTAGCAGAATAAGGAGTTATAAATTCAGATTAAGGATTTCAGACACATGTATTTGTCACTGAAACCAGGCTTTATCCTTTCACAGTCTCCCCATGAGATGGCCTGCATTGAACCAAAATTGAAGAGAAATAAATGCATGCTGCACTTGTACAAATTCCCAAGACTCAGCCATTCAACCAGACACAACTCCATTCAATTTCTTTCCAAGATGGGATTACTCCAGCCAAACTAATAATTTCTCTGTTGGAATTGTATCCTGTCAATTTGAGAGGAAAAAATATTTTTGTGGAATAATGTTTTTCTACAACATTATGAGGATGGTTACTATGAAAGGTTATTCAAGAAGTGCAATTTTCTTGGCGTGAGAGGAACTCAGGCCTAGCATACAGAGATGTTTGAGTTGAAGGCTGGGTTACATCTAGTGGCATCTGTTTATAACCCAAGTTATACCCTGACATATAATCCACATCAAGCTCTCTTTTTCAAACAAGCAGAGGCAGAATAAGTGTACTTAATGCTCAGGAACAGTCTCTGAGTCACACAGCAGAAATAATGGAATGAGTTCACAGCTCTTCAGACTAATAATAAATAAAAAGTTATCTTCTCCACTCTTGCAAAAACAGCCATTCTTAGTTGCAACTTTACTACTGACAACTTAAAACATCTCTACTGTGGAAGACAACCACTTAGGACTGCAAAGTTCAGTAGCCATTTTGGCCAGGAAGGGAAGGTGGAGGGTTGTTATCTGGTTTTTGTCTTAACACTATCACCTGAAGCACAAGGACAGCATTTTCTCTTTGGAAAAGAGAAGAGTCTAGACAAAATGGCATTTTGCATTCCAACCCTTAGCCATGAGAAACTATGCTAGTTTGAAAATCTCTTGTGCCTAAAATGTTTGTCCCCCTGACCCGCATGTACATACACATTAATTCTGAACTGAAATTTTCCCTTCAACAAGCTGATTACTTAAGGCTCCAATGGGAAGGAGTCATTCTATAAAAATGTAACCCTAATTCAAAAAATACCTTTGAAAGTCTGAAAAATGCTAGCTAAAATCACATTGACTGTAAAAAAGTCTCTTTTTGAAAAGCTTAAAAGTGACCTGAGAAATTCTCAGTGATCTGGGTCTACCTCTGTGTATATTAATTACAAAATCTCAGTTGTTAAAGCTCCCACATTAAACTGAATTTTAATTATCCACACAGTTTTCTGAGAAAGTTAGAGGGAGACCAGTTGGAATAAACACTTTCACACTCTGATATTGGCAACTGAAATAGTTTTTGAAAATGTTTTTTGGTTAGAGAAGACACACTTGTTATGTCTAATGCTCCCTGCATTTCTCTGGCAATAAAATAACACTATCACATCCCAAAATACCCTATAGGAATAAAACCATAGGGCACAAAAGAAATAATTTCAAAAATTATCTGTACTTCAAATGTAGACTTGCTTCTTGGTAAAGAATGCAATGGAGAGGAAAAAAAGATGTTGACAAGTTATTTTGTCATTAATTTTCAATTCAGGATCTTGGTAAAACATGCATTTTTACTACAAGCACAGTATAAGGATGCAGTCAGTTACTAATTGCTCTCTTTTTAAATGAGTACATTTATGGGTGTCACTGCTAATTGTCATGCCATCATTTAGTCATCCTTATTGGCTTTCTGAGCAAACTTTAAAAGTTTGTTCAATTATGTTGGTTTTGTCTCATTTGTTCAACAGAGCTCATTTTTTTCTCAATTAACCACCACTCACATTCCAAAGCAATAGAAAATACATGATGATACCACTGCACAAGACCTTACAAATAGAAGCTCAATATAGACTTCTTAGCTGGCAGTAGTATGGAAGAAGGGATTCTTTGAAAAACAACCACATTAGTATGACATTAAGTGACATATTGTAATTGCAGCCTTCATCTATAGAAATTAACTTGAATAAGCATGAGAGTGAATAAATGAAGACTTGTTTACATCTTGGGGTTTTTAAGACTTGTAATGGAGAGATGTGTTCTCACTACATGTAGAGATTAATTTGAGTGGCATCTGTTTCTAAAGACCTTTGAAGAATTTAGGAAGAGAAGCAGCACATGGACACTTCTAGTACACCCTTCCACAGACCCTAACTCAGATGTACAATGACGGGAGAATTTTTATGTCACGGGGAAGACAGAAAGAGGCTCCTAATAAAAGAGTTATGATTCCATATCTGAGTATTTCAGTAACACATGAGGAGTTACCTCTTATCTAAAGTGCAGTAGGTATATCCGTGTTCTTTTTCAACCAGTTCCATGCTCCACCTTCAGTGTCAAGCAATTTCATTGTAAATCCTAAACTCCATTCACAACATAAATTACTTAAGTCCCATTTTTTTAACTAAGAAACTGATTACACGGTTAGGAAAAAATGCTTAAAAATCTGTATCTTTATCAATTTTTCAATTCATGCTACAAGAAGAGGCTGTGCAATATGTTCTGCTGACCAGCAAGGACTCACCTTTCCCAGTGCTCTATGGTTTGTCCTGGAAAAGTTCACAGCACCCTTCCACTACTGCTGGAAGAAAGAACAATGACCTCCCCCTGTTTTCACCAGCCTTGCCTGCCACTCAGGACACCATGCTGTTACTTTGACCCTCTGGCCATCTGTGCTCCTGCACTGTTTTTATTTCTTACCTCATACTGCTCCATGACAGGAAAGGAACCGTGAGTGAGAGCAGAAACCCAGATATCCTTTGGATGGCTGTGGGAGAAACCACTAGGTCACAATTTGTGTGCGTGTGTGATTACACTGAGATTAAATCATCCATTGATTAAATCAATCATCTATTTTCAATCAATAAATAATTAAACAAACAAAAATTAGTTGGTTGATCCCATCAGCTATTCACTTATTCTAGTAGCAACCCTTCTGAGTAAAGGGACAAAGAGAACTGAAAACAATTAGCGCTGCAGTTGATAGTAGAACAGAGGGGTTGGGCATTAATTAAGTAGGTGTCCTCAGAGAAGAAGTAGCTATAAGCAGAAGCAGCTAGCACATCAGAGTATCAGGTTCCTGTTTTGGCCAACAAACTGCAGTGAAAGGAACAGCATTTTAAAACAAAGCAATGTAAGAGGTGAGTCAGCTCGCTGCAAAGCAGCGTCTCTTTCATACCTGCTTAGGTAACTTACCAGCCATCAGCACTTCTGTAAAAAGTGCAACCAGACCCAAGGCAGTTATGCCTGTGCCAACTTCAGAACCAGCCATAGAAACAAGAAGATCTTAGGTAATAAATTATACCCAATTTACAGGGCCGTGACAGGTTTCTGTGACTTCTGGGGTTTTTGAGTAAATCCACCTACCCTGTTAAATTCAAAAATACCCCTGCAGGGTGCACCATGTGGGAGGTTTGTCTCATTTCCTATGGTTTTAGGTAAGAAATGTCTAGCTGTTGTCTATTTGCCTAAATTTATGCCTAATTTTTACCAAGTAAAGTGCCAAATACAGATGAAGAGGTTTATTCATAACATGTAAAACAGGCAACACTGAAAACAAGTATTCATACAAGAGGAACAACAAAGGACATGCAAACTACACTCTATCCAATCCCACCTAGAAAACAGTGCAAGAAAAGATTAGGCTAGGTGGACCTTTATCAGAAAGACATTCTAGTACTTCACTTTGAATTTGCCAATCTCTGTTATGACCCCAAGCTGTAAGAAACAGGTGGTTAGTGGTGCACCTATTTTATACAAGCTAGTCATTTCTCATAAAATCAAATGTTGACTCATTAAAACTGAAGCCAAGTTTGTAGGCTGTAAATCCAAAGGAGAGGGCACAGGTGAGTAAAGTCTAGATGATGGGGTGTGCAATTGCATAGAGCTTCCTTAGAAGATCCACTCCGTTTCAAAACCAACAGAAGACATAGAGAACTAGAGAGAAGGTAAAAGCTCTATAGGAAGACAGATGATGATAGTGCTCCAAGGAGTGTGGTCTTTAAGGGAGGTGGGGATGCCCCAAGCCACTTTTAAGGACTGAGCAATGACCAGTTCACTTAGAATTAGCTGCAGAAAAGATAGGGAGCTTCTCTGCTAAAATCTTCCCATTCTACAAGGTGATCAAAGTTTGAAGCTGAAGCTGGTTGTCTCCACCACTTTAACTTTTAAGCACTTTGTTTTGTTAGTTATTTCTACCTTGTTTAGCTGAATATTATCTGAAACTGTAGTCTAACCCTCTTCAGAAGTTTTTATTTGACTTCCCCTGTATTGATGTTCCTGAAAATGATTTTCCTCTTGCTCTAGTCTTTAAAATTGTTACTTATTCTTTTTAAAACTGTTGAGATGTTATAGCTGATGCTGTTTCTTACAATTTCACTTTTTAGAATATAAATTTCAGAGAATTTTTCCCTTATTCTGGCATGTATTCCACCTTTGGTTTTGAGTATGTCCAAATGTTTTATATACTCAAGTATCAAAGTACCTTGCTTGGTCCAGATGGTTTCACAAGCTTGTTATTTAAATTTATTCGGGTTTGTTCTTCCAAAATTTAAACTTTAGTTACAAATCTAGTTTTGCTTGCTGCTTTACTTAAAATAAACCTCCTTGTGATGGTGTTTTTCCAAGGTTATTTTATATCATCAATCCTCTGTAATTTCTTCATTTCTTCAAAGCTAGAGTACAAATATCATCATCTGTTCTGACTGATTGGGGGACTATTTGATACACATCTGAGAATTACTTCCCACTAGTACTTCTATTCTCATTCATTTATCAAGATATATCTGGAAAGTGAATATGTCACAGGATAATGTTGTCCCTGATCTCATAGACTTAATCATCCACTACACTTCTATCCATCTATAGAAGGCATACAGAATTAAACCTAAAGCTCAGGGGAAGGGCAGGTTTTTTCTCCTTCTCTAAAATGTTTTTGCTCCCAAGAGATCCAATTTATTCATTCCCTGCTTTTGTTTTTTCCTCTCCACTCTCTTATATTTCCCCTTTCCAGGTCAACACTTTGATTCCAGGCAAGGTTTTTAATCAGCTCAGCTCCAGAAAATCTGGAGAGATGGAAGCACTTGACAGACCACACTAGACTTCTACTGTCACACGAAAACCCAGGTAATAATTTTCTAATTAATGAAAACAAATTGATTACTCCATACCTGTCACTGTACATAGTTTTATCTAGATCAGGGGGGCAGGGTTGTGCAGAGGATATTTGGGTTTTTCCTCCAAATTAAAGCCTACAGTCTGGTCAATAAAATCAAGACATGGAATCTAATAAAATTATTAAGTGAGACCATATAAACAACATAAATTATGGAATGGTTTGGGTAGGAAGGGATTTACAGAATCATTTAGTTCCAGCACCCCTGCCGTGGTCAAGGACACCTTCCACTAAAAAGTGTCAAAATCAAAATATTTTACACAGTCTAAGGTCTTTACATAAATTGAAGTATCATATATTTACTTTTGGTCATCACTAGTTGTATGGAATTTAATATAGCCCCTTAAGGAAACTCTCTGTCAATCAAGATGGCCAGACTAAGATTATCTGTTTAAATTCTTTGAAGAGAAAAATAGAACTGGAAGAGGTGGGGGACAATAAACATAAAAAGTATATCTGAATGTGACTTCCTCAAGCATTTTAATGGGTATTTCTGATGCAATCTTCCAATCAGTACATTCGATTTCATGAATGATGCTCTTATGTAAATATTGCATCTCTTGTTTTTTAAGATCACAATGTTTCCAGCACTATTACAGTGTTAGCCCTTAATCATGCCAGTAATCTATAATCCTTGGATTTTGTCATTTTTGTTCACTGCAAAGAGTTTTTCATATTTACAGATACAGTTCTGGTTTGGTTTTAAAGTATTTTTAATCTTCTTACACCTTCTGTTATTGCCCACATCAAACTACAACAGAATACTTATGCAACAGGAAGGTTACCTGTCCCTTTTTCTTGAAAGTGCTCTGGTTGATTGTCCTACAGGTTTCTGGTGTTTGAAAAAGCAGTTGTTTGCAAGATATAGTGACTCAGTTTCCCTTGTTGGCTTTCAACTTGGCTATAATAGTCTTTGAAGTGATTCACCAAAATTTACAGTGAAACTGTAAATGAATTTACCTTAACTTCATTGATTATGGTTGGATATTAGAAAATAGCACCGCACTTTTTCCAGCCTGTTGAAATATATCATGCCAAGTTTGGGTAAAATGGGTGTTTTTAGGGTCAGAACTTTCAAAGGGGTAAAAGTAGTTTTAAAAATTGGTCACATATCTCAATGGACCTTTTCACAAAGCTATGCTGTATTTCAGTTTTACACACAAATAAAATCTGCTTACAAGTTGTTTGGCTTTCTGTGGTGGTAGTTAAAGTTTCAGCAGTGAGTAGGTCTGTAAAACACCAGTGGTTTCCTTGGGTTTTTTTCATTTTCTTCAGCAGTCCATAATTTTCTATTTGATTCATCTTCTATAGTCACATATCAATTTTGAATTTTATTTATATGTTACCATATTTTTTCTAATTTAAATCACCTCAGCTAAAAGCATCTATATAGATAAGGCTCCTGTAAGATCAATTTGCTGAGAATTTTCACAGTGCACAAATCTTCCTTTTTATACAAAAGTAAATTTTTTGTTAGTGAGTGGAAATATCTAGAAAATAATTGGGTCTCCCAAGCTTGTTAGTGCCTTTATACATAGTGATATTTCTCAGGACACTTCTGCGCACATCTCATTTCCCATGCAAGTGAAGTAAGGACTGGAGGATTGTGTTCTACCTACAGCTGTTAGCATAATTGCCTTCAGTAAATCAGATTACTTGCTGCATTCTCAAAGGAGTACCTATTATCCAAATGTTTCTAGTTAATGGCAAGACATGTCACTGGTGAAATAAGGTCCAGAGAAAAGACAAAGAAAGCCCAAAAACAAAACACTCAACTAATCCACACACCGAGAGTGACAAAGTCCGGGATGTGTATTCAAGTATCATTCAATACAGTTCCAATCCTATTCAAACCTCTTTGAGAGACACTCATCTCTGATGCTTCAACAATACACAATTCTAAAAATTTTTTGTCCAGAAATAGACTATTATCCAGTGTCCGGTTGACCCTGTGAAGGGAGAGCAGTAAAAGAACCTCTGCTAGAAAGTATTTTACTTGAATATTAGGCTAATATTTCAGCCCTGTGACATCCTAGGGAGTTTTACTTGGAAAAAACAGGCTGCATTATGTGTTTAAAGTAAGGCTTGTTAACCAGGCAGTAGCTAGGATTTGAAGATTAATGTTGGTTGCGATATTTTATTACCATGTTGTTTTCTTATACTGTGACAAAAGAAAAGCAAACAGTATATATTTACACATGACCTAAATTTCTTCATGACTAATCATCAAATATGAAATACATAAGAGTAGGAAAAAAGGAGGAAATTCATATAGAAAAAGAAATTAATTGTTACAAGAAGCTATTAAATAAAAACTGCAGAAATCTGTCCCCTTTGATCAGATGACTGATCAAGACAAGAGCAAGAGACATCAGTTATGATTTTGATTCAGAATTCTTTTATAATCTGAAAGAAAACTCTTTCCAGGGCGATGTGCCTGATGATAAATCTTTGATTTTTTTTTTAATTTTTCAAATAGTGCATGAGATACTTTCCTTTGCTGTATTCTGCTGAGGCTATCAATCTCAATATGTTTAGAATGTAAGAGTCATGTTAAAGTTTTATTGCAAACGTTAAGTAGTTTATTAGCTTATCCCAGTTTATATAAAGTGAGATGAGTAGTAATGTATTAAAAATATCTTGAAATTGATAGCAGTTATTAATAAAAATAAAATGTTTTGTTACTCTTAATAATTATTCTAATAATGTCTCAAATATTAACATAAAAATTAGTCTCTTGTAATATCTTTCATCACAATTTTAGCACAGTTTCAATCAAACTAGTACAAAGTGTAAGAGGCCTATAAAAAAAAGGCTATCAAAACCCTTAGTTTCCTTCACAAGCAGTGATACCAGTGGACCTGTAGCTGGAACATGAAGATATTACCTTTAGATGGAAAGGGTCTTGGAACCCCACAATGCAAAATGTATGAATAGCTGTTCTACTTAAAACTTCATAAGCCTGTTTTGGAAAGATGAAACCTTAAAAAATTCTGCCAAAACATGTTCTAATAGAGTATATGAAATATCTGTTAAAGTGGATATGTTTACATATGTGTATATATATAGACAGTTAATCCACTGATAATTTTACAATTTACTATATCCTTTCCAAAGTTCAAAAATAGAGAGCTGCATTTTTCAGTTAATTGACATTCTGACTAGTAAGACTAAGAGCAGTTTAGGTCTACAGTTGTTCAGCAGCTCTCCAGATACGACCATAAGGATCAAAGTGTTTATCTTTGTGCGATTTGTGTTAACATTTCAACCCTTTGCTATACCAAATTATAATTTATAAGGGAGATGGGTTTTTACTTTACAGGGATTACTGGCCCATAAGTGGAGGCAGTATGAAAAGGACTCTGGAGGTGCAAGCCTGGCATGGAGCCAAGTCCAATGTTTTCCCTCAGCAGTATTTAAATAGTCAGGAATGCAATATTTAAAAAAAAAAACCAAAAAAAACCCCCACCAAATTCCACAGAGGAAAAAAAATCGCCAAGACAGTGATAATACAAAGCCTTTGAACGATTAGCTAAGAAAGTAAATCTGTGACCTCCTCCTCAAGGACATTAACAGCATCTGTAGAAGTAGTTTGGACAGGACGTAGTCCAAAAGGATCTAACTAAAGTCAGTCTTTTTATTATAAAAGAGCTGGCACAACTTCGTTGCAATTGCTTTGTATAGTAAACATGCCAGTATTTAAATAAAAATCAGTGGAAAAACAATGCTATGATATTCAATACCAGTCATTAAGTGATGAGTCATGTGATAGGTAGACTACCTATAACTGTAAAGCTTCAAAGAACTTTTGTCTCAATTTTGCACAGCAAAACAATTTCTCTTTCAACAGTATTAATAAACATAAGGTGTTAGTCTTGTATATCTCCTTCCAGATCAGTTACTGATTATCACCTCATGAGTTCACTCATGGTTTGAACGTGAATCTTTTCCAGTTTGTTTTCTTAGTTGGTAGGTCACACAAAAGCAAGTGAGGATCAAACCAGACCTTCCAGGAACTGCTTCCAGAAATAAAGAGCACCTGAGTGTTCACCTCCAACATAAGAATTTGTATAAGTTAGCAATGGTAAAAATATATATTCATCTTTAGGAACCCTGTATGAATTCATGGTAAGAAAAATGAAGTACATTTTTACAGTTATAAATAATGTATCCAAGATAAAGGTAATAGTTTGTACTGCCTTACAGAGATGTTCCATTGCAAAGCTAACAAGAGAAAAAAGTTCATCCATTGTATAAGAAAACTGATTGTAATTCCTCCTTAAACTTCCAATGAGAAAAGGTCAAACTACACACAGTACTTAAATGCAATGTCATGTAGTACTTCAGATAAAATTGAAATGCCTAACATGAATAAAACAGGTTTCTGCCCTTATGGGCAGGAAGAAAACATCAGATATTGTTACTGTAAAAATTCAATGCATAAGAAAAACACTTTGTTCAATTTATAGTGCAGTGGTTAGATTTCCTTTTCTATTCCCTCAAAACGAAACACTGGCATTCTTATCCATATGTCTCTTCTCATTTAGGCCAAGGTTCTATATGTAAAGTAACTGAACTTAA
Organism: Coloeus monedula; assembly: GCF_965178545.1. Classification (NCBI taxonomy): domain Eukaryota; kingdom Metazoa; phylum Chordata; class Aves; order Passeriformes; family Corvidae; genus Coloeus; species Coloeus monedula. The sequence continues at coordinate 56,507,569 of NC_138782.1, forward strand.
GATGTATCTAATTTCATTGCCTGTGCTGCGATAGCAAGGAGGTTTGATAGCAAGTGTAAGCCCTTGTTAAACTCAACATGCATCTCTTATTCTTCACACCCTATCCACCCTTATAGTCTGTCTACCCTTTAGCATGATTTTTTCCTTTGGCTTCTTAACTGAAGCTCCAACCATTGCAGGAGGTTGTCAAAATGCAAAATTACTGATCTGTAAGAAGTTCTGCTTCTGCTTTAATATGATTTTTATCTGGATTGATCTGGAATTGCCTTCTCATCTCTGGGGTTTATAATTTCAAAAAGTCAGTGTTAAACTACAGTATAGCTGTTATGGATTTGTCTATGAATACTGTGGTTAGCAGCAGTTTCACAACAGCTCAATACACCAAAATAAAATAATGATATGTCTTGTCAAGAATAATTTGACTTGTGATTTGCCCTAACACAGAAGAAAACTGAAAGCAGACAAAGTGTTTTCTTCCTCTCCCCAGAAATAAAACACCATAATTATGTTTGTTGCCACAGTGCCGAAATCTCCACTTCTGCACTGAAGTATTCTAGGGTCCAAGAACATTAAATCAGTGAAAATAAAGGAAAAACATCAGACTACTTCGATAGTCCTAAAATAAGAGACATTGTGCCTAAAAACTGAAAGAATTTTCTTTACAACTTCACATAAAGAAAGGTTTTAGAAAGGACAGAATTGGAGTGGTTTTTGAAAAAATTCCTCTCTTATGTGAGCGCTTTATTGCTTGTAAGGTCATTAGAACTGCCCTTCCTGAGGCATATCTCAGATCAGATCAAGATGTACTTGAAGAAATCCAGATTATATCTTTCAGTGATTCTTAACCATTATCACTTTAGAAACTTAAAAACTGCCCCACAGCATTTCCTTTATATTCTAATAAAAAGTGTTTTATGCCATTTAAAATCATGTAGAGAGGCGAGGAAAAACTAGATTGCATAACAGAGAGTAAGTTCCAAAGCAAAAGGTGTATTTCGTTCGCCTTCATATGATTTATTCTGTATAAACAGACATGGTGATGAAAGCCCTACCAGACTGTGCTTACCTGCTTGTGTGTGAATGAGCTCACCAGGCAAGCTGATCCTTTCAGAAAGGATCAGAAAGGTGTGCTGCATTTTCCTACCTCAAGGAGATTTAATTTGTGGACCAACCCTCTCTTTGCCTTCAACTCACCAGTTTTAATATCTCTGGTCCTTGAGCTTCATGTTTTCTCATAGGATTAGCCTAAGATATTTATGAAAATTGGAAAAAACAAAAGGGGCTTTCATTCCCTCTGCAAAAGGATTGTTTTTATCATCTGACATTCATGTAAGGTGTTCAAGAATCCATGGCTGCTGATACTGCCATGCCAAGGCCACGAATTTAAATTTCGTGAACATTTCTCTTAATGTTCTAAAATGCTGCCCCACTTACACACAAAGAAACCACCAACATGTGCACTTAATTGCTTTGCATGTGTGAATTATATAAGAGGCCAGTCCTTAGCCTCTTGTTCCTCTGTCCCTTCTGGCAAAATGATAACATTTGTATTATACATTCATGTGTACAGCAGAAGTTGGTGTTCACCCAAAAACACGTCTATGAAACAACCTCATCTGATAATCTAATTCCTTTTTCTAGATTAATCTAAGGATCTATAATCTTCCAACCATAATCTTCACTTAAGTTCTGAAATATGTCTGTACAATTCAGGATTCAGAGCTTTTATTTGAATTTGAGCAGAGGATTTGTCTTCTGTAATTGTTATTGCAGCCAGATTTTCCATTCTCGGTGCAAAAATCACACTCTTAGTGCCCAAATTATCTTTCAGGCTAAATGTGTTGACTTAATACCACTGTTCAAAGAATCCCAGGGCACTGTCTGTGTGCAGGTCAGGCCTCTGTCTAATCACCCACTCTCTGCCAGAGACTTACCACTCGCTCTTGTGATCCTAATGCTCTTCAGAGACAGGGATTTTAAAAGGTTCTGTACTTCATCAAATCATAGCTGGTTTGACTCATTAATGACAAAATGAAACAACCATTTAGTCCACTCTGATAATCTCAAAATGTGAGTTGCCTGGACTGATTAGTGACATGCTTTCTTGTGTTGCAGTAACATGATGTCATCATAATTTTAGCTTGAAGTGATGCAATTTCTGGTCATTCTAAGACTGCTGAATAACTGGCATAAACCATAATGATCATTAAAAGCGGCTCATATGTTTGCTTCAGATTCTTAATGAAGCAGATCACTTGCAGCATTTTAGCAGCTATATATGCACTAGAAAATAAAATAAATGAAAAAGTGGATGAATTTATGCTGTGTTGCCATTTCTGCAAAAAAGCAAATTGAGCAAAGCAGCGTATTCGAGTCAGCAAAATAGTAAAACTGTTGCTGTGAATTTAAATAATGCTTTTGTGAAATCTTGTAAATGGCAAACATTAAAAAACAAAATTGAATTCAGTCCACAGAACATCTGCCAAAATGACCATAATTTCCCACAACCATGGAAATGTATCTTGCTGCATGATTTAATCTCAGATCCACCTAATGGAGGTTAGTCAAATTTACTATTTCTTCTGACTCTACCTTTTCTAAGAGGAAATATATTAAAAATTTGGAAATTTGGCTTTTTGTTATGTCTCATCTTACTTTTTTTCCAAGTATGCCTGATCTTCCTATTATTAAATTTAATTTTAAACAAAAGGAAAATTTAAAAACAAACCTGCCTGTCATTTCAAAAATTAAAAGCCATTTAAAAACCATTTTAATACAGAGAGTCTTTTAAACTTGCTTCAAGACAAATGCAAATAATTTCATTGCAGTATGTGCAGAGTTTGTAATGAGATTAACAGAAATTTGCATCTAATTTTTCCACTTTTCACTCATTCCCAAGGGAATTTTTAAAGATTTGTTACTTTACAGGAACACCTAAGAAAATAGTATCCCTTAGAATTAGCAAGCATCACTACTCACTCATCTGAAAATCAATTTGTAAATCTTTGCCAAAACTGCAGAGAGGGGCAAATCTGGTATTACCCTCAGTGCTAATTTATACTGACCTGTTTATTGCCTGTTGTCTCTTGTATCTTCCAACAAAAAGTTATCCCACTTTATCAGCATAATCCTCTTACGAAAATGTTTCACCTTCATGTAATGTCAGTAGGCATATCAACCAGCATTTAGAAAAGCTGATCAGCAAGATGACTGGTTCACAATACATTAATTAACTTTAGTTTGCAGAATGTAGAGTTGTTGGAACTAACAAACTTCCCCATCAATTTTTGATTTAGTTTAGTCTGGTTTTCCCTATTCAGAAACAAAGATTCAAGGAAGAGTATAAATCTTTATCATTTCCTGGCCCTCTGTGAGATGGGGATCAGCCCTTTGCTGGAGCAAAGGGGAGCTCTGGTTTGCAGCCCTGGTTCTTCCAGGCTTAAATTCTGCCATCCCAAAGGAGAGGTGTGACCATGATGCCTTTTCCTGGTCTTAAAATCAAGAGTCATACACGCTTAGAAGGGGAAAAGGGATTTTACCTTTGTATTTATTTTAAGAATCCTTAGGTGCACACATCCAGGTGGAACGCACCGAAATGCACACTGCAATGCACACCCACAATAGATTGAGTATAACATTATAGGTCTTACTAATGAGCATATCTATCAAAGATTCCCCAATGAGAGGCTCGAATGAGTCCCCCTTCCCCAAGGAGCCTTCCCCTGGATGGTTCTACCTTAGTTTACAGAATGTGTTCTGGAGAGGACCTTGGGGTCTGGGGCACACTGATCCCTGACTATGAAGCTTCTAAAATGTTTGGTCTCTTAGCTGAACAAACAAGTCCAAGAATGTGGGCAAAAAGCACTAAGAATATAGAAGTTGTAAAAAGGTATAAGAGGGGTATAAAAGAAAAGGCAAAAAATCTTCATGGCATCACCAGAGCAAAGGGAACCTGCAAATATTTGTGGCTGAAACAGGGTTATTATTCTCTAGGTACAAACACTGGTTTTGTGCTGGAGAACTGGGAGAACAGGAGCGATCATACCTGTGCATGAGTAAAAAAGTATACATGGCATGTTTTCCCAAATCTAAATCCTACAAGAATTTTTTTTTTCTCCAAGTTTTAATAACAAAGTGATTTTAAATATTGCTGGATGAAAAATCCATTTACCTTGAAAATGAGCAAATAATTAAAACTTTGCTAAGATTTTATTAATTTGGTCTCATGCTTCTCAACATCACTAAAGCAACCTCAGACATCAGACTGTGAGGGCACATTAAACAATGGGACATCCAGAGATGTGAACATAAAAATGCTTTACACTGGTGTCAGGGTTTGCCTCAATTAGCTGTTGTCTGAAACAGGTCTCTCTGCTCATGTGCCGTAGCTTTTTCTCTCAAGATCTGACTGAATGAATCAAATCATTACCCATTGAATCTGTCAGACTGACTCTGCAGAAACACCTACAAACCCATTCTGAGGGAGCAGATGCGCAAGGACAACTTTCTCTATCAAGGAAGCACAAGTGGAAAAATAGACGCATCATGTGGAAAGACCCTTATCTAATAATTTCAAAAAGAGAAATTAGGACTCCGAGGAATGGTAGACACATTTCAGGAACTCAGCCTCTGTTTAGTAATCAGATTAAATTGTATTTGGAAGCAGACCCACTCTTAACCATGTACTGCAAGTAGTTGAAGGCAGGGTTCATCTGTCAAAGCTGATTAAACCAGAATGATTTTCAAACAAAATAGCATATAATGGAGCAATTACATATGAAAATGAAAGCAAGAAATTGTGCCAGTAATATTACCTACAATCATGATTCAGGGGATAATGTTTGGGAGAAAGTTGTATACATAGGGACAACATTCTGCAAGGCTGAAAACGGAACCAAGTTGGGAGTAGATAATTTCTTTGAAAAGAGATCTGAGCTAGAAGTAAAATCAATTCTAACATTCTAGATTTATACAGGGTCTGCACAGGGATTCTCTATTGTGTTTCTGTTCCTTGACAATGGAACATATGAGAGGGAACTCAGACAAATCCTTGCCTTTATTGAGAAAGGTCAAAATGAAAACTAAAAGCAGAATACCAGGTGATGTAAGCTGGCCTGTACAGCCATGAAGTCATGAGAATGAATATTTCAACCACCCTGAATGACATAAATATCTAAAGTGGGTACTAACAAGTTAATTTTTGAACTTTTAAAATCAGAAATGTTAAACCTTTCGGAAACAGTTGTCATAAGACAGTTTTTCTGATCAAAAGTTTCGATCAAATAAGAATCATCTTGGTAAAAATGGTATTTTCCTCTTACTCCAAGTAAGGGAAGATGAAGCCTCATCTCATATTTGGCCTGTTTAGAATGGTTATTTAATAATTGTCTGGGGTCAAAGACTAACAGAGATCTGTTTCCTTCACAATCTCTTTTCCTTCTCTGATTCTCCCTCCCTTTACAAACATATGTGCATATATATATATATATATATATATATGTATACACATATATATGCATATATATATATGTAGAAATATACATACAGCAACATCTGCTTCATACCAGAACAGCTGTTCAGACCAGACTGCCTCATGCTAGGATCTCCTGCATCACTTGGAACTTCCATCCCAGCACATTTTCCCAGATGAAGACACCAAAGGATATGCAAAATAGGTAGTCAAACAACAAGATGGCGTTACCAGTTCTCAGCACCTACTCCCCAGCCTAAAATTGTCTCCCACAGCCAGGCACTTACACTGAGGAGAGTGGTCCATACATTCCACATCAGTATCAGGTGCTCTAGTAATAGAACTGGCATATTTCTGCTGTATCTAGGAAGTTGAAACAACTAAGTGAAGAGACTCAGATCATTCAGATCCTAGGGGATCTGAGAATGAAATAGTGACAGTGAGTCAGTGCTGTCTGTGAAGAGGGGCCTTTAGACATATCAAACAGAAAACCCTCACAGATGTGGGATATTTTAATTTTAAATATTAGGAAGCATAAGTATTTGGGGGTTCCCTGAAATGCTGTGGTGGCTTAGCTAGAGATATTGGAAACCATCATTTTGAAATTCAGTGTCGATTGTGGGAGTTAGGAATTACTTAGGCATTGCCTTAAGCGTGTCATTTAGTACCTAGAATGATTTTTTTATCAATTTTCCCTATTGCACAAAGGAATGATAGACCTTTCCTAATGCACTTCAGCTTTGTGTCAATAAAATGTTAGAGGTGATGGTACAAACTTTGACAACTGGAGGTAAATAAACTGAGACTAATAGTGCAAGAATCCTGAAAATAGCTATGTTATACTCTTAAAATAAGATGTTAGAAAGCAGTATTGAATTAAGCATCTAAAAGAAAATGTATGGCTCTCAATACATGGAATTGGTACTGGATCCATGGTATTGTTCAGTACCATATATTTCTTAAGGATCTCAAACAGGAATTAAGACTCATTTGTCTCAGGAAATAAGACAACAAACGTGCTCCCAATTACAGAGGATGAGGAGGAGGAAACAGAGAGGTAAGGAGGTCTCTGTTGTAGTTTAAGGGCAATCTAACATCTGGGGTGGCAGTACCATCAGTGTTCATGAGCAATTACTAATCTCAGTAGCAATGGATAGTAATTGCTTGAACATATCCTCCAAAACAGAAGAAAACCATGATGGTCTGCAAAGAGCCACCAAAGAAACTGTGATAATGCAGAGATTCATCCACTGTAGAATTTCCAAGAGACACCCTCTGCATCAGAAAATGTTCCCGGTAACTTTATTTTCAGAAGATCGCTGGGGTTAGTGGGAACATAGCCTCTTCACTTTCCTGATGTCTGAAAGCACAAATATCAAAAGAAAACAGCACACAAAGAAGGAAGGATAGAGTATGAGAAAAACAGTGGAGGCAGAAGTTTAAAATAGCCAGGTAAAAAACAGAGGTTTTTTTGTTTTTTCTTAGTTGCATTTCCTTTGTAGCTGAAACTCAGTGAAAGCTTGTATAGAATGATATTTTCTGAATTTCAAAGCCATGTGTTGCTACCTTTTGTGTCTGTTTCAAGGGATGGCTAAAATAAAATCAATATATTTAACTGTAATTAATTGTTTCTTGTCCTTTTCTCAAAGAGGTAATTCCAATTATTGCAAACACTATAGAGAGTCCTGGATGATTTTCTCTAGGAAAAGTTTTTGCAACTCAAGCTAACATTAAAAAAAAATATTATTGCTCCTCTTAAGAAAGTGGAAAAGGACCTTTCTATTTGGGTTTGGTTTTACCTGATTTTTATAGAAATCCAGACTGTCCTACCTTGCTAAGCTGTGTGCAGTAAGACAGGGAAATTAGTACCATCACAGGATCCAAGTTTCTTTTCCCAGGCGATACAGGTAGTATTTGAGATGAAGCTGTATATTGACAGTGCTGCCCTGCTCAGAGGGATGGTTTTGGGATTTTTTTCGTGTAATCTCATTGAAAACTGCTAAAAAAAAAGAAAGCTTTTTGTACCTGATAAAGAAAGAAAAACCTACAGACTGCATGTGGGTCACTTAAGAGGTGTGTTTCCTTTGAGGCCATATCATCATCAGGAGGCAGAGAAAACCAAGCCAGGAAAATTCTTCTCATGGGGAAATAATTTCAACCACATCATTTCAACCAAAACTGATGGCTCAAGAGAGGCTTCCTTTAAATAGGTATCTGGCAGTCCAGCATTGCCCACCATGTATGAAACCTTTATCTAGAAACATATACTTCTACTTTAGATAAATTCAGAGAAGCCTTTGTTATATACCCTTTGTTATGAAAGAGCAAAACAAACAAAGAAAAGGCAAAGTTGTCAATGCCAAGAGAATCCAAATTAGAAATACATTTGGAGGAAAAAACAAATATAAGAAAGGTATTTCACAGATGTCTATAATCTGTCCCAAGTAATACTTCTTTTGACAGTGAAAGTAATCCTTTTTTCCTGTCCTTCCTAATGTTAAAATTTATTATATTTTATACTTACATTATTTCTTTAGACCAAATAGGGTATTTGTTAACTCTAGAAAAATCAAACTACAGGGAAAAACTTGATAGTAACTAAGACTTCAATTATACAGAAAATAGGCAATAGGACAGCTGGACAGCAAGAGAGTGAATATGCAGTCAAAAGAACATGAGTTTTGTTTTGAAATTCACCTCACAGAGTTCTAGAGAGGATAACTTAAAATGTAGTTGGAGGGATGCAGGGATCAAAAATAATAGGATCTAATGGAAGATTAATCCCATCCATCTCCCAGTCCCAGATCTACAACAGCTTTGTGTTTACCTAACATTTTGCATTCCAATTTCGCTTTTGTAAAATGAGAATGGTGACACTTGGATCCTGTCTTTTCTCTCCCTTTTCCTTCCATTTCTTCTCTTTAGAGCAAGGGTTACCTTCTACTGTCATTCACTTACAACACCCAGCATAACTGGTGGCTGGTTTTGGTGCAGTGATTTTAGCATTACTGCTGCAAACGGGTGTAGTGACAGAAATGGTGTTTCCCTCCCAGACAGGGAGGTCCAGATTGTCCAGCATTATGATAGTGGGAGCTGGGGGTATTGCTGATGCCAATCTAATAAATGATTGAACTGGCTGTTTGCAGGCACTTGTGGATACTTGTGATGATGCTGCCTTAATTCTAATGAAATGAGGAAACCTCACAAATCTTATGAGTTTTAAATGTTAAAAGTTATTTACCCACTGTGTAGGTAGGCCTCTGCAGCGTTCCTGGTCTGTAGCCTTAATCTATTTAATTTGTTATTGTGGTTATATCACACAACCAGTACAAGTTAGATAAGATGTCTTGAGTCCTTCTTACATGACCAGGCTCTCTACAAAATGAAATGCAAGTGCCATGCCCCAGGTCACCCTGAAATTCAGAGACTGTCCAGAAATATTCATACAGCTTAAAATTATGGGTATGTCTCAGACTCAGTGATTCACCTGCCATGCAAACTTCCCACAGCATGCCTTCTTAGTTCCCATAGTGGCAATTCACTGTGACCAGGTCCCAGCATGAGGCTTAGGGTTACTTTCCCTTTCACCATTCCTTTCCCCTCACATTCTGTTTAGTTCTCACACCTCCATCCAAAGTTTGTAAGTGTCTGTGGCAGCCTGGCACTGGTTGAAAGACCATGTGTAGTTGAATTTCCTGCTACCTAAATTGAGGCTGTTCTAAAGCGAGATCACAGACCCAAAATTGAGCAGTTACAGCCCCTTTCCTAGCACAAGCCTTCTCACAATACCCTGTGTCAAAACCTTAACACACAAAAGGTTTCATCTCTGAGAGATGCATAACAAAATTTACAACCAAGTATTTTTAGATAAGTTTTAATCAGTTTTGAAAATGACTGATACAATAAATCTGTTGGAAAAAAATTAGTGCATTTGAAAAAGAATCCAGGTAGAATTTGGAGACAAAATTTTCTGTTAAATGTATATGTAAACAGAGATAGTAAATTAGGTGCTTGATTGTAGGATTTTATTTTGGTAAAAAGTATTTTGGACAAAGTATTTATTAGTCTGTAAGTGATATGATATAGGCATTATTGTCTTATGAGACAGTTTGAATTGATAAGAAATGCATTATTGTAACATCTGCATAGCAGATTATTTGCATGCAAAATCATAATCAATATTTGCTTGTGTTTCAGTTTTACTCTCAAATAATTTATATGGTGATTCATTTTCACAATTCCACTTCATTAATAGTAAAGAGGAAGATGACTAAAAAAAGAATCACATTTCTGCCTGGAAAATTAGTATTTCATACAAACTGTTGACAAAGACTACATAGAAATCCACAGCCTCATATTTTTCAGTGTAATCAGAGTTAAGATGCATCTTGTGTTCTCTTGCCTCCAGGAAGATTTGAGTGGAGTGGTGATGGATGATAATAAGACAAATTTTGTGAAGTTCAGACTCACCCTGTACCACAAAAGATGTCTAATACACTTAGTAAGATGACAGCAACAGAGTCTTTTCAGACATACTGAAACAAAACAATCTGCAGCATCTTCTAATTTTCAAATGTGAGGAGTCTACAAGTGATTTTAACAAAACCTATTTCCTGTGCCAATAAGTGTAAAAATATGTGTATACACATAAAGACTATGAGAATGTAAACTTCTAATGAATATTTTACACATTGTCAGCTACAGTATTTGCAAGAATCTTTTAAATTCATTTAAAAATTTTAATTACTGAAAAAGGAAGAAATTGACCAGTAGATAGGCTATTGGAGTTTTTTAGTTTACGGAAAAACAGCTAAAGGACAGGAAACCTAGCTTTGAGCTGGGCTGACATTCAAGTTGTCATATTGAAAATCACATTTTGGGAAGTCAACATGAGAGTATCTGCCTGTGCTGTCCTGAAGTCACATAAGGAAGCACAAAGGCCCAGGACAAAATATGTTTAATGAACCAGAAATGAGTCAGTAGGGGGTGGTCTGTTATGTATGCACTGAAACAATAGCAGGATTACACTCCCACAAATGGAGCCAGTCAGATTTCCCACAGGTATTGTTTCAGGTGCTTTTCAGTACGCTCAGCAGACGTTCTCTTTTATTTGAAAGCATCTCACAGAGATGACAAAGAAAATGTTGATCTTCATGAGCCTTGCAGGTGATGGTCTGAGTCCCTCCCTTACAGGTTCTTTCAGTTTAGTAGAGATTTAGCATGAAGACCTCTACTTTCTAGTGGGACTTGGAGTCCCTATATCACACAGGAATAAATATTATGGGGCAAATCTGAGGATATTGGCTGTATTATTTTCAAAATACAGATCACTGCAAAGTTCTGACTTCAGGAGAAATAATAGAATATATAAAAAATATAATCATCATCATCATAATAGAAGTTATAATTAATACCCTCTGTTGATATATTCCAGTGTGCATGGAATATGTGTGTATTCCATAGTTCAAATCAAGGCTCATATGTAAGGTTGAACAGAACCACAGTGGGGTCATTGATCCTACCTCCTTGTTCAGGCAGGGTCATCAAAGAGCACATTTCACAGGACTGTATCCAGACACTTCCTGAATATCTTCAGTGAGGAAGACTCCAAAATCTCTCTTGGGCAAACTGTAATCCAGGTAGGTTGGCTGTAATGAGAGATCAAGAGATCTAGATGCGCTGATCCTCTCAAAAATAATGCCTGAGATAAGACAAAACTGATGGATCCTGTCCTCAGTATACCTAAAAATTTCAACTTACGAGGTTCCTTTGCAAAAATCTGTGCTTGCCTCCAGACTTCCTGCACCAAGGATGCTCTTAATCAGCCAGAACTCAGGGCCATGCCATCACTTTACATAAAAGCAGGGAAAGGATAAGATTTTCACGCTCACCATGTTACAAATTTTACCAGTTGACTTCTCAATGAAGATGCTGTCAAATTTTATAGCTTACCTCTTCCAAATACCCCCCAGATGTGAGTGGGTCCAGCAGGCTCAGCTGCAGTGTGCCAGAACAAAGGCTCATGAGATTTAACAGTCCCTTTACTTTTACATCTGCAGGATGATAAACTGCATAAAAACATCCATCTGGTCTCTGCACAGAGTTTTGTTAGACACTTTACGGTCTGAAAGATAATCCCAGTTTGGAATACAGTAACTTGGGAAATATTTTATTGGCAGATGAATGACATTTGCAGACTCCTGAAAGTTATCGATCTGGGATTGCTCTATCCTGATTTCATTCCCACTAAAGAGCCTGATGTCTAACTGCTGCAGGAGGATTAGTGCTTCCTGAGAAAACAGCTATATCCAATGCTCACACATGCAGACAAGATTAATTACTACTGTGCATCAGAGTCAAGTAACCCAGTTAAGCTTTAGTTTAATAGTGGGTGGCAACCTTATTTCTGTTCTTGTTTCTGATTTTCCTATGGTTACCAGAGTCTTTTTGCTTAGTAAAACTATGATTTGGAAGTGAAGTAAGTCCCCCAGCATGCACTGAAAAATATCCAACATACACAGAACTAAGAACAATATTAGACTGTAGCTCAAAAGCATTTTAAGGTACTAGAAGCTTTCCCTCCAGTTCTTGATGGTAGCGATGTGTCTGACTTCAAACCACAGACCTGACAGGAATGTTTAGTCCAGGGGTCCACACTAAACTTACTCAGAAGACAAACTTGGCAAAAAAATGTTCTGCTTTGGTATAAGGGCATAGACATTGACTGCTTTGATGTACTGATCTGTTCCCTCTGTGACCAATTACTTGCTCATAAATGGCCAGTAGAGGAGAAACTCCTTCAGGAAACCTTGGTTGCCTATTTCTCACCATATAAACCGTAATTTAAAGTGGGAAGGATTGGTAGAAATGTGTGCTGCCACCACACCTTGGGTTCATGAGCTGAAAGTTGGTGGCCAAGTCACATGCTATGGGAGAAAGCATCTCTCCATTTCCTGTAAATAAGTGAAATTGGAGCAGAAAGGCCTTTTGCCCTTGTAGTTTTTCTGGCAAATATACATCAGTGACAAGTGTGATTGAGGAGTCTTTAACCAGGCTGGGTACTGACGGGAAGATGTGGCAGCTGAGTAATTACTTTTAAGGTGTTCATTCACTAGCACCGGGCCTGACATGTAAATATGCATGACCTTAAAGGAATGATGTGAAAAATGTGATTATGGACTGTGTTTTATAAATGATGTCTGCTGTGGTGAGTAATGAAAGATTCACACCGGGAGCCATAAAAATTATTATCTAGTACAGCATATGTTTAAGTGGAAGAAACATCCAGGAAACCTCATCATGGAATAGCCTGCCCAAAGGGAAAATTTCTTTTCCTCTCTCAATAATTTCTGCCATAATCATATACCTCAGACTAAAGGAGTACCACTGCTTTATAGTTCCACATTCTCTACACAAGACTGCGTGCCTAGTTGGGTATAGAATAGTTAGATTCATTCTTATTCAGAGTAAGGAGCTGATCTCAGGAATGTATATTGACAATGGATTCCAGGAATAATTTATGTGCTGTGCAAAAATCAGAAATGGGCCTGGTTCTAAAACACAGATGAAGGCATACTAAGCACTTTCTTCTATCCCAAAAGAAGCAGAAAGTGCGCAGCTAGAAGTCCTACTGCCTATTTCAGTCTTCTCTTCAAAAATCCAAAGGATTATTGTGTCCTGGAAAAGCAACTGATGTGATGGCTGCCAAGATAATTTCTTAAGCTACGACTTTTCATCAGGTTTGACTCTCATCTTGACACCCACAGGACATAAAAAAAATATCGATTTATACAGGGAAAAAGACTTCTGGTTTTGTCACACTGTACGATTCAGTGGATAATCCCCAGTATATAAAATTGACTTGTATTTTTCTTTGCTGCTAATCCTACTGTGTAACATTGGTTAGGTTAGTCTGTACCTATAGCTTGTGCTCCCCAGTAAAGGTTTAGCCATTCTAAAATAGTTTTGATACCAGTTAATCAACACTTTTAAGAAAAAATAAAAATATTCAGGGAGGTTTTCATGAATTTTTGACTTTTATTTTGTTATCTCTGTGTAACTACAGGAGGGACGTGAGAAATCTTTCTGTGACTAGAAACAGTGAGGAAATCACTGCATATTTTTCCCAAACATCAAAATAATACATGCAAATCTAATGAAAGTCAAATTTGAGAGGCAAACTCCCCAAATCCTTGTGACTGCCTTTAAATTAATGCAAGAAAATTTCCATTGCTTGATAAGAGGCATTTTAAACAGTTCCGCTAAAACTACAAGGCATATAGTTAAAAAATGAGAAAGAAGGAAAATAGAAATAGAACATAGCTGGTATTTGTGTACATTATTCTCAGAGAAAGTTTTGAAACACGTATAAATATTTTCCTGGGGTAATATCAAGTGATTTTTGGTTTATGGGATATTGAGACTACAAATTACTGGGAAATGCTGCTTCAATTCTTCCTTTTCCAAACAGTGGCTTCCATTTCTTTCCCCATCAAGGCTGCACCTCCTTTTGCCTCCAGTTTTTCTTATGACAAATAAGACAACCAATAAAACAAAACACTTTTGCTGTAATTCTTAAGTCAGTTGATTTAGCAAGGCACCACCTACAGCCAACTCACTTTCTTTGAGTTTAAGAAATCCCCTGGAAATCCCACCAGGTTGCTGTTGGGAACATGGACATGCTCAGCATAACACCTTCTCAAGGTTTGGATGGGCTGAGCATGGGCAGGTCCACATGTGCTACTGTTCACAACACAAATGAATAATTCTGCTCTTCCAAAGCACCACATGAACAGCTGGAGGCTGACCTGCAAAGCAACCAGATGTCTGCTTACTGTCTCACGTTTGCATTTCCAACATCCCCATGTAATTTCCTTGCCTTCAGAACAGAGTTTCTTTGGGATTGTGTTGCAAGGCTGTCAGAAAATACTGGATTTTTTGATTATTCCCTGCTCTCTGTTCCCTGAGCCTCTCTGGGTGCTACAAGTAGATGATTCCTATGCACACAGGGGAATGTTTTCACGGCTGACCATGAAAGTCTGGGAAATCAGATGCTTGTGCATTTAGTTAGCTTGGCAAAATGCAAAGAATTTAATTGACACTTCCATGTTCGCTGATGTCTTCTAGAAATCAAGCTGCAAGATCAGCTGTTTTTCCTCATAAATATCTAATCAACAGACATTCTTATAGAGTATGCTCTCTATATTAGGCTAAATTAGCAACCAAACTACTTAAAGTTCAAGCCTTACAAGTAGTCAGATTTAGCAGTAATAAAGCTAGGTTTAGTAGTAACAAAGTAGTAATAAAATAATTGTAGCTATCAGTAATCACCTATAGTTTATGCTCCCATGTGTGTGTCTATGTGTACATGTATATATGTAAGTATATACACACATATGTTAGCATACACATATCCATTGGATCCAGGACACTACTAATGGAAAAAAGTATTGCTTTGCATGTGTACACAAGTGCGTGTGTAAGCATGAGTAAATGTACAATTGTGCACCTATTTCTGTGTGTGTATATATATATATAAATGTCTTCAGGTGTGTGTATGTCTGCACAGCATACATGCATCACATATATAGACCATATATGCAATAGAAATCGCTGCTATTTTAGGAAATTGGTACCAAGTGCATTTCTAGTGACAAAGAACCTAACGTTAATAGTATGTCTCAACAAGCTTTGCTTATTATTTTACTTTGAAATTACTTTCAATTGCCTTTTAATATTCTGTTGTAAAATTGTTGATTTTTTATGTCAGTTCATCAAGGGAAAGGGAAAGGTTAGCAATGAAGAGTGGGTCAGTTTGCTCCCTATGACAGGTAGCTGTTAGTGAGTTCTACTTAAGATCAAAGGGAGAACCTTTATTATGTGATATGATCCTATGACTTATATATATTTCTTCTTTGGTTAATACATGTTGTCTTGCACATCCTGGAAAAGTCTGCTAAATTTTGCAATCCTTCTACCTGTGGGTTCAGTATTTGAATCTTTCCAGCTTCCTATTTTGCATTTTGGATTACATGACATGCTTTTTTAATCTTGGAAAAGTTGCTTTTGACCACAAGTTGGAAAAATGTAGTAGAAAAAAATCCAATAACTGAAAATGGTAACAAAAGTTTTCTGTAACATTTCCTTTACTTACAGAAATTCAAGGTCATTCAGGTATATAATACATACTTTTTGTCCCAAAACCTTCAAATATTTTGTCCCAGCTCTTTGGCACTGCATAAGAAGTATTGCTTATTAGATGCTTAATGTGATTAATTATTCTTAAGATAAATTAGAAGCTAAATAGTTATCCAAATAACAGGTGAAAACTGAATCCAAAACTTTGTATAGTACATATTATGATTGTTATTACATTTTTGTATAAACTATATTTTAATTTACTACTTAACTTTAATTTCCTTTAGAAACTGAGTAATTATAAATGGACTCCCTATAAATAATATCTTAAGGCTGAAAATTCATTTCATTTTCACCCATGGTATTTTACTATTTATTCCTTGAAAATTACTGTCTGTATTAAAACCTAGTACTTCTACCAAGTGTAGGTGTTTGAAAAATTTCAGTGTCCTAAATTTTCTGCTGTAGTAACTATGTAGAGTGGAACCAAAGCACTATTGAGCCAGAGGTCTTCAGTCAACCCAAGAGGGACAGAACAAACATAAATCCAAGTAGTAGGATTTTCTGGATTTAGAACCAAAAAATAAAAAAGTAATTTCCATAAAGAATTTCAAATGTTTTTTTCAAATTATCAAATGAATTTTCAGATTAAATTCTAGAATGCATTGTCTTTAAAAATGAAGTTTGTTTGATCACTCATTCTCATTTAACCAACAGTTTTTTCCAGAGAGTTTCCTAGTGCTAAACCTTGGAAGTCATTATGGAAACATAATGACTCACAGCATTTGTTTAGTCCTCCTTTTTAGGGAGAACAAAATATCTTCAGGACTTGTAATTATTGAGAAATATCAGCAATTACACTTCACTTCTAAAGCAATATAATCAAATGTATGCTCACTTTGTAATTATGGTAGCAATCTCTGGGTGCTTTGTTTTATTTATTCAATTCCACTGTATTTTAGTGAATGTTTTATTAAAGAACAAAATAATTACATGCCTTTTCAATAATGAACTGCACCTACTAAACATTTTTAATGTTTCATTTTAGAATTCAGAAAACAAGAAACTCTTTAAATTTTAATTGCTATTTTTCTTTTAAAGTGCATTTACAAAGGGACAATTCTACAAAAGCAGAGAACACATTCTTCATTGTTTTAACCAGCCATTTTTTACAGACATACCAACTTGCATATTCAGACATAAAATTGCTAGAAAGCATGTTCAAAACGTCTTAGAATCTTTGTGGGGTTTAGTTTGGTTTGGTTTGGTTTGGGGTCTTTTTAACAGTAGGTTTGACTAGCATTTATTATGAAGTCACTGAGACTGCACAGTTTACTGTAAGTCTTTCACAACACACTGCAGGTAGGTACATTTGTGTGCAATAGAAGGGAGGGAGTCAACCCAATTCTTCACTCAAGGGTTCAACTGCTTGTGTCCCTTACAGAAACACTGGGGTCCAGTAGGCATTCTTCCCTGTAAATTTCCCATGTCTATGTTTACATTCAGTGTGTTTGACCTCCTGAGTCACAAGGCTGGGTATCTTTTTCTTTATTACTTGACCTCTGTTTTTTAGACACAAACAGTGTCTAAAGAGATCCTTTTGGTCTATATTCTCATGTACCTGTGAGGAGAAAAAGAATAGCAGTAAATGAACAGAGCTGAGATGCTTCAAGTCACTTCAATAATTCATGGACAAAAAAAAAGGGTACACCTGTTAAGACCCAGCAGGAAACTTTTTCAGATTCAGAGAAGGGGAAAAACAGATTTCATGGCTTCATATATAAAACTGATTTGCTGAGAATTTTTTTTAACAATGTTCCGCTTAAATGGATCTCCAGTTGTTTTTTTTTCTCATATGCAACAGTAGCCCTTGAAGCTTGTTGAAAGGCTTTCAGAAGTCTGCCAAAAGATAATTCACTCAATAGGAGTTGAGACAGACACCTAAGCTCAAGTATTTTTTAAATTGGAGATGCCCCTGAAAGTCTATAAAGCAGTTTCCCTTCCTTAATACAAGACATTTATCTGCATGCACATGCACAATTTGAATCTATAATCTTCATGCTTGTGACTGTGTCACTGTTCAACCTATAAATAACACAAATACATTCTAATTTTCAATTAATAGAAACAGGAAAAATGCCTTTATGAAACTGTATCACAAGTGGGTAAATTTTGTCACATAAAATTACAGAATTTAACATGTTTTTAGAAACGTGTTGTTCTCACTAAAATTACATTACCTGTTCTGAATAGAAATCAACCAAATAAATAACACATCCCAGATGTTATGAATAGGAAAGGAATTAATGAAGACGTACTGATCATGAATTTTAAAAAATCTTAAAAGAAAATAACTTGGGGCTTAGAAAATGAATTATAATTATGTATAATAACATAAATAAATAAATAAATTAGCATGGCTTAACTGTTGATAAGTTTAGTAGATTTTTTTAACAATACTTAGTACTTTTTACTTCTTAAAAAATATCCACAGAATTTTTCCAAACAGGTAGCTTACCAGCTATACAAAACTTGAGAGAGGACTATCCTCCTTAGCCAATGGGATAATAATTCTTGTGAAACACATGATGGTGGTACACTTTTTTCACGTGAGAAAAGGCACCTTAACTGTGAAGCTCCCAACCCATGGAACTTCCTGGGTATGAGTCCTGCTTGTCAAGTTGTAATACACAACAAGAAGATGGTTTTTTACAGTACATGTACCACAGCACTGACTATACAATATCACAGCACGACCGAGCTGACCTCTTAGGGGTTTTCCACTGCCTCACTGCTGTTGTCTGCCTTCTCCTTTTGCTTCATCCCAGCACTTATTTCCACTGGAATAAAACCTATCTTGTCAATTATTCTCAGCTCAATATCACTATTGTCAGAAGCAGTACAAAAGACAACTTTTAGGTCAAGTTTTTCAAAAATATATCCTCAGCCTTAAATCTTCCAGGGTAATCCACCACCCACGTGACATCATTGCTTGCACTACAGGTCATTTTTATCCTTCATTTTTTACTTTAACAGACTACGAAGAAACAATGCCAAGATTTCCACTGACCACAGTCAGGGTTTCAACAAGCAGTCAATTGTCCATGTATTGGATCTGTGTGGAAAGGTTTTAGCTTCAGGTTTGGCTCCTGTGCGAAGCAACGTGAAGTTTCCCTTATGTTCAGTGGTGCCAATGCCTGCTGGCCCACCACTGGCCAAGGCCAAGCCCGTCAGCTCTGGTGGTAGCATCTCTGGGGCAACATAGTTAAGAAGGGGAAAAAAAACCTTCACAACAGTAACATCAGCAGGAGAGGAGAGAGAAACAGCCTTGCAGACAGCAAGGTCAGTGAAGAAGGAGGGGGAGGAGATGTCCCAGAGCCAGAGCAGTTTCCCCTGCAGCCCATGGTGCAGACTGTGGTGAGGCAGGATGTTCACATGAAGCCCATGGAAGTCCATCTTGGAGCAGAGATCCACTTGCAGCCCATGCAGGACCCCACGCTGGAGCAGGTGGGTGCCTGAAGGACTCTGTGGCCCCATGGGAAGCCCGCACTGGAGCAGGTCCTGGCAGGGCCTGAGGACCCATGGAGAGAGAGAAACCCACACTGGAGCAGATTTGCTGGCAGGACTTAGGACCCCATGGGAGACCTGTCCTGGAGCAGGCAGTGCCTGACAGAGTGCACCCCATGGAAGGCACTCACACTGGAGCAGGGGCAGTGTGAGGAGTCCTACCCCAGAGGAGGAAGGAATGGCACAAACAATATGTTACAAGTTGTTTGCTTCCCCCATTCCCAGTTGCCCTGCACTGCGGGGGAAGAGGAGGGAGAGAAAATAGGGAGTGAAGTTAAGTCTAGTGAGAAGGCAAATGTGGGTGAAAGTGATTTTTTAGATTTGGATCTATTTCTCATTATCCTACTCTGATTTGATTTGCAATAAATTAAATCAAGTTTTCCCCAAGTCAAATCTATTGTGCACGTGATGATAACTGGGGAGTGATCTCTCCCTGCTCTGATCTTGACCAACTTGTTGTATTTCCTCTCCCCCATCCAGCTGAGGAGGGGAGTGATAGCACAGCTTTGAATCGCACCTGACATCCAGTCAGGGTCAACACAGCACAATCTAAAATCATTAATATATTAATGTAAGTCCTCTCTTCTTAAAAGTGAAACATTTTAACTGTCTACAGGAAAATTCATGCATATTTGTCTATTAAACAGGGTTAGAGCCCTTTGTAATAGATTGATGATTCACTACTCTCTACTTTTTGTATTCTCTCTTGGGACACTCATCACATTTACTGCTTTCTTCCCCCTTTGTCCAAGCCCTCCCTCTTCTCCTCTTCCAGCATATTTCCTGTTTTACAGTCTCTTGCTTTTCTGTTCATATTTCTCTTTTTCCTTATGTTCCCGTGCCCCTGTTCTAAAATTCTTGCCAGCTGTTAGTTTCTAAATTTTGTTCCCCTACTTCAAAACAGGAAGAGCATCAAGACTCTGAGGGGAGGTGAAGCTGAAAATATATTGTTTTGCTCCCGAGTGCTGTGGCACTAGAAAAGAATAATGAAGGTCTTCTCATTCATGCTAGCAGGAAAGTTCTAGGATATTTCAGTACTTACCCATTTGATAAAGAAAGCAACATTTTAATATATATTTTCTCTTTCTTTGTCAGTTAGATTACTCTTCCTGTTAGGTTACTCTTCTTCTTCATTCTCTTTCTAATAAAAGGCTAAGATCACCCATCTTATTCTCAGCTCTCCTTCTATCTCCAGTTTTCCTTCTCTGGTCTCACAAGAAATTTGCAAATGTAAGATGAAAATCTCTCATCCATGTCAAAGACCAAAAGTCACACCCTATCCCTAACAATGAAGTTATCTCACAACTTATGTTACACAAGAACATTTGTACTGCTTTTATTTATATTGTAATAACTTCACTCTTAAAATAAATTGTTATTTTTTCTCATGTATTTCATATTGTTTAGCTTTTTGATATGAACCTAATTAGTGTAAAAATATTTCATTAAAAAATATATCTGCCTGTCATTTTAATTGATGTGAACAGGGACACGGTATTTAAAAATAATCCTGTGCTTTGTTCCATGCTATGATCTGATGCCTCATTAGAGTCAGCTTCTCACTGTGCCTCTGTGAATTCTTTGCAGTCTCATTATGCAAAACTAGGATCCATGAGGCCAAGATGAGGAAGACCCTGATATGCTAGGCTCATTCTACTAGCATAGAAGAGTGCAATCCTTTCACCAAATATTTCAGGGGGTTGAGAGAAAGCCCTGATGAAAATGGAGGAAGAAAAACAACACTGAAAGATTAAATAATGTTCCAGCATTTAGGGCCTGGTATAAGACTGAGAGATGAAGTTCAGTGCCTGCTGTCTAGACTGGGGTGGTTCAGAACACAGTGCTGAACTTATCTTAAGAAAAACGTCTGCGTAGAAAAGAAATGTATGTTTGGGGTTTTTTCACTCATCATCTGCATGAACTGAAAGGGAGATTTATAGGAGAAACTGTGGCTATCCTTCACATAAGGTACTGTACAGGCTGTTCTAATTGGACCTCTGTTGAGCAGGACGATGGACTAGATGGCCTCTGGTGGTCCCTTCCAATCCTTCACATCATCCTGTGAATCTGTACAAGTGTCATATTCTCTGATCAGAAGCTGAAAATATTTATAGCAAACACAGCCTTGTCTATATTGACATGATTTGTGTTGTAATGTTCCTGGTATGGAGCTGTTCTGAAGGCCAATTCTGTAATGAATTCATTGCCATTATGTTCAAACCTACTACACAGAGTTGGTCTGTGAAATCAGACTTACACACCACTAACACTGTGAACCCTGCCTGTCACACAAACAATTTACCTTGGGGATGACAATCTAAAAGGGAATGCCCAGAAATACTTTGTGTTTCACCTCTATTCAGGTTAGATGTAGATGTAGTCATGTACACTAACGACAAGATATACAGAAGTTTATTTCTTCCTGAATACAACAGTGAGATGAGGCTGAACAAGAGGCAGCAATGTCAATTAAAGATTCAAAAATTACCAAATTCAACATGCCAAAATTTGCTGTAAAGCTCATCCTTCACATCACAGGTAGATATCCTCCAACAGCAAAGACTGAGACTAGCTTGTGTAGAATACTATCATTTTCTTTTCATACAAGTTTTTAATGTCTGAACACAATGTCTGCTAGATATCTACTGGAAGAGATTAGTGCTGTTGGTTTAGATCTTTCCCAGACAGATGTTGTTTCTTCTTGTTTTTCAATTAAAATTTTCCTGATTTTTTCCTAATTTAGTAGGCAGTATTTATAAAGCGTTTACTCAATCTTCAAGCTATCAGATTCAGGACCTCTATTTTTACCTCTTCTCTGAAATGCTTTTGTACTTACAGTGATGTTTTCTTTCAAATGCAGCAGTGGTTTAGCTTTGAAAAAGATTGTAGAAAGATAAAGTGAATGAAATCATGCTGCCAGGGGTCTGGACTATAACCACATCTTTTAATCGTAACTAATTGACTATTTTATGGTCATAACTAATGGTGCAATGGGTGAGGAAAAGGAACACTGAAAAAAATAAATAAGATTTATCTGTGAAATTAAATCGATATCCTAAAGACAGTTTAATCCCATGCTATATGTTATGTAGAGAAACAACAAAGAATGCTTTGCTTAAATATATATTTTGCAAGAAAAAGCTCTGTGGAATGCTGACATTTCAGAGATGGGGAAAAAGTGATGGAAGATCCCTGTCTTAGACATCTTGATTGACACACAAGAGACACCAGTGATCTTATTCTGTGGAAATAAGACTCAGAACAATAAATGATTCAAGTTCCACTCCCAGGTGCTTTATTCATGACAGGACAGCTGAGCACGAAGGGCAGAGATAATGATCAACATTTCTGACATTGGAGGGCATTATATGTTAAGTAGAGGCACAATTCCTCACAGATCCCTGCTCACACTTATGTGCAAATCCCGATGTAAGTTTTTCAGATGTTTTCCATTAATGCTAACACAGGGGAACACAGATCAATTTGCCATGCTTGTCTCATTTATTTTGCAGCAAGAAGCTCCTGTGATAGAAGCATCATAACATTTTCCCTCATGTCTGAGAAATTGCCCAGGATACTTTGTGCAAAACCCCATCTGACAAGACAGCCCTCTCACTGTTTTCTCCAAATGAAAAATTATACACCAGAGTACAATTGCTAGATCTAGCTAAAACAATGAAGCATTTTACAAGAAAAAAATTATGTGTCAGGAGTAACAGAATATATTAGGCATCAAGAGACTGTTGGCAATTATATATAGCACTGTAGGTATCAAACAAATGCAACATTTTGTTAATAGGAGTGAGGTGGCACATTAAAATACAGTACATATCATCTTGTGATAAACATGCTCTGCTTTCAAAGAGCTGCATGGAATTTTAATTAGGCAGCTACTAACACAGTGGGATCATGTTGTAAGGAGACATTTGACAGTCTTTGGGAAGAGGCAAGAATGTTATTAAGTCATTTTTCTTACCACTATAACTGTCTCTTTACTGCATCTATTGGGAGAGAGTGAAGACATTTTTGACTAATACAGAAAAGAACTCAAAGAATTTGCTAGGCAATACTGTAATATTATTTTTGGAAAAGTGTTGAGTCTGGAAAGTAGTTTATGGCAACTGATTTAACTGGGAGTCTTCCTTCTGCGATCACTACAGGTTTTGAGTTTTAAAATCTCTTTTCCTCTCTTCTGTTGCAAATAGCATAAAACACTTTCATTTTTCTCAAGCTCTTTCCTTTTTTATTGGTAGAGTCCTGACATTGGGTTGGTTGGTGCTGACGGTTGCTTGGGTCTGAGAGGGGCCAGCCCTGAGGATGCTCTCTCAAGCAGTCCCTGGTCCCCATTTTCCCTCTTTGTCTCCCTCTGTGCCCACTACCCCATTGCTGTTGTAGCCACTGCCCAGCAGTCAGAAAGAGCACCTTCCTATGCTTGCTGGCACACTGGCAGGGTTTCTGCTCAGTATGGCAAGGGAAAGGTGCTCCCAAGCTTAGCAAATTGCCTTCCTTCCCTGGTTCCAGATTATTTTGTAACTGCAATGACACTGGGTAATAGTGCCCCTGAATGTGAGCTTTATAAGGTCTCTCTGTAGAAGGATGATGTTTCCTCATAGGTGAAATGAGGTGGCCAGCTGAATTTATGAAAGAAACAAGTGTATAGGAAATAAATATCTTATGGACTATGCCAGAACTTCCGGTACTAAGAATGCCACTCTTTCAGCCTAAGTTAATCCTCTTACTTTAAGAGATATTAAGAACCTAGAATCAATCCATAGAAAACTTGGGAACCATGGGGACTTCAGGTTTGCAACTCTTTCTTTGGACTACTAACTGATAAGATTTTTTAATTCATTATACTTATTATGGTATATTATATAATTCTATATTACATTATACTATTATATCGTACTATTATGTTATTAATTCACTATACTCCTCTCATCTGGGAATAGAAGAAGTTGGTAAATTAATCTTCTCTTTATTACACCAATTTCTTTCACAAAGTGGCAGGGTTGTACTTACTTTTCCTGTTAAGGTCTTAATATAACCCATACTGTTAAATAGAGTTTGTATACATACAACCCATAACCGTGCCTACTGTTTTATTTCAAGTCCTATTTTCCAGCATAGATAGACCTACTGGATTATAAAAATCATGGAGTCTTTTATCCTCTATAGGAGCTATTTTAATGCAAAAAAGCATTTATGTTATCAATGTCCTCTGAAAATATTTGTGTGAAGATTTCAAAAATAAACATCCTAAAAGCTTTTAGAAATATATTTCTATAATTATCATTGATAAAAAAAGATTTAATTAAACGTCTGCAACTGTTGTGAAGGAAGACTTTCACACAATTCCCACGATACGTGTTTCAGAATAAGTAGGATAAGTAAGATTGTTCATGATTAATATAGAACAGCATTATATTATCAGCTATTTTACCTCCTAAGAATAAATATAAATGTTAAGTACTCTCAAATGGTCAGAAAATTAAGAGTCATTGACAGCAATCAAGACCTAAGAAAAACATAGCAGAGAGTTTCAAACACTTTACCTACTTTTGGTATTACTTGGCTCCAGCTGTAACATAGGGATGTCACTGTGCTGAGCAGCCAGGATGCTCCAGAGGACATGACTGTGTGCATGTCTTCATTCAGTATGTAAAATATCTTCAAAATCTGGTCCCAAATTCAAGATTTCTTTCTGAGTATGAAAAGTTTAATTCCCGTTAAATTGCAATAGGATGTGAGTGCCAAACTCTTTCATTTCTTTCCCTTGTTCCCACAGCTTTAAAGTGATGACAAATTTTAGTACTTGCACTTTTCTTTCATTTTTTTCTGGTCTGGTACAAAGGAATAGCTTTTTTCAGGCTCCTAAATGCAGGCAAGGTCTTGTAAGACTTGACAGGTTTTGGTTATAGGTATTCTACTACCACATGGAACATGGAAACAACGCAGCACTTTCCCACTTGCAGTTTTACAGCTTGAACAGTAGAAGTTCATAGGTGAAAAATACCCTTGCAGATGGATTAACTGGGAGCAGCTTGGATCAATGATATCTTTATACAGGATAAAACACCAGCTGCATATAAGTGCTGATTCCATAGTGCTGTGAAATTGACTTCAGGAGAAACAAACTACCATCAGTCTCAGTTAGGCTACAGTACAGGCATTTGCACATACTTGAAATCACACAGCAATTTCTCTGTGCTCTGGAGCACCAATAATCCAATGTCCATTTATTATGTTCTATGAGTAAAACTGAGAAATACATGCAAGCCTCCCTCAAAAAGTCATCCAAGGGACAGACTAAAACATTTTTACTCCTAACAAAAACTACAACCCCGCAATGCCTCAGAAGGTTATTGAAAAGTAGAACACAATATGCAGTGTCCACTCACAAACTTCCTCAAAATAAGCATTGAGAACACTTTAGCTCACTTCCAGGTATTCACTCTCATGAATAAGAACAAAGGATTTGCTTCACACTGAATTGCTTCAGAACTCTTGTACTGGTATGTTCATTAACATCACAAACTTTGAAGAATATTTATCTTAAGTTATTTCATCTCTGCGTCTCTGTTCATTTTGAAATTATATAGAAATGATCCAAGTGTAGAGTACAGAAATGCATTAGCACAGTGATATTAGCAAGGCAATGTAACCATTTAAGTTATTTTTAGGTAATACATTTTTCCTTTCCTTTCCAGACACAAAAACTTCTGCATAAAACATTAAGCACTTTTAAATTATTACTGTTCTCCTCTGCATAGTTTTAAATCTGAAGAAGAACAGGCTTTCAAGGAGACTGACTGAAATACTTCAGTTTTATCAAAGCTCAAGAAAGCCATTTGTGTTAAGTTCCTTTTCCCATTTTTTTGTTCTTTACACTTGCTCATTACGTTGTATTTCAGATTAGATTTTAATGCTTTTGGCAATACACCTTACAAAGCCCAGGAAATGGAAAGTCCTGGAAATAAACCAGCTACAGCTGTGGAATGAGTTTTTTGAGAATTTAGAACATGGAAGGATATGCTGCAAGATCCTGATTTCTATGGAAAATCTCACAGTTTCATTACTTTTAAAACCTTTAGTCAACTTCTCCAGCAGTAATACATCTAAAATAAACAAACCAAATATAATATCCTTCTGCAGTACTGGTGTTCTCAATGCTGCAAAAACTATCAAAATTAAATACTTTGTGATCAAACTTATTTGATCCTGTTGATCCAACCTGAGAAACACCAAGCTCCATGCTCTCCTCCCTGCTAAGGACATTTCCTTCATTTGTAACAGACATTTGTATGTAAAAGAATGAAAAAAAAAGAAAGATAAAATCATATCCTTTACTCCAAGTCAAGAGTAACATATTATGCAGAAACATCACTCTAGCTGTGAAGATACACAAAGGAACTCTGCTCCTGCACAGTGTGCTCTGGGTCCAATTTGAGATTGCCAGAGTACTTGCCTCAAGAAGATTTGCTCGGATGAGACACCAGTCTGTCACTGGCACTGGTCTGTGCACATGCTTTCAGATCCAGGTTGTTATTAAAATCCAAAAAGTGTCCATGAATGAGACTTCTAACCTCCCACCTGAATTAGAAAGGTGTAAAACTTACAGGGAAAGCACTTTACCATGTGTTCACCCACACATGGATACATGCTGCAAAGGAAAGACATTAAGCAGGAATAGCAGACCTGATTCTTCCTCTTCTTGCAATGTGAGCCAGTTGAAAATCAGGCTTGTGTGTTTTGAGGAAGGAACTCTCTGAAATTAATATCCCTAATGTTTCAGGATGAAAGTGTTTACTCCTCATCCAGGGGGAATCAAAACACAATTTTTATCTGTTATATTTTTATTACAGAATTGGAAAATAAAGCAGCAATTACAAATGAAACAAGTGTAATAACAGGAAATCCCTTTCAAGTAGAAGATGCTTTTTGTGTACACCACAAAACAAAAATATTATAAGCTGCTTCAGACCAATACCATGAATATATAGGCAAGCTCTGACTTTTTATAAACCTATAGTATACTGCATATTTACTGCTTCAAATGAGAAAAGAGACTGAGTACCTGCATAGGGAATGAATAACAAAATTCCATTAAATATAATGGTGAACTGTGTAACTAATATTTCTGATTTCTACTTGAAAAGAGGAAAGGAAATATTTTATTACATATTAATGTCAAAGTGCTTTTCATTATATGACTATTTAAGGAAGGCTCTAATCACCAGTGTAGGTGGTGGAGAAATAATGTAAGCTAAGTAAAGCCCAAAAAGTTTGCCCACAGTAGCAAAGTGTTGGCCAAGGAAATGACTATTTTGCTGATGCTTTTTTCAGTAAAGTCTGAAAGAATGTTCAAGTTCCTGGACTCCTCAGCACTCCCCAGACAAATGCACACCAAACTACACCTGCTGCTATCCAAAGGGGGCTTGGTCTGGGGGATGACAGCTGCTGCTACGAGGCTCTACTGAGAAAACCCGGATCCAGCTCTTGCAGCAGCTGAACCTGGAATAGCCAATATTTCTAAGCTCTCTTCATGCATCAGTCGGTCTGCAGGCCTGTTGGTCTAAAAATATAAAGAATTAAGATTATTTCATAGAGAACTAAAGAGAAAGTAAATAATGAATATCGGTCCACACAGTCTTACGGAAACAAAATCTTGTCAAGCAAATGTGATATCCTTGGAGGGGATTTCACTTACAGTACATAAAGACATAATAGAGGCAAGCACAATAGAGGCAGAACCAAGACATTCATCTGAGTGCTGCACAACAGTCTGATTAAAAGATTAGTAGACACACACATAGCATCCATGAAGCATAAGTTTAATAGATTTGAGTATATACAAGCAGTGATAACCAAATGCTATTCTCAAGGGGGAATCATCATAAAACAGAAGTATTTCTAGCATTTACAGTACTATAATAGACTGAAAGCTTTCAGTACCTCAGTGATGAGAAACGCATAAAAGCAATCCAATATTTGCAGATGACACAGAGCTGAAAAAGTGCTAAATACTGATAAGGAGAGAGTAATCAGAGACACTTCTCTGAATTGTTTGTCAAAAAAAAACTTGCTTAAGCACAATGTTTCAGTATAGCAATTGCAAAGTAATAGATCTATGGAAATAACAACATTCTGTGTGCTAAAAAGTGGCACACTGTTAGAATGTAGTGCAACTTCTGCAAAATCTGAACTTTAATAAAATGACGGTAGAATAATAAATCTACTTCTAGTTTTCATAAGTTTAGAAGTGTAGTAGAAACAAGACAATCCTGAGAACAGAATAAAAAAATAATGAAGGATTGGAAAAAGTACTTACATCTTTAAAATTTAAAAGGACGATTAAATGATCTATTTACAAAGTTTATGTTTCTTTACAGGTAGAAACTACCAGGCATCAAACAGCTCTTTAATCTTGTGAAGAAAAGCACAGTAAAATCAATAACTGAAGATAAATAATTCAAACTAAAAGATTAGGCATAGTTTTCTGTGACAGTGATTAAACTATGAAAATCAATTACCAAGGGTTATACTGCTTCTTCTGACTTGTTATACTTAGATAGGTAAGCCTGTCCTTTAAGCTAAATAAAGTTGGGTGCACTCATCATGAAGGTAACTTCGAATGAGCCAGTCTCATTCAAAAAGCAGCAGTTCAGTTGTACCTTCTACAATAAATTATGAGCATCTTAAGATTTTAATTAAGGTCATTCTGCACAACATTGTTTTGGGGTTTTTTTGCCTTTCAGTGTGATATTTTACCCTCTTTTTCTGGTAGATCTCATCTTTGCTGCTGTCCAATACACATGGCATACAGTGAAGCTTTCCCTTCAATAGTATTTGATTTACTTTAGGTTAGGTTTTAATGCCTGGTCTGATGCTGAAGCCTCCATCAACTAATCCATTTCATTTTCTATTAAAACAAGAAATGGTCCTTGAAAATACCTGCACTGAAACATTTGTCTTTCCCAGGACAGTCTGGTAATCTTTTGTTTATTACTGTATCCCGCAGCCGTAGGGAGGAGAGAAGATCCAGCAGGTAGGAATTGTGCAGCAAGATTGATTTATTTAATTATTTTACAAACTCTTTCATAGACTTTTTCTTCACAGTCTAATTGGTCAAAGGATCAGCCACCCCTTGGGGGTGATTGGCTAAAATCCTAAAACATCCATTGCCAAAATATTTTCCTACTATACCATAAACAAGGCTTTGCAAGGTCATAGGTGTTCATAGTTTATAGAACTCTGCTACCTCTTCTGTGAGAGAGAAAAGTCTCTCAGGGGCTTAGAAAGAAGCAGGAAAATTTCTTGCTAACAGCATTTTTGTATCCACATTTGTTACTCTGTGTTAAATGTCGGTGAACATTTGATAAAACCTTCACATGCATTTCTCCTTTTATCCGTTGAATTCTTTAGCCTGACCATTATTATACTAGAAACCCATGGTTATAAGCTCCAGGACTAGTTCATTTTAATCTGTTCTAGTGGGTTTAATAGTACATGTTATCCTGCCACTGTTCATTCTGCATGCTGCTTGTAGGTCTGGGAGACCTCCCCATCAAAAATGTGCAAGCAGGTTACAATGTTGAACTGCTTCCTTCTAAAGCCAGAGGGTGAAGAAGGTACAAGAAGCCACTCACACGCTGAATTTTGTCATCACCCTGCAGCATCGACTTTTTCACCTTAAATAGATTTCTTGCCTTCTTGCACATAGGTGCAAGTGGAACAATTTCTCATGGTCATCAAAAGATCTGCAAACAGCAAATAGCCTTTCAAGTCTTTCAGCTAGCAACAAAAATATGGTGTTTATCTTATCTTATCTTATCTTATCTTATCTTATCTTATCTTATCTTATCTTTCTAAAGGTTTCCAGATGAGACAATTTCCATCTTAAAACATCTTCCTCATGAGGGAAGGTGGAGGGCCAGGTACTGATCTCTCTGGTGACAGTGACAGGACCCAAGGGAATGGAATGAAGCTGTGTCAGGGGAGGTTTAGGCTAGTTATTAGGAAAAGGTTTTTCATCCAGAAGGTGGTTTGCCACTGGAATAAAGTCCCCAGGGAAGTGGTCACAGCAGGAAGCCTGATGGAGCTCAAGAAGCAATTGAACAATGCTCTCAGGTACATGGTGTTTCTTGGATGAATCTCAGGGCTGTCCTGTGCGGGGCCAGGGGTTGGACTTCAGTGATCCTTGGGAGTCCCTTCCAACTCAGGACATTCTATGATTCTGTGATTTCGGCGTGGTTATATCAGCTGTGAATCACCCACATGGATGACAGAAGCGTCATCCCTGCTGCAAGTGTGCTGACATGACACAGCCAACCCAGTGCAATTAGGAGAGGAGCACAGAAGACACAGACACATGGGCGTGAATCTAGGAAACCATCAATCTGCGTTGGTCTTGCACCATGCCTTAAAAACTTCCAGTGCTGAAGAGGAGGAGCTCACGTATTTTAGCTCTGCACTATGGCTGAACTTAGAATTTTGGGTTTGATACGGTAGTGAAGCCGGTGTCTGGGGGTCTCTGCATCTCAGTGCATTGAGCAGTAGAGTAGTAACAGCTTCAGTAATCCTGGCAATTCGCTATGCTGTATTAATATTTCAGTGTGCACATTTTGTAATACTACATGTGCAGATTGTGTGTTTCTGCTGGAATTTTGTGAACCTCGCTGAAAAACTGCCATTAAATGGCTATACTATAAAATACAGCAGAGAAATCCAGCTGTAGTATTTTATGCATATTCCAAAGGGCACAGTTAAACCTGTCAGGTATCTTTATTTATATTTATGTTTCTTGCCTGTCTTGTGAACCAAGGTGAAGGGGGAAATGTGAAATAGAAAATATGGAAATAGAGAGGGCTTTTTGGACATTCAGATGACAAAAAGTTAGTATCACACAAATTGGCCTTTTAAAATTTTATTAACCAGCTCCAATAGCAAAGGATATTTATTTAGCCTTACTTTTCATCATACAAATCCTCTTTAACTCTAGTAAAATGATATACTTGAGTGTGTTTCACCTCAAAGCTTCTTGCCCTTCCTATATATATATATATATGAACCACTTCAAAATTGTCTGATTCTTTTATGAAAGTAGAATAGATTTTTTTTCAGTGTGGTTTTAATTTTTTCTTTTTGTTATTGAAATATTTTCACTGAATTATATTTTAAATTAGCAAAGATAGACAGATTTACTGTACTAGCTGACCCATGTCAGGAAACTGATTTTACAGCTGAATTCACATTTTGGCATTATGATGTGTTGGAGACACTATGGAAACCTGGACAATGTTGGTATCCTGTTCATGAATTTCCATATGAAATATAATGTTATCATTACTTTTTGAAACAAAGGATTTTTAAAGTTGAATTGATATAAAACAAGAACAAAAGCAATTTTAGGTTCATAATATCTCGTTAATTATTTAGCTATTCATTCATCAGCAATGTTGTTACTCAAGAACAAAAATAAGGAATTTATTAGAATAAATGTACACAGAATGTTCTGAAAGCTAATGGTGTCCTCACCAATGTCTAGTGGCAGATTTTTTATAATGTCATGTTATAATGTCCTAGGTTTATTGGAGCAGTATTTTATGCAACCATTGCAATCTGCAAAGACTTCAAATACTGACTTACTGCAACGAAATATCACCTTCCATTTTCTGCCCATGGTTTAGATAGATGTGTGTATATACCTGTGAAGCTCAGAGAATTGAAAACTAATGTGGAAAATTGCTGCGAGGTTTGCCTTACTGTACCTTTTAAAATTCCAAAGCCTCCTCCTTGCCATCAAAAATCCTGGCTGTCTTTGTGTTAGTCAAAACCTAAGCAGATGTTGCTTTCTGTACCAGGGCCAAGGATTGTATCCTCAGTATATTCCCAGGGAGAGACTTGTCTGAGGCTGTTAACAACTGTTAAGCAGAAGTGGAACTTCTTAATATTGGCCAAATAGAAAATCTGTTGGGAATGAGATTTTGGACCATGTATTTATTTGCAGTTCTTTTTTGAAGTAAATTGTTATATGAATGTAAAATTTGCTTAAAATCTATTTAAAATCAACTGAGATAGCTAGTTGCAGAAAAATCTAATCAGTTTAAAACTACAAAAGTTAGCTGTTTTGTTAAATTATCTGGGTCATTCTGGAAATCCTGAGCCTTACTTGTAATAAAATGAAAATAAGTGCACTATCAGCAATAGTATCTGTGTTAATTAAAATATTAGAGAAAGATTGTGTAATTTTGATGACTCATGTGCAATGAAATCATTCTATCTGCCAAAAAACTAGACAAGTCTATTTTATGGAAGACAATCAAAATAAAAATGAAGGAGGTTAGTAATTCTCATGGATTATTATGCTGTGATTCTTTCTGAGATTTAAATAAATGATGAAGAAAAACAACAAAAAAATTGGCTCTACTTGGAATCACACAGACATATACAACTGGTTTGACTTTTCATACACCCAGTAAATGGGGATGCTGGTGTAGATATCCACTTCAGTAGCACCTAAACTATCCATGGTCTGAATGCAGTATAAATATATTTGTGCAGTACCTGGTTTACTGTGATTATGAGTCTGCAAGTACACAGCCTATAGCCTGAAGCACATAAATTTGCACAGTGCTGTTTCATGCTACACAAGATGAGGGGCAAATTTATCTCCTGAGATGATAGAAGTATATCTTCACCACAATGCATTTCAAGCCACAGCCATGTTAATAATTACTGTTCTCTCTTGCAGAAAGACCTTTTTGCTTTTCCAGAAACCTGACCTGGTCTGTGCAGCCCTGTGCATTCTGCATCTCATTTCTTGCTCCAGCATGAGCTGTGGAACTGCTTTATGACCTCAGAATGCACCATGTACTTCTGCCCTAAAAGTAAATTGTACAGGAAGCAAGAGAGGGGTAGGAGGTATACAGCCATTTAAAACTGAAGTTAGTCTCAGCAGGGAAGCCAGAATCAAGAGCTGTCATTCTTAAACAGTTACATGGATCCAAATAACGTAATCATATGTAGGAGAGACTGGATGGATGGATTTCTAGTGCTGTTGGACAACTTCTCTCTAAAGTTACATTCCAAGGAAAGTTTTCAAATTAACTTTTGCTAGAATTAGCACAGAAATTTAATCTTACCTAACCATGTCTTATAAAACTTCAAAATTATCTACAAAATTTTAATTTTTTCCTTGTGTGTATTAGGGTACAGTTTTCAATTATATCTTCTCACTTCATTTTTTTCCTTGGGATTCTTGGCTCATTGTAAAAAGTAAAAAGTTTGGATTCAGTAAAAGCTTTTTTAGCATTATAAAATATGGAAAGGAACTATGACAGAAGAAAATATGTTGGATATGATCTTTGCCATCTACAATAATAATTCTGAAAACTGTATTCACTCAGTTAGAAGAGGGTCCTGTACTACAGACATCATTGCCACTCAGAATTAGAAACAACAACATAAAATTTAGGTTCTTTACAGAAGCAAGGCCAGACCAAGCAGAAATATCTTACTACTCAAACTTACTATTAATGGAAATAAATAAATCTTGCATTTACTTTTAATGGAAGTAAAATTTCCATCTTACTTCCATTTAAAATGGAAGCATCTTACAGCCATAAACGTAAGGTGGATCTTAGTAAAGTTCACAGGTCTGCTGCTCATTGTACTAAGACCAATTTTTCTAAAAGGCATTTATACCTGCAAAGACACAATACATAATGTTGCGAGTTATGGAACTAACTCAGGCATACTGAATTGCCAAAGAACTTTTAAAAGATTATCAGAAAAATAATACTTTCTCTAGAAAAGTGACAGGATACAAACAGATCTGCCAGCATAAGCAGCCCTCTTTTAAAAGATAATGAATCCTCAGTGCATTCCAATCATGGAAAAAGAGTGATAATTTATTCTGTATATTGAAAGGCAAAGAATGAGTTTTGGAGTGCTGCCTCAGCTGCTTTCAAATCCTAAAGGGTGAGAAGGAGTAAACAGGAGTATTCTTATGTCTGAATAGCAGGCAAAACATATGCCATAAAAGGCCTCTGGAGCTGAAAATGGTCCCCCAGGGAAAGAACTCAGAGGGGAGATTTGGTAATATAATGATAAAAGACATTGGGGGAAAATAGAGGCCTTTTTGTTGTTTCATAAAAACAGAATGCATCTACTTCTCTCCCACAGTGCGAGTGAGCCTTTAACTCTGGAAAGGTGTGATGAAAAATCTGCCACACCTTGGCACAGAGCCGGGATGCTCTGGCTCTACCCCTGGCTCTTCTCTGATGGTGTTACAAAGCTGCCTTTCTTTCACCCAGAGAGGTCTGCAGTAGCCAGCTGACTGTGCCAGTCTGAATCTCTGCAGGGAGAGAGAGCCAGAGCACAGTCTCTGCAGTCTCAGTGTGGCTCTCCATTTGGAGACGGTCGGTGGTGCAGCCCTCCAGTGGTCAGCTACTTGGTACACCTCTGCAACAACTGGACCAAAAATCCCAACTCTGTGCCATTTATAACTGAACCACGAGGCACTGCATTTTCTCCATCGCCTCTGTGTATTTCATGGCCAGTACCAAAACAGATCTGTCCAAACAACTGACCTTTGGTTGATGTTAACAGTTAATAATCATTTCACAAAACGTTTCCATGGTTGTTTTGGTGGAGGATAAATGCCACAGATGTTAAATCTCTGTTTTTTGACAAAGAAATTCTGCTAAAAATTGTGCGAGTGTAACCCAGAAGAAGAAATTCAGTCTTTACACTTTGTAATAACAGTTGTGGGACAATTAAAAACAAGTTAGTAGAAGCTGTCAGGCAGGAGTGCCACATGTAGCAGGAAAGCCAAGAGGCTTGGAAAAGCTCCACTGTTCTCTAGGAGCTATTTGAACCAAAATGTGCTCTTTTAATCCATTTTGCCAATCTAAGTAAGCTTACCCATTAAGTAACAATGAATGTTGAAACTGTTTTCAGGATTTGTTTGGGGTTTTTTTTTGTAGAAATCAGCTAGTGTTGGCCTCTTAGAGAAAAAGTAGGAGAAAGTAAGCTTCTACAAATAGTACTATGATGAAAGCTGCTAATGAGTGAGATCCAAGAATCAGCTGTATCTATGAGGATTAGAGATGCAACACAACACATCAGAACTGTCATTTTCGCTCAGGAGATGGAGCAGTTAGTGCTCCTTAAAATAATAAGAAAGATAAATGGGCAGATCCCTGCAGTAAGTCTGCATGGTATGTCAGAGATTAGCCATGTGGGTTTATGGATTTGCGAAAGCTGCAAAAGTGTAAGGATAGATAGAGTGAACAGAGGGGCAAGTGTATGTGATGGAGACAGAGAGTCTGGAACAGCAGCTGAAGGTCAGAAAAACTCTAGAGGGAATGAATCTGTCTAGAGCTGTCAGGTCAAGATCTCCTACTTCAAGTGTCCTGGGTTTCATGCTGATGACCTGTCTGTAGGTCAGGATTAAAATGATAACACTGTGCTCATGAGGAGGCAAGTGCCAAATAGCTGTTCTGCAGCAAGCCAAGCCAGAAAAAATCTCTACTGAAGTTTGTGCGGTTCATATGTGTTAATGTATGAATTACTGGAGAGTCTAGACTTATGACCAAGGTGAAGTATGTGCTAAGTGATAAACTTGGAGTTTCCTGGGCACACAATTGAAAAATCTGGTGGGTTTCCAAATGCTAGTTTTAATGACTGTGGATTTGTTGCACATTTGTGGGAAACAACATAGAACAAGTCCCAGATAGTTCCTGAAAGCAGCTATGGCAATAATCCTTCTGGTGAATGGACTGAGTTCCATCTTAAAACATTTGAAGATTTTCCCTCTCTGTTCAAAACGAAGGTGTACTTCTTTGGAAACTAAACACCTCCTGGTGTTTTACAACATAAACTCATTGACTAATACACACAAATCATCTCTTGTCTTCAGTGACATGAAGATTGGTGGGGTTTGCAAGTCTCACTATATCCAGTCACCATATTTGCAGCATTATTTTGGATAACTCGAATTTAGTGTCTTGTTTTGTAAAATAACTTTAGAAGCATTGCAGCTGTATTTTATTGATCATTATCCCTTTTAAAACCCCCATGGAAAAAGTCTTGTCAATACCTCTGTGTAGTTTTCTATTATTCTCATGAAGATTTGTACTTTTTCTGTTTTGTTTTCCTGCTGTTTGTTACTCTTTCATACATTTAAGTTTCTTGTATAACTGACTGTCCTCGTCTCAGGTATCAACGTAAGTTCCCAACCTCTCTCCATAATAGAACTCCCCTGTAATCATGTCAGATCTAAAAATCTGTTGTTCCAGAAGTCACACAGTGTCCAACTCCCCAGGGTAGTTCCTACTGTGAACACATTTCGGTTATAAAGACCAAAATCTCCTTCATATGGTACTTCGACCATCTGATCATTCTTTAGCACTTTCACTGTTAAGTAACACGAGCATATCACTGAATCTCACCTAAATCTCTGAGAATAGTTAGCCGGTATCTAATTAAATAGGAAACATTTATTGTAAGAACATTAGGGGAAAAGAAGTGACAGTAAAGTAAAAAAAGAAAATACTAGTTAGCCCCCTGCTCTGCACAGTCCTCCCCCCAAAAAAAAAGAAAAAATCAGTGGAGCAGAGACCAGTATTCAAGGATATCATATGGCAAGTAGGAAATAAAAGAAAACATTTTGAAAAATGCATACAAGAGGAAGAACATAAAGAGCAGGACTGAAGGTTAATACCAGCATCAGAATCAGGCAGATTTATGAGGAACCACAGGCCTTTTACTGGAGGAAGGACAGGAAGGAAGTATTTCTGCCAGGGACAAGCACCTATTTCTAAAAAGCAGTGAAGAGTTCACTCTTTGTAATAAATTTCAAGACTAATGCTCTTCCAAGGTTCCTATTTAATTAAAACAAGGCTGACAATTCCCAGACAGAATTCAGAGGATCTTCAGTGATGCCATCAGATTAATCCTTCAAGGAAGTGCTGAGAGAAATAAAAATCAGGATTTTCATGCCTTCCTGACAATGTTGACTGGATACCACTTGCTATTCTCAAGCTACTCTGTGCAGGAGACATCTATACCATGATTCCCTATTCAAGTGATAAGAGAGATTATTGCTGCAGAAATCCAACAGACTTTTAATATTCCCTTAATGTACCTTTTGTGTGATCTTTATGTATTATAATGCTGACAAAAATGAATCCAGCTTCTTCTGGGTTTGAATTTGCACTGTGAACAATACAATTCTATTTTCTGTCCTTTCCATCAGTCTCCTAAACATAACGTAATACCCCCCTCTTCCTCAGATAGCAGTCTCTCCAGAAGTCAAATTATACTCATTTTTTACTAATTACATTTTAAAGTTTGGCACCCTAATATAACCATTATGAATGTAATTTTATTGGCTCTTAACTCTGCCAAAAGCAACAAGTATCCATTCCTGTAAAATGTGACATGAACTGTTAATTAGACTCAGATGTTCGGCTTTAGTTTCCCATTTTGCAGCTATTAGGAACATGCTAATTGTAACACAGCAGGTAAATAATAATCTGAAACTCTATTTCATAGCAATTACAAAGAAGTCAAGATAAATGTGTGAATTACAAATGGATTTAAAAAACATAGCGTGCTTAATGACTGCTTACACATATTACAAAACTTGACTGTTCCTAGTAGTCAAACATTTATACAAGTTGTACAACAGAAGATGCATTTTGATGAGAAGACAGGGACATCTGTAGTGTCACTGCATCTTCCAGCTCCACATATACAGGACACGATAAGCAAATGTCATCCTAGGTACAGAAGATGGAAGCATCTTGCTCCTAATAGTCACTGTTCTCTGGCGCCATGCGGCCACAAGTGTGACAAGAACTGACAGGGGGCAATCGTACCCATAGGTTTGACCGACCTGATGACATTACAGCTCTAGAAATGTGTTAGGAAATACCAAGATGACTCAGTATTTCCATCTTTTGGAGTTCTGACAGCTTTGTGGCAAAGTGCTGCATTGAGTGTGACTTTGATGTGGAGTAGCACTGCTTTCTACTGGCTCCAGTAAATTCAGTAAGCAGAGTATTCAGAAATAGCTCTGTCCTTCTTAAGATTGAGCATTAAAGTTGTTTATTTCATTAGTTGTAAACTGAAACTTTCCAGGTGTTGGGTTTGTTTCCTTCTTTCTTTTTCACCTTGCCATCACACTTCTGCCCAAGCTCAGAGATTTTTTTCCCAAGTGACTGTTTCAAGGAAAAGAGACGCAGCTGGGTAACCACAATAATTTAAACCACCTTTTATTACAAAGCAGCCTTGAGCATGAACCTACACCTTTACAAGATAAGCTGATATCACTACAGATAAGAATACTTGTATATCACCATAACAGAACACTATGTGCTGCAGCAAGAAAAGGGCAGACCTGTAGCATGTAGACATTCAGGTTCATTAGAAAAAAAAAAAAAAAAAAAAAAAAAAAAGGAGGGGGTGGTAAAGCAGCAGAAATATTTAAAAAAAATACACACACAAGCTAAAAATTTTTTCATAGGAGGCATTACGTGAACTAAAATACCTGCTTTTTCTGAAGGACCACATTTTGGCTAGCTTGGATCCTCTGTGCTATCTTATGAGAGTTTGATACATTTCTGACTGTTTCCTGTATCTACCAAATTTTCATAATTCCCACTACATTTTATGATGCCTTTGGTGAATATAAATTTCATTGGCCAGAGATTCCAGGCATGATAAGAAAAAAATCTCAGTACTGGAACTTCTTTCAATATATAGTGGGCTGGCTGAGGCCTTGCAGGACCAGGAGGGAAATGTTCAGAAAGATGTGACCAAGGAGTATAAAGCTCTTTGAGAGGGGTGACCTTCGTATACGCAAATTAATAGCAACACCTCTGACATTCCCCATGCCTGAGAGGGAAATATCATTCAATGGCATTAGAAAATTTACAGAAATTGCACTTCTTTTGTGATTTCTGAGCTTTGAAAGTGGAGTTGGAACAGATTCAGAAGGGGTTTCCTTGCGTTTTAGAGTGTAACTTTTGAAAATGTTACTTATTTATTCTCTTTACTCTTCCATATGAAGTCAGTGTTAACACACTTAATTGTCTATATTTACTTGTCGTATTGAATTCCTCTGACAGAGATTCTTAATTTCCTTGGGATATGGAACGTTCATGGCTCCTTTGAGGCCATATCCCTAATATGCCTCCTGCCTTACAATGCTTAGCAAAGCAAAACTTCCCATGTATACTCATTATTTTTTCTCTGCTAACAGATACAAAGTGAAAGGTAATTTCTTTCTGCTTCTTGAAAAGGTTTTGTGGTAAATAAATAGTTGTATTTCACCTAACTGCAATATAGAGCAATATGCAAACTACTCAGAGTCACATAGAATTGTCAGCATTATCAAAGGCTGTTGACATGATTGAACTGAAAACAGATACTCTGACCTCATCCTTGATGGCTTGACACATTTTCCCATGTGCAGTCATTTAAAATCCAACCAGAAGCCTGGTAAAAGACCTTTCCATGTCTGCTCAGTGTCACCCAGTGCTCTGCACATTGGTCCACTTCGTTTAGGATTCCTGACTAAATTTATCTCCCATTCCCATCACTTTTCTGAAAATCAGCTCCTTGGCATCTCTATAGCAGAAACTGGGAACGTGTAAGTGGAAATATATTAAATTATCTGCCCTTTTCCCTTTCTTTTGCAACAGTATTGGTAGTAAGATGCAAGTGTGAGTCAATGTTACAGCTTTCCCCAGAGGATGTTGCCCTCAGTCTAATCCTTTCATTAGAAAATATATTTGATGATCAGATCCTATTGCTTAAATCTTTCTTCACTATGAAATCATAAAAATGTAATAAATCTGTTTTAAGAAATAAATATTTAAAATACTCTAAAAATTCATATCAATGGAATTCTGAAAGAAAATAGCATGAAAAAGGTAAGACAGGAGTTGCACAAATGTAACAGGGTAGGAAAAATGGAAGAGAAGCATAAAATAAAAATGAAGCAGCATTTTTCCCCCTCTCCCCTGCAAATGGTAGAGCAACTAAAAGGAAGCAACAGAGCCTGAAAATCACAGAGCAAGCATATGAAAAATGGAAACAGACAGAGGAAATTAATAATTTCCTGTACAACCAGAACAATGTTTTCAAGATAAAAAATCGGCTTACAAATGAAAACAACAAAGGGAGAAAAAAGTTTCTAGAGAACATTCTTT
Organism: Coloeus monedula; assembly: GCF_965178545.1. Classification (NCBI taxonomy): domain Eukaryota; kingdom Metazoa; phylum Chordata; class Aves; order Passeriformes; family Corvidae; genus Coloeus; species Coloeus monedula. The sequence goes on from NC_138782.1 coordinate 56,547,967, forward strand.
CTTCTTGTAATGCTAAACAGCCCAGATTCTCTCTATGTTCTGAAAGAAACCTTTTCTAGAAAAAGCTTTGTGATTGGGCTGTATTTAGCTAATATATTTTCTTGGGGGTCTTTTTATACAATCAAGTAAGTCTGAAATGTATAAAAATATTTAGCTCAGTAGATTTATCAGAGTAACTGTTTTTCATGTGGATACTCGGAATAGACAGCTAGAAAGCTCTTTGCATAAAATTATGTGTGCTTCTTTATGGTAGTTGTGTTATTTGCATTAAATAGCAAGTTAAGGATACATTATATTAAATTATCTAGGACATTATTAACACATGAATAAAACATGCTTTTGATAATGTAAGGTAATACTTTTGGTCTGTGAGAGTCCCTAAAATTTAATGGAGAGGAAAATACACTTCAAGGAGCAAAACACAGCATGGGCCAACATACAGTGCTATCACTCTGCTCATGGGTGATACTGATTTGCATCAAGTGAGGGTTTGGAATTAAAAACTCCCCTTTCCCATTGACAGTCACCAAGAAAAGCAGATGCAGATACTATTTAGGGACACCAAGTGATGTGGTATAAGACAACTGATCTGTGGCCCTTGAATCTCCTGCAGTTTGTGAGCAGCTCCTGAACAGCTCCCACTCCTGGGCGAAGTCACACAAATAGCAGTGTGGTTTTGACGTCTAATGATTGCCAAGCCGTACAAATTCCCAGCTTTGGGAACAGCTGAGCCAAGCACAGGCTAATGAGTCTGATACCAGTGGCTGTCATGATGCCCAAAGGGATCTCCAAGCATACACTGCAGACCTCACAAAAAACATATGTCTTACATATATGCATTTGGGTTTAGGGTCACAGTAAATGGCTGGCACAGGTTAATGGACGAAGACTGAGGTCAGTGAGACAGAGACTCAAGGCAGACAATTTGTTCAGGCTTCAGATTTTAATTCTGTTGCACCACTGAAAACTGGCAAAAGTAGCTTCAAGCTTGTTATTCGAGAACTAAGCACTCAGTCAGAATCAGCTAAAATCTGTATTTTTCCTTCTAGCTAGGACTGTATCAGAGATAAAACTGCAACTAGTGCAAAAGAAGATAAGAAGTGTAGGGTTACTTTTTCTGTGTTGTTGTACTTCAGTACTTCTGAATGTTAACTTATTTTGATGATCACTAAAAGTTTTAAAAACAGTTGCAAATTCATTTCCTGGCCAGAGAAAAATGGCAGATAATTTGTATAGCCTGTAGAGCCTCCTACTAGTCATGCTTGACAAGCAAGACATGATGAGTTTCCTTAGCTTCATTTTCCGTACTATTTTTACATGAAAATGAGGGAAGGATGTGATGTGATTGCAATGCACATGTGAGAAAAGGAGAGGAGGCACTGAAATTTTCCTACTTAATTAAAAATCATAGACTTATATAATATTGAACTTTGGTCTACTGTAGATTTTAATTCTTAAAACAAATTGAAAATAATTTCTGTTTAAAAGGAATGAAAACCATAGAAATAAAGAATATATAGACAATTTTCTGTTTGCTTAAGATTGTAAGGGATCATCTGTCCCTTATACTGATTATACTGTATTTACACTGAGCTCTAATCTTCAAAGCATGTGTTGGCCCTCAACTCATCCCGTCAGGAGTCCTTTATTCTTAACAAAATGTAATACTAAAAGAAGTTGATAATAGTACCAAATGAGGTGTCCCAAAGAATTCTGTGGATTTTTAGCTAGATTTTTAGCCACAAGTCAGTCCCAGCAGCTGTCTGAGTTTACTTCATAAAGACAAGGAGTTCAAGCCTGAAGAATATTTTAGCCACTAAAGGCTTTTACTGATGCAGCTGCAAAACAATTTCTGCATTATTTATCTAACATTCAGTTCTGAGGGTCTTTGGACAACATTAGTGGTGGACGCCATTGGAAGTCAATGAGACACTTTTGGGGTTCATTAAGGTAGCAATTCTGTTTAGTTTAATTATGTAATGGAAAGATGACACAAATACTTTGCACAAACACAAAAATATGCAGGGATTACAATTATTTGTCTTACTTATTAAACCTCCTATTTGGCCTCTTTGTTACAAGTTTAATTTTATAAACTCACCATGCGTGTCATTCCATGAGTCATGGAGTAGTTAAACTGGTAGACTACATATAATTTTCATCTCCTGTTGGAGAATTTACTGGGATTCTCCTGTATGATTGGGTGTGTGTTTTTGTTTGCTGAAAATGCTCTGAAACAGTGTAAAACAATCAAAATTGACAGCAAGTAAAACACTGGGGGGTTGATTCAAAGGTCATTAAAATCAGTAGAAAGTTTTCATAGATGTCGCAGTTTAAGACATTACAACAGTAATGCAGGTGGCACCAAGTTGGGCAGGACTGCTGATCTGCTGGAGAGCAGGAAGGCTCTGCAGAGGGATCTGGACAGGCTGAATCAGTACACCAAAGCCAATTGTATGAGATTCAACAAGACACAGTGTTGGTGACTGGCCTTGAGTCACAACAACTCCATGCAGCACTTGAGGCAGAGTGGCTGAAAAGCTGCCTGGTGGAAAAGGACCTGAGGGTGCTGGTCAGCAGCTAAACATGATCCAGCGTGTGCCCAGGTGGCCAAGAGGGCCAATGGCACCCTGATCTCTAACAAAAACACTGTAGCCAGCAGGGCCAGGGCAGGGATTTTTCGCCTATACTCAGCACCGGTAAGGCCACAATTAGACTCGTGTCCAGTTCTGGGTCCCTCACTAAAAGAAAGACACTGAAGTGCTGGAGCAAGTCCAGAGAAGGACAACAGAGCTGGGGGAGGGTCTGGAGAGTCAGTCCCATGAGAAGCGGCTGAGGGAGATGGGATTGTTTAGCCTGGAGAAAAGGAGGCCCAGGAGAGACCTTATTGCTCTCTACAACTGCCTGAAAGGAGGCAGGAGCCAGGTGAGGGTCAGGCTCTTCTCCCGGGGAACCAGTGATAGGAAAAGAGGACATAGCCTCCAGCTGCACCAGGGGAGGTTTAGGTTGGGCACCATGAAGGATTTTATCACTGAAAGCGTGGTTAAGAATTGGAACAAGCTGCCCAGGAAGGATGTGGAGTCACCATGCCTAGAACTGTTCAAGAAACATCTAGACAGGGCACTTAGTGCTGTGTTTCAGTTGGCATGGTGGTGTTTGTTCAAAGGCTGGACACAGTGATCTTAGAAGTCTTTTCCAACCTTAATGAGTCATTTCCTCTATGATTCTGTGATAAATACAGAAGAGTTTTATAACTTCATTTTAATTGTGAAAAAAGTTTAATGGAACTGTATTTGTTGTTCTGAATTATATTTCTGCCTAATATTCCTTGAGTATGAAAAAAATAAAAACTCTGGGGTTTTTTGAATAATTTTAGTAAGATGAAAACTCTTCAAGAAAAATTAGAGTTCACATTGTTTTGCCTACAAAAAGTGAATATACACCACTCTGACGGGAACCTGATAAAAACAGAGGATGCCATAAGAGGCGCCCATGATTAAGGTCTTTATTATAGAATTGTTATTACAGTTGCCAAGGGTGAATGACTCTTTGCACACATCAAGTACAAAGTTATTTTAATTTTGTTTATACTTTCAGTCATACTGTCTCTATACTTTTTGATTAGGCACTCCTGAAATGAGTGCTATGAATCCATCAAAAAATCCAGTTCTCTGGAGTGAGGAGCTTGTAAGACACTTTATTTCACACCTCGAGGAAAAATGTTAGTCATCATTAGGGCTTACAAGGAAGTGCTTACAAGAAAATTAGCACCATGAAAGTTGTCCTTTAACTTACCAAACAAGGTCTGAAAGCAGAAACAGGAGAAGACTTAGGTAAAATGGACACAATTTTTTTTCCCAAGCCTATATTTGCACCCCTCAATAAATAAATTTTTTGATAGAATTTGAAGAGTTCATGTAGTGACTGTGAGGATATAATAGATTTTATAAGTTTTGTAGAAACAGCATCTTCTTAGGTGATGCTCACTAAAGTCAGAAAATAACAGAATTAAGAAGAAAGCTGTCAATAAACAGGACAGCGTAAAAATATTCAGTGCCTCATGTTTTGTTCATAATATTATATATGGTTATATCCATGTATTTATATATTATATGTATATTATATTTTATACCTAAAGAGTACACATACAACATAAAATATGCATCTATACACACATATGCATATAATTTGATTATATTGCTTGATATATAACATCTCAAAAAGAAATTATATGCTATAATCCGCTATTTGGAGAGAGACACACTCATATACATATACACCTATACATGTTCTGCATTTATGACATTTGAAATCTTGACCTTTAGTTTGATTTGAGTATCTTTGAAACTTTGATCAAAGACTCTTCTTCAGAAAGACTTGCCTCTGTAAAAAATCCCTATTTCTGGGGATTTCATAATGTTGGGAAAACCTTTATAGTTTCATAACATGTATGCATATTTTCTTTGCCAAATAGGAATATTTTTGGCCCAGTTTTAGGTAATTTTTATTAACGTTATCACTAGTAAATAGTAACTTGGCACATAAGCAAGTACTAAACCAGTGTGCGGTGAAATTTAAACAGCCAAGACCAAAGTAAGAGACAGCAGGCAGGTTATTGGCATAAAAATGTTTCTAAATTAAGAACACTTAGAGTAATTTTAACTGTTTCCAAAAGTCCAAAACTCTAGTAGCTGAATCCGAAATAACAACTTTCCTCTGAACCTTAATGCTTTGGCTTCAAAGAGCTTTGATTTATTAAAACACACACAAAATAAAGGGGATGGGGGTGAAGGAACTTTAAAAAATATTTCAATATTCCAAATCTTTGCTGTGTGTTCAGATAAATGCTTATGTGCTTTGCTCATGAGTCTCTGTGCTGAATTTCTACCAGCAGCAGCTTGTTGCCGTAAGAAGAACACCACAGACGAGAATATAGTGAACCAGGTGATAGAGTGAACCATGTACATCTGTTTGTCTCTGGAGACTGGCTTGCCTGTATGAACTGGGGACAAATGAAACCAAATATAGCTATCCAATGTTAGTGTCTGCCAAAACCCAACACAATTTGGCTAATTCTTTCCTCCTGATATAATTATCTGTTTAGCTGAAGAGTTACCATATTCATTATAACTCTGAACATCTCCTCAATCTATATTAATTATATAGATAATATTATTTAAAATGCAGAGCTCACAGAGTCACATCACCAGTCAAGGAAGCACATTAGCCTCAGGCTAATTGCTCAAGTAAATTGTTGGGCTTCTGTATGTACAATTTAGATCATAATTCTGTTCACAACTTGAATAATCACTAACTTTGCCTAAGTTATCCTTTCAGTATAAGTTCCTATTACTGCTTGAAAGAGGGAATTTTCTCCTATGTGAATAAAAAAAAGGTTTTATTTATCTTCAGGTGTCTGTAATTGGAAAGTCATTCCCTGCTCAGTGTCTGTGCTTGTTTATCATGAAATGGAGGCATGATAAGAATGAAAGTAGAAACCAGTATGCACACAGATTTAATGCGATCTTGCTTTATATACCATTTGTAAATCTAAGCAGCAAATGTATTCTATAGCATAAGATGGGACAAATGGCAAGTGATAAGCCAGTTGCAATGCAAAAATTACAAAGCCAATTATATCAGTTATAATTGATAGAGCAATAAGCACAGAAAACTGCAGATACATTTAGTTGATTTTGTTGACAATCAACCAAAGTCTAAGTTCATGAATTTTAGCCTTGCAGGGAGGATTAATCTAGATGTGTTTTGCAAAGCAGACTGATAGAGCATTTTCCCTTGCACAAGAAAAAAACAGCTTATATATCTGGATACACTAGAAAATCATAAAGCACATGGATAGAAGTGGCCATAATTCTTGACACAGTAATTAAAAAAAAAAAATAAACCTGGTTTGGCAATAATTCCTGCCATTCCAGATGAGGCAATTAGAACCTCAACTTAGTAAAAATTTTGTGCTGTTTAAGCTGGCTTATGAAGTGGGTCAGTGGTAAGGAGAAACACGCTATATCTGCTTTTAAATCAATCATGCTCTGTGGGGGGAAGCATGGGACTCTGGAATAGAAACATTAATTAGCAGATTCACTGAAATCAGACAAAATCAGATTTAACTCAGGATACATTTTCAGTGGAAAGATGTGTTAGAAACAAGATGTATAGCTATTTTCTGCAGCAAACTTTTTAATTCTATAAACTCATCTTGTCACTGGTTGCAAATTAAAATGGTTTGTCTCCTTAGACTTCTCAACACCACCCTAAACACACCTCCCCAAACATGACAGGTAATCTGCACAAATTATCTTCTCTGCTCAGTAGAATTATTTTCTGTGGGAAATGACAGAGCCTGGTGCTTTCTCTGCTTGTACTTCACATTCCCTGAGTTAATTGATCCTTCAGGACAGGAGGCACGTTCTGATCTATTCTTGAAAACACATTCAGGTTCCTTTGAAGTCTGTAGTAGTGCTTCTGCTGACTTCAAACAGCTTGGAAATAGCTCTGTTATGGGTAAACAGGGAAGAAAAATAAGGTGAGCAAGGAAAATTAGCTTGAAAAAAAAGTGCTGTTGGTACTGATCTAGAAAGAAAACATATACATGACACAGCATGCGATAACAGGGCGTTCTCATGTAAAAGCTGCGCCATAAACAATCAATTTTACATGCACAGGCATTTAGGAGGAAAATTTCAGCAAAATTATCAAGATTGCAAGTGGTACATTGCTGAAGTTAATGCTTTAATATAGTTCCCTACTGAGGTAATGTTTCCCAGACAAGTTTCCCACCAACAGACCCCTCAGACTACTGCTACCATTACTCAACCCATCAAGGCTGACACCCTGGAAGCTGAGTGCACCCAAAACTGCCCCTGAACTAACATGTCCTGCCTCGAGACAGCACCTCCTGCTGTGGATGTGACCTCCCATACCTGCCAGGCACTGCTGCTGCACAGTGTGAGGTTGTATCCAATGATAAATTAGGGACTCCCTGCCTTGGTCTCCATTTGTACCACAAGCATGATTTCAGGCATATGGAGCATTAATAATCCATGGTATCTGCTGCTTCTGAAGATATCAAATTGATCGAGGTTTCACCACAACCGCACAAATGTTGCAGGCATCCCTGGCTGCTCCCAGTCTGCTCAGATTTGCCCATTGTAAAATGTGTGCCCTTCTCTTTGTACAAAGCCTTCGATAACTACAGAAATTAGGTAACCTTCTGCATGAAGAAGTATTTGCTTGACTAGGACAGTTTTCTAATTCTAGGCTGTTGTTTTGAAAATCAGAACCTTAGAATGCAGCAATTATACTTTAAAAAAAATATTAAAAATACTTCCCAAGGCTGATTTAAAGACATGGGGTAATAAAGGGTAACTCTGCATTGCAAATATTTCGTTTAGAAAGCCACACTCACAATTCCAGTGCTATAAGCAAAGTCCTGATGTCAACTACAGTGCTGTTCTGACTGTCCATTTGCTCAGGTTTTGCATTTTGGAGCAGAAATTAGGAACAGAGGGGTGTATTACCACTCTCCTGATTATATAGCTGGAGGATATTTACATACATATTTTTATATGGAAGCAGCCTTGCCCCATCTCCTTCAATATGCTTTATGAACTGATCAGTTGAACTGGCAAGTGCTATTGCCAATTCAGACATAAAACCATTTTCCTAAGTATTATCTCCATCAAGCTTTCTTATGCTTCTAAGATAAATCCTTCTCAATGTAAACTGACTGTTAGGAAATGACCATGAGAGTTTTTGCAGGAAGAGAGGAAAGAGGAAAGGAGAGAGAAAAGTATTGCAGGAGATGTACAGAAACCTATTTCCCTTTTTTGCCACTACAAATTTACACACACACATCCCTTAGGTCGCTTCCATGTATTGCTACTGAATACACAGTACACTGGCTTAAAAAGGTAGATTTGGAAATGCTGATGAAAAACCTGAAGCTAGGAAGAACTAGCCCTTTCTTTGGCTTCTAGTATGTCTTGAATTTCCCTCAGTTATTTTCATATTAACCTCAGTAATTTGAATTCAGCCAACATGTGTTCCAGAAGTAATTCAAACTTCATTTGAAGATCTCAAGAATAAGTGTGATAGTAAAAATGTTTTTCTTGTTAATATTTACTGCTTATCTTGGTGGTTTGGATAACAGAGTAATTATGACTTTTGTAAAAATGTACTTAATTTTCTCATCTAAATTTTTCAGCTTTAAGTCCAGAACATTTACTTTTATTACATTTTACTTTGTTTTTAGCAAGCTGGAAAAATCCTAAAATACATACCATTTTCTCTTCCTGAAGATACTTTTACAACTGAATCATATTGCCTCTCACACTTCCCTAAAATATACAAAAGAAAAGTGAACCCTTCGATTATTTGGAAGAAAGCCATGTTTTACAGACCATTCATCACTTCTAGTCTTAGACCCTCCCTATGTGCAATGTTTCACAATCCTTCTAAAAATATGGATAGCCATGGGATTCAGTGTGTTCCTTCCACAGGAAAAAACCATTTACAGAGGTTAAGCCATGTATTTGCTAATTCCCTCCCTTTATAAATAAGGATAACACTAGACTCTTAGTCTAACGTGTACATTGGTATTACTTTTTTTAAACCTAGTTCTTGGTTACTGATGAGTATATTGAGTCATGCTGCACTGAAAACCACTCCTAGAATGTCTTCAATGGAAATTCCCTCACTAGGTACTCCATTCACCTGTTATTTCTTATTAATGACAAGGTTTGAGAGCTTCAGGTCAGCTTTCATCTAATTATCTTGCGCATAAATGCCAGATTTCAATCTGAAGGTCATAAAGTACAAATCAAACTGCTTACTCAAAGGCTTTATGTTTTACAGAGCTTTTACCAGCCAAAGTCATTATGTCAATTCAAATTCATCTTATTTATTGTAAACCAGATAATACTCTGGGGTCATTTGTTAGCTTCTAGGGGGTTTATTTCTGTTGTTCTTTTCCCACACAGGAAGCCACAGTGGCTGCCATTAATAGTCTTCTCTTTTATGGATTGAATCCAGTCTGAATTTTTCTGTTATTATTCCCAAGTAGGCTGTGACTCTCCAAGCAAAATAATGTCCAGTCTGCAGGAGAAGTAAAACAGCATTTGATGCTGGTGTCATGACAGGCTATCTACAGAAAAAGATCAGGATTGTTAATCAGTGTAATATATGCAATAGCAGCCAGCACAGTGGATTATCTTTCTAATTCATTGAGCCTCCAGGAACTGGGAAAGTTACCACCAAACAACCTAGACACTGCACAAAGACTTGCAATCACAAGGCACCCTTCCATTTAGTAAAATTTTATATCAGTGGAAATGCAACCCAAAGGTTTCACATTTACTTGCCTGTGACCTTATACCTGATTTTGTATGAGCTCTGAATCCAAATGAAAAATTTGAATGATAATCACATCTTTGCTTGCAAACTTTGAACACTATTGATTTTGCGCTTTAATTTTTGTCTCAGTTGTATCAGTCAACAACTTTTGAATGTATAAGCTTGCTTGTGTTGCTATGGTTCCCTTTGCTGTGCTGAGCAAAACCCTGTGAAATGAATTTGCATTTTGCTGAGAGAAATATGTCTTTTGCTTCTTCTCACCAGGAGATAATTCTTTGTGATATTTCAGTCTCTTGCTGAGAACATTGTCTTAAAATTGCAGAGAATTAGGCTTTTTATGAGGTGACAATAACAAAAAATAGATGTGGTTACTCTTAAAACGAATACTATTTTTCACCAAGATGCTGTGTGGAAATGTAACAAAGATTATTTCATCAAGATAAAACAAGAGGAATCAAACAAAACACAGGACACTGTACTTAATATTTTGTTATAATGCAATAAAAAGGACACCTCAAACTTTGTTTTCGTCTTTTTTTTTTCCTTTACAGATAGAGACAGGAAAGAAAGAACTATGGTATTGGAATAGGTGCAAGGAAGTAAAGAAAAATTGAAATGCCTTTTATTTTTGTAACACTCTACTAGAAAAAGGTCAGCTATATATCAAAGAAAACCTTCTCATATTTTAGGTTTTAACCCCAAAATTGAGCAAAAAATAGAAATAGGCTACTGCTTCTATATAAATTTTGTAAGCCAATATTTTGTGTTACTGTTAATACTGATATAATCTAACTAAAGTGCTTAAATCATGGATTAGGGAATAAAACTCACAAAATATCTACATCTCCTGAACTGACTGAATTTATAGAAAAAATAAAATCCTTTAACTGCAAAACTATGTGATGGTTTGCCAAGTTATTGAAAATGCAGGGGTATGATTTCGTTACTGTATCAGTCTAGAATAAAAAGGCTGCACCCCAGAAGTCTAAAGGAGGCTTGTCCTGGGTTGCAGTGTATTCTATTACCATCCTCATGAGCTCTTGAAACCAGGTGGGGCAGTGTTTCCTTGCCTCCTCCCCCCCTTTCTGTTAAGGGCCCAGCATTGTCCTGCCGCATGACTCAGAGATAACTCCCTCTGGACTATCTTCTGTTAATGAGCCTAATCAACACCTGGCCTCATGACTCATTACCCCATTGTGAGATGCTCCACCCAGAGGGAGGAACCAAGCATTCCATCCTGGATATAATCTGAGATTCTGAACACCAGAGACAACCATTTCCCCTGGATTTCCAGAGGACAGGAGCTACACAGCCACCACTGGACCTTCTGAGGAAGAGCAGACCCTCTTTTCTGCAGGATCACCGCTTCAGGGGGACTGCAGCCACCATTCTATTGGACTGCTACCACCACCCTGATTAACAGGGTGTCAGGTTGTATCCTGACTCTGTCAGTTTAATCCAGTGTTATCTGCCTTTATATTTTTTTTCCCCTCTTTTTATTTCCCTATTAAATTGTTATTCTGACTTGGTGTCCCCCACTAGTTTGTTTTCAAACTAGTACAGGCTCACTGCCAGGATCCATGTGAGTATGCAAAGGCATCTATATATCTTGAGGATATATGACTTGCTCCTCTTCTTAGCAGGCAAACAACTGACAGAATCTGTAACTGGAGCCCGCAGGACACTGGGTTTTCTGCTCATACAGGCACACATATTGGAGTGCTGTTGCTACTGTAACTTAGGGCAAATTAAATGCTTTTCAAAGCAGACAGGAAGCGTTTCAATTCCTTGCCTTAATGAAACATAGATTTTGGAGTGACAGGAGCTCACATTCATGACACTCCTTTTCCCTCGTCCTTCCTGCCCTGGGGCTAGTGAAGCAAGAACTGGGTATTCACAAGGTAAAGTGGTAGCACTCTTTCTGGTGTTAACAGGTGATAATGCTAGCATGTGGAGCTGCAATTTTTTGTCAGAAGGGCAGAGAAAACTTATTTCTTACAGGCCATCATGCAGAGGAAAGTAGACAGTATGCTTCAAGGATCTCTGCAAAAGGAAAGGCTGTATTAATAAGTGATACCTTTTAACAGGAGGGAGAAATGAACCAAATCCAAACATAATTTGAGATATAATATTACATTCCATAATATTTAAAATGTTTTAAATTATTCTTTGTAGTGTCTGTCTAGTAGCTTGAAGCCGTTTAATATTGCGGGTCTAGCCATCAGAAGATGGTGACATCTTCAGCTCAAAATGAGAAAAGCTGATGACTAAAACAGCTATGTGTGGTATTGGAAATATTTTCCAATGCTAAACTTACTCATAACACCTGCAAGCCCTACAGTATCAGAAAACATTGCTGGAGTGTTTGTGCCTAACACAGATTCTCTTCTCAGAAAGAAATCTGACAGTTCATGAGCTGAACTTCACTCAAGCATAAATAAGAGCAAACATCCTCTTTAGCTTCATGTTAAAGGTCATTCTTCTTCAAAAGCTGTCAGGTGCCTGATCAGATCCAGCAATTATTCAAGCAGGTAAATCAAGATTTTGTCATTAAGGGAGATGATAATAGAACCACACTGATTAATGTAATTAAGTGTAATCCAGCACAAGTTTAAATAGCAGAAGGAAAGCTCAATAATGCCAATGTATCAAACATCAGGTCCAATGGTATTCATCGGCAAGGCAGATTATGGCATCACAATGACTGGAATTATCCATTTATTTCAAGATAGAATTTACATCTCTTTATCAGGGACAAAATATCAGTGCTTAAATTTTCTGTTGTAGAGAACTGACTTTAAACACTGAGCAGACTTTTAAAGTCCTCCTCAATTAATGTTATTTCAGGTTTCTCTGCTACATCTGTTTTTTCACCCCAAGAGATACAGAGTATTATTTAAGCCTTGGAAAAGTCTTCATTGGAAATTTCTTAACAATATAAAAATTTAAACTTTATGGCCCCTTCTACAAATGTGGTGCTGGCTGTTTGCACAATTAATACAAGAGCATGAAATCAGATTCTAAGGAGCTACAGGTTCAGGAGAAAAGAATAGCACAGAAAGTGCTTGGATGTAACACAAAAGAACAATAACAAAATGAATACACTTAGAACAATCAGATAAACATGTGATTTTGCATCTCTGTGCTCCCGTGTGGGTTATGTATGCTTTCCCTTTCAGATGTCCCCTTAGGCACGTTGCAGGTAAGACTGCATTTAGCTGTTTGTTCACTCACCAACACGCTTCCCAAAAGGCAAGTTTGTGTCTGATTGTTTAAGACTTTGCTTCTGCTTTGAACTTGTCTAGTTCCCTTCAAAAAACAGTCTCTAATTCCCCATCCCCCTTTATAGAAGACAAGTGAACTATTCATGCAAAAAAGTGTGTGTGTGGTTGGGAGAGGGGTGGGGCATTAATTGAAAAGGAAGATGGAGGAAGAAGAATTATTTTTAAAAAGGAATAGGAATAAATATAAGAATAAGAACAATAAAAAGAAAAAAAATGAGAATAAAATTACATAGTACAAGATATAGTAGAAGTAAATATTAGAAATAAGAGTAAGAAAACTAATTAGAATAAAAAGTTGAATAAGAATTCTAACACCCCCAAGAAGACCTAATTAAGACCATCAATGAGACACTGTTGGGACCCATGTAGCGGTGAGGTTTTCTACTTAATCTGTCACTCACTTTCTCTCCCCCCAACTCCTTTCTATTTCTTTCTTTCTTTCTTTCTCTGTCTTGCTCGCTCAATAAAACCCATGCTATAGACTTTGGCACATAGCCTCGTTTGCACCCTAATTCAGGCAGAGGCATTTCTGATAATTTTAATAACCAGATCATAACAAGGGGCTAGAAGCCCACAAATCTGGGGGCTGCTCCATGCTACTTCCAGTGGGATCAGCTGTGGAAGGGGTGCTGGGTGTGGCTCTTTGTGACACAGGAATGTTGTGTGAGGGCCCTCAGTGATGAGGGACATTGTGTTGCCCAGAGGCCCTAGTGACATGGCACATGATCAGGTACATGTGGTCTTTGTCACTTCGTTTATTTTATCCCAGTTATCATAATTATTGCAGAATTCTGAAGCCAGTTGTTATTAAAGCCAGTATTATTAAATTTGCCTCATAGAATACACCCTTTGCACCATTGCCTGTAGCAGTCTTTGAACCCTGTGCCATAATTTAAATATGTCAAAAATAATTCTGATTTTTATTTTCACCTGGCATTCCCAGTTACAGAGGTCACCTAAAGAAATGAGTCTACCACTCCCAATGGTTACTCTGTTGAGCTGTGAAAAAATTTCACCTGCAAAACTGAAATTAGTGAATGAAGTTGTGCTTATACCACCAGTTGAGTCATCACTCAAACAGGGACTGTTTTGGTTTTGTTTTTTATAGATGTATTATAGACATCATACTAACTATTTATGTGCGTAAGTATATAGGTCTTTTCAATATTGTCCTTGCAAACTATATTTTTCATTTTTTTGTTAGCTTGCGAGACCAAAGTTTTAAGAAATGTTAGTGCAGAATTCTAACACTAATAACATTCAATTAAGTAAAAAGATGATTTAAAAGAAGAACCGTAAAGATTTAAGTTAAGAATGTATGTTACGATAGAGGAAAAAATCAGTGTGTTGAAGATGTCAAGGAATTGTTACACAACAATAGATTAGAATATGATTTTTTATTAGTAGGTGATAAATATTATCAATTAGTTGATATACCATACAGAACTAAAAACAAATTCCCTGGAAAACATAAAATATTTGGGAATAGGTTGCTTTAAAATGAAATTGTGACACTAGAAGGGAATACAAAGAGCAGTAAGGATGGGTGAGACAGATGGGATCAAGCCCCTTTTTTCTTTTTTTTTGTTTAGCCATGTTGCATTAAAGAATATATCTTCACAAGATGCCTACATTAAGGCTGTGATTTCTATTTCATGTGCTGGTGGCCTGAACAAATAGCTGAGCTCAATTCTCTTTCTTTTTGTTGCTCTTTAACTTTCTGAAATTGTCCCCCAGCGCTGTTAATGAGGTCACTGTTAACAATATAAAAATTTTGAAAGTTTACAAAGCTCATTAAATGTGCTTAAGCAAGTCATTTTTTCTTGTGATTTAACCTTGTGCCTGAATTTCTGTAAAATTATACAAGTCTATTATCTGTGAAGGAGCTATGATGACTAGATAAAACAGATTTTTAAAACTGATTTTATTTTCCTTTCATTATGACGCAAACAATTCAGTGAGAAAAGAATGCTGAAACTCTCTTGTTTCGGTTTCCAGTTCCTTGGGCCTTGAAAAAGGCATTTCCATGGTGTGGCAGCTGAAGTAGATCAACTAATCCCAGTGATGGAAGAGCATTCTTGTAGCTCTCATATGAGTTAGCAGACTGTGGTAAAGAATGGCAGGAAACCAAGCATGTACCCTGAGCTGGTATCCTGGTAAAAACTACTGAAAAAACCTAGTTATGTCTCTGCTATTCCATGCAATTCCGTGGCCATGATTAACAACCAAAGGTTTTGCCTTGGGACACAACTGAGTGCCCACTGTGGAAAATAAATTAATAAAATATCTAGAGTGAAATAGAGCAAGAAAATGTATATTTCTGTTTCTAAAAGATGAATTCCATCTCCCATGAAGGCAGAAAGTTCTCCTTTCAAAATCATTAATACACCTCTGGGATAAGTGGCCTGAGTTCTGTTAAGCAGCTACCTCTCCTCAGATTGATTCTATTGATACCATGATTCTGTTTTTCATTTAAACATTTGACTGAAGTGTTAATATTTCAAAATTGAAAAATGAAGTTCTGAGTTATCAGCATCAGTGCATTGACAATTAATGCAACTTGTTAGATCATTTTGTATCCATGTCTTATTTTTATGAGGTTGTCATGGTCACAGATGGCACCCCCAGCTGTGGAATCAATGATTTCAAAGCAGTGAATACAGAGAAAAGAGCCTTCTATACACACTTAGAAACTTGGTAGCTAGAAAAATTATTTACCACAGTTTTTATATCATCATTTGTACAAACTGTTATTTAATTACTCCATTGAATTTTGCTGAGCCTTAAAAGTAATTCTAACTTTATCATACTCTTAGCTTAAGCAACAGGAAACAACTGTTGCTGTGCTGATGTTAGTACATGCTATTTTTTTAATAATTATCTTTTCCTGACACTTATGTTTAGCACAATTTTTTCCTCTTCCACACAAAAAAAAGTTTATTCAGGGAAGGACATCTAGAAGTTATAAAGTATCATGTATGGCTTCCTGCTGCTGTGCACTGATCTGGGTCAGCTTGAAGACTGTACCGAATAAGACCTGGGAGGACACAACTACACTGCTCTTCTGTGCTAGATCCCTTCCTGCACTGCAACTGGCAGTCTAGTGCAGCCTAGAGCAGCTCTAAACTAGTTTTTCATTTGAAGCAGCTTTCTCTTAATTTGTACTGCCTCAAAAAATGAGCTGAAATATAAGAGACCCTGCAACACACTGTCCAAAGATTATTGGCTAGCAATTAATTAATTGTCTGGCAGGTGGTTTTTTGGCAGACAGATGTAGGAAGACAACCAATTTGTTCTGCAAATAATAAAAAACTTGCAGTGATAGTGAGCAGCTGCCAATGAATTAGCATCGGGAGCTTTCAGCAAAGGCACACAAGGCTTCTGTCCAATTCATTGTTTGAGCCTGCCTCTTCAAAAGGTAGTCTTGGGAGTACTTCTCTGTCTATGTCATGGAAGCTGTTGCAGGAAATACTTGCATGTTCCCTGGAGCATGGTTCCTGGAGGATTTGGGCTGACTGGTATTCATTGACCATGTACTGAGAGATGACGGTATCCACTACCCCCTGCTAGAATCAACATATTTCTTCACTTTCAGAAAATTAAGGTATCAGGTGATTTGTGCATGATCTGCAGCTTTCCTCCCTTCCCAGTTGCTTCCAGGAGATGAAGACTCCAAAGAGTGCTGCGTGTGTCAGGCAGCATCACCTAGAAATAAGCAACCTCTCTCCTTGCTCCCCAGCTACATCTTTTTCACAGAAAACAATATACAGTAAATTGAAAACAAATCAAGCTGACACGGCAGCTGCCAGAAGTCCCACAGGTGCTGCATGGCTTTATCACGGAGTCATTACCTCTTTGTGCAGCTGTCTTCCTTGAAGCTATGAGAGCTTCTGCATGGCCAAAAGGCATATGTGACAGCAGCCTAGACCCACGCTCACCAGGTAGCTCCAGCTTCTCCTAACCCAGCTCCCTGCCTCCAAAGTCACTGCTGCCTGTTCCATATTTTCAGGCTAACCAATCCCAAGTCACTGGTTGGTTTCATCTACCTATCCCAGCCTTTCCTGTGTGTCCTCTCGCATCCTCATGACTTTATGACAGCCTCTTGGCATCTCCCTCTTCTTCACAGCTGGTCTATCTTTTAACGCCTACTTCATTCTAGCTAATGCTGCCAAGCAAATTAATCACTTCCCTCCTTCCCCTTCCATTTGCTTTTGTCATTTACTCAAAAGTCAAGAGGATCACAAGCAGATTGCTGTCTTTTTTCCAGTGGGTAACTCTTGCTTCAGATTTAGGAGCTACCATTCAGTACACTGTGTGGAAACCACTTGTGGTCCACATTCTACTAGGATTGTTGGCTTCCCTGACAGGTTCAGTGGAACAAATGCTTTATAAAAGCTAAACCAAAGGGTGGAAGGTAAGATGGAAGCATATCCTGTGCATGTTAATCAGAAATCTAATTGGAAAATTATCAGACTTAAACTCATTGTGAATCCCCAGAGAGTGTGGTAGGCTGGAAGAGTACACTACTGAAAAACATTTAGGTGTTGAAGTTCACTGAATAGGTTTCACCTCCTTGTCTACTTACCACATTACTGCCCATTGTGATGCTTTCCTGATTTTTAAAATCCCAAATAGGGCATTCAGGGAGTCCTTCCTCTCAAAGATGACCATTTTCTTGTGTGTGTCTTAGACAGATGCAGTCACTTCAGTCATGAGTAATGGACTAAACCCCATGTACTTACGGTCCATCACATTGCTGTTGACACACCAAAAGAATGCCCCTTTGCCCAACAGAGAATATTACTCTTTCTGCAGGGCTGACAATTCATTTATTTCTCACAAGAAAAATCCTCTCATTGCTAATATTGATGAAAAATCATCAGCATAAAAAAAGAGTTGGCTTTAAGCAAACAGCTAGAAGATTAATTACTTGAGAGAAATATATATTTGGACACCTTTTGGGTCAGTTCTGAGTACATGAATACTTTGGAAATCCTGCATCAAAATAGATTATATTTTCTGCAGAGGCAGAATATCTGCCAAAAACTAGTAAAAAGCGACAACTCTGCTTAAAAGTACTAATTAAAAATGTCTGAAAAAATGAGGTTTGAGGTTCATTACAAAATACCATTCTGGGGAAGTGAGCTGGCAAAAAGTTTGAGAGGCCAGTTTTTAGGGGATTAAGTAACTTCAAATCCCATTCAGATGTGTCAACAAAACGTTTAATCCTGCATGGATTGCTACCAAAATGTGAAATTCACACTCTTGGAAAAAAAGCCTTAATTGGAAAAGGTACCACAGTATGTACTAATCAACCCTCTTCTTGACAGTCATTACAGGTATGTCAACAGCTGAATGAGCATGAAATCTAGGAACAAGGAAACTGCTGAGAGTTTTGGAAATATAAGGTCCACCTGGGAAAAAATATTTGTTATATGTTCTAGGTAATGAATTTTGTACTTAGGGGAGAGGACTAAGGCTAATAATGCAAACTAGGGACTAGGCTTCTGATTTTCCCCCTTCTTTTTTATGTAATAACCACCTTTCTGCATATTACTCTTTCCCTTTTTAACAGCTGAATAAAATATTTTTATAGATAGGGAATGAGAAATCAAGCAACATGCTTTTTGTCAGTTATCAAAGACACTTTTCAAGTGAAAGCTGAAGCATAGTTCATAACATTTTTTTGTTCTAAGTAAGATTTTATTCATCCCCCCAAGAAAGGAGGGGAAAAAAGGAAAATATTTCATAAACTAATGTTTATATGGTTTAATGATACATCTACTTGTTAGCTCAGTACAGGTGACAGTAAGTCTAAGTTTATAAAATGTTCTTATAGAAATAAACCATCAGACAGGTAAAATTCAGGCTGTCAAATCTCAGAGTGTTATTTCCTGAATGGTAAATCACTGAGACTCGTAGAGTACACAAAAAGTGACCAATTTATTCATCAGCATTTACAGAAATGAATAAGAGTTATGTAGTAGATATTTTGAGTAGGACGTAATGAAAATATTTGCCTAGCATTACACTTAGGCTTAGAAATAGGTAACATTACATTATTTTTATTAGCACTGGTTTCATTCTGCTAATGTTTAAAACACCAAGAAAGAGTAGGAACCTTCAAAGGTAGTGCATGTACACATATTTACAGGACAAGTAGATATGCCGGTGAAAGAAAAGGAAATAAAATGGATGACGCATCTTAAATACATCATGCCCAGGAAAAGACTGCACTCTTCCAGTTCTGTTTAACCTCTTTGTAAGCAACATGGGCAGTGGGATTGAGTGCACCCTTAGCAAGTTTGGCAACACCAAGCTACATGATGTAGTAAACAGGCTCGAGGGAAAGGATGCAATCCAGAAGGACCTTGAGAGGCTTGTGAGGGGGACCTGTGCAAACCTCATGAAGTTAAACAGGGGCAAGGGCAAGGTCCTGCACCTGGGTCATGGCAACCCCTGGTATCAGTACAGGCTTGGGGATGAACTGATTGAGAGCAGCCCTGCTGAGGAGTACTTGGGGGTGCTGGTGGACAATATACTGGATATGAGCTGGCAGTGTGCACTTGCAGCCCAGAAAGTCACCCAGATCCTGGGCTGCATCAAAAGCAGCATGGTCAGCAGGTCGAGGGAAAGGATTCTGCCCTCTGCTCTTGTGGGATACCACCAGGAGTACTGTGTCCAGCTCTGGAGGCCCAACTCAAGACAAATGTAAACCTCCCGTACTGAGTCCAGAGGAGAGCCACAAAGTTGACCAGAAGGCTGGGGAACCTCTCCTACAAAGAAAGATTGAGAGAGTTGGAGTTATTCGATCTGGAGAAGATAAGACTCTGGAGAAACCTTGTAGCATTTTTCCAGTACTTGAAGGGGTCCTACAAGAGAGCTGTAGAGGGACTATTCACAGGGGCATGTAGTGACAGGACAAGGGGGGAATAGCCTTAAACTGAAGGAGGGTGAATTTAGATTGTGTATTAGGGAGAAATTCATTCCTGTGAGAGTGGTGAGGCACTGGAACAGGTTATTCAGAGAGGTTGTGTACTCCCCCATACTTGGAGATGTTCAAGACCAGGTTGGACAGGGTTTTGAGCAATCTGGTGTAGTGAGAGGTTCTCTGCCCATGGCTGGAAGTAGATGCTCTTTAAGGTTCCTTCCAACCCATTCTACAATTCTATGTAATTATCATCTCCATGTTCGTCACACTGGACTAGTGGAACACGTCAGCAGTGACCTGCACTATAACACACCTAAAACTACCCAGGACTGGATGTGTGACTAGGAGGGTGAAGCCATACAAGCACTCAGAGCCAACACATAAATATTTTAAATCAACAATTCTGATTAAATTTACTGCTGATCATCATTTTCACCAGGGCAATCCATTTAGCATTAATTCTTTCCAGCACTTGTGTGTGTGTGTGTGTGTGTGTTAAGGGAGTGTTCGGACTCTTGTCGTGGCCACAGTTCTGTTCTCCTGAATGGTACCCAGAGAGAGCCTGTGACTGTCAGGTGTACGTATAAAGGATTTTGAGGGAGCTGTAGTTTATCCGTCAGCAGTTTCCAATCTGTGCATAAGACAAGCTATAGATGATGTTTTAGGGAATGTAAGGTCTACTCAGCCTAACCACACAGCCCCAGGAGGGACTAGAGCACCAGCACATTGCTGCCTTCATATCTTGCATGCCTGAGAGCCCTGAGTACAAGCTGTCCTTGTGTCAGACTGCTCAGCTGGTGTCCCCTATGGGACACATACTGTGGTTGTCAATTCTCCCAAGGCTGTTTTTGTGAAGCAAGGTCAGGCTGGCTCAGTCAACGCAGAAGGAACATTCATGTACCAGGAGCCTGCTGCTTCTCAGTCTTCCTTGGGGCCTCAGTATGAGGCAGTTTTTGAATGTAAAAACTGGAAGAAAGGTATTGAGATAGCTTTTGCTTTCCACAATAGTTTGAGAATTTTTCCAGACATGATCTGCCGTTAAAATTTCCTTTATCTGCTATCAGGAAAGTAACGGTGTCCTATTTCAGTAAGGCTTTTAAAACAAATATAGGACCTCTTCGGTCAATACAGGATGCTGGGATTTACTTTTAAAAGTAAATAATAGTGTTTTAAGGTCCTTTTTGCCTACCTTCTCAGCTACTTCTCTCTCTCTCTCTCTGTCATACTTCTGATAAAGTGCTCATCCAGATCACAGTAAGGGTCCTACCACAAAGACCTACCATTCTTTTTTTAAATAATCACTAAAAAGAGAAGTTTCCTTTTTACTCCTTCTGTATGGTAAATTTTAGAGACTAGCCTTAACATTATTGTATTCTTTCTTCCTGGAAGGCATACCAGTGCAGTAAGAATATCTTGTATTTTTAGATATATTCCAACTTTCAGGTCTGAGTGAATGTCCTACCTGTATCCCAGCTTCATATCAGCACAAAACTCTGTAACTTGCTACATCCTCCAGCACATCACAGACAGTAGTCTGCAGATGGCTTCAGGAATTTTCCTTCCTAAACACCATAAACAACTTGTAGGTAAAGTTAGTTCTGCATTTCCTGTGAAGTCTCATATATTACCTCTTAAGACTTAAAAGCTGGTCTCAGATGCCTTCTTTCCCCATGCATAAAATTATAATCTTATGAGGACCATTAAATTTTCAAGTTAATGTTCTGTCTTCAACTCTCACCATGGTGAAAGTGGGATTGTCCTGTTATTTGCACCATGGAGTTTTTCCAGAAAGAGCAACACTAACTGCCACAGGAATGAGGAAGGAGAGGAAAAGCCAAGTCTTATTTATCGCTGTAGCCTGGGGGTGTAAAAACAGACTGTCATATTCCTCCCTTTTTCTTTTAAGGCTTTTCTATCATTATATTACTATATAAAAGATTAATTTCTAGCTTTGGGGTGATTTTTTTCTTTTGTGGAGTTGAAAAACTCAATTTAAATAGGAAGAGAAAAATAGTTTTTTTAACTGCTACAGCACAAACTGCAGCATATGAAATTGTCCAGATGTTTCTCATGGTGTGAACAATCAGAAAGTCCGTGTGTGTGCATTACATTGCAATACACAATTAGAAATGCCTGCTGAAAGGAAGCAAAAGAAGCTCCATCTCTGTCCAAAATCCCCAATGAGGGACGTATTGCTAGATTCTTCTTGTTTGTTCATGTCATGCTTTACCCATGCATTTCCTATAGAAAGGACTCCCCTACCAGGAAGATCTGCATATATAGCATCACATTTCTAGTTCCCCATACCTAAGAAAATACAATGAAGTCCCTGAAGTATGCTTCCTCCTGGACTCTTAAATCTAGGATGAAACCAAGGCAGGTTTTCAGAGTAATGTCTCCTATTTTGGGGGATTTTAGGGGCTTCTTCTCTGGTACCTTCCTATTGTCTTCTTTCATTATTTCCTCATCCCATGACAGAGGAATTCCTCCTTCTGGGTGAGCATGCCATTGTAGCACCCTCATAAGGGCACGTGTAATGCCCAACTTGTTGGGCATACTGAGAAGCTATTGAATTGCACAGGAAAGTCTGCAGGACTGACTGATCAAACTTTTCCAGACCATGAAGGGAGTTTTTTTTTGAGTTATCGGTGAAGCATGCACTATGGTAGTGGTACAGTATTCCCTGAGATACTCAACCACTTCTGCTTTCAGCACAGGTCTTACAGAGGTTATGCCTTTCTGTCCTGGCAGAACACCATTATTTGCAAATTATGGGGTTCTTCTGTTAATGAGTCTTCAAAAGCAAGAAGAATTTTCCACCTTCTTTTCTGCAACAGTTCTGATGATTATGGGGAGAAAGGACTGTGTACAGAAAACAAAGTGGGTTCATTTATGATTGCCCATAAAACACCTTTCTTTTAATTGCAGGACTGTATAAATATCCAGGGATTCAGGCTGTGCATAACTCTGGATGAGGGCATAGACATATACAGAGCAAAACACTGTAGAAGGTGAATTACACATCTATGCTAGGTGGAGTAGGTTGCAAATAAAATGAACACCAATTCTGGAAGAAATGTCTAGACTACATTTGGATGAATAATTACAGCCAGATGAGGCACACACTTAATTTTGATGTTAACTTCATTACATTAAATTAATATAATTAATATTTAATATCTTAATTGATTTATCAAAAGACTGATAGTGATCTGGTTTTGTGGGGTTTTGTCAAGTGCATTTTCCTGGTGAGTCCTGTGCTGTCAGTCATCCCCACTTTTGACCAATGCCATAAGGCAACACACTCTGAAGGGTACAGAATCCCACAGCCGTCCTATGGGAATGTCTACTCAGCAGTATCAGGTAAGTGATTTATTCTGGCTCTCTGCTAGGTGTTTATGGCTTGTGACAATTTTGTATCTTTTCAAACCTATTTGTCACTTAGCAAAAAGGTGCGAAACAGCTGCATTGCAAAATGAGTATTCTCCCATTGATTACACCCTCCACAGTATTTTCTACTCCCTTGTCACACATTATTTGCCGCATTTTAGAAAACACAAGAGAACATAGAAGTCACAGACTTGACATTTTCTCTTACTCTTTATGTGTACTGCATGCAGACATTGATCCAACAGGATTACACGAAGGACAGGGGCAAAAAAGGAAAGTTTCAATCTATCTGACATGTCTGAAGGGTGTACCCAAGGACTGTACCTGCTGTGTATGTTCTTGCTTCAGTAAGAAGAGAAAATGTTTTTGCATTAAAACTTTGTCCTGGTTCTGCCATTGTGCGAGCTCTGGGAAAATGCTGAAGTGGTCTGATGTGCCATGGCTTCACTCATTCGGTGTCTGACATTAGACTGTGTCAGAAAGAAACAGTCTTTATTTTCATCTGACAGACTGATGGAATAAGCACTTTTGCTTTCTGCCTTTCAGTCAAATTACTGTGTTGTGCTGCTCATATCAATATCTTTCACATTAAATAAAAGCCATACATAATGTTGCTAAATATAAAGGCAATTCTCTAGTAAAAATTCTCAGCATACATGACAGATCCTTTAAAAATTGACCTTTTACACATATCTCTTCCACATGGGGACAGTCAAACAGTTTCCTTGATTTAAGATTTATGCCGGAGAGTTTGAACTGGGCACTTTGGGTTCACAGAATCACAGAATAGTCTGAGTTGGAAGGGATTCTCAGAGATTGTAAGTCCAGCTCTTAAGTGAATGGCCCATAAGGGGATCAAACCCACAACCATCACGTTATTAGCACCATGCTCTGACCGACTGAGCTAAATGGAAATGTTCTCCTCAAAACCAGAAGATCTCTGGCATTAGGCAAAAACTCTGATTTTTCTCTGCTTTTTTTGCTTGGATTCAAGAAGTACTGTAATTTTTCTTAAAAGGTTTATAATTTCACATAAAATGTGACATTTTCAAGAAAAATTGTTGGTTTTTTTGTATAATTTCTTTTCTTGGGGAGAATTTCCGTTTTAAAGACAATACTAGTGGAAACCATTCCACAGGACACTTGAGTTTGGTTTTCAGTTGTTCTTTGTTGGTTTTCTGCTTCTGTGGGAATTATAGAAGTTAATCAGATGAATAAATGGATTTTTAACAGGCTTATTACAATGAACACTTGCCAGCATGTTCTCAGCTTGAAAAATAAAGCTCTTAAGATTTAATTTTTAGCAGCCTTTCACCAAAAGTAAAATTTAATTAGAACCCAATTATACTGAAATTGAGGTAACTGCTGAGGTAGTGCAATGGATACTCAGTCCCATTTGGTCTGATTTATAATCCACAAACACTTTGAAGAACTGCCTTATTGTTTTCTCTATATTTATATGCATTTCCTATTAATGTGGATTAGAACTGCATGGCTGCTTTGCATGTATTTGAGAAAAAAATTTAAATAAAATCAGATAAGGATGTCTATTTTACTATATATTAACTATGGCTTTACACTGCCAAGAATAAACATGCATGAATTCATGTTATATTTCAGGGCCTTGAGTTTCTGTTGGAAAGATAAAGAGGAAAGTAAGAAAATC
Organism: Coloeus monedula; assembly: GCF_965178545.1. Lineage (NCBI taxonomy): Eukaryota > Metazoa > Chordata > Aves > Passeriformes > Corvidae > Coloeus > Coloeus monedula. Next base: position 56,572,610 of record NC_138782.1, read on the forward strand.
TTTCAGAAACACCAGTATCACATTAATTCCTTTGTACAGAAAATTAATTACATGACCAGAACTTAGAGCAGAAAGCATCTTCATGCTCTCGCTACATAAGGCACAATGTAAGGTACAAGAAAATGGAGGATCAGAAGGGTCAAAAACAGTAAAGAAACAGAGGCCTGAACAAATGGCCCTTTTTGACTCATGCTCTAATAATTCTTGGTCAAATTTCAAGTCAAAAAATGCTGCAATTGCTTATTTTTTAATGTTCAACAGGAAATGTTAGTTAAATGGTAATTAATTACCTACCTGATTAGTGTTTCCTACAAGGTAATTTGATGTGGACTTAGGTTAGTTTTCTAAGCTCAAGTTATTTTCTCCAAAAATCATTTTGTGTTTTCAAAATGGTTTCTGGAGGATAATAACCTATATTTTAAGAGCAATCTTCTGGATGATCAACATGATGACAAGATTTGGCAGGTTACCTAAATGGCAGTAGGGCAAGAAGTACTAAATGTTGTGTTACGAGCTAAAAAAGCTTTCCTTTTTTTTTCATAATGGTAAGCTCCTCTGACTTCCTCTTATTCTCTTACATACAAGAGGCTTAAAAACACATTTATTGTATCTATTTTCTCCAGTTACACATCTGATTGCAGATCTGACATGTCAAGGGAGTTGCCAACAGCTCTGCTTTTTTGCAGCTCAATGTCTCTGAATGCTGATACCGTGCATCACATGTAACTTCTCAGATCACACTTGCATCTACAATCCAAGCACTGCCACAGACAGCTGATGAGTGTTCCTAAAGAGAAGGAAAGACTCTACAACCCACCGTGTAAACAATACTTGATCTGCAGCATTCATACAACCATAGAATTGTTAAGGTTGGAAAAGACCTCTAAGATCATCAAGTCCAACCATCAGCCCAGCAGCACCACCACGTTCACCACTAAACCATGTCCTCAAGTGTCGTAGCTACATTTTCTGAACACTTCCAGGTATGGTGACTCCACCCCTTCCTTTGGAAATCTCCTTCAATGCTTTACAACCCCTTCTGTGATTTTTTTCCTAATAACCAATGTAAACCCTCCTTGGCACAACTTGAGGCCATTTCTTCTCATCCTGTCACTTGTTACCAGGGAGAAGAGACCAACACCCACCTGGCTAACAACCCCCTTTCAGATACCTCTGGAGAGTGATAAGGTCCCCTCGAGCCTCCTTTTCTCCAGGCTAAACAATCCCGGCTGCCTCAGCCACTTCTCATAAGACTTGTGCTCCAGACCTTTCACCAGCTCCATTGCCCTTCGCTGGACCTTGTTCCAGCATCTCAACGTCTTCAATTCAGTGCTTAATTACACACTGTTGAAAACTACTGAAAACTCCTTAACAATGTGCTCATTTTTTTTTAGTCCAATTCAGGCTGATACTGTCATTATAAAACATGTTACATCTTTGAAGAGCAGTTCGGAAGTTGGTTAAATTCCTAGCATGTGCTTGTCCATTTGGGAGTCTCACAGGGTGTGATCATCAGCACACCGATCCTCCCATAAGTACTGTGTAAAAGGACCATTTCCTCCTCTCTGCACGTAGTCTCTGTTCTCTATTGCACTTCTGGGCAAAAGAGTCAAACTGGGAATTTGCATCTGCTCGGGTTTTAATAATATTATTCAGAAATACATCTTTATTAGCTGAATTTCTGGTCAGCTACTGCTAAATCCTGTCCAGGTATAAGCTGATTTGAAGCTTTGATGTTTAATTGAAATGCATTCTTGAGCCTGTTGTTAGTACTGGTCAGTATGCTGGAACATGCAGCCTGACTTCTTGTGATACAAGCTGTCAGGGTGATGCAGACACTTTGTTCCAATAAAGGCTAAACCCACAAAACTGCTCTTCTCTGTAAACAACACACAGAGCATTCAAGAAAACCATAGTAAAAGGTCATTTTGTAAGTGGCAAAGCAAAGATCTCCAAAATAAGTACATACTGGATTTACAGTGACCCTTACAATGTTTAGCTCCTTCCCTGTGCAATGCAGAAAAGTGCTAGAGGATTGGAAGAGTTTGTGGTCCTAGAAGTAATGATATGTCTCACTCAAACATTAAGAAAGACACACCACTGATTTTAGTCTTTTCTTCTTTGTCAGCGCTCTGATCCACAGCTGAACCAGACTTCTAGAGCAACCATTTATCATAGAATCATGGAAGGGACCTTAAAAATCATCTATTTCCAATCACCCTGCCATGGACAGGGACACCTTTCACTAAACCAGGTTTCTCAGAGCTCCATCCAACCTGGTTTTGAACACTCACAAGGATGAGGCATCCACAACCTCTCTGGTAAATCTTTTCTGGTGCCTTCCCACTTTCTTTCAGTTTGAAGCCATTCTCCCTTGTCCTATTGCTATATGATCTTGTAAATAGTCTCTCTCCATCTTTGTCACAGGCTTTTTTTTTTCCCTTTTACACCTGGGACTTCACGTAACTGCCATGACTTTTCAAACATCATGGAAAGTGACTTGGTAACTACATCAGTCAATTCCCTCAGGACTCTGGGATGCATCTCATCAGGTCCCATTGACCTACATTCAAGTTCCTCAGGTGGTCATGAATATGATCTTTACTCACAGTGGGATCATATTCATTATATTGAACTGTCTTGAGATCATATACCCTTAGTTCTGAGTATAAATCCAGACTTTCAATCTCATACAAAAACATGCAAATTCTAGTTTGGCTCTTCTAATCTTCTCCCTACATAACCTTGCAATATCCTTATATTCATTACAAGTTACCTGGCCCTGCTTCCAGAGATGATAGATTCTCTATTTTTCTCTAAATTCCAGCCTAAATTCTCTGTTTAATCAGGCTGGTATTTTTCCCTGATGATTTGTCTCTCTTTCTACAGTTGGGGGCAGCATGCTCCCGAATATTTAACAATTCCTTTTTAAAGCACATACAGCCTTTCTGAACTCCTTTACACTTCAGAAATGACTGCCAAGGGACTCTGTCAATCAGTGTCCTAAACAGGCCAAAGTCTGCTCATTGGAAGTCCAAGGTGGAAGTTCTGCTGGTACTCCTCCTTATTTCACCCAGTACTGAAACTCTAATGTTTCCTGGTCACTATGCCCAAGACAACCATGGACTAGCAAATCACCCACCAGTCCTTCTTTGTTCACAAAAAACCTCCTCTGGCAGGCTCATTTACCAGCTGTGTTAGGAAGTTGTCTTCCACATACTCCAGGAACTTCCTACACCGCATCCTCTCTGCTGTGTTATATTTCCAGCAGACATCTGGCAAGTTGAAGTTACCCATGAGTACAAGGGTGAGCAACCATGAGACTTCTGCCAGCTGCTTATAGAATGCCTCCTCTGTCTGTTCGTGCTGGTAGGGTGGAATATAACAGACTGCGACCACCATGATGTCCACCCTGCTGACCTTCCCCCTGATCTATGCCCACAGACACATGCAGTTCCACCCCACCACCTCTCCTGCTTTGTCTGTCTCTTTGGAAGAGCTTATAAGGTATCCATTGCAGTGCTCTAGTCATGAGAGTCATCCCACCATGTTTCCATTATAGCAAATTCATAGTTCTCCTGTTGTACAATGGCTTCCAGCTCCTTGTGCTTGCTACCTGTACTGTGTGCATTGGTGTAGATGCACTTCAGGTGGGCTAGTGGTTTTGTCCTCTTACAAGCCTGCTGCCCCTTGGCTGATCTCTAGTGAGCCTGGTCTTATCCATTCCCCCCTTTGAGCCTAGTTTAAGACCTCTCTGAGGTCTTAAATCAGACTTGAATGAGTTAAGACAAGACAGACTTAAATCTGTCTTGAATGAGTTAAGAAAAATATCTACGGGGCAGGTGTGTTGTAAAGATTTGTGCTGTATTGTAAGTGGCTTTGTTGAAGATAATTATCACATCACAGCGTAATGCTAAATGAGATACCTCAGGTCGGTTGAGAATTTAACCATATTGACATTTCAGGATTCAGCAGTGTATGTAATGTTTCTAGTATTGGCAGGGTGGAGTGAGAAGATGCTATCAGACTTATTTTGTACTAGCTCTGGTCTATAAAAAAATAAATGTCTTACACTGAGGAAACAGTAATTACCTCTATTCTCTCATTTTTCAAAGACTGAGAAGGGATGGTAGTTTTCTCAGTCTTTGAAAAAATATTTTTGAAAGAAACCATCTCAAAACACAGGAGGGGAAGATAGAAAAGAATTGATGTTTCTGAAATAAGAAAATTTTCATAACAGAAAAAAAAACCAGATGGCATTCTAACAACTGTTTTGGCATAGATCTCAATGTAGTATGTGAAAAGCTGACATGATCTTATTTACAGATTTCCTTTGTTTCTTTAACTACAGTTAGAAGAAAATACTTCATAAAATTCATTCCAGAATCATTTTAATTGTTAGCAAGCAGAGTTGTCTGAAAATAGCTTTATACATACAGCTGTACTTATATACAGTAACAGTAACAGACTTCCAAAATGTGAATATTGGGTTAGCAACACGCCTAGTAAAGCTCCAGACAGATTAAATAATTCCCCCACATCATGCTACAAGAATTTTAGAGGAGTTATATACAATTTAGTTTACTTACTTGAAACAGACTTTAAATATTAAGTCTGGGAAATAATGAGCCAAAACTGTGCTGATTTCCTGACAAGAAGGAGTTATAGTCTACTTCAGAACACCTTCCCTTCACAACAAAAAGGAGCAGATTGTAGCTTGTCATTCTGCCAGAAAGCTGGCTCATGCTGTCCATACCACACACAGCAATTTAAGACATTGAGTGGAGAGCATGAATCAAATAGAAGCATCAAATCTACTACAAATTAGATTATTCTTTTTCCGGTAGGGCACCTGTATCATCTGGTAATGCCCACATCACAAAAATTCATTTAGGAAATAAAAACCACAATGGATTTAGAAGTTCTGTGAAAGGCTATGCAGCGTAGAAAGACTGCCAAACAAAATGAGGAGTAAGGAACAAAAAAACCTCAGCAGAAATAAACAGAAAACTTGATTGCAGTCAATGATATACATCAAGAATTGACAAAGGAAGACTTTAAGCTTTAGTGCTTTGCAGGTGTAAAATATTTGTGAGTCGAAAGGACTCAAGACTGATCAGAAGAGCAGAATCCAAAACTTTGTTTGGCATGCAGGAGGAATTAGTGGTATAAAATTAAAAAAGAGTTCTAAGAACATGTGGGCTCACACAGAACTAAGGGATGAAGAAAAAGAGCCAAATGGAGAAAATGGATGAAGCAGTGTTAGGCAGTTAGGGATGTGTCCTGGTTCAAGCCAGAAAAGGGTTCATTTCTGCAGTAGCCAGGAGGGACATGGCCAGGACCCTGAGGTTATTCTATACCACCTCATGCCAAAGCAGGGGGTGGGGGAGGGATGGTGAAGTGAGCGGCCCAGGTAGCGCCAAGTTCCCCATGGTGATCACTCGCATATGAATCCTTCACCTCTTGTTACTAATTTTAGTAACAGTCTGCTATTAATATTGGTGTTGCTACTGTTTGTTGCTTATTTCATTGCTGTTTCTAGTAAATTATTGTCATCTTAACCTTTGATATTTACCTTTTGTGCTTCCAATTTCTCCTCTCCATCCCGCTGCAGGGGGAGGGAGAGAGGGAATGGGGAGTGAGACAGCGGTGCATTTTTCAGTGATAACATGTGTTTCAGTGATAACACTAAATTGGGGAATGCCATTCCTAAACTATGACAGGGTGACAATTTTCTAAACCATTCCACACAGATTTACAAGTTCATGTTAATCAGCTCCTTTGTATAAAGACTTCCAAGGAGCCGCTGAAGCCACAGGGCAACTGCAACCAACTAAAGTAGGCCATATGGAGCCAGCCTACACTGAACTTAATAAGTTTTCTCATTTGAATGCTGCACACAACTGTAAGTACATTGCATCCCCCTATAGGTCTCACCAACTGGACCATGCTGGTTGACATTAAGAACTTCAATCTGTTACTTTCCCTGTTGAGTGTTTACAACTGGAGGGGTTTTTTCCAGATAATTAGCTAGAACACTTACAGATTACATCAATACAACTTCTCACTGCTTTAAAAATTGGGGTAGAGATATAACTAGTCTTGAAGAAAGGGGAATTGAGAAAGAAATTTTGTACTTCAGGTGGTTCACAGACTTACAAACAGAACTAAATAAGAGCAAGTGTATATTAAGGACAAAGAGAACAGCAAACTGATACACTGCATTAGCACTTCAGCTTTTTGAAATTATAAGACTAGCAACTAATTCTGAAATCCAATCTAAATTTCTAGTGTACTCTCTAGTATTCACCTTAAAGAAGTCACTGCAGAAGTCACTACAGGATACAGTGTAGTGACAGAGACACTGTGAGCGCTTTCTCTCTGGAGCTCAGACAGAAAAGCTAACGTCTCACCTGGCTTGGGAATGATTATTTGTCAGATTCTATGCCACTGTATAAGGGGGGAATCATCTCTGACACCCCTCCAAAAATTTTATATGAACAGCCTTGCATAAGTAGCAGCAATAAGCTTCAGTCATTGTGTCTGACTACCTGAGCTGACATATGAGCTGATTAAAGAAAAAATAAATTAAAAATTAAAAGTTTAATTGAATCCAAAATGCCTAACAATCCTAATCAGCAATGCTAGCACATACCACAGAGCTAAAATCATGCAAAATCTGTTAAAGCAAAACACAAGCCTGGATCAATATTCAGTTAAAAATACGTATTTTCGGATCAGAAAATCTATACCTTTTAAAGCAATGTCATATCAGATACACTGCTTTCCTTTATGTTAAACGTATATTAGTATCTCCTTTAAAGTACAATATGATGCCAGTCAGTTTTGTTTTCTCAATGAAACATACTGTTCATTCTATCTAAGAGTCTGACTAGGTGTGAAGTAACCTCAGATTGGCCAGAATTTTACAGATCCTCTCTTCTGAAGACTGTCAAAGAACAAGTGCCAGAAGTGAGTTACAAGCTGCAAAGGAAAAGTCCCGATTTATTTCACAGTCAAAAATCACACCCATTAAATCATAATGACATTTCTTGTTTCAAGTTGTGCCCATTCAGCTGTGTCATGGTAGTTACTGTGTTCCTGGTATTGCCTTTCAGGGAAGTCATTTGAATGGCAGAAGAGTTGCGCAAGTAGCTGGCAGATCTCCCTTTCTGAGCTTTCTTCCTGCAGCGAAGCTGGTTGTTGAAATGTCTTCTAAAACTCTCACTGAGAAAATACAGTGCAAATGGGTTGACACAAGAGTTGCAGAAGCTTAGCACTCGGGCCACTAAGGTAACAACCATATGTCCCATCGATGGATCGATCTTATTGTAATGAAAAGATCTGTACATGTATAGCACATGGTTAGGAAACCAGCAGATAGCAAAGAAGCCAACAAAAACTAAAACAATTTTTGCCAGACGCTTCCGAGTTTCCATCTAAAAAGATGAAGAGAACCCAAATGAACAGCAGTGAATAGAACTACCCCACATAACAGACTTAATTAAAACTTGTAGCATTTTGTTCTATATTAGCTTTAACAATTATCATAAGTAAGGCCAGCAAAAATGCTTCCTTTGGGGCCTGAATTACTTTTGCTATCTCATTTTACTTTCCTTTTCCTCTTTCAGTTTACTTTCAGTGAAAGATCTTAGCTGTTTGCAGTTACCGAAGTACACAGCAAGAGTGATTCATGACCCAAGGAAACACTGGCTTTTAGCCTGTAAGCATGCACCAAAGGATGTCATGAAATGTAACCTTTTCTGACAAAATCTCAGTGCTTGGCTTGAAACTTTGGTTTTAGTTAGAAAGCTATTTAGAAACTGTTGGCTTCAAAATCTAGAGATATAATGAGATAGACGTTTACTAGGGTGTTAGCTATACAGTGGTACTTATATCCCTTTGTTTTTCACTAAAGGTCTCAGCTTGCACCTCTCTCCTAGAGAAACCACCAAAATTGCATTACACTGTCTGAAGCATCTTAATTCCAGAGTAAGGTGAAAGGTTCCATTAATTGCAATAACATCACAAAATGTACCTTAATTGCAGTGCTAAGGTAAAACAGATTACAATGTAGATACTTAAAAGATGGCAGGACACGAGCCTACACAGTGGTTCCAAACTGAGAGAGGGAGATAAACTGGCCAGGTAGAAGGCACCAGAGAGAGGCAGAAAGTTTATCCATATTCCTCCTAAAAGATTTATTATGTATATCAGGCATGAAAATGTTGCAAAGAAAGGAAAGTTTTCTACTCTGCTCAATTTTCTGGGAAAAAAAAAAATCAAGTGAATTTATTCTAACAGTTTTTCAAAATCTGTGAAATTAAATGGTTTTCTTAGGCCTATCTAAACAAAAAACAGTGGGGAATTCAAAAAAGATGGGAAAATTCTAGCAGTCAAATTTGGTAGCGTTTGCACTCAGACAGATTGCAAGAACAGACTAAGAGGTGCAGAAGTATAGTGTGAATATTACACTTGGCCTAAAGAAACATGAGCTGATAGCAATAGTCTGAATTTATTTCCTCTTGCTGGGAGATATGTAAGTACACCAGAATTTTCTGTTCTTCTGAGCCTCATAGATTAACAAAGAGAAAAAAACTAAGTAGAATGAAAAAATATATTCTTACTTTGAAAATACATGTGAGTACAGAAATGTAGTATAAATTAAATATTGTTTCCATCTAGAGGGTTCAGCCAAAAGGCTCTCTATATTTCACAGGAAAATAAAATAATACATGAGGTGCTAATATGTATGCACTTTTGACAAGAAATAGACTAGAGTAGAAATGAAAAGGACATAAAGGAATGTAGTCTTTCTGAAAGAATATGTGCATTTAAGGAGATTTCTGTGAGTATGAAAGTAGTTTTCTAAATTACTGGCAGAGAAAACTTCAAAACTGTTTAAATGGGCATAAGTATTCTTCTCTATCAATACTAATGCTTTTGCAAAGTAGTTGAGGCACTTTCATTGCAAAAGCTGTTGTTTGTACATATTTGTGCTCCTGCTAATGTTGCTATATTATTGCTTCCTGTGCCTTACGGGGAAGATTGGCTTTGTCCAGCATTTTAAAATGGTTTGTCTCAAAGGCATACAGAATCTATACCGAGAGTTTTATAGCATCTATAACAGAAGGGATATTAGAAAAGTGCAAGTTCAGTATTGTATCTGAGAAAGTCAAAAAAGAATCGGTTAATGCTCTATGTTTACATTTCCAACACTCCTTCATCCTAGAAGTCTTAGATCCCCTAAGTAAAATTTTCCCTGCCTATGTCAGTTTTCTCATTTCCAAGCACAAATAAAAAGGGACAATTCACAAAACATTCATGTAAGATTTCTTTCCTAAAACGACTGCCTATAGAAATAGGTGAAGCCACTGTCATTAACTAAAAAACATCATTCCTCGGTAAGAATACAAGTAATGGTTACAGTAACAGCACATACAAGCATATATACCAATTTCATTTACTGTTAGGAATGTGCATTGATGGCAATGAATTTAAAATTTTCCTTGTTCATATTAATTTACATACTGGGCTTAATACCGAGTAATTGTGAAAACAAGGAAAATTTTCAGATAATCCTTGGCTTAGTTCATGTGGAATTTGGATGTTATAATTCCTTGACTTTCATTTATAAATGTATAAAGCACACAAATCTTTTACTGGGATGTAAAAAGCAAATGGCTTACCTGTCTTTTGGAATGCTCACTGTGTTCCCCAGGGATGTTGTGAGCACTTTTTATTAAACTCTTTGCAATATGATAGTAGTAGATACTAATAATAACAAGAGGGACAAGGAAATACACAAGGAAAAGCAGCACAGAATGGATCTTTGGGTGCATGTCATCTGTCATGGGGTATGGTATGCACGCTGTGAAAGTGGCATTATCTGTGTCATTGACGTGAGCCAGTTCGGAGAACACTGCTTCAGGAACTGCTAGGAGCATGGAGATTACCCAGATGGCAGAGGCTTTAAGACAAGTCCATAGCACTGCACTGGAAGTCTGGATGTCCATGGGATTTACAATTGCTTTGTACCTGAAATTGATCAAAATGCAGATGCAAATTAAAAGGTATTCAAATTCAAATGTGATGCACAAGGTTACTTCATATCTTTGATTAGAATAATGCCATGTTTTTTCTTATTTGAAATGTGAAGGGGGCTTGTAATAATTCTTAATCTAATCTCTACCTTTTTTTGGTAAACACTCATCAGAGGAGGCAAAAGGAGCCCTGGATCCAACCTATGGCTGTATCCTATGGCCCATTCTGGGCCAGTGTGGTGACAGTGAAGAATCAGCCATGGCTCTACCCTTTCCTTCTCCAAACACCCCCAGCAAATCTCCAGATGTGCATCCTACATCCCATACTTCCACCTGACTCTTGTACCAGCACATGATCACTTAGTGTTTCCTTCCTTCTTTCCTTGGCTGCTGTAGCCCAGGGCTCTCTCCTTCTGCCACCACAACTTTCCCACTCTAGGATTCTCCCAGCCCCCTCAGGGGAATGTATGCATCTTCATAAAGTCAGGCATAAATGACTCCCAATGGCCTGTGCAGGAAGTATTACTCTTACATAAACATTTCCACATCAATAGTTGGAAGCTGCTGCTCTACACTGCATTTTGGAAAACTGTCTCCTAATGTATGATTGCATATAAAACTTTGTAGAATTGATCATTTCATAGCCCTTGCAATGGAAACAGGAAGAATTGCAGAGAATGGAAATATCACACTGGAGCACTGTAAAATAAATTAATAGAAGTAGACTTTGGTCAGGAATCTTTTTATTAAAAAATAAAAATCATTGCAGGAAGTGATACAAAGTCAAACTTTCCACAAGAAAATGCTCATGCTGTAAGGACAAATATAATTAGAGAAAAATATTTCAAGGATACCTTAAAGTTCTACTTAGATTTTTTATTTAATTTATTTTTTTAATGTAAGTAAATTATGTTTTAATGTTTTTATTAAAAACAAAACCTTAAACAAAACATTTCGTTTTGTCTAAGTTGTGGCAATATGGAAACTCATGGGATTTTTTTAACTTCTTTAATTTTTTTGTTTCTACTTTCAATTTGATTTGGCATGGCTGGGTTTTTTCTGAAAGAGCAGAAGTTTTGAGAAATGGAAAAAAATTATGCTTCTTTAATATCCAAAGAAAATTTTACCAGGAAGAGGGGAGTTGGGAGAGATTCATACTCCAGGTACATAACTTTGTTCTTCCTCAGGTGTTTGTAGTGAGGGGAGAAGTACTTTCAAAGAGTGATTCATATTTTAGGTATATTAAATCACCCTCTAGGATGCTTTTTTTTTTCTCTG